>NC_088172.1:72299630-72924630 GCF_028769735.1 Zonotrichia leucophrys gambelii
CACTATCATTTCAAATCAGGCAGTGGACTGTGTGCAAATACCAACAAATTGTTAATAAATGTGTACTAACAACTGAGCTGATGGCTAGTGTGCCTTTACAAGCACTCTTGTTTCACAAATTATTTTTAACTTTAAAAAAATGCAGATTTAATAAAATTGAACTTTTTGTGAAAAGGGGAAGATGAGAGAAGTAGAAGTAGTGACAACAGGAAGACAACAAAATTAGAATTTTTCAAATCATTTGCTTATCATTTATCAAATCAATTCATTCAGCATTTCAACATCTAGCAATTCAATGTATTTGCATTTATTTTGGTTAGAAATGCTAATAATTGAAACAAATGCATGATCAAAAAATAAATAGCCTCAACATAAAACTAAAGCATTTTGAAATTTTAAAAATCAAAGGTGTTGTGATGAAATATTCATTTTCTGGTGATCCACCACAGTAGATGCCTTATCAAAATGCAACATGCTCTAGAAGGTCCAGGAGGAAATTTAGGCTGTGTTTCAAAGGTATGTGAAACAAGTGAGTTTTGATTCCCTTAAGTTCATAGTGCTGTGCATTCAAACTGTGATATTTCTCTCCCTGGTTAAAAACTAGAAGTTTTCTGTTCAGGAATTTTAAGAATATGTGTCATCTAGAGACTTTAAAATCCAATTTCTGAAATGATGATTCTTTCCATAACAATAAATTGCTTGAGCCCCTATTTTTCCAAAGCAAGTTACATGAAAGCCTGCTGAGCTGGGAAAGCACGGATCTCAAAAGTGCTATGCTTTATGCACATGGGCTAATATACTCACTAAAAATACATTTACATAAAATACATAAATTATGCCCTTAACACATTTTTGTTCTCTTGAACAACTGATGGACGTCTTGAATATGATATTCTGTGAAATGTAGCAAACAAAAACAATCTAAAGCACCAGTTTAGAATAGTAGATAATTCTTTGGTTAAAATTTCTAGCTAATCACCTGCATAAACACTCATTCTGTTCATTCACATCACACATTAAACTATGACCTCCTCTTTTTTCCATTTGGAAACCAGTCAACTCCTACTCAGAAATGTTTCTTTCTGGCACAAAAAAATGAATAAAGTATTGCATATATCATCAAACTCCTAATAGTTAATATTTCATTAAATCTGCTTTCACTCCAGAATTTTTAGACATATGATGATCATAATAAATTGTGAATACTTCTATTTAAGAGACACTTTTCCTCACAGGTAGCATAAGTACACTAATATTCACAGCATATATAAATGTAACAGCTGAATCTGAGTTCATTGACAACACAGTGTTTCAGGTAAGAAACAGACTTTCCCTACAAAATCCCCCACTGAACAAAAAAAAACCACCTCCCTAGGGGATCCAGGTTATCACAGTTTTTTCACTGACATGAAAATCTGTGACTCTTTTTACAATAAAATTTATAAAGCTTATAAATCAAGGATTATTCCGATTTTTGAAAAATTCAGTAATGGTTTGAAAAAACCCAAACATTTTGTTTTACATTGTACCAGTAATGGGGGCTACAAGAACAGTATCAAACTCCTCATCACATTTATATAAACTGGTTCATTACACAAGAAAATATCATTCTATCATTTGCCTTTATTATGTTTTTTCACTTGATTTGACTGAATAAAGGACTTCAAGTACATCTGTGATTCAAAAGAAGACTAAAAGAAAAAGAAAATACTTCAAATTTGTGAACTTGCCTTTGTGAAGAAACCCTTACTTTATTTTAGTTAGCTTGCTGTACCATGAATGCTAAACTGGATGTGACTCCCAGTGTTTTGCTGGCAGGATAGTGTCTGCTCAGTTAAAAAAAAAGACAACAATTAAACTTGGACAGTTTCCATTCAACTGCAAGAATATTATGATAACAGATTTTCCTGAAACCATGAGAAGCCAGTGTAGACATGCTTTTCTGTAAGGCTCAGGGATGAAGTATGCTGACTTTCTTTCCTAATCCATATGCTACCAGTTTTACCCTTTTCCACAGATGAGAGCAGCCCAGCACATCTGAACCTCAGCCAGGTACATATTTACAACTTGATGCCAAGGAAATCCTCCCTTCTTTCACAGGTCTCCACCCACAGCAAAGGAATATTTCTTTGAGATGGTGCTGAAGATGCCTCTTGGCAATAGCAGCAGTTAAACGTCTGTTACACACAATCAGCCTCTAAAATCACAAAACATCCTATAATTTGGAATGACTGGTGGCATCAGCTTTCAAGTGACCTGAGCATGAAGCATGGGTAAGATCAGAGTGAGATTTGCATGAGGGAAGGGAATGCCAGAGCTGCTTCCCCTCCTGTTCCTGGACTTAACCACCACAGTACCTCAGCCACCAACATAACCACCAACATATCCCACCTTGACACCACTCTTTTGTACCCCACCACTACCAAAATCAACCCATTGCTTGACAGTTCAGAAGTCTTAGGAAGAATTAAATCACCTTTTTTATACCCTTGAACATCTACTTACCTTTCTTGCTTAATTTTACAGTGTTATGTTTTTCCTCACAGAAGGAAAAAACCCACAGAAGGAAAACACAGACACAAAATATGGAAGACTTTCAAGCATAAGATTTCATTCTTACATAAATGTAGGGGCTAATGCATACAATTATATGAAGATTAACACCTTTACTGATACCAGATCAGTGTTGTCCTTAGTATTACATATGTTCCAGTTGTGTTATTTAAAGCTCTATTACACAGCTTCAGTATTTGCATTAGACTTCCTGAAAATGTTTAGGTTCTTTATTTACAACTCAGTGCTCTCTGCTTACTCTTGCCTGAACTATCTTTTTTCTCTAAGTCACCACATTTCTTATGAGCTTCTAGGCTCCTTCCTCTTTTATTAGAATTTAGCACTGTGTTGATGCTTACAGGTTCTTCTGTAAATTTACCAGTGGCTTTTAAAGTTATAGCTGAAAAACTTCTTTATCAACTGGAATATAAAACATTTTAATACGTTGCAATAAACAACATTATTGAAATATTTCAGGAGGTTACTGATGTTTAATGCGATACTCTCAAGAACAGTAGAAATACAGGGCTGGTGGCATTGCTAGTAGGCTTTGCTTTAAATTTTTTGGCTAAAAGTGTACAGATTTATTTAGAGGGGCTTCTGATTCATTATCCTTTTCTGTACACCCAGACAGTCAGTTCTGAGTGTTTAGGGACTATGTGGGGATACATAATAAAGGAAACAGTGAGAGCATGCATAGAGGACTTTAAGCTTGAAGCTGTTGGGGGTTTTAACTTAAAAGAGCTCTGGGCCATACCCAGAGAGGGCACTGTTCTTGCTTTTTCTTCCCTGTGTTCACTGGGACCAGAATAAGCATCCTTGAGAGGCATGGGGAAAAGTGTGAAAGGAGAGGAAAGCACATAGATTGAAAGAAAAGTGACACTCAAGAGTAAACACTGGGATAAATTCAGAATTCAAAATATATGGAAAACTAACCAATAAACTTCTCCCATGTGGTTCTGGAAAAATACTCCCAGACTGCTTTCTGGAAGTATCAAAAGTATCTGTGTCAGCAGAATCAGCAGTAAATCTTTGGGCTAGACAACAAACAAAATAATCCACACCTGAGCCACAACAGCTGCATGGGTGCCAAGGATGAGGATGACTCTCTCTATCTATAGGTAGCATATGTGCCTGCTCTCCACAGAGAGAGTAGTTGAATCTGGTTTTCAAGAGCTTCCATTCTATGAAAAGATTGAGAAAGATTCAAGAGGCTTTCCTCTGTGAATATGTGACTGTACAAATTCTGGAAAGCAGGCAGACATTCAGCACCCATCTCAAGACATGATCACAACATTTGTCTCAGAACTTAATAGTTCCTTTCATTTTTGATTGATATCTCTTTGCTTTGAAGTTCTATGTGAAGACTTCTAAACAATTTTCATGCATTCATTTTATGACTACCACACACACAGAAAAATCCCAAACACTTTTTAAAATTATCTACCTTACTGGTTCTAAATTTAATCTGTCCTGCAGGAAAAAATACCTTTGTTTATTAACTTGAGAATTGACTAATATATGTTTTGACATTTATTGATGTTTTCAAATCCAGATTTCTGTATCCCTTCTCCTGCTGCATCCTCCACTGCCAGAATGTGCTTTCTAGTTTTGCTATTGCTCCTTAAACCAATAAGAAAGTTATTTTTGAAAACTTCCCAAATACATGGCCAGGTTAATTGTTCATTTAAAATGTACGTGTGCACCCACCTAAACAGGGAGAAGAGGAAAAAAAGTATGGCAAAACTATTGCTTTTTAAGAAATGTGCCAGAGAACTTAAAGGCACTAAAATAAAGATTTCTATGTAAATATTGTATACCGATGAAACAGTGCCCTGACCCACCCCACTGAGCATGCTGCAATTAACCAAGCTAGTTAGTAAAAAAATGAAATTAAAACACCATAACTGAGTGTTCCAGTAATGATGTTCTTAGCAGCTCTGGGGAGATTCTAAGATACTTAGTCCCTTGCAAATAATAGCATATGCAGCAATAGATTAATATTTTATTTGTACTGAAATAAATTATAGCCTATGCTTTCTCAGACACATCTTCCGAGACCGAGTTAAACATTAAAAAAATAACATTCAATTATTCACTGTTCAAAGTCCAACAGATACATTCAGATCAAAGAACCTGTGGAGACTTATTGGGCTAAAATTTACATAAAACACTTAATGAAATGGCTAAAAGCACAAGAGCCACACTTAATGCAGTAGCTTCATAAAATTGCCATTCAGAGCATTATACCTTTTGTTTGAAAATTCAGTAATTTAACAGGAAACTTCTGCCCTTCCTGACAAGGTCATGATATTTCACAGTGTGATGCTCCATTACCTCATTAAGGTTGTTACCTACCACCTATTATCCATGTGGTTTTGCACCAGGTTATATCCACGCCATTGCTGCAGAGTGCAGAACAGCAAGGAAAAGCCAAGGCCAAGAGATAGTAAACAATACATCTTGTAGTTCCACTACAATGCCAGTACACAAGGGCTCTGCTAGGATCCTATGGCCTCAGTGTGACTACTGTGTAATGGCCGTGGCGTGTT
Organism: Zonotrichia leucophrys gambelii; assembly: GCF_028769735.1. Taxonomy (NCBI): domain Eukaryota; kingdom Metazoa; phylum Chordata; class Aves; order Passeriformes; family Passerellidae; genus Zonotrichia; species Zonotrichia leucophrys. The sequence goes on from NC_088172.1 coordinate 72,304,736, forward strand.
GCCATAAAGCTGGTTTTTTGGCTCAGTTCAACACCTTAAATTCTCGTACTGAACTCTGCCGTGTCATTCTCTTGGGGAAGCCTCTAAGCGCTGTAGCAGCCTCTGAGAGGGAAGTGGCTCCCTGGCAGCACCTCCTCACCCTGGGAGCCGCAGAGCAAGTGTTGCTATGTATCACAGAGCTGCTGTGCAAACACCTGGGAACAGCTCCCCTCCAATCTTCTGTGTCTTTTGAACCCCTCTTCATTTGTGTTTGATCTAAAAAAGACATGCTAGAATTGGGAGAGGTGTAGGCACAATCATTTAATAAACACCCTTCTGGTTGAAGGCAAATTGGAATGGACACTTGCAAAAACTGTTTGTGATCAACAAGGTAAGCAAGGAACAGGAACAATATTAAATCAAATTGCAGCCACATGCAGCAGGTGTCAGATGTCCCTTCAGTAGCTGCTACTGTGAAAACAAGACAGAACTCATTTGTTGAAGGTCATGTTAAGGTGATGCAGGGTTTTTCTTCAGGTCTTGTCATCTCATATGAAGCACTTATCAAGTATGTATGAGCTTTTATAGCCTCTGTGAAATGAGCAACCTCGGACAAGCTCCTGAGGGACCGCTCTCTGTTTTGCAACAGCTTCTGACTCAAATGGCCCAAGTGTTGGTGCTGTGACAGGCACCTAGAAGAATTGACTACAGTGATGTGCTGCATGATGCCACCAAGGAGAGGCAGAAAGCCATCGAGAGGGTGGAGTTAAGGACATCTGGCAGCTGATCACCATCCTGTTCTGCATTACACAGAAGAGCACCAAAGTGACAGACTGTGCTGGAGCAACTGTCTGCCACACCATGTGGGGAGTTAAAAACACCACAAGAGTCTGATACTACCAGTGACAGAGGATGACTGTGCAATGTAAATATGAGATGATTTGATTAAACCCTTCCCAATACACAGCCCAGATGTAAACAATCTGCTTATCTATTTCTCAGTGTCTTAGAGCACATTTTTGCATGCAACACTTGTGCTTAGTGCCTGATTTCATTTACATCACTCAGAGGAATGACAAAAATATTGGGTTTGTTTCTCTCCAACAACCACTGTAAATTCTGACACACATTTATGTTGCCTTTAGATCCTATTAAAACTCTACTTATTCCCTACAACACAATTAACAATGGAGCGATGAATAAGGGTGATAAAAATAACCATTCTCAGTCTCATTCATCTTTTGATTCCTTTTCAGCTAAATAATTAATAATGCAAAGTCCAGACACAAGCCACGGGGTGTCTTCAGACTAACTGATCAACTTTCATAGAATATTTATCTTCATTAGAAAATTTATTATACCAGTAGGTCTTGGGCTTATATTTGGCTTATATTATCCACTTCTTTACTGCACTCATTTCATAACTATTAACGCTAGATACATTAGTATCAGCCTGAACATTAGATTAATTCTTGAAGTTTTACTTGAATAGTATTTATTTTTTAGTATGCAGATCTAGGAACTGTTAGCACCAGTCTCCCCCTGAACTGAAAGTGTGGTTGGAATAAATGCAGTCAGAAGCATCTCCACTATATGACAGCAGTTATTGCCAAGTCTAATCCCATTTCCCATCTCAAAACTGAGTGAACTGAGTCCCATTACTTTTAGCATTTCTGTGACATTATAAAAAAATATCTCTAACTCAAGTCTGTACACTAAACATGACCTGTATTTTAAATTAATCCCTTGCAAGATTCATACAACAGGAGCACCTTTCTTAGTTGCTATGAAACTGTTGAAGCCAAGGAAAGGGAAAAGCTTTGTGTCTTGGGAACACCATCTCTATGGAGCCCATTATTCAGGTTCTAGAAGACACATAGGGTCACACTTGTCATAACAGAACACTGGTTAACATTGTTATGCACATAGCAGCTACATGAAAATAGTGTATGCTCCTTCTGCTCTATATGTGGAGCAGGATTTTTTACCCCTTGGTAATGCAGCTACACCACTTGCCAAAAGTTGCATGTTGCACCACAACATTCACTGCCCTTTTTCAATATATGTGCATGTCTTGATATGCTTGTCACACACAGATCCATATATTTAAGTCTCTCAGACCTGATGACAGACAAAGGGTCTCAAGTATCCAGAAGTTTGTTTTGTTTTGTTTGTTGTTTTCCCAGAGATGACACTTAAACCACTTCAAATCTGTAGCAGCAGCAATCTTTCATAGAAATTATAGGAAAGCCACAACTTGTCAAAATGCCATGTCACTTGAGCACTTCAGAAATGTGATATCCTAGTCATCTGAGCAATCCTAACCATTCAGAGCAATGTGAAATTTTCAGGAGACAAGTGCCTAAAAACCTTACAATAACTGTGACAGCAGTGTCTTTGTAGTTGTGATGGCCAAAGGCTGTGAAGAAAGCAGGGGGTTTGTGCAGGTAATACCTTCTATTATTCCAAAGCAGAAGGAGGTTGTTCCAGCAGTTTCTTTTTACCTTTCAGACAGGGTGACCATGGTCTAGGAAAATTGCCTTATCTAAGTACATAAGGTCTTTACTTCAGTAAGAAGGTGGAACAGCAACTTCAGTGCAACTTCAGACCTTCTCTCCCCCATTCAACCAGCACAGCCAGTCTTGCATCCCTCCAGCATGCAGTTCCTGCATCTCTTCTGATGCATGGTATTATGCATTGTGTAATTAGCTAAATTACTGTCATGGAGCTTCAATGAAATCTTAATGACAGCATATTGCCATTTTTGTGTTGCCTTCTCCACATATTCAAATAAAAATGATAGTTTAAAAATTTTACCGAGCTTTAAGTAATATGAAGGTGCTAAAACATACTTTGGTGACTTTAGGCTTGAAGCAGTGAAAATAGGTGCTTTGGTCAGCTTTTAAAATTCTGCTAAGAATAATACACAATCTGAGGACACAGAATAGCACATGCACCTTAAGACCTTCTTTAAATAAATCAAACTAAAATAAAAACAGAAAGAAATATATCTGATTTTGAATGCTATGGAGTAAAAGTAAGCCAAATAAGTGATGTTACTTCAGAGGAAATGAGTGTGAGAGAAAAAAAAACAAAACAATTTTCCAGTTGCCCAATAGTAGGTAGCAACTGCTTTCCCATCATCATTACATACAGCAACACCTGGTATTGAATTGAAGCAACAGAAGACCAGATATGTTAAACTTTCTATAATTGCTTTGAAATCTTATTTTCTCCAACGTGAAAGTAGCAGTTTTGTGCTCACTGTTTTAATTCCTAAATGAGATTTATAAACATTTCATATTATTCTAATCTGTCCCTGCAGTGTTGCAGGAATAGCAAGCACCCAGAGAAATCTTAATGAAGCACTCACTACAAACTGTAAACACAGAGGATGCCAAGGTGTCATGTACAGTACTGATAGAGGTTAATACCTTCCACAGTCATTAGGTTTGGATTTGGGGATGTTTGCACAGTAGTCAATGCAGATAAAATTCAATTGTATGCTATCAGCCTATGAAAACCTCATGCATCATTGAATCTCTCAGTTACATCTGGGTCTTAATGGGATAAAATTCATCTCTGGGTACAAGATCCTTATGTGTTGTTCACAATACCGTGGCTTGCTTGAGGACACAGGATGGTGTATATTCCTGCACAAAATCGCTGCAGACGGAATTATCAACTCTCTTAACACATATTAAGAAAAAGCACACTTGAAGTGCTGAAGTAGAAGAAAGCTGAGGGCACATCTGTACTTCAGGGACACCCAATGATTATGGTACAAGCAAGGCTGGGAGTGGGGCTGTTGTGGCAACAAAGCCCATCAGCGACAGACACACCAACACACGCACTCAGAGCTGCAAGAACCACACTAGAACCAGGTAAACCAGGCAAGATCTTAGCTATAAAATGAAATTAGAACTTTTTGAAAGAAAATTTGTACACTATATATTTTAAAAGAAATAAAAAGACGTAGAATCAGTGAGATCTTTTCAGGTCACAGTGATGAAACATGCAAAAAGTATCGAGATGAGGACCTTCTAGTGTCAATGTCAAATTCCCACGCAGTAGCAGCTTTTCTTATTACCAAAGTTCCTAGATGTTACGACTGCACTGTGACAGTTAATATAATATCTAATTATATTCCTTACTTTGTGTCATCTGGCATACCAGCTCACTGTACATTCCCATAGGATAAATGGCATATGTTCTTCTCTTAACAAATGCTAAACACATCATAGTTTCACAGTCTTTACTTAGAATTGTACGTCCAGGTGGAATACAAAAATTACATTCACAAATCTGAAAAACAGCACTCAAAATAAGAACACCTGCAAGTTTTAGTTTTTGTTTTGTTATTCTTACTAATATTTTTAAAATAAGAGCTGTCCATTTTTTGGGCTATTTGCACAGCTTCTGCCTGCAAAATTGTCAATTGTTCCAAGAAGGACAGATTACAGCTTGTCAAAAAGCCTGAAATTGAGCCAGTGACAGCCTGAAACCTATTCCAGATTCCAAAAACATATTGCAACGCCTCTACATTTTTCTTTGGCAGCTGGTTACTAAAATCTTAGCTACAGTGCAGGTATGAAAATGATAGAGATTGAATTAGAAAGATGTTCAGAGGAAGTATTCATTACACAAGACTAGATGCCTGACTGAGGAAGAAGGCTTTTGTTTTATCCTTAGGACAGCATTGGTTTCATATGCAGACAGATGAGTTTTATATTCACATATTCTCTTCATTCCCCTCCTCTCCTTTCCCTCTGTCTCCTGCAGGTAGCAATGATGCCTCTTTGATAGTTAAAGTAAATGGCTAAAAGGTTGAATGGGTTTCTGTAAGCCAACTGCATATTGAAACCAGCTGGGCTCTTACAAAAGATAAAATCAAATCAATGCTGAAAATGGCAATAATGTTCACAGAGGATAAAATTTAGTAAGGAATTAAATGTATGTATTATTTGACCCAGAGACTCCCCCAAAGTGACACAATGCGCATGAAAGGACTTAAGAAATAAGTGCTTAGGATACTTTCCAAGGATACTTCCAGGAGATTGCAGCTTGAATTTGAGCACCTTTTATTCTTGCCCTGCATCCTACATGCAGTCTTGCCATCTAAACACCCCGGGCCCAGTTTAACACAAAGGCATGCCTTGCACAGCCTTTGACACACACAGGAGAGTGGCTCCTGCCCGGAGCTGAGAGTCTCCTGCATGCACCTCGTTGTCCAGATGTGACTGTAAATGGCAGAAAGCCGTGACTTCACAGACCTTGAATATTAAACAAAGCCATTGATGGTCCACAATTCCCAAATCTGCAATGTATCCCAGTATGGCTATATTGTTTTCTCCTTCTGCCTCTACAAGCTCCTATTTACAGCACAATCACCTGCTCCATTTGAGTGCAGCACAAGTCCTTGGCTTAGTGTATTGAAAATACTGTCCTTTCATGATGAGCTACACTTTTACACAGTTTCACAGGCTATCTCCTCTGTCTCTCTGGCCTCAGACAATCAGTCACGGTGCCAAAATTTGAAACAAGTTTACGGGGTGGCCTCTAAAACTTTATGATGGCTCACTTCATTTGCAGCAGTTTCCAACAGGCACAAGCCATCCTTCCCAAAGCTAACAAGTGACAAGGTTTCTCCCATTTTTCTGATCACAAGGCAAGAGGTGAACCTATTACAGCAGGTTAAAGGGTGGAGAGGATTGAATTTTTTTAGATGGGTTTATAGAGGGGCAAGTTAATTTAAACAGCTGGCGAAAAGCCTGCTGCAGTTTTAGCTATGATGAATTCTGAGATTGTTATGGGACCAGATGGGCTTTGTCCTGTAAGTAATTGTATATTCTCTGGAGTGGACAGGGGGCCACTGAACCATCTGTTTTGTTGTTGCTCCAAAGAGTGCCTTATTGCTGTCTGTGCCTGCTGTTTCCCTACTTGACTCCCCTAGGCCTACTGTACATCAACTTGCTCAGACATGAGATGTCCTCTTGTTTTAAGCAAGAAAGAGAATTGTATTTGTCATCCCAGCCTGCCATGCTATGCCAGTAGTTTTCCTGTCTTTGCAGTTTGCTGCTTTTCCTTGCTTTTTTTAGCTTCTGAAATGTATTGGAATGGAAAATAGATTTACAGGTCTTTTAGCATTCTGGTAGTATCACTCAATGCTGCCCAGAGTTAAATTTGTAAATAATAATGCCTTGCTCTCATAAGGCATTTTTCAACAGAAGAATACAAAGCTTTTCACATAGAGGTAAGCATCACTAGTCCTACCCCACAGCTGATGAAATGCAGGGATACAATAGAGAATCATAGCCTAAAACCAGGAAATTCAGAGATACTCAGAATAGGATCAAATGAGACCATATGGATAAGGCATGCACAAATCTATGTAGGTATTCCCTATAATATCATGCATGAATGAAAGAAATACAGGAAATCAGCAGGACCTAAAATTTTTTGCATGTGGCCAAAACTGGGATTTAGCTGCTGTACAAGACAGTCAGTGTTATAATTCATGTGTCTCCCCTTGCTGGGTAACATTAAAATGCCCAAGTCTATCACCAAAGCCTTTTAACACTGAATCAGTACAAAGTTATCTAACGGCGTCTCTCTCAGTGTCGTATGAATATTATATTCCACAGGGTCCCCTCATATCATTTAGGAATTTCCTAAAATATATGTAAATAATTGCAAACAGGACCTAATCCAGAAAAAAAAAACTGTAACCATGACTTTATAAATGATCCTGTATCATCCCCAGGAGTATAGGACCTATTCTAAAGGATCAAATAAAAAATCAGCCACTCAGTTTACAATGAGATGCTCCAATTGAGAGAACGATCCAATATGATCCAGTGGGATCTGCTTATATTTAGCCTATGCTCTTCATCCTGAATGGGTATGCAAAACATTTCTGAAATTAGTTATTCTTCATCCTGAAAAAATATTGTGGATGTTTTGGACCTCCTCAGTTAATCAAAGATGAAGAGCTTTTTCATTATCTGGAGAATTATACCCTTCATTGCGCTCATCATTGTTGAGATACCCCACTACAGATCTCCATATCATTATGAATAAGCTACATATTTCTGAAAGAAATGCAGAGTCAATTTTTTGTTATTTAAATCTGTGAAATTAACTAATTTAAATTCCTCATGGGCCAATGATTCAGATAACATGAATAGAGGGTTTTTAAATTATTTAAATACCTTTGTTGAACATCAGCTCAATTAAAAACAAGTTCTATGTTAAAAGTATTTTTCTAAAGTATATGGGGCTTGAATTTTTCATGTCTTTTTGAAACTAACTTGAGATTTCTGATTAGTTTTCTCATTTTTATCATTAAACCCTTTAATACAAATCTTAGGAAGACAGTGCTATTTCTCAGCTTTTCCTTATATCTTAGTGTTTTTAGATCACTATGTGTACAAATATTCTATGTTAGCCTAGATTCTATACATTTTCCCCAGAAAAAATAAAATCAAGCAGCCAGCTGGCTCACAGCACTCACCCCAATGTCCCCAGAGCAGCAGAGGTGCATCAATGACAGCAGATGAGGACCTAAGCTGGGTGTCAGAGCTGTACATAAGTCCCAGGCCACAACAGACATGAGCCTTCTGTTCACTATGATTTCATTCATAATCAATTGGCATGCAATTTACAGTCCTGTTCATTACCCTGTCTCAATGTATGGGGAGCAGGAGTCATAAGTACATATCCAAAGGTTCAAATTTTAAATTAAATCTCAGCACCTTTTAGGGAAACCGCTTTTAATTTTGTGACTGAAAACTCTTGTAATTCCTTTTTCCCAAGTACCCTCAAGAGGCTTTTCTCACACACTAACAGTAATCAACTTGTCAGAACTTAGAAACTTCACTGGTACCTTATGAAATTCTAAATTGCTCTAAGGTCATCTTTTCATTTCACTAACCTTATCAAAAGTTGCCTCTCTCTTCTTTCCTCATATATCAAGTATGTTTATATTGCTAGTGGTTTACACTTTATTCAGGTACAGCATGCTTCAGCTTTTCAAATACTACAGAATAATTTGATATACTAAAAGCATGAAGGAAAGAGCTGAACACAAAAAAAAAAAAAATCCACAAAAAACTCCCAAAATTCACACTTATCTTTCTGGTACAATGCTGGGGAATACTCTTTACTTTTCCCACCTGCATTAGATATATGCTAATGTAAATACTCTGCAGAAAATTATTCAAACCACCTTTTTCTCAAAATTACACTTGTTTTAAGATTGCTAGGGTTTTAATTATAGCCATCTTACTCAGTTCACTTTTCTTTCCAGCTATTCTTAAGACAACTCTTCAAGATTGCCACCTTCCTGAATATATGCAACAGACAGTAGATTGCGATGGACTGAAAAACTGATTTTACACAAGTATGGAAAATATTAGGTGCAAGTCCCATTGGGAATTGGGTTTACTGATGCATGGCAAAACTGCAACAAATTCTTCAAAGATACGATTGCTAGGAGACGTGATAAGAAATAAGTCTAGTAGGAGACAGTCAAGTGAAACTCAATAAACCAGTGGATAACACTTCTTTTGTGGCAGGTGAGGCAAAGCAAGAGGAAAGGAAAACCTTACAGCACAGTTCTCAACAGCATGGTGCATCCCTTAATATTGACCAGAAGAGGAATGAACACACACCTCAATACATGGCACTCATCCAGCCTCTGACCAGCAAGAGTCGAGGCCTGAGATGACTCAAACTCCCCATGGCTACAGAGACAGGTCTGGAAGCAAAGATGTGGTGTGGGTGTTCTCCATGGCAGCTGAGCAGGTTGTTAGCAGCAGTGGGGCCCACACAGAGGCCATCAGACCTGGCACTATCACACACAGTTTTACCTCATACAACGTTCTCAGGAAAAGGAGAGCCAAGGGGAAGCTGCACACCCATTTCTCACCTACAGTATGAGAATATCACCCAAGAAAGGAAGCAAAAACAGACCAGAAACAGTAGCACATCTTGCCTATATCTGAGGCAAAGAGGCTCCCTCAGGACACACTGACGCAGCAGGTATCATTGCCTCAATATTATCTGCTGCAGCCATGTCAGTTTGAGCACAGCACTAGACTCAAACCAACAGCATCTCAAGAAACGGGAAAGGTGTTACACCATCGCGGTTCTGAAGATTGAGCACCGTGGTGTTAGTTTCTGGCAGCAATGTTTCATATACTCCTTACATCTTATGCTGTAAAGAGGTAAATGCAGGTAAAACCTAAGCAAGGGAACAAAATTATCCCTGGAGACAATAAAAATCAGGTTGGACAGAGGTCTGAGTGACCTGATCTAATTAAAAATGTTCCTGCTTAATGCAGGGTGGTTAGACTACATGGCCTTTAAAGGTAACTTCCAACCCAAATTATTCTATGACTCCCAGTATGTTTACAAATCCTATCACATATCCCTATAGGTTGAGGCAACTGACACATTGAGACATCCCTCCATCATCACAGGTACAGGATGTGACATCTGGGGAAACCCTAGTTTCTCTATTTCTTGCATTTCTCTATTGCTTGCATCTCCAGCGTAACCTACTCTGTGACTGACAAGAAGCCAAAAACTTCAGAGTTCTCAAATCTATGCATCTACATGTCGCCGAAATGAGGCCTTTGTCAGGGATGAGCCATTTGTCGGTGAGGGGAGACTCGGACACTCAATATGAGTGATAAGCAAGTTTCGTTTATTGAAGAAAGCATCAGACACTTACCCAGCGAGCAATAAGCTCATGAATATTCTATAATTTACACCGTCCATTGGCCACACCACAACATCAGCTCTTCCCCATTCCTCAGGGGTTACATCTCTCTTTTCTCATGTCTCTTTCACTATTGGTTATCATACTACAGCTATGCCCAAGGACACACTATCTTGCAGGTGCAGGACTTGGAATTAGCCACACCTTTGTAATTTTCCATTCTCTAGCAGCTAAATTCCCAACATCTACACAATACAAATGCACATGTAGACTGTTTTCTTAAAAAGGTGAGTAATCCTTTACTAAGGTTTTGCTGAGGTACCACAGAATTTGTTTCTACCTCTCAAATTATGAACAGGAAAAAAAAAAGTACTTACATTCTGAAAACTGAAAATGGTTTGCACTGTATTTTTCATACACTAATAGTAACTATAGATTTTTTTGTCTGAATTACTATTATTTACAGGAAACAGAAATAATATGTGTATATGTTTATGTGCACAAGTAGGCAGAACAGCAAAAGGGAATAAAAGAAAGCATGCTGACAATAACAGTGATGAATTGCATACAGAAAGCATTATAAATGTTAGATCATGAAGTGAGTGTGGGACATGCATAGTTAACAAATTTCCTAAATATTTTCCAAGTGTGAGAACTGTTCTAACACCCATCAGCTTCCATTTCCTATCTGTTTAAGGCCAGATGACACACATTTTTTTCTCCTCTCAACTTATAATGCCCATTAATTTATTGCCATCTCTAATTCAAACTGACATCAGTAGACATCTTAGCAGTTTTAGAAAATAAACTACTGGTCAATATGGAGAGAACCTTTAATAATCTTTTTGTCATGCACTTAAAAAATTTCTTTGTTAATTTGATACCACTAAAAATAGTGCCAATATGAATCTCTTCATCAGTTAAACAACCACCCAAAAATTGTATTCTGGGGGAACAGAAGAAAAATCGGTGGTAAGAAGGCTAACCATGATTTCAATACAAACTAAAATGGCTTGAGGGCTACACAATATAATATGCAGACATTCAAAACATAAATTAACAAGAATAGCATGGATTGGGAAAGAGTTATTTACTTGTAAAATCTTCTGGTTTATACCATAATACAACACATAGTAAATAAAAGGGGAAAAGATATTTGGAGGTCATTTTATTTTACAATAAAAATAACTCAGATTATACAAGTAATTTGACTGAATTTTGGATTTGTGCAGGTTTGATTGTTTCCGTTCTGGGCTTTTGATTTAATTAAAACTAGTGGCAGATGGAATATTTTCTCTGAATCTCTCTGCCAATTTTTTGTACTTATGTAATAACATTTTCCAAATTTAAATAATCCTTTCCCTTGTCTGGTTTCAAAACATCCACTTCAAAAACAAAGAATTCACTATAGAGAAGCAACCAAAAAATCCAAGATAAACTAAAGGCTGACAAAGTTAAACACAGAAAAGAAAAATTTCCCTGGTTCTTACTTAGAAGTTTTAGTGGTTACTTGAAGTAAAAGTAAGTAGAGTGCTATCTAAAATTATGCATTTTAAGTGTCTTTAAGAAAACATTCAATTACTGGAGATTTGTTTCAATCTTGTATGCTGTTTACTGTGTATCTTACTACTAACAAGGTTTCAATCATTCAGAGAACAAGATACTGAGGATATGGGTATATTTTCCCGTTTATGCTGTTGGCAAAAAAAAAATCTTGTTGATGGAAGACACTCTGAGCAGTTACAGCTGACTCCTTGAAATCCCATGGTCTGTATTAGGCAGAGTTCAGTTATGCTACTTGGTTATCTCTTCTTGCCTTAAACCTAACTCCATGAAGCATTTCTCTCACCTCCAACACCTCCCAGCACATCTGAGTTTTTAAAGTGACCTAAAATATAATAAAATAACTCAAAATCAGGTGTGTCCTGGGGTGACGTTATGATGCTTGTATATCCCCATTCATCTGTTCTGTACCTTTAAGACCGGCACTGAAGAGTGGAAGTTTTGTTTGGGTTTCTCTTATCAGGACACAGAGACAAGCCGTAGACAGAGCTTTTTTTTTTTACTTCCAGCTTTGGGGCTTGCTGCTTTTGCTTGCTCTCTTTTTCTGCTCTTGCTTCTGCTCTGCTTTCTGCCTCTGCTTATTAGCTAGTTCTATCTAAACAGTCCACATTGCTTCCTGGACTGTTTCTCCTCTCCTGTTCCTGTGACCATCTCGAACCTGCTCCGGACTGGGACCCGGGAACACCAAGGGTTCGGCTGCAGCGGCTGGCCCAGCGCCGGAGGGACTGAGAACAGAGCAACCACCCCCGAAAGAGACTTTCTGATTTTGCCATCTTTCTCAGAGCGGTGTCATCGGGTATTGTTCATTTTGTGTGCTGGGGGGTGCGGGGCCAGTCAAATAAACAGGTTCTTTCCACCTCTCTCCGAGGAATTTTTTCCCGAACCGGTTGGGGGGAGGGGCCGTGTGGGTTTCGCTTTCTGGAGGGGCCCTCCTTTGCAGATTCTTTAACAAATTTGCCCTAAACCAGTACAAGGTGTTATTCACAAAAGAGTGAATACATTGGTTTATAAAGGATGGCAGCCACCAAAGCATTCCTTGCCTGTGCAGCTGCCTTGGGAAATACCTGATGAAAACTTTCTTCTTGACCTCTCAAGCACCTAACTTCTAAATATGAATGACAAAATATCAAGAAATATTTAACAAACAGACTATTTAATGAAAATATTTGCAACACTAAATGCAATTCATCTTCTTTTAATTGATTAAAAAGTTTTTATCTGCATGCTAACATCCCTTTAGTCTGCCACATCACCTCTAGCTATCTTGACTTACATTGCATTCTTTCCTTTCCAACATGTATTCCAGACCTCATCCATTCAAAACTTTGATGAGATCTGAACTTCCTCTGATATCTTGAAGTTCAGAAACTGAAACAGTTTGACAACAAAACAAAAGTGTCAAAAAGTTTTAAAATTGAAGAGTGGCCCAAAGATATTATTTTTCTGAGGTAGCCATGTCTCTGAATTTTGGTTGTCAAGAGGCTAGACAACTGTGGCAAAATCTGTCACTCTCACTGCACAGTCAGTGAAGAGAACGAGGTGCCTCCAGAGGACAACCAGTCCCTCTGTTGGTGATGGTGAATCTCTCTCAGCTGTCTTGGGTGCAACCTGTGGCCACTGCTCTGACTTGTACATATTGTAGCTTTCAGGCACCTCATCACTATACTTCACCTTACTCCCTTAACACTCTCTGCTTCTGACAATGTTTCAACCTGATCTGATGTGTTAACGTAGGGATTTCCAACTGAGATTTCATCTCATCCCCAAATTCCAAGATCTTTTGCTGCTGATGATACTACTGTCTTTAACCCAGTTTAAAGAGCTCATTTCAGTACATTTATTGCAAGATCTGTCACTTACATGCCGCACAGCCTTGGATAAACACATAACTACACAATGACTCAGTTTCACCAGCCATAACACAGGGATTAGAATAATACTTGCACTATGAAGAGAACAGGATGCATAGATGAAAAGCATTTTTATAGGTGCAAACCGCCATGCTGTCACTAATGAAAATAATATTATGCTCTCCAGAGTAAAAGATATCGACCTTCTTCCTTGTTCTTATCTTCTTTTTAAAATACTCATTTAATAAAGGCATATGAAGGAAAAAGCAAAAATTAGCCTATATAATAGATTATTTACTTTTTTTAGTCACCAAGTTCTGTATAGCCCACACACAATACAGACAAAACGGTATGCTGACTTCAGCTCCAAAAAAACCTGTAAATTGCAATCTTACAAGAAGAAATGCAATAAACCATACAAACCTCATTACTTTTGTTGTTTTCTTCCTCAAATAATCTTTAAAAGCTCTCAGGTGGTATTTTATGGCCTCCATCTCTACATAATTTTTAATCCACTTTGAGTACCAGTTATATTCACTTTTAATCCATAGATAAAATGTTTAGTGCTATTTTGCAGATGATTTAAGCTATGATTGCCATGTTATTCAGACCAAGCTGTCATTTACTTGAACAATACTGAACAGTGTCAGCTCCATACCAGCCTCCTTCACCTTTCAAGAGTGACACAATGATGTCACCAAAGTTTCCTGGTATTTTTCCTGAAACTGCTCACAGCAACATGCTCACTATTGGACCCATCGAATCTGGGCCACACTGCTTTGGGCAAGCAGGTGAGGAGCGGTAAACTCATTTTCTACCTGTGAATTTCAGGCTATATATTCAAATTATTCCATGCTTCTCTCAAGATTACAGACTTATTTTTTTTTCCCCATTCTTCATTTGGAAAGCAAGCACGGATGTGAAGCACATTATTATCCTAATACAGTTCAAAGTATGGCTGAAAGAGTATCCCAATCCCAAAATGCTTACGAGTCATGTCTTCAAGCACCTGAGAGTAAGGCTGTCTACACAGAGGTAAGAAGCATAAGGCAGTTACTGTGCTGGACAGAAGCAATCCCCACAGAAATCCTATTGCTCCCCCAAAAGTTTTATTGGACTTTGTGTCCCTACAGAGCACCCCTAAGTCCCTTCCTTCTCTTGAAATCAGTAATGCTGCAGTTAAACTTTTTCACAGGGTGACAAACAGAAAGTACTCAATGACTGTGATACAGTTTTACCCTAGCAAAATGCCACAACAACCTTGAAAATTAGAGGAATTTTCAGCAAACCAGCATTTCCTCCTTCCCCCCACTCCGGACAAAAAAACAATCTGGTTTAAGTGTGACAATATCTATCAGGCTGACAAATTTCAGCTAATAACTTGATTAAGTGATCTTTCATTCTCATATAAAAAAAGAAAAGTTTTGCAGTGGTTTGGAGCAGTGACACAGCATCCTTGTCTCTGCAGCAGAACTGCACACAGTTCTCCTTGAAATAATTATCAAAAAATCAATAACTACGTGTGGAACATTTTTTCCTGGAAAGCAAAAGTATTTTAGAACACTTTCATCATAATAGATGAATTAGACAATGTGCTTCCCTTTTCCTCTAATCCGTACCCTTTGAAATATTTATCTGAACATTATTCATCAAAATATATCTATTTTAAGTTGCTTACCACTGCTGAAGCATAAATAATTGAAATAATTCTAAAAAAACATCTGCATCTATCCACGGGAGTAGTAAATAATAATAATAGTAAACAAGCCACCAAAACACTGACTTTGAAAGCATTTGTTGGTGTAAGATACTTTTAACTTTACATGGATATTAGATAGAGCCTATTTTCTGTTTATCTGTCTATTGTGTATCTCTTTGACATGACTGTAACTGTCTTTTACTGATCTTTATCATTTCTAATCATTGGCACAATTCCACAGCTGTGATCTGGTCTGAAGGCTGTGGAAGACGTTCGCTCCCAAAGAGCAATCAGTCCACAATGGGGTCTTCCCAGTGAGTTGAAAACCTTGCATCCTGATTAATGATCATGCTCACTGCCAAAAAATATAAGCCATGATCTCATAATTGGGTTCTAAATTAAACAACCCAAGCCTGAAAAGCATTCCTGCCATTATTCATGCAAACAGGCCTAAATAGGTATGGATTTGCAGGATTGGTCTTCTGCCTTTGACCAGGGATAAGCCACTCTGAGGGGACACTGTGGGAAGACTGACTAGAAACAAGACCTTCCAATTTCAACTTAGGTATGATCCAGCCATGGAGAGGGAGCTGATCTTGAACCCCTGCCATGTCTGGGTGGGGGAGCCCAAAAATCTCAGAGGGAAGCCATGGGATCCCATTCCCACAAGTTTAGGGACCTCTAAGTAATCTGAAGAGTGAGGTGTACCCCAAGCCCCTCAATCTTACACACCTACTTCATTCAAATCTGCCCTGTCTCCACATCAGGTGCTTAATTGTATAATGAAGAAAGCTGAAATACTGATGCATGAAACAGCAGAGGAGTAAATCTAAAAAAGGGAATCCAGTAATTCTTGACGCATATTTCCACTGTATAATGCATGAGACAAAGCTTATAAGGAATGTGGAATCCAGACTTCAGCCAGAAAAGAAAAAAGAGCACATCAACATTGACATATAGCAGAACAAACTTATTTAATTGATAAGAAACTCATAAAATATAGTAGCACTTCAAGGCTTCTGACCTGCCTGATTGCTCCATCTTTAATATTTTGGCTGAATCATTTAATAAAAAATGGATGTTATTCATTAACTGAGGGGCACAGTTGAGTCAAGTCTGCTATTCATCATGATTTTTATCATACTGCTCTATTATGGCTAGCACAAGATTTCTCTTGCAGAATTATTGCTGAGATAAGTTTTAACAGTGTTGGCAGTGAGAAGATACTCAGGGAAAAAAATCCTTCCCAACTCAGTAAAAAAAAGATTAGTTTTGATAGATTTGTATTCAAAACATTAACTAAATCCCTTAGACAATTTCTGCAATATTACTCTGAGACATTTATTGATACTAGTACATCATTTACCTGTTACAATTGCCTGTTGCCTTAGTTTTCCTCCTCATCTTATTTTTCTAGAATTACAAGTACTGTCTTTTCTTCCAATTGCTGTGCTTATTTTATCCTATGTTTATTTCTACAGCATAGCTCAGTCAACTAAATGTTGTACCTGGCTTTGCAAGATTGCTACCCAATCCCATGTTTTCCATTCCCTGAAGATTTTTGATGCTTATTTCTGACTTTATTCATTGCACTAGTGAAATCTGTCTCAAAAAAACAGATCTTTGTGACACAAAGCTTGTTTTTGTACTGCTCGTTTTTTTCCATTCACTGTTAAATGCATCATATGTTGTAGTCTCCTTTAGGGTTGAAATTTGATCTACAATCAAGTTAGTGGGTAGCTGGAGGAATCTCCAGTGTAAGCTAATAATCTGTGGTAGTTCAGAGCTTATGTTTACCCATTGCACCCAAACCAGCTCTAAACAAGACTAGACAAATATTTGGAGCAGTGTTATCACACTTTGGATACCTGCATTATACCTCTGTGTGTTTCCATACTCCTCTCCAGTATCGTCTGCCTCACCCCTTTATTAACACAATTGAGCAAGAAGCAGAAGCAAGGGACAACCAACAAGAGGAAGGCTGGGTGCACTGCTATAGCCACTTGCCATATCTTGGCTCTTGCTGGTAGCATTAACAGCAGCCTTCAGACTGATGCCAACAAATTAAGTGGTACTGGCAGTTCAAGGGCCGCTCTACAGCGACACAAGAGATTTAAGACCTGTCTACTCGCTATTTCTTCAGTATTTTAATTGGAAAGTATTTTTCTTCCCTTTTATGGGAGATTATATCAAATAATGTGGGATCATATCAAATAATGACCACTGAGAGCAAAAGAGTAAAATAGAAGAAAAATGTCTGAACCTGCCTAGTAAACGAAACAACCCAGAAGCCAGCATGATATATGATTCCTGGTAAGAAACCAAACCCACCACCTCAAAGGCAGCAAACACTTATAGGCAGAAACACCCTGATGTTTTTGCAATGTCTTCACCTTCCTTATATTTTTCATACACATGCATGGTCTGCAATATAAGTGGGTTTTACAGTCAATATTCACAGTAGTGTCATTTCTCCTGCACAATTATTTGCTCTGTATCCATCTTTAAAAACACCACTGCATGTTAGCTTTCCATTGGCTAAGTTGTTTCAGAGCAGTACCCTCAAGAGATTAAGATATAGAACAAAACAATACCATAAGTTGAATATTAAATGAACCTCTGTTTCTGCAGAAAAAGTTGTCAGGAACAAGTACCCTTTCAAAGAACATATGTATATAAAAGAAAAGCAGACTATTTGATGGTTAAAGAACTACAGCAGATTCCTATTTTTGCAGCTTAATTAATAACAGGCTTTGGGTTTTCCGAAGGAATACAAGGAATTGCAGTCATACTCTGTGGAAGTCACCTGTGTAATTATTTCTGGCATCTATTACATTTTCCATTATAACTTTCATATTCTCTCAAACAGTTTTTCTATGCTAAGGGCATCTTTCCTTTTCTAACTGGCTGCAATTTCACAGCAGGATGCATTTAGCAGATGAGACTAATTTTATACTCCCTAAATTTTCGTGTTTATTTGGAGCACCATGAAGTGACCACCAGATACCTGGAACCTCATTCTCAATTACGATGTGTCCTACATGGATTTAAAAATCTATTCCAGTAAAGATGGCAGGTAAATGACAACCCAAATTAGCTGATATGTTTCAAATTGTGTAAGACACATGAAGAAAATAGGTCCAAATTTGAGGATGTCAATCATTTCATTACAAACAGATATTATTGTAATAAAATATATCATGGGTTTTGTGATCAAAGCAAGAGTATAAATTACAGAGCAAATGAGTTCCCTAGTTCACTGTCATTCACAGGAAGCAGATTTTTTTAATACCTGTTGAAGACATTGGAGAGCCACAATTCATTTACATCACTGATTGAATGCATACTGTTTAGACTGTTTAATACTCTTCCAGAATTTTGGTTTTGTTCATTTGGGGTACTATGTCCAGTGATGGCTAATCACAGAATCATAGAAGAGCCTGGGTTGGAATGGACCTTAAATAACACCTAGTTCCAACTCCCTCTGCCATAACCAGGGACACCTTCCACTAGACCACATTGCTCAAAGCCCCATCCAACACAGTCCTGAATATTTCCAGGGATGGGGCAAGCACAACTTCTTTGGGGATCATATTCCTGTGCCTCACCATCCTCACAATAAAGAACTTCTTTTTTATATCTAATCTAAACCTACTCTCTGCCAGTTTAGAACCATTTCCCCTTGTCCTCTCATTACATGCCCTTCTAAATTGTCCCTCTCCAGCTTCCTTGCAGGCTCCCCTTAGATACTGGAAAATTGTATGAGACCCCAGAGCCTTCTCTTATCCAGGCTGAATAATCCAAACGCTCTCAGCCTGTGCTAAGAGGAGCGATGCTCCAGACCTCTGATCAGCTTTGTGGCCCTTCTCTGGATTCAATCCTAGGTTGTGGACCCCAGAGCTGGGTGCAGCACTGCAGGTTGGGTCTCACCAGAGCAGAGCAGAGGGGCAGAATCCCCTCCCTCACCTGCTGGCCACGCTGTTTTGGATCAGAATACAAGCTGCTTTCTGGGCTGGGAGTGCACATTGACACTGACAGGTCATGTCATGTCCAGCCTCTCATCCACCAAAACACCCCCAAGCAGTTCTCCCCTCAAGGCTGCTCTCAACCATTTGCAATCACCTTCACTGTACATATCTTGAGACTAATTATGCTTCTAGGTTCTCACTCTAGACAGCAAGTTTTTTGAGAGACTACAAAACAAAGCAGAAAGAATTTCATCATTCTATTTTACCTTATTTTTCAAGTGAATAGACATCAATAGTTCTTAATGGGTTTATGGGTATACTGCGTGTGTGTATTTATGGAAGCTATGATTTAAACAGCTTCTCAAAAGTAAAAATCAGCCAATAATGGAAGAAGTCAATAGGTACTTCAGGCATAAAATCTTGCATTATTGTGTTACCGTTGCTATTATGTATAATTTAACCAATACCTCTATTGAAGGGCTTTTTCCCATATTAGGAAGGGAGAGAATAAAATCAAGCATAACAATGACCAAGAGGAATGTTATTTAAAATGGAAATGGAAATAGGGTATCATTATAAGCACTACTGGAACTGCTTGAAGAAAAACAAGGTGACTGTACTGATTGCTGTGGAAGAGGAGAACAAATGCTCAGGTCCTCAAACAATTACATTTGAGGTACATCTGTACCTTTTACCATCCAGGTCACTGCATAGCACTGACTAGATTAATACTCTTGAAAAGGGATCAGTCCTCCACTTAAAATTGTCCATGAGAAAACCACTACTAGCCTTTCAATTCGGAATTACTCTGTGATTTCAAGATTCAAGAATTACAGATTATTGATTTAATGTGTCTGTGACCTTGACTTTAATGTCGTGTTTTTCTTTAATTAGCTGGGTAAAATTGCAGGATAGCATACAATAATGAATTACTTAGATGTGTATTAACTTGTTCATCTTCTCAACAAATTCATGCAGAACTTATAGTTTAACCTATTAAATTGTACCAGACAGCACTAAGGGTGCCTAGCCACAGGTAAGAAATTTGCTGGCCACATGGCTATTTCCAAATCATGACGTGTTCCTTACATTCCCTGGATTGCTCAAGAAGTGGGTTATGCTTATTGCATAACAACATACTGGCAGAGAACATTCTATTTTTTAATTTAATTTAGAACTTTATTTCTTGTACAATGGGTATGTACCTATTATTCTTAGCATTCTGTTAGTGAAGTTTCTTGTTGAACACCAAGGAGTTTTAATTACCTTTGCATTGCTGTAGCTTTCACTGTGCCCATCTCCACAAACAGAAGGAATATCACACACTCGCAGTGGGGCAATTCCCTGCAGTTGTGATTATATGAAGCAGGACTGAAGAACATGCCAGCCAGGCCTTCCAAGAAAAATTAATGCAAATTACTTCTCTAGAAATTTAGTTCCACGGATAACTCCTGTCCTTCCGTCTTTCTGCATTTGACCCTTTCCGTGCATGCTTCTTGCCATCAGTAAAGAACTGGCAGACTTTGGTGGCTTTTTTTGGTGACAAGCCCTCACTGGGGTGATACTGAGTGCTCACAGTCAATTGTGCAGAGCTATGGCTTAAGGCCATTGGTCAGTGCTCAGTTAAGAAGGATGCAAGTCATGATATACTGATTTAGCAAGATCCCATTACAGCACTTTCAGAATAAAGCTGCCTGGAAATTGGTAGAGAAAATGCCAACTCATTGAGCTAGGAGACCCCATTCAAAGCACCTCAGGCACAGCAAACAAGGAAAAAAATTAAAAATACCTTTTCTCTGATAAGAACTTTTTTGTCCCTCATTGTATGTGTAGGACTTGTCTGAAAGTAAATGCCATTAATTATTTCCTAGTAAAAAATGTTTTCCAAATAAGAGCAAAAGGCATCAGTTCTTCAATTATTAAGCTTTTATCACACTGCAAAGCAAGAATGAAGAGGCAAGACAACAAATCAGATATCATGCACCTTAAGAAAAGGCCATTTCCAAAGCATCAGTAAAAATGTTGCACTCTATCTACCAGAGAATGCTTAGAAAAGTATAGGACTCATAAGAGAATTTTGTGATGCTTTAGGAATTGTGAGCAGATTAAGCAGCAGAACTTCCTTTATTTATAGGTGTACATCCCATTAAATAGAAGATCAACTACCCAATAAAATTGAAATCCATAAATCCATACAATAAATTTTAATACTCAGCAGCACCAAACACTATCATTGTTCTCCAAGAAGTACTAAAAGAGATTAAAGGAACAACACCATTTTTGGTTTTTTGGTAAGATGTTTTCTAAGATGTCTTTCTAATGGTTCTAGACACACTTCAAAAGTATTACATATCACTAAGATCCATGCTTCAAATAAGTTTTGTAACAGTGAGAGTTTATGCTCATCCATATGAACAATTGAATAATATGGGTCAGCAACTTGAATTCAGCCCTACACATACCAGGAGTACTTCCATGTTTTCCTGAGCTGGTTTGTTAGTGAAAGGCCAAGCAGTGCATTTTTAAATTCATCCAGCTTTCACTTGCCACCAGGAAGCAACTAGTTGGCCACTTCATGCCTTTCACATGACTATAGTGATTTCTTCAAATTATAATTAAATGTCTCAGGGAAAACTGAGCCTTGCATGTCTCTAAAATCTACCAAAGGGCAGAAGGATTTGAGCTGTGGCACTGGGGCACATGTATACCACAAACAAATACTCAGGGAAGTAAACCATCTGCTCTCCATAGGCATGTGCTGCAAGATAGAAAATATATCCTGAAGCAAAATGAAAATAAATTATAAAAAAAAAAAAAGACTAAAGAGGCACTTGAAAAACAAGCAGGTTATCTAAAAAATTGGATTTAGGGAAAATAGTCATACAAGCTGCTATATTAAAGATAAGGGAAAAAATGCACACCTGATGGATTTCTGAAGGAATAAATGCGGAAAGTCTAGCTGTCAGGAATATAAACATTAAAAAGAGTGGGCAAAAGACTTCTAACTTAGAAGACAGCAAAAAAAAGTGCAAGCTTTGGGGGATATGAGGCTTATGAAGAAAGGACATAGGGACTGAGAGATTGAAAGAAGTGAATCTATTTCTGATCTTAGCACATCTGTTCTCACACAAGTGTTATAAACATGAAAGAAATTAGAGTAAAGAATATTTCAGAATCTTACAGAACATCTGAGTCTCTCTGGGTAATTCACTAAATCCTCCAACCAAATAGATAAGCAAAAAAAGAGGAAAATTATTACAATAGCATTTTTACTTATCTCTGAATAAATTAGTTGACTGAAATAATGTGGTAGATTTTATTCATATTGTAAAATACTTTTGATAGAAATAATCCATATTTTCCACCATGCATGCTTTGCTGCCATTTTACCAGCTCCGACTCTAAACTTCACAATATTTTTTGGGTATCCTAAACCTTGCCTTTTCTGCCTCCTATACAGCAGACCATCAGAAAAATTGGAAATAATGCATGCTGTTAAAAACTCTACATAAAGCAAGTAAAGACAAGAAAAATACAATACAATTTCAAGACCAGCCATAGAGAAGAAAATACACATTCCAGTTTATTCACACAGTATTAACAAGGCAATACCAGGAGGTGAATGATACTGAAGTGCTCCTTTCTGCACAAATCTTACCACATATCCATTGTCCAATTTCTTCTGTACTATTTTTCTTTTTGTTTAGGTATGATTTGCTAAGTAAAAGCCTCAGACAGTTCCCCAATTTTACCTATCAAGAGAGCTCAAAGAACTTTTGTGCATGTGGTGAAAATCCATCAGTGCCAATGGAGATACTGAACCAGCTGACACTTCATGAGAGGTGGATCTGGGAAAACCAAAGTCATTGTCTTGACCTGTAAAACAACTGGAGGAAGGAATCGCAGTCTGCACTTACATAGCTCCATATGTGGTCCCAAGGGGGTTGCCTATAAGCGCTGCACATCCAAGGCAAGATTTGTGCACTGGATGTAAACACTGATCACACAATCAATGCTGGTGAGGCCCATGACCTCAAGAAACTTCGAGCACACTGTCCAACCATACCAGTTTTCATTGGGTTTTGGGTTTGCTTTTCATTGCACCCAAGAAACACTCTGAATTCATCAGCTATTCATGCAAATCCAGCATGCTGCGTTGCCATGAAAGATGTCCTAGCTCAGGGAAAGAAATCTCATATTCACTGAGCCGATGTAACAGAGTGTCTCATCTAAGATACAGCCACCTCACCAACTACAGTTAAACTGTGCATCCTCATGTTGGCAGTGATGGAAAATAATTATAACCACTGCCATTTTTTTTCAGTTACTGGATCTTGAGGGATGAGGAGGATAAAACATAGGTGCAAACACAGATAATTATGAAATGATTCTAAGTTTTTACTGTCTTTGATAACCATGCCAGGAAGACAGAAGGCACATTTAAAAAAAAAAACAAAATGTATTTTTTACAGCTGTATGTAGTAAAGAGAAGGAAGTGATAGCCTTTCAAACAGAAAAGTATTTCATCCACCCTGTTCAATAGCCATGGAGTTTTGAGAGCATTATACCAAGTTTTCCTTTAAAATAATTTTTAACAATCAAGAGGATAAAACACTGGAGTGAATTGTCTTCAAAGATCGAAGAATTCCCATCACGAAACCTTTTTAAAAACTGGTTGAACCAATAATATACATTAGGAATAGTATAAATGTGTTTCATCCTGTCTTTGGGGAAGGGAAGAAGCATGTGATTTCTTCACATCTTTTTCAGCACTACGGATCTATAATAGACGTGAAAACATAGTTATGCAGCAGGAAAATGCACAGTTGCTCCTACAACAGTGAATGAACAGAAAAGCAACTCAAATCATGTTTCACTGCCCATAACTTCCAGATTGTTAAATCATTTTAAATGATAACGTACAAATATACATTATCTCTGGCAATGCAAGAGCATGCCTTCCTCCCCTGGCACACGTGTCACAGGGGAGGAGTTTCCAAGAGTGATCTCATTACTCAAGAACTATCAACCATGAGCACGGTCTGGGTTCATCAGTCCCTGAAGCATTCATGAAAACACCTTGTTCTGTGCTAATTATTTCAGTGCTTCTCAAAGGCCTGATCATCTTCAAAAAAGTTCAAGTTAAATATATTAGCTTGTGAAATCATGTCCAACAATGTTTTTGTACAGCAAGAACATACCAACGGGAGTACATAAAGACCAAATTTATGCTGTTCTGACTCAGGTCAGGGGGGAAAAAAAAAGAAAACAAACTGAAACAAAAAAATAACAGCACCAGTATTTTGACTTCATTATTGAACTTGTTAAATTGTTAGGTGGGAAGAAAATTTTGATACTTCCCTAATCACACTAGCAAATGCCAGAGCACAGCCAGTGGGGGTCAAAACCAGCATCATATTGAATCTTAGAAAACGCAGAAATAAAATATAGCCTTCTTTTAGTAATGGTAACATATTTTGAGATCTACTTCCCCAAGGACATGCTGGGTTTTCCATCACAAAGCCTTTGAATCAAGGCTGGATGTCATACTAAACTGTAAACAATAGCTCAGATGGAATTAGTGGCACGATTCAAGTAAAATTGGGCTGCCACACTGATATACAAGAGGTCAAACTAGCCACTCATAATGGTCTATCTGGTTTTTATATTAACAGACTAGCAATCACAGAAAGCTCTACAAAGCTGACAAAGGATTCCCTTTCCAATTCCTCAGTACCAGAACAAAGGAAGCAGAAGGTGATGAACAATGTTGGTAAATGAGACATTTAGACAATGGCTTAAAGGGAAAATCTCTGCCTTGAAAGGAGTTATGGTAGTGCAGTTCCTCCCCTCTAACTGCCTACCTCCAAGTGTTACCTTCCGAAATGTTGTCATCATTCTTTAAAAATAGGAAGGTTTTGTGGCTATCCAGAGCACTTCTAATATTTCCGCTGAAACTAACGCAGGTTTTAATGTGGAAGAATGAGGATTATCTGCACGGGCTTCAAGGAATACAACTGGCAAAATATTCCTCACAAAGGAAATCCTACTCATAAGTGAAAACTTTGGAAATTAATTGCTTGCCAACTAAATGTCTGCCTTAAAAATGAGTTATAAAATTTGATACTTCCCTTGTACCTAGCAATTCTGATTATTGTGTCTTTGAAACGCAGTCTGGCAAATGTGCCTAAAAGGTTATGCAAGATTACTACGAAAAGCAAAGCCAGATATTTTTTAAATAGTAGATGTCACCACAAAATAAATAACTCCATATATTTTTTTCACAACTCCCCATTTTTTATTAAGTAAAACCCATTTGTTTCTTTTTTATTTTTAAATAATGCAAGATCGAAGACTATGTGCATGATTCCAGAAGAGGCTGCAGTAGTTTGTGCTGACCAAAAAAATGATAGGGTCCTAATTTAAGTTACACAACTGATATGAAATGCACTATATTACTACTAAATATGAGGGTTGAGCAAACCTGCAGGCTTATACCCAGCGTTATAAATACCTATCCTTAGCTTCAAGTGGGGGTATTGGGAGTTGTATCTCTTCTGCACAAATTATAAAGTGAAAAGAAATTGTAATGAATATTGCTGCTTTTGAACACTGACAGTAAGGGCAGAGTTAACTGAATCAGGTACAGCTTTATAAGTTTTACAGTTGCATGGTTTCCCTTTTTCATTAACTGTTCATGGGTATAAAAAAGCACATATTTGTAATTGATATTATGTGGTTTTTATTTAATAACTGGGAGAGAACATTGTCTGGATTCTAAATAATTACTTTAGTTTTTTCATTCTGTTCTTTACTTTTTTTGGAATATCTATCATACTATACATGATGTGCCTTGCAACCCAGACACATCATCTAAGATAGTACCTGCTGAAACTGAATCTATCAAGCTCTTAACCTTGCTTATAAATATAAAAATTGGTCAGAAAGCCTCTACTCTCGACATCTCAGTGACTTTTAAAAGTCATTCACACAGAAAATTGGCAATCTGACAGCTCAGGAAGACTGGTTTCAGTTCCATAAAGGAAATAAATTGGTTACCTCTATTAGCTAGTGAAAGATCCTCCCTGTGAAAAGCCTGAATAAAGGGGGGGAAATGTTGGCCTAGATCAGGACATTTAGAGTTGATATGCATATCAACTGCTGCTACTTGAAACACATATGACCTCATGGGAGGGTCAGCACAGCTGAAACCAGAGTTATAGAGAATGCAGATATGGCACAGAATCCACAAACCAGACCCAGGCCACTAAAAGGGAGGAGTGGGAGAGATCTCTAAAATCAATTATATGTTTGTCAGCAACAAGTGTCACCATTAAGTGAAGAACAGTAAGAGATTAAAAGGAGTTCCTGACTTCTGAAAATTAATTTGGTTATTCAGTCCTGACTCACCATCTAAGTCAGATGCTGACTTACTGTTATTTAAATAGGCTTTGGCTTAATGCTCATGCTGAAGAACACCACTATGTAAGCCTTGTTTTTATGAAAACTATATCAGAGCATAATGATAAAATCATATCACCATCCCTAGGAATACCACCTGAGTTAAAAGTAAAAGAAAATTCTACAGCTAATCCCCTCAAATCCAATTATTTTAGCATTTGTCAGAACTCACTCCAGCAGAAATGGAAGAAATTGCAGAGAACATACAAGAACAGAAATCTCTGTGTCTCATCTAAACCACTAGTCAGAGAGAAGTACCAGTATGGCACTACTTTTCTGTCTGTGAAAAAGACTCATCCATTTAACAGTTTGTGAGGCACGAAAGGCTCAATGGAGGCAGATATTTTTTCCTGATACACACTGGATCACAAAGCAGGGAACAGTCCTTCCTCAGTTAGGTACTAGTCACTATGTCATATAAAGAGTACACCTTATCTACCACTGGAACATTTCAATCTAGAAAAAAATAAGAAAATCCAAAATTTCACAGAATTTTCAAAACAATCCCCTGGTAAGAAGGACAATATGCTCCAGAGGAGAGAAAATTAGCAAGAAATACACGACTATGGAGCTTATAAGACAAGCTGAGAGAAGAACTGGCAATGAAAGCTAAGGCTTTCATTTGAAGAAGACCCACCAGGCCATGCCCTTACTTGTGCAAATACCCCCAAAACAAGTACATCCCTATGAAAACAGGTGGGGATGAATTGCCAGACTAAATCCAGCAAAACCTGCAGATCTCTACCTCCACCTTCTAAGGCTCCAAGTCTTTATTATATTTATGTCATCCTTAGCCAAGTCTTTAAGTCCTCCAGCCTCCTGTCTTTTGCTGGAAGAATTCAACCCAAGTGCAACAGTCCTTTTCTGTGAAGACGAGCAGGTCCAAGGCAGAGGCACATCCCAAAACATCACAGGACTGCAACCTGTGGGAGTGGTAAACCCTAAAGCTTAAGGACTGGAGTACACTGGAGGTAACCAACTACATGTGTTTGAAGAATACCGTTAGGGACAGTATTGCCCCTAAATCTACATCAGAGAGCTTTTCAGGTATTTGGAGATTTAATTTCTTCTAGGAAACTGCAATAGCCAAGAAGGATCTCTAGTATGCACTTCAGAGAGAAATTGAGTCATAGGATGAAAACTCCTGAGGCATAGTGTAACCGTAAGCAAATCATCCATGAGTAACTTTGACACAAAATCTAAAGCAAAAATCAGATCTTGGATATTCCTAATTTTCTTTCCATAATTTTTTCATATAACCTTATTTTACAATTATATGCAGTATGATATTATTACTTTATAATGTTACATGATACCATTTATTTTATTTGTATTCTATTGAGTTTTTTAGAATGCATGTCTGAAGGGAGTACAGACTGGAAAGGGATACCATCACTCAAGATGGAAAAGGTACCAGCGAAGTGATGGCAACCTCCACAGTCATTAAAGGATGAATGTGAACCTCTTGACAGACTGGTCAGATATTTAAGGAAACTGCTACCAGGGCAGTATAAGTAAACTAGTATCAAGGGCTAAATTAAAGACAAGAACAGCAAACTTACTTTAAATTTACTTACAGATATGAGCAACAAACAACCCACCAAAAAACCCTTAGCAGCCTGGTAACTTTCAGGAACTGACTGTGGAAAATTCAGTCCAGGTGAGAAAAGCCCAGCTGGAGACCAAAGCTCACATGCAAGGATCCATAAATCAGAGTCATATCCTGCAGGGCTGTCTGAAGTCACAGCATTATCAGAGAGGTTACAGGGCAAATCAGAATAGTATCAAGAGCCATCTCCAGTGACCTAAAACAGATTCTTATTTCATGAGAGATTTTATTAGAAATATAGCTTTATCAATAGCTGTTCTACCCAGAGGCAACCCCAGCCTTTGCTGGGTGAAGGTAAATTCATAAACCCTCTCCCTCCTTGTCAACTCCTGTTAAAGTGGAGCTTAGGGTATCACAACATAAGAAAAATTACTGCAGCACATTAAAACTCAAAAATATAGGAAATGAGGGAGTGTTGAGACAAATGTCTCCTGTTGCTGAGTTTCACTTCAGGTGAATTCATAAGCTGATAAACAGAAATATTCACACAATTTAGTTTCAGAGTAGTACCTCTGATACTGTGAGAACACACCAAAAAAAAAGAATTTATCAGAAAACAGCAGGAGATACAGAAGTCATAAATGACAACCTGTCCTTGGAGATAGACAAAAGGAAATTAACTCTAAGGATTTTTATCTAAGGACTATGCTGAGCACAGTATCTGACAAACCTCAAGAAGGCAGAATACATTAAAAAAACTGCTTTTGGCTCTTTTTCATAGTGAATAGTACCAAAAAGTAAGGATAGCTGGGGAAAGAAAAAGTCTGGGTCTCACTTTTATTTTCCTACAAATTATTCAGCGTTTGTTTTATGAAAGGAAAGCTAAGCACTTGTATTTAAGTACAGTACCACTAAAAATTAACATTCAAAGAAAAATATGGAGAAAGACCTCCATTCCTAAAAATTAACAATTTGACAGCAAGCATCAAAAGTTCAAGGAAGAACTCAATAAACAGAACACAGGAGTAGCAAAACCATTCTCAAAAATTATCTCCAGTATCAGTAGACAAATCATTTTGAAAGTGTTATATGTCTCCCATCTCACCCTCATGCTGCTAACCCGCAGTATGTGACGGAAATGTCAGAAGCAGAGCAACAAGGGCTATATTCCTTTAGTTTTGATTTTTAAGCTGTTTACAGACTCTGCCAAATAAGAGTCAGTCAAGGAAAAATTAACATTCTGCTGTACAGGTGGAATTGTACCAGGGATGAAATACCTGCACAGCAAGTACGAATTCAAAAATTAAAATGCAACACCTTTCTGCTGCCAACCTTCCCCAACATCATCACAAACATCTCTGTTCCTGAATTGTGTGAGCAGCTGCCTACCTGTGGGAGGTGTAAAGACTTAAAGATCACAGTTGCCTGTCTCAAACACTGTTAAGGCCACAGAAGGACTTTGTCATGAGATAGGCACAGAATGGAGCAACAGGACGGTGCCAACTCCAAGCCTGGCAGAAGCCAGGTCTGGCTATCACATCCTGAGTACTGCATCCAGACAAAAATTCCCACTGTGGCAAACTACATAAAGAAGTAACTGCTCATACATATATCAACAGTCAAACAAAGATCACCCCAAATTATGGGACAGATGGCACTGGTGCCCAGAAACTATGACTGAAGCCCCATCCCTGAATATGCTTCTGTGGATACTTGGAACTTGGACTGTAAATTAAGCCACCATGAAGGGAACTTGAGATAAGATAAAGGTGATACTATTGTCTGAATGTTTTCTCAGGTCTAGGGGAGGTCAACAACACTGCAGGAGTGAATGTACCACTGATAATGGACATAAAGAATGCAGCAACAAGGAAAGCCAACTCAGCAATCAGCTGAGTTGAAATGCTGAATGCTGAAATAAGCTTGGGCTGAGTAAAAGGCAATTTTAGCAGGGGGAGATTATAACCACCAATTCACAAGCCACTGACTCAAGAGAAAGACCAAGCACACAGACTAATTAGTCTCAGAGGAGAGAGAATCATTTAACCAAGATCATAAGAGAACTGTGTAGCCAATGAGCATTAATTCCTTTGTTTTCTAAAGTATAAAATAATGAAAAGTTTAGAACAATCTGAGACCCTCCAGCCAAGGGTAAAGAAGGGCCAATGGGACACTCCTGGAGCCACTGGTGGTGACAACCCTACACATTCTGTCTCTCCCTTTTTCTCTCTTTCCCTCTCCTCTCTTTTACATTTCTTTCTCTCTACTTCACATTTTATTGCTAGATAAAATCTATACTATTGACTTTAGCATATGGTCTCATTTGCACCTTAATTCAGGCAGAGGCATCTCTCAATAATCAGTTTTTAACAGGAGGAGCAGAGGAATGCAGGGAGTGAAGAGAATGTATCTTGAGACAGAGCAGAATACAGAATGAAGGTAAGAACACAGGGAATTGGGGTTTTTCTTTGTTTTCTGGTAAAAAAGTACTAAGAAATCAACTTTAAAATTGGGAGCGTTACAGAATCACTTCTGTTAGTGATGTTGGCAGCCATAACTGGCTAAATATGTTATGTCTTGACAGAAAGGGAGCCACTCAATAAAAGGGGAAAGAAAAAAACCAGAGCCCTGCAGAAATCAGTGCTGAGAGCCCCTACCAAACCAAAACCTCAGCATGATGTTAAAGAGATATTGTATTGCAAGAGGCACCATCTGTCGCGTTTAGATCTGAGAAGCTTGAGGGCTAGAGGCAAAACTTGCTCCAGTAACAGCCTTTATTCCTCTGTCCTGAAAGTTAACCCCTTCTTGAGCTGTACAGATCAGGCTGGACCCATATCTCCAAACCATACTCAGCAACACATGTTTTGTGTGCTCTGAGACAACACATGTATGCCTTGGTGGAACCAGCTTTTAAATCACGTCACTGCTGGTTTCAAAACCAGCAGCTATTCACATATTGTCTAACAACTGGGGGCTGGTTAATCGCTCCATGTGCAATACAAAGCATCATGTTCTTGCCTATGGCATAACAGAAATGTCCAGAAGCTTTGCATTGCATCAGGATTCCATGCTGTCCTGCTCACACGGTTTGGATGGCTTAGCAGAAAACTGTAGACGCTATCTGAGATCCATCCCAAGGAGAGACACCCTTCATAACATTTGCAATCCAGCCTCAAAAAATGAGGAAAAATGGCTGAGCTTTGCTATAGGCAATTAATGGGCCAAAAACCCTGTGTCCCCATATTGTGAATGCTGATTAACCTGACTTAGCTAGAGTAAAAATGATCTGTGCTGCTAAAAAAGAACTGTGCTAACAGCTCTCTACTAACTGAACTAATGATACACTAAAGGGTGGCAGAGGGAGAATTTTTCATCCTCTGAATTATTCCTTCTAGTCTTTCACTAATATAAAGCGCAATCATGCAAACAAAATCTATCCAAAGGGTTCGACCATTTACTACTTGATTATAATCACTATATTTGACAAATAAAAAATAAAAAATAATTGAAAAGAAAAACACCACAAACACAAAATAATACCAAACAGAAAAACCCCTTTTTTAAATGGAAAATATCAAAATTTATCATTCCCAGTGTGGGGGAAAACTTTCCTTACACAACTTGGAATATGTCAGAGCAAACAAGATTTTCTCCTGAACTTAACCTTCTGTTTCTAACCTCCAGTCAAAATTTTTCCCCTTGTATAATAATTTTCTGCATTTAAAATTC
Source organism: Zonotrichia leucophrys gambelii (assembly GCF_028769735.1). Lineage (NCBI taxonomy): Eukaryota > Metazoa > Chordata > Aves > Passeriformes > Passerellidae > Zonotrichia > Zonotrichia leucophrys. The sequence goes on from NC_088172.1 coordinate 72,336,258, forward strand.
AGCTACTTGCCAAGCAAATAGCATCTGTTTAAACAAAAGGAAGAGATTAGTGGCGTCTACTGCCTGTGATAGGAAAACAGCCAAGCTTTGATAAAACTACGTTTCAAGTTTGCCTTTACTGTTTTCAAAAACTGCAGCTGTTCCCTCCAACTTTTCTAAGCCTTGAGCTCTCTCGCATGACCTTGAAGACTTAAGAAGCTGAAAAATTGCTCTAGACACTTGCAAACTTTCTAAAGTAATGCATTTCAAATTGTTCCCTGTGACTTCCTTTTTATGAACAGGCTCATTTAATGTCTGTTAGTTAAGTTGAAAGGCACTCATTTGAGAGGTTTCCTCCAGAGGTAATATCATATACTTGCATGAAAAAAGGTACACATTATAAGGGTTAGCTAATTAACCCATCCAGAAATTATGACCATTAGGATGAAATCAAAGAGAGAAATCTATTGCCAACTCCTAAATGCAGCAAAACATCATCCCTTTAATACTCAGATTTACTGTCCGACAATAAAAAAATGAAATATAAAAGGCTTCCTTAAAAAAAGTTAAACTTGTTTTTTCTAATCTGTATGAGATTTCTTTATAAGAAGACAGAAGAAGGTTAATTACGTAAATTTAAAACTGATTATGCTTTTCCCACATTTTCTTTTCAATGGGTGCAAGCAGTTCTTTTGTTCTTTAGCCTGAATGAGAAGTGATGAGATAAAAGATCTTTCTAGAGGGGGGCAGAAAAAGTAGTTTTTCTTACTGAGGTCAAAACAGCCCTAAGAACAAAATTTTAGTCCTAATACTCAAAAATACTCTGGGGATATCCTAATACTGCAAGATGCTTTTTTCTATTTAACAATGCAATGAAGTCTTGAATTTTCCTTCCCTTATTCTTACTACTCATGATATTAATTAAAATTTCCCACTCAGTGAACTCTATTGATCATGTAAATGCCTAAACTTGGAGACATACAGAGAATAAGATTGCATTACTGTGGTATGCTCTGACACAAATTTAAAGGCACCATCAGTCATTCAGATCATAAGATGGATAGATTTTATAGGATGATTAATTCTTTAGTTTCCTTGTCAATATGCTCTTTACCAGGGGTATTCAGAACTAGGGAAGCATAGGTTTCAAGGCAGACCAGTCTAAAGCCTAAAATGGTTATGCAAGGCGTATAATTTCACTTAATGTTGCGCACTATCAGACCAACAAAAATTGTCAGCGTTCAACCTTTCCCCATCTCCTAAACTTGTGCACCAACAGAACTATTTGTGTTTCAAGCTGAGGATGTGAAGCATCATTGGCAATTACCAACATCCAAGAATCGTTAGGCAGACCAAAAAGCCCACAAGAATTAATTCAGAATTCGAAAACTAAAATTATGTTTTCAGTTTTTTTCAGCCTTTTGGGATTGGACTCCACAGGCACTACATCTTATAGGCTTTCATCTAGACCAAGAAGGATGAAAAACTGATTTGATTTAAAAAAAAAAAAAAAAAAGAAGACATCATGAGCACTCTACAGGTTCATGAAAGGGGATTAATACTTGATAGAGAGTGCTGAATATGGTAGGGCTCATGCCCACCCTGAGACACCAGCATGGCTAAGGCAGTCAGATGAATTTTTAGCTTCATGGGATGGTCCCAGAGAGCCCCGCACAGCTACTGGATTTCAAATTAAAAATCTGATGAAAATAATTACATAAAAAGCTGATATGGGTATGACAAGAAGAGACAGAATATCTGGGTGTGATTGCAGCACTAATTAACACATAACAGACTATAGTGTCGGTGACAGAAAAAGGCAATCAATTAGTAATGAAATACATGACTTTTAAGAACAGCTGAAAGATCTAGGGGAAATAAAGGGAAGGAACCAATGAAGACTACGTAAGATGTGTAAAAGCTTGAAAAAAAAAAAGAGATAAACGCAGCAAAACAGAATGAGTAATTGCTGGCTACAGAGGCTGAAGGTGTGAGAAGTCTTTATTAATTATTGAAAAGAAAACAAAACAGAGCAAAAGCTGAAAGACCAGCCCTGCACATAGGCAAGTGAGTGACCCTTTTACAGCACTAGCAACACAATTTTGCCTCAGCACTCTAACCCCGTAACAGTAAAGGTCTCTTGGCCTCTAAAAACTCACATGGAAAAGAGACCTATTTGTTTCAGTTAATTAAAAAAAATGTAGAGGGAGAACTCTGGAAAATATATGAAAGCAAAAAATAAACTTGAATCACCAAAGGACAGATATCTTATTTTCTCCATCTCTCATTCTTATTCAGCATGATTTCTGTTCTCAGGCTTATCAGTAGACTGTTGCTCTGACAATTTTTGTTGAAAGTACAAAAGTTGCGGTATCTGCAGGGAGAAAAGATCAGTGATCAGTCTCAGCCAGACAAAACAATGCTGATTTACACCACCTAAACATATGCATGTCATCAACTGAAATATCATTAACCATAACAATATCAAGTCAGATTTATAGCTTGCATCTTTCCTGAAATGTTCAGGAAAGAAGTATTTTTTTTAGGGTTTACTAATGTAGCCTGTTACCTTTACACCTTATGTAGTCCACGTAAGAGGCACTTAAATTGCAGTCTCTACATTTGGGGAGTCATTATTATCCTGTCAGCGCTCCTCTGGATGGAGAATAAAAGTAGATGAATATTTGGGTAGGAGGAAAGGCTGTTACCACCAGACAAAGCAGCATGAGAAGAAAAAGCAGGGGAGTCTCTCTGCCTAGTGGCTACACCAAAGCATCCATAAACAGAGACTTATCAACAAGGACAAGAACTTTACAGGCAAGGACAGCTGGGTGTTATCTCTAGCCTGAATATTTGCAAGGACTGAAATGCAAGGGGGACTTAATCTGCTGTCTATTAAAATTTGCCTTGGTATCTAATTAAATGGCCCATGGTCTAGTTCAAATCACGTAATTCCTCCTCTGTTCTCAGCAATGAATGGAAATAATATGCAACAACTCTGAAATCTCTATGAATTCATAGACATCTCTTAAATTTCCACTCTCTAACCTGAAGATACTTGTTTGTCTAGACTCTTTCCTCTATGCCAGTTATAGTATCTAACCCTTCAGTCTCATTATTCACACCTCTGTTTTAATCCCAGAATCAGTCAATGGATAAGGCTGGTCAGGACCACATGAGGTCATCTGATCCAACCTCCTTGCTCGAGCAAGGTCATGCCAGAGCACATCGCAGAGGACTGTGTCTGGATGGTTCTCAAATATCTCTGGTGATATTTGGATATAACTCCACAGCCTCTCTGGACAATCTGTTCCAGTGCTCAGTCACCCACACAGTAAAGAAGTTCTTCATGTTCAGGTGGAGCTTCCTGTGCATCAGTTCCTGCCCATTGCCTCCTGTGCTATTGCTTGGCACCACGGAGCAGAGCCTGGCTCCATCCTCCTGGCACCTCCCTTCAGTGCTCACAGCCATTGATGAGGTCCCCTCTCAGGGCCTCTCTCCAGGCTGAACAGGCCCAGCTCCCTCAGCCTTTCCTCATTAGAGAGATGCTCCAGAGCCTCAATCATCTTTGTTACCCTCACTGGAGCCACTCCAGGGGCTCCATGTCTCTCCTGTCCTGAGGGGCCAGGACTGGACTCAGCACTGCAGATGTGCCTCACCAGGGCTGGGCAGAGGGGCAGGATCAGCTCCCTTGACCTGCTGGCACTGCTCTTCCTAATGCACCCCAGGATTCCATTTGCCTTCTTGGCCACAAGGGCTCACTGCCGGCTCGTGGATGGCTTGTTGCTCACCAGGCTCTTCCTCCCCCAGTGCAGAACCCTGCACTTCCCTCGGTTGAATTTCAGAAGATTCCTCCCTGCCCATCTCTCCAGCCTGTCGAGGTCCTTCTCAAGGGCTGTGCAGGTCCTTCTTAAGGGCTCTGGGGTGTCAGCCACTCCTCTCAGCTTTGTGTCATCATGCTGAGAAGGCCTCTGCCCCTTCATCCAAGTCACTGATGGACTTGTGAAACACTGCTGGGCTCAGTATTGACCCTTAGGGGACACTATTAGGGACAGGCCTCACACTAGACCCTGTGCCACTGACTATAACCCTCTGGGATCTGCTGTTCAGCCGGGTCTCAATCCACCTCAATCCACTCATCCAGTCCACACTTCCTGAGTTTGTCTATGAGGATACTGTGAGAGACAGTGTTAAAGCCTTGGTGACATTGAGGTAGACAATATCTGCTGCTCTCTCCTCATTCATGTGAATCAGGTTTTTTGTCATAAGAGGCAATCAGGTGTGTCAAGCATGATTTAGCAATGATTTCTTTTAAAAACAGGCTTCCAAAAATCAATATTTCTTTTAAGCGTTCAGCATACAAACCAGTATATTGTTGCCAAGTAAAGAACAATCACTTTTTTTTTCAAAACTATACCATAATTATATCAGCTTAATCTGAATCCCATATATCAACCACTATCTCTGCTAGTGATTCCTCCACTGCTGGAAGAATACTCCATATTCAGTTTTCTCCTGCATATTCTTATATTTTCTCCCACTTTGTCCATTCATTTTTCTGACCTACAACCACAGCTGCACTGCAGGGGAACAGAGCCTAAACTGACCAAGGAATGATCCTCTCACTCCAGGCTAGATCCAATCCAATATCTTAAGTTAAATCCAATATCTTAAGTATGTGAGAAACCCAAAAGGCTCACTCAGAGCAAGAGCTACATACCACACGTGCACAGCACATTTCCTGGTCTCCACTCAACCTTCTTGATCCCACAGGCCAAAATAGGCATCTGTGCAGCCCTCAACATACCAAGAAGCTGTTCCTGGCTGAAGCATCTGAGAGCAGTAGAAAACCACCAGGCTTTTTTACAGAGGGGAGCAGAACATATCATAGGCCACTGCACTCCATACAAGGATCTCCCCCTGAGAGCCCAGCACCCCGTGGGCGCTCTCTGACCCCTGCTCTTCACCTCCTTTCTCTGCCACACATACAAAGCCAAAGGCAAAAGATCCAGCAAAGGGAACTCTCCATCAGTAGAAAATAAGTGCAGTCATGTTGCACATGATATCTCTCACACCTTGTTAACACAGATATGCATGCTAATAATGAGAATTGGCCTGCTTAAGGCACTGAGGGATACAGGAAAATCTGCATCTCAGTCTTTCTCCCAATTTTGTAGGCACAGCACTCACCAGTTGTGCCTTATGTGGACACACCACAGTATTTATGAACACCAGGAGGAGCAGACAAACAATACTAAATAGCTCCAATTGTTCCAGCTAGAAGAACTCTGTAGGAAGCCTGGGAATTAGAAAAATTTATTGAACAAATGCTATAGGTCAGCACTTGCTGACATAGCAGAGTCCTTCTCTATATTATTATGTTCCCAGATCATGGACCACAACAACTCACAGCAAACTCTAATTTTAATTTAAAGACTGGTAAAAATGCAGATATTTTCAATATTTTATGTTGAATTTACAGCATTAAGAACAGGTGTGCCAAGAATGATCTCTGACTGAACTATATTACTACAAAATTTTCAGGAAACACATATATTAACAGACACTATCTTTAAACAGATAGTAGCTATGGCATGCATGTGTATATATTTCTGTGTGTAAATAAAATTTGCAAGTATTGGTTATACACACACTTTATTTTTGCTATTTCTGCTAATATTAGCAGAGGGTGTCTCAGAATATTGCTTGCATATTTTCTGAATACGTGAATTCAGAATTCTGATTTTCTGAATTCATGTATCATATTAGACCAGCCACGGAATAATATAGCATGCTGATATATAATTACAAAGTTGAAGTTGCATTTTGCAGCTCAGTGAAAGACGACTCACATTCACTAATAATTTTAAAAGTAACATTTTTTAATGAAAATGTCTCATTACCCTCAAGATGTGAAGTAAGTTTTCCATAACATCACTATCATTCTTAAAATTATGTTGGTATTTTAAAGACTTTTACATTGCTTTGAAAATTTCAGTCAACTCCTGTAGACCAACACAGATCAACATTTTTGTATCATTTAAGCCTTACTTGAGTCCTCAAGGTAGTTTTTGGACAAAATGTAATCCCTTCTGCAGTCTCTATGAATTTCCCCTTTCCAGTTATCACAACTAGATTCTAGGGAAGCTCTCTTCCCAGGCTGAGAATCATCAGGTCCAGAGCACTATGCTAGACCAGCTACCACATCCTTGTGACCAGAGTTTTGTAGGGACTCTGGACTGCACATCACCATGCAATTCAGATCCACTCTCGAACCACCTGTACCTCTGCTGTGTCACCAGCCCTGCTCTTAGGAAGATTTTCTGCCAGAGGAGGGTGAATGCTGTGGAACAATGGATTGCTGGGTTTGTAGCTGCAATCAAAGAAATAAAAGAGAACTAGCAATGAGCAAAATAGAGGTGGTTATATAAATTTCACATGCTTGTCATATCTATATAGGTAATCAGGTCTCTCTTTCACCAACCTCAACACGTAGGAAGTGCCGGCATTCCCCAGAAACCTCTTTTCAACCTACAAAAATTATTTTAGGATGGGAGGCACTAGGAGTAGGAAACGCAATCATTGCATGCATTCAGTTTCCAGGAACTTCTCTATTTTTCATTAAACGGTGAATGTTTAATTCAGCACAAATCACACTTTTAGACAGATTTGGAGATTGAACAGGCCTTTCAAAATTACATAGATGATTTTCAAAGTGCACGTTTTCACACCTGAATTCTTCAGATCTTGACAAAGGTACTAATTTTAGTATAAGCTTAGCTCAAATTTGAGGCATGTGTGGTTTAATGTCTGGTATCAGAATGACTGCCAGTTATCTAATTGCAGCTTGAAAGGTATCAAGCAGAATGGATAACATTGTGTTCTTAGTTCCTCTGATAAATTTAGTTATCTCATTGAACTCCTTGAAAGTAAAAATGAAAGAGTATTTCTTGTTACTTCTTTGTCTAGCCCAAATGTTTCCAAAGTGGTGCAATATATATTATACTCAGTGATTCACACCCATGTACCTGTATTTTCATAATACTCGGGCTCTGTTGAGCTATTTGGGTTTCACGGCCAGTGGGCTCTTCTAAACTGATATTATTTGCATTTATGTGGTTGGAGAGGTTTGTTTTGCTGATTCAGGCTTTTTGAAACTCAAAAGGTCAAAGAAAACCTTTGTGCTGCATCCAATGAACCAATAATCTAGGGAGTCGAGGTATTTGGTAATAATATGTTCCAGAGGAAATACAAATATCTTCCCTCTCTTTCCTTGCTGTAGATTTCAAGTTACTTTTCTGACATGACAGTAAATCTGCAGATAGAAAAAGCACTGAAAATACATCACTCCATGAAATGAAATTATTTTACTTTCAGTCACATGCAATACTTTGAAGGTGAACTCTATTTCATTTTCTGATGGTACTCTTTTCTTTCTATTTTTGAAAGCTTTGTGCATGAGAGAACAAAGGGAAAGGATTTATTCTCTTCAGATGTAGTTAGAAAAAGGAAAATACAATGCAATAAATGCCAAACTGATCCAACTAAATAGGTATTGTTGTACAAGAAAAGAAGATATTCAAATCTCCTGAAAGCAATATGACACTAACAAATTTTGCAAAGAAACCTCGTTAGCAGAGCCTAGTCTTAATGCACTATTTAGCACATGTAATTCTGTATTATTCTTTTAGTCATGTATTGGTGTGAAGAACTTGTAAAGAAACAAAATACACAGATTATAGGCTTGACAAGGAACTCTAAAAGATAAGAGATTATTCCTCTGCTATTTTGTGCAGCCAAGTTATTTGAGTAATGATCATGGAAAGTTCTTAAAACAATTGTATACTGGCTGCCACTGTGGTATAGTTGGGAAGCTAGTCCAGAATGACTTTTTTCCGAGAACAAAAAAGCTTTTAATTAATTTCCATCTTAAATACATTCACAGTTAGTTAATGACTTATTTCTCTCTACACTTGTCTCTTCTTTCATTTCTTGTATTAAGTAATTATTTTGCAGTTCAACTGGCTAATTACAACTTGTATTTTATGAATTATAAATGTTATAATTGCATGAAAGATGAATTATAAATGGTTACAATTGCATAAAAGATTGCATTTAAATTTAATGGGAGACTGTGAGAGATATTAATGGCTAATGGTTCAAATATTGCAAAGCTCAGTGAAGGACTTTGCTCACTACAGAAAACTCTATAAAGAAGCAACTGCTCATCTGCAACAACTGAACCACCAGCCCCAAAACATGCCTCCTGGATTCCTGGAATTCGGGCTGTGAGTTAAGCCACCTGACAGGAACTTAAGGAAAAATAAAGGTAGTAGTATTGTTCAGTTATCTCCGGTCTAAGTAAACAGGGCTGAGGTGGAAGGAATGAATCCACAAGGAAAGTGAACTCAGCAGCTCTCCTGAAAATCGGCTCTGGCTGGGTCTGGCAAGCCATAGCCCACTGCCTCATTCCTGAGGCCTTCTGCCTGAAAATTCACACGATGCAGTGTTGCAAAATAGACACAATTTAGCAAAATACAGGACAAAACTCCCCCCCCCCTCAAGGGAGGTGCTTGTCACCCCCACGAGTATCTGAATGTATATTAACCCATGGGAGCCTTTGTTTCGTAGGACTCCACCACCAAGAGGAGTAGAGTGAAGAAGGAGCAATGGGATGCTGCTGGATCCACAGGGGTGCTGACTATCTCCCTAATTAATCCGGGGCTCTGCTCCAACACTCTCTTCCCACTCCCTCCTTCTTTTTTATTTTTTTCTATCTCTATCCCACATTTCCTGTTGAATAAAATCCATACTATTGACTTCTGCATATGGTCTCATTTGCACCTGAGTTTGGGCAGAGGCATCTCTCTAGTAGTCAAAATAATTAGATCCTAACAGAGAGCCTTGTGTCTTCTGTTACTAGGTAACACCGAAAAGTATTTTAAACCAAATATTAATATTTGCACCTGAGTTGCAAGGACTGGATTTCAAAAGTGAAATATTTGGTTCAGCAAATCTAACTACCAGCTACCCAGGGAGAAATTCCTTCCTTTATCCGTAGGCAATGTATCCATTAATTCCTACTGGATCCTTCAAAACTGGGATTTAATTGCTGGTCAGAAATCAGTGTCCCTTTGTCCAAGGACATAGTCTGCTTGATTGAGTGAATTCATCTTAAGAATTCAGTGTTTTCCTATTGTGTACCTCCTTGGTTACTTTGTACTTTAACATTATTATTGTGGCTAGATAAATGGTAATAAATACAAATGTTTAAGACTCCCAGCCCCAGGCTTCAGCATTTCCTGGGCTATAATAAAGAGCCAGAACTCCTGATGTTTCCTAGGAGTATAGAAGAGGCAGTTATTAAAGCCTGCCAAAAAGGAAATACTATAAACCCCATAAGCACAAAATATTATCAATTCTAGCAGAGATTTAACAATTCACCAGAGGAACTCGCACTTAAAGATTTCTGTGACCATCTGTGTCAACAATCAAGTGATACAGGCATTTGCAAAACTTCTCATCTTACCCTGGGGACATGTCAGCACCTAATTTTACTCCTGTCAAGTCTTCGACCTTACTTTTTCTCTGCTTGCCTTGTCTTGCAACCCTGTTAGAATTGGCAACAAATTGTTCAACTTCTGCTTCAGAAAGTTATATTCTCTTTTCAGCCAATAATCAAAAGGTCAGAATACTTGCCTATTTTGAAAAATGTTGATTCTCTACTTTTCCTGGGAGTGTTGAACTGCTGTTCTCCATGCTAGCTCAGCCTAAAGAATGCTTCAGAATTGCATAATGAAAGAAGAGGTGTGGGAATGCTTCAGAACATGCATTAATTTGAAGCATGAGAGGAGTTGAAAATCCTAAAGAGGAGAAACTATGAGCTTATTTACAATATTCTAGGAGAAATGCCCCTGTGAAATGGAGCATGTTGTGGGGGAGAGCGCAAACAAAAATATCTGCTAAGGCTCTGATGTCAAGATCCTCAAGCCAGCAGAGTAACACTCTATTCCAGATCTAAGTACACCGCTCACAGCACCAGTTTTCAAACATACTTCACATGACCTCCCCTCCAGACATTACAGGACTCCCAAAGTCCTGCAGAGATGGGGCCTCTGATCCTGCAGCCCTATAGCCTTCAGACAAAGCCAAACTCACTACCTTAACCAGTCTCTGTCCTTGATGACAATGCTTGAGCCTCTTCTTCCACCAGAAGCCAACAGAGAAGCACCAACAAGTAGGAAGAAGAACATTCTCCAAAGGGAGCAGCTGTTTGCCCAGTTCACTGTGACAATGACGTTGGTGCCAAGGAAAACACCATGCCACAAGCCCTTTGCAAAAGAACAGCTCTGGAAAGGGCCAGGCCTCACCTATTTTGTGTGTGGCATTTCCAGCAGTTTAAGTCAGTATACTAGATCCAGAAAAAATCATGCTTTTTTTGGTATTAAATTTTTGACACAGACCACATAGAAAAGTAAAGCACCTACTCTGAAGGTTTGATTTCCACTTATCTGTACTTGGTCAGTCAGGTCAAGAGCTTGTTTCTGCTTAGGCTCCAGAGGAAACCTCAATAAGAAAAAGACAGCCTTGCCTTTGCAACATTTTCTTTTTACTTTCCTCCAGGAGATTCCTTAAACTCAGGTGTCCCAGGAACATCACCCCTTATTGTTGTCATCTTATTGCAAAAGCTCTATACCTTCTCAGTGATTTCTCATGGGCACCTCCTCACAGCACTGACTCCTTCTTCACAGCACAACCAACTGACTCCAACTCTCTTCAACCAGCTAACCCACTATTTCGTGGCACTCATCTTCTTATTGGACACAGCTGTGGCCTATTAAGGGCAGGCCTGTTCCTAATCTTTGGTGGTTCATACAGCTGGAACTCCTCAGGTGTGAGACTCCCTTCTGCACTATCTTTATTTTCTTACATTCTATCCCTCCACACCTTATTACCCTGCACTGCCTCCATGGCAACCACAGACAGGAGAGGAAACACGGTCACACAGCAAGGGCTTGCCTCCTGGAACAAAAGGATTCTTCCCCAGCTCTCACATGCCACCATGCAGCACCTGGAGAGACTTGATAGGACTCTAAAGACCTGCAATACCTGTCCTGATCATAAAGAAACTGCAATGGGACATCAAAGAGGTGGCTACATTATCAGATGATATAAGATCTTCCCTAAAATGTTCCTTTTCTGATTCAGTGAACTATCTCAAGCAACCTCAAACTCTGCAACAAACATTTACTTATCCACAAACACCTATAAATCAGAGCATGGATTTTATTTACCCAAGCCCACCTGAATCCACACTCAAACATGATAAACCTAACTCTACAACTGATCAAAAGAAATTTGAATCTACATGTAAAACACAGCAGTTAATCTTTTTCTCTGAATATTTTCCTGAGTGTTTGCCCTACTTCATAGAAAAAAAAAAAAAACCTGAGAGTTCTGAATACCAATGTCTTATGCACATTTGAAAATAATGGCAAGAGCATTCAGGTGTAACCTCTCCATCCTCCAGAGTTATCTTCAGCTTTTCATGACCAATATGTTTAAAAAATTTCCCAAGTACATGATTCATTCTGGTTCCAAGAGCTGGCTTCTTTCAGTTCACTACATAATGTGAGCTTATTTCTCACAGTGATGTACTTCTTTTGCCTACCCTGATCACCACTGATTTTGACCCTGGTTCATCTCAATTATATAAAAATATGGCCTTGCTGAGTGACCATTTTTAATAACCATTAAGTTCTCATGCAGAAGATCATTGCTTTCTGTATGGAGCAGATGCCCAGAATGAGAGACACCTCACTGCATGGTTTTCAAAGGTCCTTTATACTTTTCTCTGAATAAATCACTCAAGAGTCCTGTGAAATAAAACAAACTTGTTTTCTTAACAAGGTCTTAATTTAGCTACTGATATAGAGAATTAATCAAACATTCCTGTAAACCAATCATCCAAAGCAAATAAAAAAATTCTGATCTTCTAGAATCATGTTAACCTTCAAAAAAGAAGCAAAAGCTTACAGAAATTAAGTAATTGAATTCTGACTCACAGCAACAATAAGTAGTACAATGACTGCTATTAAAATATTATCTTCTAACCTGTCACATAAACAATTCTATAGTAATGTAACTCCATTCTCTAGAGAATTTTCAGTCTTCAGCAGGTTTGTCTAGGTTTCACTTAGACTTTAATTTGACAGTTCACTGAGTGCATATTTCTAAATTTAGCCCTCTCTGCAGGTTGTTCTCACCCAAACAGAGGTTATGCCTGACATTTTTCTCACTATTGCCTGTAATGTTGGAAACAATTTTTAAAAGAATGCACTCATAAAAGAGATAATATATGGTTAGATCATTGTTTCAGTATTGATTTCTTGAATATTTTTAGAATATGGCATTTATTATCTCCTTTAACAGTAGTCCAATGTTTATTAAATGTTGCAGATCTTATTAGCAGTGAACAAATGACTATTTTATCCTCTATAGTTCTGACTGAGCTTTAAATCTTTTTGCTAATATAGAGTGTAATGTGCATAAGCTGCTCTGCTTTTCTTTCCTTTTCTTTCACGCTTACTTTTTCAGAAGCAGGTGCACGTTTTGTAGTATCCGATGCCTCTTTTACAATTTTCCTTGACAAAATATTTACAAGGAATTATGGCTGCTCTTCTCACCTTCATGGAATTTTTCAGTATGAGACTTCTGACTTACTACTAATAGCACCAAGAACTAAAGTCAGCTTTGAGAACCGGTAATCAAGGTTTGATACACAACATTTTTTAAGACTCTCTACTTGCCAGAAGAGGAATTCTGTGAATACTATCACTAGTCACTGGGAAGCAGGATTAGACATACCATGCAGTTAATACTTTGCTTTGCAGCAGTTTAACACCTAAATTTTGCCAGTTCTATCATTGGTATCTCAGTTATATTCTTTTCCTGCATTGCGCTGATTTAGACAAGAAAACTGACACTTTGAATAGAATTTTGCAGATTTAATTCCAGTAAGTGCAGTTTATAGCACAACCTTTCTGCCAACAGGACTGTGATACAGATGTTTATAAGCCTGAGTGGTGCATTAATATTTAAAATTCTATTCTCAAGTGGGCAGATATTGAATACACCAAATATTGCCAATGAAAATGAGTGGTTTATGAATTGCTTTATCCATCTATTTCATGGAGAAGTAACATTGACCAATTAGCTCAAAGCTGGCAAGGCCTCAGAAGTTCATAATAAACACTTCTCACAGTGTAATTTAATGATTTAAAATACATTTTATTTATCTTGTGGGCTTTTCTTTTCTTAGATTTCATACCATTCAAGAAAAGTTTATATTTTTAATCCATGTCAGCAATTTTGGTTTATGCTTATTGTTCACAAGAAAGAATGCCCAGAATGCTGCTGTTTTGGAGGGACATATTTATGAACTATATCTATTTGGAAGGTAAATCTTCTTTTATACCAACACAATAGACTTATTTGTGGGAATAAGGTTATTCTCCCTGAGGTCCGTGAGATATTTTTCCTGCATGAAAAGCATAAAAGCAAAGTGTTAAACACTGAATAGGTTTTCTACCAATGGTTTAGTTGGCTCTTTTGTATTTAGCTTCAGCACATATCTGTTTAAAAGCTTGGATTTCTTCTAGCACCAAACACTGAAGGACTCATATCACAATCCATCATTCTGAAAATACAAACGAATAAAGCAAGGTCTGTAAGTCCTTTTGCAAAAGTATAAAGTACTAACCATTTATCACTGATAAGACAGGTAATACTAGGACATTAAAAGCTGAAATTGTTCAGAAACCTTTTAAAATAACAGTTCGCCCTACAGCTGAGATTACCTGAGATTCCCGTCTTCCCCTCATTACTCTTTGAAGCAGAATCCATTGTGTCATAATATAGCTATGTATTGTAGCCCACAAATCACTCCAATTCTGATTTTGGCCTCTAGATTCTATCAAACACTAGAATTATTTTATAGGAAATATATGCTTCTATGTCCAACAGAAATTGTATCATGTACACAACTCATTGAAAATTTGACTACAGGCAAAAATATTGCACTAAGTTCCTGAAGGGTCCTCCATATATGTGGCTCAGAAATAAGATTACTTTTGAAGCAAAGTTCTTTGTGCTTTTTCCTTGCTCTGTGTAAGCATTAGACCTGGTCACAAAATCATCTTCCATATGAAATAATAGCCAGATAATAAGATAATAATGCAGTGCAATAATTACCATGAGTGCTTCAGATGAAAGCAGCTAAAATGTTTCAATCCGTACTCCTGTTCACTGAAATATATTTTTTCAAGAGCCCTGGTGCTCATAGGCAAGTAAAACACACTTATAAGACTTTTATAATCTCAGTAATAGAAAGACACTGGAGATTCCACTTTACATATCAAAAGAATGGATGCATCTAATCCTTGTACAGAACAACTCATTGTGGGGAGAAAACACCCAGACATACACTGACATTGCAATTTACAATCTGTGGAGACAAACTCAAACCATAACAAAAATTTCTCAGTTCTGACTTTTTCTCACTGTTTGGCTCTAAGGTTTGGAGCAGCATACTCCTTTCTTGGGTATAATCAGGTATTCTGCACTTACATATTCATTTTAATTTTTTTGATGGGACCAAACTCTACAGTAAGATCAGAAGTGACTTCATCTTGCATATTGTGAGGTTTTTCCATGTTTTGGTTTTTTTTCTTAACAAGAACAGAACAATGTTTCACTAAACTTTCTCACACATCTTCCAACTAAATTTCAGAATAGGCTGAGCAGAACTACAGGAACAATTCAAGAGCTATTCATACAATAGATCTCTGCTCTTAGTCAGCAACTGGAATGAAAAAGCAGCTAGAAGTGTGGCACAATAGATGCAACAGTAGATTTTGCTACAGAAAACAAGTTCCCTTTTCATTTGGAAAATAGTAATAAAAAATGAGATCACTAGCTCCCTATGGATAAATAAATCCATTCCATCTATCATAAAGGTAGCACAGGCAACATATTGGAAAGCTCCCAGCAAATACAGCTGCTGCTGCTTCTAGTTCAAAGATGTGAGGTGCTCTCCAAGGCATCTGCTGCACCTGATGCCCCAGGTCCAGTGGCTGAGTAGCCTCTGGGCTATGATCTGTCATTCAGAATTTTTATTAAGATTGCCAACAACACCTTCAGCAGAATCTGTAAATGGAATAGCCTAGCAAAATATGCAACGCTAACACAGTGTGATCTTACTTCATTCTGCAATAAGCAAAAGGTTTTTAAAAAGGACATTTATCTAAGTCTCAAACCAGAAATTTAACCCTATTAGAAAGCAGAGTGTGCTGGAGATACTGTTAAGCAAAGGGGACACACACCTGAAATGGCATCTGGGGCTCCCTGTCAGAAGCTGGTTTGCTTGCACACATCAGACGGGGACAGTGCATATCAGAGCTCAGCAGAACCACCAGGTAACAGCAAGAGGTGTGACACCAGTGACATGACAACGGGCATCCACTTAGACAGGTGGGAAGACAAGATAGGGACCAGCAGTAAAAATTCATTTGAAAGACACTAACAAGTGCTGGCAAGAGACACTCCACTGAGAAACCTGTATGGAAAATGACACTACAGAAGCAATGATAGGATAACAGCCTGAGTACAAATGAAAAGAATGGTGTCAAGTGGGGAACCATTGTGGTTACACTTACAGCATCACACAGGTCTTGGAGATCCTTAACTTCCTTCATGGATATCGTGCTATACATGTGATATAAATGGCTGAATTTGAACATTGTCTAGAGAATGGAAGGAAAAAGCAAGATTCAAAGCAAGAAAACTTTGTTCACTACACAGTACACCAATTTATTGCATTTGTTACTTGAGGGACATCTGTATTTTGCATTCACAACTAACATTTTTAACAAAGCAAAGGCAATATTATTATCAACAAGCCATGGGATGCTCACACTCATACTAATGGTCATGCTGCTGCTTCCCCTCACTGTGTTTGTCATCTGTCACCCCCTATGAGAGAGCAGGTGAAATATAATTAAAGGGATTCAGTTCCCTCAAAGCAATGACATTCAGGAGCTGCCAGGGCCTGAACACCCAGGTGCTGCAGCAGAAATACACTGAAAGAGAGAAAACAGAGCAGAACAGTACTGAAAATTTGGAGAGGAAAACAAGATATAGCAAGAAAAATGAAAGAAAAATGACTGTGCAAGATAAGGTATCTGAGTTTTTGAATGCCAGTGTCTAATGCTAAGTGCTGAGCCTCTAGTTTTCACCCACAAGAATTCGCCTGATTTTATAAATTCCTTTACAGCACTCTAGGCAAGAAGTTTTTAGTATGATAAGAAATAAGGCTTGTATGTACCCTGCACAAAAGTTCCAGCCCTGTACCACTCAAATAGGAAAACAGGTCTCTATTCCATAAAATGTAAAATGTGCATGCACCCTTTACTCACAAATGTGGGTCCTCACTATAAGTTCATTTCAGAAAAAATGTTCATGATCAGGTTCATACTTTTGCAAACTGGTAAGGAAAAAAGGAAAACTAAAAGTCTGCTTATTTATATCATTAATTTATTATTTAAATCAAATTAAGTCTTAATTTTTCTGGTTAAGGGGCTAGGAGCTAGGATGAAGACGTCTACCAACAACCACACAAACTTCAAAACTTGCAGCCAAATATTTAGGAGCAGGGGAAGAGAAAGAGGAATTTTTTGGTACAAAATACTTCTCACATGTAAATTTTTCAGACCACATTTACTAAAAATCAAAAGTTTAAAAAAATAATGAACTGAAATTTTAAAAGTATGAAAATTTGTCTCACATCCCCTGGTTAATGTAGATGCAATCTCAAACTGTGATCTGAATGTGATGCACCAGAAGTTATCTGTGATATTCTGGTGTAATGCTCACCAACAACAGCACAAAGAATTTACACCAGCAGGTCTAAGAACAGAATCTGATTGTCTATAGCAGAGCATTTGAGAGAAGGTTCTCTGCCAGGCACGAGAACTAAAACAGATTATGTGGATGATTATGACTTGTTTTATTGCTAATACATAAACACTGCCAATGCAGTATCTAAGCAACAACGATGATCTATTACAATAGATTGTAGCATATAATACATATATGTAGCATATAATACATAAC
Organism: Zonotrichia leucophrys gambelii; assembly: GCF_028769735.1. NCBI lineage: Eukaryota > Metazoa > Chordata > Aves > Passeriformes > Passerellidae > Zonotrichia > Zonotrichia leucophrys. Next base: position 72,353,409 of record NC_088172.1, read on the forward strand.
AGAACATGAGGGACCACAGCCTGATTATGCTAGAATCCAATATTACAATGGATTCTAGCATAAGCAGGCTGTGGTCCCTCATGTTCTGTTATGAGCTTCAGCAATACCCCCTTGAATTCTAAACTTCTCTGGTAAGTCTAGGTGCCACTAAGGCCGCTTAGCCTTGGATTTAGTCAACACAGTCTGTATCAAAATAGTATAAGCAAGTTTGCCTAGAAATATACATGCTTGCAGTCTTTGGCCTTGCAGAACTTACAATCACAAAGCAACAAAACACCCATGTAACCATTTTTAGATTTTATCTTTACATTTGACCACATCTTAGTGCTTTTTGTCCACCGATGCAAAAGTTCCCTGCCGGTACCAGTGCTGGGTGTTGTTCCTCCCAAGGTGCAGGAGGTTCCTTAGGAGGAACATTCCTTTGGGGAATTTAAGGTAGTTCTTCTCTGAGAGAAGCAGAGCTCCTCTTTGTGTAACTTTTTCTACAGGCACCACAGTCATGGTACAGCTGGAAAGGTTGTACAAATTTTCAAACATTCTGTATTCTTCAAACTATGGGACAGACTACAGGTTCCAGGTAACTGAAGCCTCACTATGATGCTTCTGACTCTTTTTATTAATCATTATCAATGATATGCACATTGCAGGGATTTATAATTCTGTAATTTCCATAATTCAAAAAATTCATCATAATAGTTCATGATTCAATAAATCATCAGGAAATGAAGAATTTGTACTGTATTTTCACTAGTTATGCAGAAGACTGGGTGCTGTTGGCGGCAAAATTTCGGAGGAGTAGACAGACTAGAAGACATTAAACAATAAGATAATAATGAAATTAGATAAAAATAAATGAAAACACATTGGATCTGGCCAGCTGAACTCAGTCAAACACAGAATTTCTCCATAATAACACACAAAACAGATGGCTTTCCTGTCTCTCCACAAGATTGGAAAGAGTTTTAGGAATTGGAGTAAATGAGCATCTACTGTGATGAAGCCAGCCTACAGGCTTTACTGTACAAACAAGGTAGGACAAAAAAAGAAATAGCATATTTTTACCTTTGTCCATGTATTTTGTAGGCTGGTTTTAAAGCTGGGTAAAATTTTGTTTTCCATACTTTTCAAATAATGTTGACAGAATGAAGTAAGGTAAAGAAAAGTATGCACCCAAGCACTTTATAGAAAATATCTTACAAAGACAGTCTTAAAGAACTCAATTGTTTAGTTTATCAAAACTGAAAGAAATGTTTGTTTTGACTATTATATAAATCTTCACTGGGAAAAAATACAGAGTAATACAAGTCTTTATAATCTAGAAAGAAAAAATTCAGATGAATAAGAAGACATATTATTGATTATGATGAAGATGCCTCTGTGGAGACTGAAGATGGAATTGCCTAAAGTGCCCAATTTTAAGACTGAGACTGTCACCCCTTCTTGGGATAATAAGCTTTGGCAGAGCACCTATCAAATGTCAGAATTCAAAGGGGATTGAAGGAGTGAAGGTGAAATTCAGTGAGGACATCAGGGATCAGACCAGATGACATGGTGAGCAGTCACTTCTACAGCAGGTCCAGTGACCTCAGGACCTTTAAAGGGTCAAGGGGATTGGGGAGGTAGTTGTGAATATTTTTGCTGTAGACTCTGATCACATGGTGGGTGAAAGAGGGATGCATCAGGAGAATCTCAATGGAACAATTACTTCAGCTTTCCCAAGTGAACTTTAACCAGTTTGCGGCTTTAATCTGAGGCAAAACCAGGAAAAATCTGATTGCCTGAAAGAGTGTTAGTTTTTATCTCCCTTAGCTATGCACTTCAAACCAGTTCTGTAGGACCAGGCTCGGAAGAAAATGAATGGTCTGATTATGGAGCATTGCAGCGTCTCAGGTAACAAACGCGTGACAGCTCCTTAACCAATACCGGGGAAGCCAACCGGCAAGGGTGGCATTAATGATTTTGCAGAAAGTTAACTAAGTACATCTATCACTTTGTCATGTAGGGTAAAAGAAAGCATCAGTCAAACAAAGACGGAGCACTCTATGCTTCCTTTTTTAGGTTCTGCTGAAATCTGTTCTAAGAATCAATACAGCTGGAGCTGTGAACAGCACTCGGGCTGATTAAATGTAACAGGGATAGAAAGGGGACAAGCAAGGCCAGGAGATGATCTGAAACTAAACAGAAGAAGCATATTATGGGTCAGCAAAACACTAGGGGTTTACTAAAGGGTTCTCCAATGTCCATGCCCTAAAATTTGTCTCCAGGGTCTTAGCCATTCCAGTTATCTTCAAACACGTGTTTCACCTTGGCCAGTGACAAACACTGAAAATGCTCCTGTTCACACACAGATTGCACTCTCAGTCAGATATTTCCAATACTTTCCTAAGAAAGACCATGCTGAAGTTATTCCTCCTTGGGACAGATTCACAGCTGGAGTGAATACGAACTGTATGCAACTGTAATCTCAGTTTACAAGAGCTGGGGTTTCAGCCAGCTGATTTTCACAGCTCCTAACAGCATCAAGCATGTACAATTCCTCTCTTTTCCTTCCTCCCTTGAAGAAGAGGCATTGTATACACCTCTCCACCCCTTTTCCACTTGCTAAGCCTAACACAGCTCCCACACTGGAGCTTCTACTGCCTGGAACAGTCCTTTTGATCCATTTCATTTTTAAAACCTGTTAATTGCTAAAGCCTATGATTCCAATGTGACCTGCAGAGCATATTTAGTCAAAATTGCAACTGGAGCTGGTTGAAATATTCCTGTCTGGAACTGTGTTTTTTAAAGGACTTCCTGCTTTTCTGAAGTTATTTTTCTGATTTTTGACAAATATAATTCTACAGATTTTAAATACTTTTAAAAAAAATTTCTTCATGGAAAGGAGGAAAAGTAGAAGAGAGAAGCAAAAGTACAGAATAATAATAAAAAAAGGGCAATACTAAAAATCCATGGTATGGCATCTAGAAGATTCTAAGTTAAAAATAAGCTTTCCCAAGAATACTTGGCAAATAAACCTATTCAGTAAAAAAATCTGACAAAATTTAAAATCTTATGAAAACATCTAATCTTTTATTTAAAAAATCACTATTCTAATCCATATTAATTTTAATTGCATTAGTAGGATAAACACTGAAATTTGTTTCAAAAGAACAGTCTATAAAGATAATCTACAATTAGTTTTTAATTATTGTGGAACAATCTGTCATTTTGTTTATCCAGATGTGAAAATAGAGGAAATATATCTCCACTATGCCTTCCTAGAGCCCAAGTAACCTTTTTTTGTCATAATTGTTAGCAGTTTCCCCCTCCATTTTTAGAGTACCATATACCTCTTTAACTTGACAAACTCATTACTTTATAATGATTTAATTACTAGGGAAACAGCTTGTCAGTTTGAGTGGCAGACAGGAACAGGCTGCTCTTGTACCAGAGGGCAGACATAGCACCTGACTGCAGCCTGATTAAATTAATAGGCTGCCAGTTCCACCCTTGAAAACTCTTGGGATGAGCACTGCTGCCACCACTGCCTGAATGTGCTGTGCTCCCTATCAAGTGATTAGTAGGCACTCCGGTATTTTGTCACTCACCATCAGGAAAATCAGTTCCTGAGGGTCGTATGGGAGTTCACACAGTACAGAAGGGAACTCGTTGTATTAATGGCCACTATCCATTCATACCTTTGATATGAAAATTAACAGGTAAGAGAAAAAATTCTAATAGCTTCATGGTGTCCCTGCATCAGTGAGTTTTGCACTAGTTACTCAACCACTAGCAATTTGATTAAAATACCGAAAATTTAGAAGAGCTGCAAGAATTAGCATATCCTTTGGGCTGTTCAGGGTCTAAGCACCACTTAAGTTGTTAGTCCTGAGTGCAAGGCCTGCTCAGGACATTCCAACCAGCCAGCTGCAACTCAGGTCCCTCTCCAGTAAAGCATTTGAGCACAGCACCTTTAAGTGACACCAGCGGGATTATTTGCTTCCTTATAGTTAAATGCACACTTGGACACTGTGCTAAATTACTTCAAGACAGTGATCCAATCCTTGCTGCTCAGGGCACTCTGAAAACGAAAGAACTAATGGTGTTTCACACTGCTCAGTCAGCAAGTGCTGACTTTCTGCTCCCAGAGGAGGAGAGAGCAAGGGGCAATGACTGTCCCACATTACTGCAGCAGGTCACCCTGAACCCCAGGAGCAGTGGAAAGTTACAGTGCTTATTCCAGCTCTGTACAACTTCCCTATTGCTGCACTCAGTACTGGGAAATGCAGGCTGCTCTGCTGTAGCAGCATTAAATGGGACTTGAGGAAATCTTTCCACAGAACTTTCCTTAAGCTTTCAGCTGCTGTTGTTTTTTTCCCCAACCATATGGCATGTAAGACACCACAAAGATGCTTTTAAGAGCTGCTAAGATAAACAGGCTGAATTATTTTCTCTAAAAACTCCAGGAATCCAAAATCTGTTGTCTTAACACTCAGATAGTTTAACAGGATCTCCCATCACATTTTGATAATGTCAGTAATAATAAAATAGAATCACAGAATCATTAAGGATGGAAAAGACCTCCAAGATCCTTGAGTCCAACCTTTGAGCACCTTGTCAACCAAACATTAAGTGCCACTTAAGGGACATTTGGAGAGGTATTTCTGCAAAATTCAAGCACCCATTACCTACATTCTTCTTTGGTCCTGATTAAAAACAGAAAAAAAAAAGGCAAAAGGTTGATTAAGAGACAATTGAATGAGGAAAAGACTTACTGTTGTAAGTCTTGAATGAGGGAAAGACTTACTGTTGTAATCTAATTTACTTTTTACCTTCCCACACACAGGAAGCAATTGCTTCAATAATTCACTAGCTTCCTTCACTCTGTATAGACTCATGCTTACCTACATCACACATTTGCTGTGTGAAGCAAAATTATTAAGAACTGAGAAGTGCTGATGTACTAAATTGGGAGAAGATTTATAACTGGCATAGATAGATTAATGAGGAGAGTGTTAACTTACACTGAAGAAAACCAGAGTGGTTTTTAACCTAGAAATGTCACGTCCTCAGCAGCATCCCAAAGGCTCCAGCCTGTGCTCACCAGACCTGTGCCTCTCAGACATCCTCCCTCCTCTTTCATTTCAAAACTTGACATTGTATGAATGTTCCCCCAGCTACCAATAAAACAAAAGCTGTACCACTGGCTGTGAAATTTCTATAACTTTGATTACCTCCAAGCACTTCTTTCCTTTGATGGGAAAAGGTAACTCAGGAATGCTAAAGTCCTGAGTAAATTTAGCCTCTACTAAGCATGCAACTTCAGATTGCATGTCCTTGGAGAAATCACCCCCTCCCTGGGAGTAGGTAGGGACAGGAAAGTGCAACTTTCTCCTCTGTTCTGGTGTGTAAGAGCCCAAGTATAAAAAACAATCCACCCAGTGATATTTCTTTACCAGATTAAGGAAACAGAAGTGAAGAAAAAAGTAACACTAGCACAGCTCATCAGACTTGCACAGACAAGCAGAAAACCTATGGACATTCAGATGTTCTGCCATATTTCCATTCTGAGGAAGAATCTACTTAAAACAGATCCTCCTACTTTTCTTCACAGATCTCCAGATATTTCAACAGGAAAAAAAAAAATTAAGCATTTTCATCAGTGTGTCTTTCATCTCTTTCATCTTTGCCTTTAAAAATTATATACTTCTTGTTCATTTTATGCTGAAGATTTTGAGACCTAATACATGCATCTGTAAGGTATCTGAGATTTCTCATGTAATCCCAAAGGGAGAATATACTGATCCAATCACTTTGGTACTGCAACAGAGGGCAATGAAGAGAAAAGTCAATAAAAGCATCAGAGCACAAAAAGGCAAGCTGTAATCAATATATGATCTTGATATGGGCTGTCTGGTAAAGAAAAATCATTTAGGATTTAAATTTATTTCCTTGTGCAAACTGCTTAGAAAATGAAAAAAAATTGATGGGATAAACCTTGTTTATTCCTCAATCCTGACTTTTTATTTTTTTCCTTTTCTTTATCCAAGAAAGAAAGCAAATATTTTGATACTGGGTAAATTAACCAGGCAGAATCTGGCAAGAGAACAGTAGTCTGGCTTCCATCCTTTGCCAGGCAAATGCTATTATGCCCAAGCTGCCCACCTGCCAATTATTCAATGTCAGAAAACGTCACCACAAGGGAAAATTATCTTGGTCTTTGATAAAGGAAAAAGAACTCTCAAACTGGCACATTTTAGCAATTCCATCCTGGTGACAAAGGAAATATTTTAAAGTAGCTACAGGTCTGTAAAAAATAAAAATTATAACAAGTTACTTCTACAGGTGCTTCCTTTGGCCCATTTGCCAAAGCTGGGCCCTGCCAGCATCCCTGTAGGTAATACTCATTTCCACCCATTCTACCACCAAGTCCAGAGAACTGGGAAGATTGACAGCAAATTGTACCAGTAAAAAAACCACCAATAGGGCCTTTTTCATGTCCATCAGAACTTGCCATCCTGCCCTCAATGATGTTACTTGAGCAGTTGGTAAATATGAAAATATATACATATTTTCAGAAAAACAATACCAAACATATAGAGAATTTTAACACTAATTTTCCCAGTGCTTTATGTTCATATTTTAAAATGCATTTCTGTCCTACTGTCCTCTTTCTTCATAGGGTTCCTTGGTCCTTCTTTGGGCTGAAAAAATCTAATTGCCGAATTCTGCTTATTCACCTAAAACTTGAAATCTAATCAGAAAGGAACTACATTCACTAAATGAATTTTCATTGCCAGGAAACAAAACTTTACCTTAAAAGTAAGTTAAGTTTCCAAAAAATAAATTGGCCAAAGTTAATAAGTGCCAGAATTACAAGCTTCTTCTGAAGTCTTGTCTCAATGCCCCTGTACACTTTCAATGGTCTTTTAATTTTGTTGATTGTATGTTATTTGTTCCCATCAGATCTTCTTTTTCTACTGATTCACCTTAACGACAAAAAAATTGCCTTCTCTGTACCAGTCTTTGCACCACATATGTGGGACTTTATATCCAACTCAAGTACATTGTTGTCATCTTATTGCAAAAGTTCCCATACATTCTCAGTGATTTCTCATGAGCAGCTCCTTGCAGCACTGACTCTTTCCTCTTCACAGCACAGTCAACAAACTGCAGCTCCCTTCACAGCTCAACTAACAAGCTCCAGCTCCCTCCTCACTCAGCCAACCCACACTTTTGTGGCACTCATCTTCTTATTGGACACAGCTGTGTCCTATTAAGGGCAGGCCTGTTCCTAATCTTTGGTGATTAGTACAGCTGCAACTCCTCAGGTGTGAGTATCTTCTGCACTATCTTTATTTTCTTACATTCTATCCCTCTACAGTACATCACCACTGTTTCCTTAACTTCTGGGTTAGGGTAGCACCAGCAGCAGAGATACAGCCCACAGACAATTATAAAGTTCCTTTGTGCTTTTAACTGCAACATACCATAGTCTGACCTCATGTTCCAAAATGTTCATTGATCTGACCTCATCATCCAAAATGTTCCCTCTTTCTACTTCATCATTGCAGCTGCTCAGCTGTAAAACCTAGCACAATAACAAATTATTACCACAGGACAGGGTCTCTTAGCTCTCTGCTCCATGGCACAATGTCCAGATTTCTGCCCTGAACTGAAACTTAGGTGTCTGAGCATCAGAGCAGCACATGTTAAGACCAAACTGACAGCCTCAGACTGAGAACACCCTACCCCATCATCTTTGCTTCTGGCAGTGGCTAAAAGTGCATTGTTAGGAAAGAATGTAAGGATAGTGCTGCTTCCTCACCATGGTCTCACACCTCCTGGCCATCTCTAGCTCAGCTGTGGAGTTTCTCTGATGGAGGAAGTATCTCTGCATCTAATTGCCCATGAAGAACATCCCTCATCCATTAATTTGTTCCATTAGTTTTTGAAGTCATCCCAAGATCTGGAATCCACAGTATTTTGCAATAATGTATTCCACAGACAAGTCACACATTTGGTGAAAAATCATCTTCCTATCATTCATGTTTTGAACTAATACCCAATTAACTATTCTTTTAATGCTTTGGGGGGGGTTGTTTGTTTTAAGGAAAAACTGAACTGCAACCCATTTTCATCTTGTCTTTGCTACTTTTAAGTACAGGTCTCTATCACTCCTCACTAATCTCAGTAATGTCAGTCTATGTGGTCTTTCCTATATAGAATACCATACCATTGATCATGCTATCTTCTCTGTACATTTTTTGCAGCCCTAGTTCATAGGACTCAAGGTATGAGTCCTCCACAGGTTTATAAAATGCCATCATTATTGCTTTCTTTTTTACTCTTTTAGTAATTCCTCACATTCAGTTTGCCCTTTTGTCTGCTATTGAAACCACAGCTTGACACTTCTCATAGAACCATCACCATTATTAGACCTCATCATTGTTCATTCTACAGTTAACACCGTTAATACATTCTACAGTTAATAATTTTTGCACATCTTCACAGTCAGTTTATTACCCAGACTGACTCTCCCTTTTCCACATTTCTATGGCACAGAATGTCCAATGTCTCCAGTAGAGACAGGTCTCTACTGAGAAAAGCAACCTTTACTTGTTTCCTATTCAACATTTGCATTAGTTGCCATAATAACAGAGTTCCACATTGGTGTCCCCAGGGTGCCCTAAGTACAGTCTTGTAACAGCACATTGAGCACTGTAGTAACTGAACATTTACCCTTTCTCATGGGTTGGCAGATGCTTCTTTCCATTCCTATTCCACATGATGGAAAGGAGTAAAGATATATTTTCTGTAGCCCCATGAAATGCCTATGGACCTAATACAAAGCCCGATCCTCTCTATTATTTCTACCGTTCCAGGAAAATAACTTCTATAAACTCATTATATTGATTTCACAGGGATTATGCCTTATATGACATTTGTGCCACTGTCTTACCAAGCAAAAGGTATCATTAAAAATATAAATCCTTCATGTTAAATGTTAAGTGCCTGGCCCTTTAGGCTTAAATCAAGTAAAATAAAATTGTTATGTACATTGCTACCACGTTTCTTCTCTACCAGATTACTATTAGCAACCTTTCCCTGGCACAAAGATGAGAAGGAAAACATCTTTGCTTACTGCATACTTATAACATCACAAAATCAACTGCCATTCATAATATACATTTTGCATCACAGTGTCAATGTCACTGCAGAAAAATAGTTTTGATATGCTGAAAAAAATCAACCTTTCAAGGCCAAAGCCAGAAATCTTAATATTAGTGGATCTCATCCAGCCTTCTACCAGAAAAAAGGCTCTGAACCAGATACCCTGCCTAGATTTTTAACTGTCATGCAGTCATGAGGAAGGGGTGGGGGGTGGTGCTAAAAACTTATTTTGTAAATATTTTGATGAATGACACAAGCTAAAAATTTCAAAAGCACTTATGTGACCTGAAAGACCAGTTCTCACTATAAGGATGAGTCATGCAAATATTTATCACTGACTTAACAGCAGAGTTTCAAAGGCATTTAAGTATGGTAACCTTTTGAAAAGGAGTTACATGGTTATAAATTTCTTCCAAATCCTTCCAAAAAAAGGCAAATCATGCATATTATCACCCTATTCTCATGTCTTCATGCATGAAGGCATCGTTGGGGAAATAAAGTTGTCAAAACCAGTGCATCAACCGTGGCAAATAAAGCTTTGCAGCACTGGTTCTGTGTCATACTGCATAATTGCACAGTGTTAACACTCACTGTGTGTGCAGGCAAAGTCCTGGAGGCAGAGGTCTTTACCAGATTTCTAGTAAACTTTCTCTCAGTATTAGAAAAAAAAGTAAATTCAAGAAAACTGATGTTGAAATTCTTCTAGAACTTTTTTTTGGTCAAAAATTTTAACTTCAGACAATAAAAACATTATATTGTTATAGCTTCAAGCTGATATCTTTAGGATCAAGACCTGAAATTATAAACTTCTTAGCTTGTACCACTCCTCACTGACTCGCTTTGTCGAGAAGGAGTGGAGGTATAAATCATGCCATGGAAAATAATTCCTAAATCTTTTAACTATCTCATTATAATAGATTGAAAGAAAATGTTTGGTCATTACACAGCTGAGATGGATTTATTTTAAACTTGAGAAAGAAAAGAGGAGGATAAAATTTAGGGAAGAAAAACCAAGGAAATAAACCCTCTTCCCCCCACAAACAATATTAATAATATATCCTATATACCTTGGATATAGAGATCACCATATACCAAAGAGCTGCAGCTGTTCAACTTTTCAAAAGGAAAATTGCCATAGAAATTACATCAGAAGTCAGAGGGTAAAAATTAATCTTATATTTTAGAATGTCATTTTAGTATTGGCTGTTCTCTGTTAAAAAATGTGAACTTAACTAATTCTTTGGATTCTTTAGTAGATTTGTTTACATAAATATCAGTATATGGATTTAGCCATGAACATATATGAATCATAGTGCACTTAAATATACACAACATTCAGATTTCTTTTTCTTAAAAAATTTGGTTTATGAATTGAGCCCAAGAGTATAATGAGTGTCTAACCACCAACATACCATTTTCCTGACATATTTCTCTAGCCTTTAAAACTGTATCTTATAGCAGTTGGCAACAGTACTGCAATGTCCATATATAAAGCCAGAACTTGCATCAGCACTACATTGATAAAGTTAATGAAGCTTAAAATGATTAAGTACATGTTTCAATGATGTTTCAATAGTTGGTTCTTAATATTGAAATGAAAATTGAATCCACTATGGTTACAAGTTCTAAAAAAATTGTATATGTAATTGTATATCAAAAATAGTAGTAGAAGCTATTTATCATTTATTAACTCCAGAAAATTTCAGTGTGCTGTTTACAGATGGCCTAAGCAATAATATTGAAATAATTTTGCATGCAAGACTTCTTTTAAAAGGAAACTCAATCTTACAAAATCTTGGGGTGTTGATAAGTTGCAACACAGAAAACCCAGCGCTAAGACTTTGCAACAGAGAAAAAGACAGACTTGAACTTTTAGGATCTTTGTGAAAATCAATATCATTCATCAAAGGACAGTTGTTTGCTAGCTATTATGGCACCTATGACAAATTTTCTTTCGTTTATAGGAGAGAGGTTTCTATCTACTCATTTTTCTTGAATCAAGCATGTCTTAGACTCCTGACTCAATGAAGAGAACAAAAAAACTCTACAAAGCTTTACCTGGTGGAAAACTGTACAGTGTACACAAGTTAGAAGAAAGATGCCAAAAAGATCTACTCCACTGTCCAAGAGTGCTGACAGAAGAGTGTCTGTTGGCACCTCAGCATCCAGATTTGTACCATCCCAAGAGAGACAGCTGGTAGGGATTTCTTGTCTTCTCTTTTATCATCTCTTACTGAAAGAACAGGTGGAATGAAAGAGTGCTCATGTTGCTGAGGAAGAAGAGAAATAACTTGCTGTATCGGCACACACAAAAAGTAAATATGAGGGTACAGATGCAGTAATTGGAGGCTTCTGCTTACTCATTCCTACACATAATCTAACAAGCGCTTCTACAGCAGATCTACAGGATCTTGTGCTCCCGTATCAGCTATGCCACTAAACCTCATCTTCACCACTAAACATCATCTCTTTTATGGGATGAGGCAAAGACTGATATTCCTTCACAAGAGTCTGCTTTCTATTCCACTGAATAACTGAACAGAATAACCTCTAGAAGGGGGGCATGGCTGTGCCTCTGCACTTTCACTGTGCAGTGAAGTTCATGATGCTGATACCCTTTCTGATGGCCTTTGAGCTCTGCCGGCGAAGGGGTATTGTAAATCTAGCGGACAAAGAGGGAAAGCCTTCCAAGATGTCTATTTAATTTCTATCACTAATGCCAAATAGGACAGCCTACAAAAAAAGGTAAGAAACAGCAAGACCATTGCCCCCTTGTGCCTCCCATGTTGCAGCAGAAATAATGACTTTGCTGTCTGTTGGCAGAACCCCAAACTGTATTAGAGCAGTTTTCAAATATTTTTTTCCAGTTTTACAAACAGACAGTAAATATAAATTATCATTGGTTAGACTCAGAAATAATGCCTGTGGGCATATGGAAGATATTACACTAACCACTGGCAGTATCTGTCAGTTCTGAACTGTCTCCCCTTGTCATTATTTGGCAAGATAAGAATCGCAGCATATATTGGTATAGTACTAGAACTAGTAACCAGTTCAAGTGGAGGAAGGCAAGGCAGAAAGAAAGACAGACAGAAAGACAGAGCTTCATATTCAAGAGCTAAGCTGTCTGTATAACACACTTTTTAAAAAACATCAGGTATACCCTGTAATTTTGCAACAATGGACAAGTAAAATCTGAATGTAATTCCCTGTGAAAAGTTGTGGGTTGCCAGTGGTGGCTTAAAAACTTTGGGGGAAACTCTCTAAGAATATCTGGACAAATGCAAGCTATTCAGTTCACTGATAATCATGACCTGTGTTTGGTGCTAGTGAACATGCTGACAGTGAAGTTTTACTCACAGTAACATCTAGGAGAAGCTTATATTGTTGCCAGTGTGTATGCTTGCACATAAATCTGAATGCTAACATGAAAATGTATTTGCAAGACAATCTGTTGCAGTTTTCTCAGAGAGAGAACAGAAGCAATGAAAAGTAATTTCAACAACCAAGCATACAGCTCGAAGAACATGCAAGAAATACCTACCGTTTGTGCACAAACAACCCCCAGCAGAAAATATTAGCTCTCAGAAGGTTAAAGATACAATGCTGTCCAGTAAAAAGCCCTGGGCCTCATTTGCAGTAGTCAGCCAATGCAATGACAGAGCAAGGCAGCCACAACTAAGGGGGAGAGAATACAGACTGTCAAATAATCACCTGCGAAGGAAAAGGAACAGTTTTGAAGCATGCAAGATCTGAAAAGAAACATCAAATGCAATTCTGGATCTGCAGTAGAAGAGATGCAAGACTGCCAGCCTCTGCATTTAAACACCTAACTTTCTATTGACTAGACAAAAGACCACCTCTTCTCTCTAGGATGCAGTTTCAGTTCCTTTCTTTGTCTGTGACCCTACTGGAAGATCTGAAAAAAATCACAAAAGTAATGCATATCTGTCATGAGTGTATGATTACAATTTCCATCAAGTTAGCCAAGCAGACACCTTGGGCAAGTCATTTGGGATGCAGTTCTGCATTGCCTGCCACTGTTCATATTCACTGGAGGATGCAAGCAATGTCCCATCACATTGAGGTTTGTGGTTGGGCCCTTGATAAGAAAAAACATTATTTTTGTGATGTGAACCACTGCTTCAGAAAACCTTGGACTGTCTTTGCACTATGGCAATGGGCTTCATATTCCAACATGGTAAAGACATTAGAAACACATTCTACTATGACCTGGGTAGCTTTGCAAGTTGCAATGCACACAAGTCCACACCTAAGCCTCACAACAATCCTTCCTGTGGTAATACAGCCATACTTGGAAGTTATTTGTTTCATGTTCAGCACAGGCTACCTACAGCAATGTAGCCTGTAAACAGATGGGATATACACACATTTCATCATTTTGCTAGATATTCTGTCATGATGTCAACATTCCCACAGGAGCAATGACTGCCATTCCCTTTGCAACATCTCTAACCTGGGAAAAGATATTCACTGCAAATGCAGGACTCTTTAGCACTAAAGGAAACACTGCAGAATAAAAAATATTCATTACTTCACCAGTGATCCTCAGAGAACTGTTATTGATTGATGCTGACCACTGTGAGGCCCCATGCTCCTCCTCCCTATCTGGCTGATCTTAAACTTTTATGTCTTCTTTCCTATTCACCAGCAGAAATGCCTCAGCCTCATTTTAGCAAAATTTTCACACAGAAAATCCCATAACTAATTAGGGATTAGACCCGTATAGTACCTGAAAACTGAGCCTCCCCTATGAACAGAAAACAATCCTTTGTTCACTGCAGTCTTTGCCTTTCCTGTAACTTTAGCTCAGATTCCCAGTCTTGTTTTGCATTATCAAAGTCACTACGGTATCCAGGGAGATACACTTGCTGTTATTAGTGGCATCATGTCTTGAGTTCCCAAACAAAACACTCCATTCTCATTATCACACCCTGTGAAGTGCTCCAGGCCCTACTGGGTGAGGGTACTGAGGTGGGAAAATGTGATTGTCATATTCATAGGTGGGGTGTTCTGGCTCTGCGTTCTGCCTCTGGCAACTCAGCAGACTGATGGGCGGCAGCATGCTGTAGCTCAATGGGCATGAGTTGAGATTTAAGTATTGAGACTGGTGAAAAAGAAAGATTAAAGTCCAACAAGCATTCAGATCAAAGAGAGATTGCCTTGGTCTTATGTAAGGATGGCTGCATCTGGAATAAATCCAGACACTGGAGCACTGAGCTTTGAAAAGGGAATTATGAAAATATTGGCAATAAACCTCCAGATTTTCTTATACAATATCCAGTTTTCAAAAGGTACAGGAATATTCTGCCTGATGTAGCCAGAAACTTTCCGAATTAACAGCCCTGTTCAGAATTTGTTGAACACCATGAGTTTGTATTTTCCTCTTTTGCTTCCAGATTTTTCAGTTTGATATGAAACAGACTTAGGCTTAGACCAGACTGCTGCAGGAGTCGGTGTAATGAGCACAGATGCATAATCAGTGAGCAGAGGAACATCTCAGCACAGAGGGTATCCAGGATCTTTTGTATGTCTGAAAGACCACACAGTTGATGCAAAAAAGTCCTGGCATCCCAAACTAAACTGAAGAAACGGTTTGTGCAATTTGGCTAGAGATTAGGAAAGAAAGGATTTCTATCCCTGTAACAATACTCATGTGGAGTTGTTCATAAGCAATACAAAAGGAATCATCTGCCACCACAGTGTAGGAAGAAATCATTGAATCTGATGGTAGAAGGAATACATGACTGGAATAAGAAATTGGCATTTATTCCTTTTTCTAGTCCATTATTTTGTATTCCTATGATCATATGACTCTGAAATAAGTCAAGCAATTATATAAATTGTGGAATAGCCATGCATAGAGTGCAACACCTGCCAAAAACTGAGACAGTGGGAGCCTAAATCAGCAGGAAAGAGTCTTTTACCATCTCTCAGTGAAGGTCAGACTAGACAGAGCTTTCTCCATCCTAAGTTCTAGGAAAAGCCTCTTCCCACTCCACTAGGATATTTCAGGAGGACAAGTTAAGAAACCAATTATTTGAGTTTCATTATGCCTATGATAAGAGCTTCATCACACAAAATGGACTTTTTGCCCAGGCAAGATGACTGAGTGGAACATCATCTTGCTTGCTGAAACCCAGCAAGTTTGGGAGATTGTAGAATGAATTAAGCAGTTAACACAGAATATTTCCCAACTTCAAACACTTTTTGATACTTCTTTCTCTTAACTTTGTAGTCATGACAGCATCTCCTCCCAATTAAAAGGAGACCATTGACAAAATTTTCTAAAAGGCTTCAAACATAAAAATAAAGCAGTGCCCTATTTTTAATGCATTTAGAACTATAGCACATCTGACAAGTTTTATTTTCCTTTACATATAAACCATTCTTATTTGTATCTGTTATATTCAAAGTCTTCTATTTATCTCCTTTTCTTTATAGTTTCAAGCAATTTACTGTGTGCTAAAGGAGGAGGTTACGGTCTGTAAATCCTAAAATCATCACAAGTGCCTTTTTAAAACATAAGCCTGATATTTGCTATTCATCAATACTGCTATAATAGCTACTTCTATAAGGACATTTAATTCATGCCAAACAGAAAAATAATACAAAGGAAATTTTAGCAGACATTCTTTGGTATTCAAATGTGGTTACTCTTCCACTTAATCTTAGGACTAGGTAATGTATTTATGATGAGATTTCTTTTTTTTTACCCAGCTACCAATATATTTTAATAAATTCTGTATAAATATCTTCAAGTCCAGGCACCTTGAACACTCCTGCTTTGACAGTCATATTTGTGACCTCATTCATTCTTTCTTTTCCATGTAAGTGGACTGGTTAAAGTTGACTAAAAGTTAAAATGTCTTAGTTTAATTTAAACAACACTTCTGCTTTATTTTAGAGACAGAAAAAAAAAAAATCTCTAAAAGATAGCCTGATACAAGCAGGCTGCAAACTGTATGCTTATTGTATTTTTCCTCTGAATTCCCTCACCCAATACACAATGGCTCTTTGTTTGCGTTTCTCTTTGTTGTACATGTGCTGCCTTTGACTTTTTTTTTTTTTTTTTGCTCTATGTTCTTCATCACTTGGCCAGTTTGTAAAGTACAGCGAATTATCTATACTCTGGCACTTTGCAAATTTTATGCATTTTCCTGCAGATTCAACAATACTGATAGAACTCTCACTGATACAATAACATATGTTGCCAACCTCATTTATTTTTTGTTACTAAATTTCAGCAGAATCTGCAGATACACAGAGGACTCAAATATAATTATGTTCCTCCAGGCTTCTTTGAAATAAGCAAAGGAATAAAGTGTCCTGAAAGAAGACACAAACTTAGTGCAGAGCTCAGGTGCTGCTGTACCTTGGATGTTTACCCATGAGACAAAGTGAAGTTTCTAAAGAAGTTTCACAGACCTCTCACCCATAGGACAGAAATTGTCACAAGTTTATGGTTGCAGAAGTGTTTCTTATTGTCTCACAAATACTGGCATCACCCCCCAGCATAAAGGACATCAACATTATAACACAGACAATTTTAAGCAGATGTTAGTTTGCTTATCCTAATTTTATGACCAAATTTTCCTGAGCCATCAGGAAAAGCTCTGGTCACCTTGACTTTTCTGACAATTCAGAGAAAAAGAAATTCCACAAAACAGTGGTAAAGAAAAGAGAGCTTAAACTTTATTCTAAGTGTAGGGTCTATTACACAGCAGTATAGCATACCTGCAGTTAGACTGCTATGAGAATCCTGCATATCTTTACACTTATTTAAGGGATAATCTTTATTTCTTATGTCTTTGCTACACAATGCCATAAACAGCTGCTGGGATTAATAACAGAAGTTAAATCAACTTCCAGAGCTGCATATAGAGAGCATATAACAGGGCACTGAGGGAACCTAAGCATATTTTAAAGTAAACCACACATAATAGGAGACAGCAATATTTTTCTCCTCTTGGAAGGGGCTGTGCAGATCTGTACTCTTCTTAAACTTTCTGATAACATACAGTATGCTCTATAAGGATATAGAAGATCTGAAGTCTGCAATGATTAGGAGACAGAGGGAATGGAAAGACTAATTAAAGACTGCTGCAAAGTGAAAGCACATTAGCTAAAGCTCATTAGGCTCCTGTGTGGGTACTTTGCCTCTGAATGAGAGGATCCACACTGAGCTGACTGCACTTCAGCTAACGTGATTTTACATCACACTCTAACTTATTATATCTTGAGTGGACATGTGCCTTAAAATTGGAAATGTTTCTACAGCGAGGTAAAAATCTCCAAACAAATGAAGAAGGGGCTCCAAGTGCTAGATGTCAAGAGGCAATGAGACTCTTAAGTGACAGTTAAAACTCCTAAGGCCAACGGCCTCTCAACATCATCATGCTCAGCAGTGGCTAACAGAAGTGGCTGCAGCCAGCTGTGTGTGCCACCCTGTCATCCGCAGAGGCTGCACAAGAGGCAAGATCCACTCACTGCAATTCACACAATCCACTCCTCACGCACAGATCTCCTGCTGAACATCAAGAGCCCTTCAGGAGCAGCAGACATGCAGTTGATGACAGTGACTCTTAGAGTAGAGGACACTGAGACAATTTATCAGTCCTAAACTACAAAACACCTCCCAGCAATCCCTGCAGGCCTCTACGGGGACAGGAAACCCTTCCCAGGAACACTGTTGGAATATCAAACATTGCTGCCCTCCAAAAATCAAAATCTGCTGGTCACTTCTTCCTAAGGGTTAGAAATTATTGTTCTCAGTCAAAAAAAAAGAGGGAATGTTTATGTCTAATCCAGTCAAATTATGGAAATTCATAATAAGCACCAGTCACAAAAGCAGCATCACAGATGATGCAATGAATGCTTCTAGACCAAATGGATCTTCTTCATTTAAAGTGGAAACATATCTTCCTCTACTTCAGCTTCTCTTTTATATGGCAATTTGTGACTCAAGACACACTGGAGTCCAGAGAGGTTTACTAGTGGAGAAGGTAGAGAATGAAATAAAGACAATTTAAGCCTGATTTCTTTTACTATATGGTCTAAGGAGAACAAAAAATATGTGCTAATATTGACTAAACTAGTTTAACTTTTAATGTAACTAATTAAAATTTATGTCACTCACACTTCTTAAATATGAGTTATTTAAACTTGTTAAACATAATTTTAGTGCTTATTTGTTCTGAATATTGCTATTTTTAAGTAGCATGATGAACAAAATTTAATGGAAAGAGGATTAGTGGAATCTTGTATTTGCAAATTTTCAAAGCTATAAGTCTTTGCACACCTATGAAATCTAAGAGATACATTGTTAGGTGATTTATTTTGGATAATCATTTGAAAATACTTCTAAAGAGAGTAGGCTATGTTTCGAGCAAACTCTAAAATGTAAGGAAAATAAATAAAGTTTATTTATAATAAAAAACAAATTTGTGTTAATGAGAAATATATTTCATTAGTACACGATCTTGCTATGGATGTGTTGTACCAAAAAATTGATGATTACATTTTCAGAATTATTTTTGTTTACCAGTCAGCCACTTCTACTGAAATAAATCAAGAAATATCATGAGAGGGGCACACGTAACATTCTTCTATGTATGTGGGTAGGCATAGTTACAGAAACTTTTCTAATAAAAAGTATTAGTTTTCTAGTAATTTTCTAAATCCAGAAATCAAGTCCCAAAAGGATTAGGAACAGCAATGGTTTAGTTTCATCGGCTCCATCCACTCATTTCATCTGCACTCGTTAACAGAAAGTAAAACTCAATTGGAAGTTTAAAAACTGCATTTCTGTCTTTGACTGAAATTGCAGAATAGCACTTCCTCTCCAAATCAAAGACAATGTGCTTCTTTCAGCCTTAGTGACTGCACTGTAAGCTTACTGAAATTACCAAACAGCAAAGTTGTCTCAGCACTAATAAGACATAATTTTACAACAATGTTACCTGGAAGTTAATATTTTTACATTTTCCTTACCCTGTGCTTCCTTACCCTGTACCTTGTTTAGTTTAGAAGAGCTACTTACCTAAATAAATGATAGCACAAATGTAGATTGTGGGCTTTTTAGTGAGAATAATGTGTTGTTTTCCCATGTTTTCTCTATTTTCTATGTAGGAATAGATCAGTGTGGTGTCATTACCCTACCCCTCCTTATCTCTAGGTGCTGTCATTACACGTACCTATTATCAGAGATGTGTATCATATTAGTAAGTACCTCACCACAGAAATATCAGCTTTTTCCTTTGATGCTGGAGCATGCAGCACTGATTTTTACATATGTACAGCATTACCATAGAGACTCAGCAAAAGATAGCTACTACCTCACAGAAAGAGCCCTGAGGTTGTGTGGAGATTAAGCTAGAAACACTTGGGATGCCAACAGCACCTTCCTCAGGAAAACATCAAAGAGGATTTACTCAGCCTACCAATCTTGCCCCAAAGAAACACTTGCAAATTGTTTGAGGAAAGCATGTTTAATGCTAAATACATTGGCATAAATAATTAACCAGATTAAAGGGCGTTTAATTTATCAGAAGCTTCATAGGGCAAACAATGATCTAATGCCTAATTCCCAGATAACAGGCAGCTGTTGGTGTCATAGTAAATGACAGCAGGAGCATAAAGAAGTGTTGCTCCTTGCTTATACCAGGATTCCTCACACATTTAAGGTTTTGTTTATCTCTGCCTACTCTCACACTAGCTTAGCTTTGCTGCACTGAGGTTTGAGAATTGTGACTCCTGTCTTGCCTCAGCTGTTTTTATGTCCCTAGTCAATTTGATTCTAGTGTTTGAGCATGGCATATTAGAGGAGCAATGTGGCAAAGCCTTCCTGCCCAGATGATGAAGATCATAAAGCCACACACATTCAGAGATATGCAGAAAAAAATAAAAAGATAGCTATTTTTTTAAGCCTTTTCACTACAATTTAACAAATATTTCTAACAAAAAATTTGATTAAATTCAAAATTCAAAAACTTTCAACTGGAGAACTTGGAAACCAAACTCTCATAAGGTTTTTGTCTTGTCAAGTGTGCACCTTCCAACAAGAACTGAGTACACTATCAAGCTGCAGATCAGCTCTGCTGTCCTGTGCTATATGGAGACTGAGTTATAATGCAATTCTCTTCAGGGTAAAACAGAAAAATAGAAGACTTGAGGAAGTGGCAACTGTCACATTAAGCAGACTTACCTTGCACTGCACACTGGAAGAATACAGAAAATAAGGTTCCAATATAATATCTGCTTCAGCATCTGCCTTCCTCACAGTGACAAGAAGAAAAAGAGTGTGTTATCTACAGCAGAAATGCAGAAGTTTCAATAATTCCATAAGGGCTGCCTGGCTGGCACTGCGCAAAGTGCATTTCTAGGAGTGCACTGGCAGTGCAGGCTGCTGCCATTTGCATTCCCCTCATATCACACCTGCTGGCACAGTACTCTCTAACACAGATTTTGTCCTCTGACTTCCCTCATTCTGTTTACAAGTAACATGTTAACATTGTTAAAACTGAAAATACACAATCTCTCTTAGTGCCTGGTATTACTGTTCCCAGTGGTGCATGTGCTGACCAAATCACTTGACAAACTTCATTCAAAAGACAGAAAGACTTGCATTTGTCTTTGTGATGACACCTGGAGGATATGTTACAAAGTACCAGCTCTTTGCCCCTCTCCTGGGCATTTCTAATTCACTTTTTCTCTTCTTTCAATGACTTTCCATTCCTCCACTTACAAGCCAGAGTTTTAAAACAAAGATTTACAGAAGAATTTGGAAGGCAAAAAATTAGATGTGTATTTTTTAAAAACTCCTCCAACCTTGACACTATTGGCACAATAGTTTTCTCCTGACTTGCTAAATGCATTTTCTCAAATATTAAAGCATACAGTTATATTACCTTTCTCTTCAGGACATTTAATCCAGGGAGAACTAACTATGCTTCATTTGTTTAGAACTCGCCCAAACATATCTTCAGACCATTTAAACATACCACATAGTCACACCTTTAATTTGCACAGTCTATGCAAGATTTCAAAGTATTTTTTCACTCCTTTGATCTCATAGTAAAAATCAGTCTGATCATTGATACCACATTGGGTTTGCTGACTTTCTTTTGAATACAGCTAGCCCACAAGACTACTGAACTGCCACTCTGACAGCAGAGCCTCGTCAAAGGAGCATCTGTTCCCAGAAACTGGATTTACTTTGGAGTCAAGGGCAAAACACCCATATGCTTCTCCATGACTCATACAGAATTTTATGTGAGTCAGTGATGATGGTCACTAAACTCCAAATCTGGGTATTTTAAAAAGTTCCTGCATGTATTCACAAATTCCAGTAAAAACTCAAAAAATGCAAAATATTAACAATCTGTTGAAATATTTGTCGTCCCTTCCTTCTCTCTGTCATCCATTAATGTGCGCAAAATAAAACGCAACAGAATAATTGAAGTAGGAACTGTTGGAATATAAATTTTCTTAATAACATCCCACATTGCTTTGCATTTGTCTAGATCAAAGAGGTGATGAAATATTTTCACACTAATGCTTCCCGTTTCAATAGCAGAGTTTAGACCACTTCCTTATGCTGTCAATGTTCTAGTGACCTGCATGAAGCTACCTACCAAAAGGGAGAGAAACATGAATGCACCATTCCCTGTTACACAATTTGTTGTTATAGTGGAACTGAACTAAGAGTTTTCTGCTGACAGATTTTATTCTTCCTCTCTTAACAATCCTTTTGTGTTCTTCTTTTGCAGACTTCCCTGATGACTCAGAAAAGCTTTCCCAGACCACTGTGACACTGGCATTAAAATATACTCCTTTTCTTCCTTTCTTCAAATACTTTTTGCAATTTAACAAGTTCTAAACATGAAATTAGATACTGCTAAAGCTGAGAGAAACAACACATGGCACAGTGTAAAAAAAGGAGAAGAACATTAGTGATCAGCACCAACAGTCTATTAATTTTGATTAAATTCTAATAGAAACCCACAGCCTTACAGATCCTGGAGTCTTCAGCAGAGATTCTCAATCTGCCATGGTCACTGACCTGCCTTACATATTCCTGATAGCCCTTGCCCCCCAAAGTTTATTCTCTAAACAGACACAGCAAACAGCCAGCAGGAAGACAAGGTACTCAGAACCCATCTAACATTTCAGAGCCAAGAGCAGGATTGACTTCTTTAATCTCAGATAAGCATACAAGTCTAAATGCAATGTGATCTGTATCTTTCAAGGCCTTCTCGTGTGAGTTTTCACATTTCTGGTGTCCTGGTAGTTCCTTGGTGTGATTTTACTTCATGAGCCTGCAGATTTTTTACTCAAGGTCTAAAAGGATATATAAACAAGATTAAGTCCCAAATACCACTTTGTATCAGCACTTTTACAGTTCCACTATCCTGAATAGAGAAGTATTAGCAAAAAGATGCATCACAACAGAATAAATCTCAACTAAAAAGAATTCCAGATGTTCATAAAATTAAATGTTGTTATGAGTATATTTTGTTAGCACACTAAGGTATAAGCAGGCAAGCAGCTTGGTTCATAAAAACCTAAATCAAAAGATAATCCTCAGTCATGGATCAGCCTGCTAGGAGTCCATACACAGTATAACAAACTCAGGTACACAAAAATAAGTGATGCAAGACAGATTTCCTCTATCATTCTCTCTTCATGAGTCTTCAATCAAGAAAAGTGGAATATTTAATCGTGAAAAATAAAAAAGCTATAAATACTCTAATATAAGGTATGTGCATGGCCATTGTTAAGAATGGAATTTCACAACACAGAAGCTGTTCTCTTCTTACAATAGCTTGTTGGTAACAGGACACTGGAAATTGGAAAGCACAGAACCCACTGGCTATGTCTCAAACTAAAACAAAAGAGAAAAAACCAACAAGGTGAGTCTGTCCCAAATACTTGGAGACGCTAGCAGGGAACTATTTCTAGACAAATGCACTAGAAGAATGATCGCATCACGCCTGAGCTCCTTGCTTGATGAAGATCTAGTTAATTAAGCAGGTTTACTGGCTGAAGGTCCAATTAGGAGCTCGGAGCTCAGCCTGAAATTTTTATCACATATAAGTATCCTTGCCATACTCTGAAAAAGGAAAGCTTATATCTATTTTGCCTTATTTGAGAAACAAGTTCACTTCCTTGTTTTTTCCCTGCACACAGAACTAAATGTGTGCAGCAGCTCCACAGTGACCACAAACCCAGCTGATCAGCTCCCACAGAGCACAGCAGCAACCAACCCACTGAGGCCTCAGCAATAATCATGGTACCTAAACCCACTCTGATGCTGCCTCCACCATCCTGCTGCTATACCTGTCACACAGCAACAGCCCCAGCCCCTGAGACCACAGCCTATGGTGCATCTGAGTCTGCAGCAAATTTACAGGGACCTGTCTAAACCCAAACCTACTCAAGCCTCTGAGACCATAACCCTGGTGCTGGAGCCAGCAGCTCCCATCAGAACAGAACTGAGCATACCTAGATGCCCCTTCTGGAAACAATCCAAAAAAACTTAAATTTGTTCAAAATTAACAATCCATGTACATATTCATGCCATATGACAACCTAAACTTCATCCAGCCTAGAACCAGACCAATGACATCTTCCCAAATGAACTTTGCATAACAGAGATTTCTAATACCACCACTTAAAACACAGTGCATTATAAGGTTTGTTATCTGAAAATGCCAGCAACAATTGATAATTAAGTTTGGAAACCCTATAAAAATTGTTGTAATTAACAAAGTAAACAAAATTTAATGTTACAACTCTATACCAAACTAAATTGTCTATCCAGACTTTTTTATGGTTTTAGTTTTAGAAATAAACCTGAAAGCCCTGAAATTTGGAAGTCAGAATCGCCCTAAATTCTTTACTGTTCTGAACCAACTCATCAGCCTTTGCTAGCTCCAAAAAAACATTTTATCTATGCTTTCAAAATGTATTAAACTACCCTGGGAAGATGAAAATGTGAAATCTGAAAGGTCCATCATCAAAAATATTGGCTTTCTGGCACACAAACAGCAAGAAACAGCCAAAGATGTATAACATTTTCAGAAGAGCATCTTTGCCCCTTGTTTTAAACCCCTGTTTTTAAACAATAGAATAACTTCCTTGATGAGCATATGTGGAATAGAAATTGAAAATCAATAAGCAAGCTCCCCTCTATACTACAGCTTTTGAGATCAGTGTAATTCTACTAATGTTTTAACACTTTTTATAACACCTTTCAGCTTATTAGTTCCTAGATGAGCACCAAATAGATATAAACCCTTTCAACATTTTAAATAGAAAAAAGAATCCATCCCACAGGAATAAAAGTATAGCCATAGAGTAAGTCTGAGGTAGAAAATGCAGTTATTTCCTTTTTCTACAACATATTTGTGTGTACTTCTCTGTAATAACCTGCATGCAAGTATTATATCTGCTTATACTCTTCCTCTGTTGAGGGGAAAAAAAGTGTAGATTTTCTCCCTAATTGGATTAATAGGTTCACATTAGTAAATTTGCTGTCAGCAATGGATTACTATCATAGAACAGTAATTTCAGAGACCTATGAAAACCTGTTATAAATAAGTGTAATTTTTTTCCATTTAGAAACACAAAGAAATCCATTTTATCAACGTTAGATGAAAGCAGAATTCTGCACTACAGTCCCCCTCAAAGGTTTTTTTGCAGTGTGTTTGACAAGAATAAATAATCACAGAGAATATTTTATTCACACATTTATCTATTTGCTTTTTGTAAATCCCATATCAACAAACTGCAATTACAGTTCACACTACTGTATCTTCAATGAAGAAGATACAGTAGTGAAGACTTTTGCATGAAGACTTTTGCAACCAATTAGGAGGATAGTTCATGTGACACATGAAGTCCTGAGACACAATTTCAATCATATGCTGTTGTTCCTAACTACTGACTAGATGGCTTCACTTCACAACACTCTGTTTTAATTCATTGTAATTATGTCATTAAAAATCAAATTTTATCTCCTGCTCCAGAAAATCTCATACAAGAAGCTGCAATAGACAGGCTCTGTGTATATTAAACAATTTTGCACTTGTCTGGGTACTCATGATCTGTGAATACCAGAGATGCACAAATACACTGAGTCTTACTTTCAGCTCAGCAAACAGTTCATGACAGATTTTTATGCTGTTGATCAGCCATATTCCTATATTTATTTTCATGGGTTTTGTTCTTTAAGGGGCTGGGTGTAGTGACAACATTTCAAAGCAGCATTCTTTTTCAGATCAGTAAGAAAAATCCAAAGAACGGGAGCATGAAATTGCCCAAATTTCATTCTGCAACTGAATTTCTTTATCTTTCAAAAATTAACCTGATGAATTTTGATTCAATACCCTAGGGATGGGTGCAGATCAGTGACAATTCTTTTCAATGTGCTCACTGCAAAGCTGTGTCCCTTTTTACCCCACTCGTCTGCCTGGGATAGGAAATCCTTCTCTCCATAGTATTGGAGTAGTCGACTCCATCCACACTGTGTACGCAGGCATGTGAAACCCACAATTGAAACCCATGTCAGAAGAATCATGAAAGAAGCCCATCAGGGAACCCATGAGATCAGGATGTCCAAGAAAATTTCAACTGATAGACAGTTGAAATTTTAATAATTTAATAGTGCTTCACCCATTAAAAAACATTCAACTCAATTGCATAGTTACATTTGGATGAAATAAAGTGGAAACATCCCATTTTAATTATATTGACTAAAATTGAAACTGAGGAACAGTATTTTACATTTCAGAAATCATCACAGAAAAAAAAATCTTGCCAGAGATCTCTCTTTATGTTTCAACTATTCTACATACTGGTCTGCTTACACTCCACTGTGGGATTTTCATTTCCCCTGAACCTGTCCCAGTGCTCTTAGTTCCAAGAATTTTAATAGTTTTCTAATGACATACTTTTCAAAATTAGTTGCTTAATGACCAAATCTCATTATCTGAGATTTGGGGTTGCACTTTAGGAATATTGCCTGGCATCTCTGTCATAAGAAATTCTGCATTTTCCTATTGTACTTGTTTGAGAATAATGGGGTTTTTTTCCACCAATGCTACCAACACTTGAAGCCAAGCTTGCTTTTGTTGTTTCCACATATGCTCTTCACTTTCCTTCATTTTCAGTTTATATAATGTTGATGTGAATTTAATCCTGAGGTTGCTGGTATTAGCACCACAAAATACTCTGTATTTCACAAACTTATCTAAATAGACAATGAAGACCAAAGAAAAAGAAAGTCTGAAGAAACTAAATAGGACATTCCATATTTTCCACTTACTTCTTTTCTTCCTCATGGTCCTATATTTTGAAAAATATTTTTAGCATTTTTTACTGAAGCTTTTTGAGATGCTGGATGAGGAGTGGAAACACTGGAATTTATTGTCCCTCTTCAATATAATAAAAAACTCTAAAAAACATCCTGCCACATTTAACTGTTTTAATTATATGTTTACTGCTCAATTCTCAAATCCTCTGGGGCATGAAATTAGAAAATTTTGTAGTATCTATGTCTTTGTAATGTCTTGGGAGACATCATAGAAGACCCTCATGAAACCACTCAATTCTGCTGTTATCTGCAGTCAAAAGTAGAGTGAAATCATTGTAGGGCAAGAGCAACAAACAACAGTAAAAAGGAAAAAGCAATTTGAAAAGCAGCTACTTGCACTGTCCCAAAGTGCATTTCACTGGATCCAAAGCACAGGGCCAGTTCAGAGAACACTTTCTGCTTCTTCTACCCAAATCTTAATTTCTGGAAACAGAAAGAAATGGAAAGCTGAGTTTCTCTAATACCATTTTCAGTTGAAACAGAGAGGATAAAGTTGCTCAGAAGCAGTACAGAAATGAACTGGAGGGAGAAATAAGCTGGTGATGTAGCTGTGATGAGAGAAACATGATCCATTTAATGGAAGCCTCAAATTCCACCTTAAAACCCACAAAGACTTGTTTGCAGTAGCTAGAGCTTCGGATACTGCTTGTCACTATAGTACCAACTTAACATCAGAGTCTTATTCCTCCACAGATTTTTATTCTCTAAAATCTGTCCCCTGGCTGCTTTCTTGGCTACTGTCATTAGAAAACCAAGAGTATAGCATCAAAAATAAGTGCTCACCATATTACCTGCTTCAATGCAACAGCCTGGAGCCACGTACTTTACTGCTAATAGAATAATACTACATTGTGTGATTTTGAAGGGGACAAACACTATTTGAAGTGAATAAACACTAATTGCAAGCATGGGACAGATTCAGTTCATTAAAAAAATCATAGCTTTTCAGGATGAGTGAGTCAGAGGAATGTATGTACTCACACCACCACGACCAAGGTCATAGTATTTCCAGAAGGTTTCTCACCATCTCTTACAGCACAATATTCCATTTGCAGATATGCCTGGTCTGCAGGCAATTGTTTTCACTTTTTCCCCAAGTTTCTCTTTCTGAAACCCATAGAAAAGTTTCTTAGATAAATACCTGACTAATCCTAACAAACCAGATGTTAGATCCTAAGGGCAGCCAAAGACAATACAGCAGAGCTGCCTGAAAAGTTACTAGATACTATAATCTGCACAGTTGGGTGGCTGAAACCTGCAGATCATGCTAATTAAAGGGGAAATGGGAAAAGGTTATAAACAGTCTATCTCTAAATAAACCTACTACTAACAAATGCTTAGTTTTAACATACTAGGTTTTTCTAACAAGAGAGAAGCTATGTTAAAATAAATAAGAAAAAAAATTGTGCAACATTTTTACATCAAATGGATGAATTCTTCCAATTACATGTAAAGGATTTTTTTGTTGTTGTTTCTCAATGCTATATTTAACTTTAAATAAAATGCCAGGCAATGCTTAAGGGGACAGACTAGAGTCTGTCCAATAGCCCAGTCTTACTCTGAGGATTTTAAATCAATGCTTAGGGTCCCTTCTAGCTCTCCTTACAAATCAGAGTTTCACCAACAGCAAATGCAGCAGTGGTGTCAAGAGTGACTACTACACCTGCAAGGGGTGGAAATCACAAAACATTGTGATTACTTTCCTCCCGGTCTAATTAATGCGTTTCCATTTCTCATTATTGTTTTCCTCACATTGTTATGAAAAAGAAAGCAAAAGACTCTCCCAGTGCTGAAGCATAGAATCTCAGGATCTTCTTTCTTTGCTTTTTTTTTGATGTAGGTACCTGGGAAGCTCTCATTCTCATACCCCTGGTACGGAAAAACCTTGCATCCTCCCCACAAATGAATGGAAAATATGCAGAATTGCACAGCAATCTCATTAAACCCATACCTCAGCCTATTCCATTAAAATTAAGCTCAGATGAACCTCTGATTTATTGAGTCAGGAACAACATATATGCAATGCAACATTTGGATGCTTGGTTCAATTTTGGGGTAGCCAGCACAAAGAGACATGTAGAAACTGGGGAAAATTCAGCAGAAGGTCACTGGGATAGTCAGGAAAAATATTTGACCTATGAACAGAAGCTGAGGAATGTGGGTTTAATCAGCCCAGAGAAGGGAAGGGTGGGGAATGTCATAAAAGCAGCCCCCAATAACTATGAGGAGGGCATAAAGATGACAGATCAGGGCAATTCTATGAACTTATCTTAAAATTCAGTCATTGGATTCCAACCTTTCACTGTTTCTTTCTGCTGGCCTCATTTCCTTTTCCATTACAGAAAGTAGCCATTACTTTAAAAGTACAATTCTATGTACTCTTATGAACATTTATCCTCTTCTGAGTTTATTTAAGATTATAGAAAATCAGGTCACTACAGTAATGCAGTAGTAAAGTATTTGGAAGATTATACAAGAAAACTCTTAACCAAAATAACACCAGTTGGAGAAGAACCCTGAGAGTATTGCATCTTGCAAGAAATTTGATAATTCTAGTCACCTTTTCTGTTGTAAACAGATATGTTAACACTCAAAATTACTTTGAAGTCATTGTAAACTAAAGCAGAATGATAGCTGAGGGCATTGCCTATTACAATCCAGAAATTTGGATGAAAAAACCCAAAGCAAAACAACCAAACACAATAACCAAATTATATTTTTTCAAACAACAAACAAATTCCAGTTATAACAGCCTCCTTTAGGGAAATGCAACTTTCAGTAGAACACTACCTCAAGGAAAACTGTCATTATTGCCCTTTCTTGGCTACTAACTAGTAATTTGCCGCTGGGAAGGTACAACCCACTAACTCAAGCCAGTAATTTGTCACAAAACATCACAGACATTCTTTCTAGATATCAGCATGTAGTCCATTGATTTTATTACTTACAGGATGGAGCCCCCACCAGGAGAAGGAAAATCCAAGAAAATTCCACATTGGTCATTACCCAGGACTGAGCAATTTCTTACAGTGCCATCTTGAAGTAAACCCAGGTTTTCTTGCTCTCAGAAACTACAAAGTGGCACTCTCCTCCAAATTATTCATGACCCTCTGAAGACCATAGCGGATTCTAAGAACATGTTATTATGAGGTCCTTCATCAGTGGATGGTATCTGACGGAAAACCATCCTGTGAACCAATCTTTTTTCAGCTTCTACTCCCCAAAAAATTCTGTTCATGGCAGAAATGGCATCACCAGAAATGGTCTGTATGGTAGAACAAATAACAATGAACTACAGAGATCAAGATTTCCTGTTTTACTTTTTCTGAAATGCATATCATTCTACCCTTCTCTGTGGTAATCCTTTTGAATCAAAAAAGACCAGGTCATCCCTCATTATTCAGGGCTGAAAGTGAAAGGAAAAGATTAAATCTTTGCAAGAATGGGAATATTAAAAGTAAAATCCTTACCAAAACATACACAAAAGCACAAAAAAAAACCCCTACAACAAAAAAACCCAGACAATTGCCCTTATTAAAGTTTAGTTTAATCATTTATGTGATTATGCACATAAGGCTAAGCACCCCTATATCTTTTCAGATTGGGGTAATAATGAGGAAGCTCGCATTAAAATAGTATTCTGTTGAATGCAATTATCTTACAAAATGCAACAAACCCAGGAATGAAACATAATTATGACATTCATCTTCCCCAATTACATCCAAACAAAGATCCTTAAGAATAAAATATAATTGTTGCATTCATCTCACTTTTAAATACTCCTTCCATCTGTATTGGCAAATTAAGCCTGAATGGAAATACAAATTTATGTAACATCATTATATTCCAAGTATTTTGCTTGTGTGCATAATGATTCTTTTCACACGCAAAATTTTGAAATAAAATCTTCAATTCTTAGATTGCCTCTTTATAATTTTTATAGCTCACATACTGAAATGTGTGGTAAATACATTAATTAAATATTTGGGCCACTAGGTGTGCTACTAGAATCTAATGAATGTTATCTATACGTGGCATCAATATGCAAAATACAAAGCTTTATAATTTATTAGTAAAAGTACATGCTCTGGATCATGATAGCATTCAATTTTCTTCTCTTTGACTACATGATCATTCAAAAATGAAGATCTTCTGTTGCTCAGTGTGAGCCCACTCACAATCTAAATATTGAGCCTGATTATGTACAATACCATTGCTTTAATGCACTGCAGAATGAGACTGAACAGTCCACTGGCAGTGCAGCGCATTCAACCTGTCACTGAAGCCAAAGTAAATTAGACAAAGTCTAAAATATCAGTACTTATACGAGGGGTTTACTATCTTGATTTTGTCCCCTGCAACTTCCTGCTCTCTTTATGCTAAAAGTTACATCTCCTGCATTTTACATGAATCCTGAGTTGTTCTTGCAAACGCTAAAATAGAGGAGAAAAACTCGAAACTCCCAAAGTATCATTAGCTCAGCTGTCATTCATAGCAAGGAACTATGCTGGGTTTGCCTGACCACCTGATAAACACTGACCAGTTCCAATCAGCAGTGATTCAAACATGCCAGAAAGAATAATAGAGGCCACTTTTTTCAAAGCAATCTTAGTACCGGCAAATACTGTTTCCACTGACCTTCACTGCTCAGCTGTGACCTGAGCAAGGTCTGTTCTGCAGAAGGTATTACTGAAGCTCTAAAAGGAGCTGCGTCTAGTTAAGGCTAACTTAAAGTCAGTGCAAAGTGCCACATCTTAAAGGAAAGCTCTCTCAGGATACCCAAGTCCTTCACATATGCCATTAGCTCCATTTAGAGTCACTGTGTACACTTTTCCACTTGCCATACCTGCATACAGTATACAGTAAATTTTGGTTTTGAGTGACATTTCTATGCAAAGGTGGGGACAGGGGCTGTCAGCCTCAGATGTTCTGTCCAGAAGTGAGCAGCACAAATCTTTCTCAGATCAAGCATGAAAAAACTGATAAAAGGAGCCTCCATAAGCCCACATGAGGGGATGAAGAAAGGCCATCAGCCCACAAACCCTCCTTAGCAGTCAGATCAGCAGCAGTCTGAGATTGTAAAGCACAGAGCACATCTTCAATGGATGGTAAATCTGGGCCAATTTTACTTTCTGAAACAAAGCATCTGGCTTCTTAGAGTCTGATTAAAGGAAGACATACAATAATAATTTTTCAAAAGCTGAAGTGCTGAAGTTCACAAAACTTTTTGATTACACAGAGAAAACATACTTTTTATTTCCCCAGAAAGTTGAAGATTTAAGACGGTATTTTACGGCTCTGAAGTGAGAGATTTTTGGGATTTTCACTATGAACTCCAGCCTTGGGACACAAAGATGCTTCTTTTTTTAATATTTAATTAACTGGATTTGAGTGATTTTCAAACAGAACAAGTAAAATCACATTAGGTGAGATCAATAGGTGATGTGTTAAATCAGTGGTTAGTTTGCAACATAAAGCGTTTTTACACCTAAATGAAGTTTCTGTTTAATAGAGTAAATGAAGAGAGATCCACTTAAATCCCAAACATATTTAATTAAAATAAGGTAATTATTGTAGAGCTATATTTGAACAGACAATACAGTTGCAGCAATTATCTCTAATTATGCAGCTCCAATCACAGTATAATAGAGGTTTCAATGTCACTAAGCACTATAAGGATAATTACTCTTTCCATTATTCTGATGGGCACATAATTAGCAACTTTAGGAAAAAAAAAAATCACAGGGACACAATAGCCACAGTTTAACTACAGGCTGATTGAGAATGATCAAGGTATTCATTGCAAAAAGTAGCACCCTCAGTTGGTTCCAACTGAATAGTCATGTACTTCCCTAAAAGATAGCATTTGTTCCGTACTCACAATCATGTTTTATTAAAATACTATGCTTACTGAACAAGACCTTAAAATAGTAGTATTTCATAACACAGCTGAAAAAGTTTTAGATAAAAACCTCTCCTCTAACAGAGGATAATTGTGGTCCAAAACACAAGTGCTACAACGGATCCATCTGAACCTTTAACTGGTTCTTAAATATTATATTCTTGACCTGAGAAAGGAAATATTTGAGCCAAAGCCTAGAATTTCTTCAAACATGTAAGGGAAAATCAGATGGACAAGAGAGCAGAAACTCTGGTGACGGTACTAACAGACTGTACTCTGGAAATTTGTATCACACATTTCTGTATACACTGTCTCCAGACTGTCAGTTTTTCTGTGGTTCACCTTCAGTGCCACACAGAAACTGTGACCTCACCAGTAGTGATGTAACTGAGAGCTAGGCATCCCCTCATGCTTCTGTCCATTCCTCAATCTGCAGCACTGGACGTGACCTGTTTTACAGCAGACTGAACCAGTCTTTGCTTCTGCTGGCAAGGAGGCTTGGCAAGGCCACACCAAAAAGAACAGAGAACAGACACATTGAGCCAGCTGGACATGGCCACAGGGCACCTGAGACCTACCAAGCAAGCCCAACAGTCCAGCACCCACCCCCTGTGCCAGCATCACCGAACACTGATGGGAATGCCCATGAGATCAGCACTCCTCATACCCTTCCCAGTCAGCTGTGACCACTATGGGGCCCAAGCTAATGCTTTAGGCATGTTGCTGGCTCACCTGAGCTACAGAACAAAGCCTAGTTTTCTGCTCAGTCAAACAGGAAAGGGAGGTATCTCTGGGAGAGGTCTGAAGGCTTGAATTACCCCTTGGAAGGTTCTGCACCACTTCTGCAGCTAAAGGGCCAGAAGTTAACTCAGCTGCATGCCTGAAGCTAGATTGGATCACTCCAGACCTAGGAGGAGATCAATCTTCTTTTTTGCTCATCCCTAGCAAGGGTGGCACAGCAAAAAAGAAAATGGGTTGTCCAGTCGGGTTGCCATGGCATCACACTGTTCCTCACTTAGCATATAGTTCAAAGCTCCAGAAAGATTAACAGCTGCTGTTCCCAAAAGCTAGGTGGAAAATTTCCCCCTCTGTGCTGAGGTCCTGTGTGTGGGACACAAAGGACACCCCACGGACACCCACTTATTCCTGGGCCAAGTCCCAAGGAAAATACACTGTTCTCACTGACAAGGAATATCTTCTGTCTATACAAAAGTTGGCAGCTACAATCACTGAAATTATGTTCAGGGAAAGTAATATGTTTTTAAAGGGATTTAATTGGATTTTTAAGTGACAGTCAGCTCTAGACAAGGACCTGATAAGTTCCCATATTTTCCCTTTTATGAGTGGTATAATCTTTTCTGTTCATTTGCAGAACCAGAAGCCTGTCTAAGGTTCCAAACAGAGGCTTTCAAGTACAAACATTTTGGAGTGGGAACTGAAATCAAAAGTACTAAAAATATTTTTTTTAGATTTTTTTTTTCCCCAACTCACACAGAAAGGATATGTAACACAGGATATGAAAATATAATTGTTGGGGGAGAAAAGGTACCATTCTTACATAGTTGCAATTATGAGACCTGAAAAAGATTAATGCTTAATTTTGTAAGGTGGAAAGAAGTAAAGGTGTTAGAAGCCTCTTCATGTTTTCCCTCAGTGCTTAGATATAAAAGAAAATTGAGAAAGCATAGTGCTTTTAAGAGAGACCATTGAGACTTTCTGCTAGACTAACAAACAGCCTTGCCAAGACAATATGTATTTTTATTTCAAACCTGACAGACCCTGCACGCTGATTGCAAGGTTCAAAACACAGACTCACCCCACACAGGGTCCTCTGCCCACAGGCTGTTGAAGACATATCTGCAGCCCAATGCCACAGCCTCTCTCGCCCAGTCTGGGATGCCAGCAGCCAGGTACAGCAGGTCAGCTTGAGCTGCCTCCTGATGGCCAGAAAGCAGCCAGGTACCCCCAAATGACACAAGGAATCGGTTCCAGCTGCCCACTTGGTAAAGCCCTACAGAAATATACAAACCCTGCCAGCAGCTCTTTCAACATATTTCTGCCATTTTCAACTAAAATGTACAAACAAAATAAAATTCTATCATGCACTTGCCTCTCACAACTCAATCCATCACCTCTTTGCCAACAGTAAAAAAAGGAGTTCTACAGTTTTCCCATTAGGCCAATACTTTATTGGCAAGGCAAGATGAAGTGAAGAACACTTTCTACATTTGAGTGGGGCCCTCCCAGCCAATGCTTGATTGTTGTGCCACCGAAAAGGGGCTGTGGCTAAATCAAGACTTCTGACTCCCATGGTGATTAGACAGCATGAGGAAGACCAAATCTTCCCAAAGAGAGACACAGGGAAAAAATGTTCTCAGTATGTTCACAACCAAAATTGCAATGAGATCTGCACATTATTGGTCAGGAATATATATTATATGGAAAAAAAAAGTCTTCTTTATTCAGGCTTTGTGAACACTAACCACTGCTTGAGTGGACTGAAAATACGTCCCCTGGAACTGGATACCAAATCTTGTCTCTTAGATTGTAGCATTTCAATACTATTGAACTATTCTTCAGAGAAGTGAACAATTAAGATAGAAATTTCCAATGTTGTCTGCAACAAATATAATATATTTTAATATATCTTTGCTCTACACATTTTCTGTTGTGGTGTGTTTTTAGCTTCCGGGTCCCTTCCTCAGGTGTGCCAATATTCCCTTCTCCCTTCCCCCTTGCCCCTTGCTGAGTGTGCCCTGTCAATCAGGCTTAACATTCCAGCAAGGGCCAGAAGTTGGTTGGTGCGGTTGGTCAAGTTCAAAGGATGCTCCTCAGGCCTGGGGGACATTGGCCCGTATAGGTGTCCCTAGTCTCTTGAGACCCTGCCCCTTTCACCTGGTTGGTAGCTCACCTGTCCCCTCCCCTTCCCCTGTCCCTGAGCTTAAAAGGGTAATCAGACCATGCGGCCGGGATTCTGGTGGAGCAGTTGCCCCGGTTCAGACCTCTGTAACCATGGAATTAACATCTGGACATTAAACCCTCCAGCGGAATCCTCTCCTTTTTCTCTTCACCATCGCCAGAAGCTCTCTCTCCTGAGGTAAACGGAGTTCCTGACAAGCCTGGACTTGTTCAGTGCCCTGCTGCAATCTCCAGCAGCCAAGGTATCTCTGGGGTGATTTACACCACAGTGCCGCCTTTGGCCCAGCAGCGAGGGTCAGACTGGCCCAGGCACCATCTAACTGGTAATATTGGGATTCATATTCCAATAATTTTCCAATTCCATGCTAACTATATTTGTGAAGGTTGTGCACTGCAGGCACATGCACCAAAGCTTGCCCAACTAAACCCCATTGAAGTCAGAAGATTTCATTTCCTTTTGGGAAAGGGAAACCAAATCTTGCGTAACAGAAAAGAAAGGCTTAAAAAAATTCTGAAAAAGAGAAAGGATGAAAAAAAAAGGCAATTGAAAAAATTCAAAAAAACCCAGAAAATTGCAAGATTTAGTGACTACAAAAACATGGTCTGGGATGATATCAGATGAAGTGCAAAGGACCAAAAGAGGCCAAAACTAACTTCACAACACGTGCAAAAGCAGGGGAAGAAGTCAAGGAGGAAGACACAACTTGGAGGTGAAGATATCAGAGATATGGCATGGATATTAGAAAACAAAAAGAAAAAAAACAAACAAAAAGGTTATAACAAAGTGAAAGACATCAAAAGGCATGGAATGCCATTGACTGCAGGAACATGCACCAAAGCTTCCCAAGCGATCCCCATTGAAATTGCAAGATTCTGTTTCCCTTCCCAAAAGGAAATTTCATTTCCTTTCAGAAAAGAGAAACTGAATCTTGCAAAACAGAAAAAAAAGGCTTACAAACACTCTGGAAAGGAGACACAATCAAATGAAATGCAATTGAAAACAACCCAAAAAAACCCCAGAAAATAAGGAGATTTAGTGATTACTAATGTTCTGGGATTATATAAGGTGAAGTGCAAAACACCAAAACATGCCAAAAGTAACCTCACAGCAGTTGCAAAAGCAGGGGAAAAAGTCAAGGAGGAAGGCACAACTTGGAGGGGAAGATATGAGGGACATGGCATGCATATAAAAAAAAAATCGTCACCAAATGAAAGCCATTTCATCTAAGATGACTGATTTTTTTTGCTTCCTAGTTATGTTTCCTTTGTATGTTTTTTTGGGGGAAAAAGGGAGTTGTTGTCAGAATAACTCTGTTGATACTCATTCTTCACTTGTATGTTAGCACTTATCTTTTTTTTTTTTTACTTCAAAGGCTATTACATTACCCCAGTTTCTTTCTTTTTACTTTCTATGCGTTTTTTACTAAATCTATTTCTGAACTTCTAACAGTTTCCATTTTGCAGTAGATTCTATTTAGTTCTTTTTTTTGGTAGGATTTTTCATAATGTTTACATATAAAAGTTAGCGTTCACATCTATTCTGCTGCATTACAGAGACAAGTTTTCAAAGTCAGCACCCTCTTCATCTCTCTCCGTGCTTCTGGGCATGTACAGTACAAACCATTTGTGGTACAAAAAACAAATAAAAAAAAATACAAAAAAACAACAAACCAAAACCAATCAGGAAAAAACGCAACACAAACCACCCCAACAACAACAAAACACCAACACATTTGTATCATTTTATTGCCCTTCTCTGAAAGCAGCACAAAACCCTGTCAGAGAAAAATGCAGCAACAGAGAGCTCTAGAGGCCCTGTCCTGCATTGCAGCAATTCCCACACATACACACAGACATATACATATATATATATGCACACACACACTTTCACATAAGCAGAATGCATGCCTCATCTCTTCTGTACACAAGATGCACAAAAAGCTTACAAAACACTTCAGCCATAGGCTGCAATTGCATGACGTTCATCACTCTGTTCAGTTACTAGATGCAGATTCATTTAGTTCTTTGAAATGAAGGGGGTAGGGAAGTATTTTGCTTGGCTCTTTCTTTGAAAAAGAAGATAGTGCTTATTGATGATAAACAATAGACCCTGGTCTATGCCTATAAAGTAAGAAAAGTGCCATTATAGTACATTCTGGACCAGTTCTGTAGTCATCTACTTTTCCTAATTTTTTTTTTTTTAAATCACAAAACCCACAATGCTTTTTCCATTTCAGATGAGGAGCATGCACTTGCAGTGACT
This sequence comes from Zonotrichia leucophrys gambelii, assembly GCF_028769735.1. Taxonomy (NCBI): domain Eukaryota; kingdom Metazoa; phylum Chordata; class Aves; order Passeriformes; family Passerellidae; genus Zonotrichia; species Zonotrichia leucophrys. Next base: position 72,391,044 of record NC_088172.1, read on the forward strand.
GTTCTTATCAAAATCCCTTTGAGGTAAGCTTTAAGTGGTTAGTAGAAAGAAAATTTTTAAGAAATCCCAAACTCACACATGATGCAGGCTTCATCAGGTAGCACTGAAGTGAATCTTTCCAAAGCACTGTGGAGCCAGCTGGCAGAAGGTAGGTGAAGAATTGACTGCAGGAGCCTGTACCCTCCCTGTGCTCTAAGGATGAGAACTATGCTACCGTGTACCTTACCATCAACTCTGACTCCTCCACAGAGCACTTGCACAGCAAGTGCTAAAATACTGATACTACTACTACCCAAGAACACGCCTGAGCTTGCCATGCCACAAATACAGGTCTGTCTCACAGGGCCTATTTTATCTCAGGTCCAAAGTTTTATCATTACTTCTGAACCAGAATTTGCCTTTCTAATTGGAAAAATTCCCCACTCAGATGTATCACAGCTCAGTGACTGCCCCAGGGCACCTCTCTAGTATCACCCCAGTGTGTCTGGGGTGGTCTCTTGCCCTGTTGCTCCTGAAAGGCAAACCTGCCAGCTCCCAAAGCAGCATTTCATCTCAGAGAGGGTCAAGATGTCTCAGACACTTCATGCAACAAGCTAAGCCAAAGGACAAGAGCTTAATTACAGAACACCAATTTGTTCAGTGCCCAGAACGTTTAAATCCATTCCTGCCTGAAAACTCTCCTCCAGGCTGCTCAACTCATGTCCTTGCACACACACACACACAAAAAAAAAAAAAAAAAAAAGGAAAGAAAACCACAAAAAAGGACAAAAAAGCAAACAAACAAACAAAAATGTAGATAGAAGCCACACAGAAATCTTGTAGAAATTCTTTGTTTTTCAATTTTCTTTCCAACATAGCAGGAGAACATGTTCCTTAACATCTGTCAATTTAAACACTTTAAATTCCATGGTAAAACAAAACTGCATTCACAGCCCTCAGGAGAAATGAAATCATAAGGATCTCACAAGCAGATATATCTCTTCAACATAAGCAAGAATGTCCATCATTTCTGAACACACTTATAAGCATGGATGGTGCATGCTGAAAAAAAACCAAACAACCACATTCTGGTCACCCCCAAATCTATACTGGATGTGGGACTGCAGCAATAGAAATTTCAAGATTCTCTTTCTGTTTAACTCGCATCTGTACATATTACATTACCTTGTGACCTGAATAACCTTCTTAGCTACATTCTATTTTAAATACAAGATATTAGTATGGTATGGAACACCTTGTAAATCAGCAGGAGGATTCTGCAGTAAGAATTATTTAACTGTTATTGTTTACATTAAGCCACACACCGATGCAGAAAATCACAAAAAACTGTTCAGATCTATATTCACCTCAACTAACCTGACTACACAAAACATCCTAACCCTGCAACAGCCCCATTGCTTGCAGCAACTGAGAAAGGAATGCTTCTCTTTAAATAAGCTCTCCTCAAGCTGTCAGGGTCAACATAGTCTTGCTGAGTTTCTCCTCCTTTGCCAGCCACCTCCCACTCTGAGGTCCTAAGAGGTAGATGGATTTTTCCCTCCCCAGCTGTAACCATCCCTTTTCTGAAAAGCTGCTCTCTCTTTCACTTTTTCCCCTCCAGAGCAGCTACTGGCAGTCTCCTTTAGAGACCAAATCTTCCTCTAAATAATTTTGCTGCATTTCTTTCTGTTGACCACTCTCAGATTGTCAGTCCCAAAATCCACAAATGATGGGTCTGACTAAAATTCCATGGAGCACCAACTACACAAAGCTTAAAGATAATGGCTGCAAGTTTGGGGATGTTTCCTGCTTGCTCTGAACACATGAGCGTGGTGCTTGTGCAACTCTCACACCTGTTACTGAGTACAGACAGATTTTGACTACTGATGAGGTACCCTCAGCAGAAGCCTCCATGGAAAATCAGGCCCCCCATGGGATTGATCACAGACTCATACAATAGCCTGAGTTGGAAGGGATTTTAAACTTCATCTAGCTCCAAGCCTCCTATCTATGGGCAGGGATGCCTTCCAAGAGATCAGGTTGGTCAAAGCTCCATCCAACCTGGCCTTGAACACTGATGGGGATGAGACAACCACAGTTTCTCTAAGGCAACCTATTCTAGTGCCTCACCACCCTCACAGTAAAACATTTCTTTCTAATAGCTAATCTAAACCTGCCCTCTTTCAGTTTGAACACATTGCCCTTGTCCTGTCACTGCATGCCGTTGTAAATAGTTTCTTTCAATCTTTCCCTTTAGGTACCGGAAGTCACAATCAGCTACCTGTAAATCTCTTTTCCAGGCTGAATAATCCCAATTCTCTCCGCCTTTCCTCACAGGAATGGTGCTACTAATCATCTTTGCAGACCTCATCTGGTCTTGCTCCATCAGTTCCAAGTCCATCCTCTGCTGGCACCCCAGAGCTGTATGCAGGTTCCAGGTGGGCTTTCACCAGAGCAGAGCAGAGGGACAGAATGCCCTCCCTCCCTGCTGCCCACGCTGCTTTGATGCAGCCCAGGCCACGTTTGGCTCTCTGGGTCACGTCCAGCCTCTCACCCAGCAGCACCCCCAGTTCTGGGCAGGGCTGCTCTCCGTCTGTTCATCCCCAGCCTGTGCTGACATCAGGGGTGCCCCAACCCAGGGGCAGCACCTTGCACTTGCTCTCATTAAACCATGAGAAATTCCCATGGGCCCACTTGTCAAGCTTGTTCAGATGCCTCTGGATGGCATTCCATCCTTCAGGAGTGACAGCCACACCACTCAGCTGGATCTGCAAACCTGTTGAGGGTGCACTTAGTCCTTTCCTCTAAGTCATAAATGAAGATAGCACACAGGCACAGTAGGAGTCCCCAGGTCACACAGTCACCTTCAGGGCTGGCCCATTGCTAGACCAAAATCGCTTTGAACTGGACAAAACTCAAGCTGGCAGTCTGTCCATGGAAGCTTCCACATCTTACTCAGCAAGGAGCTAGAACAGAACCCTGCAACTGAAATTCCCATGACCTGCTGTCCTCTGCCAGGCCTCACAGGACAGAGGGGGAGCAGCTTGTCTGGCCGCACATGCAAATTTTCACAGCTTTCCAAGGCTGCCCTGCAATTGTCAACACTAAACCTCGCAAGCTTTCCCAGTCATTCCTGCAGAGGAAGAGAGGACTCTCCTGATCCAAAGGGCAATGCTGCCAGCCAATGGTCAACTACATTTTCGGATGAAGAAGCCACCTAACTGATTATGCATTTTGCCATGTGAAAAAGGTTGCATGACACCATGTCCGTATGTACAAACAAGGTGTGCATGATGTGGGTTGGTTAAATAGTCCTAAATATTCAATGTGGGAAAAAAAAAAACACACTCCAGCAAATGAGCTTGAAAACAGGTCAATAATGGTCTGCTTGAAAGTTTAAAGGAGTGTCTAAAAATAGAATCATCAAGAACTGTAGATGCTGTCTCAACGTATAAGCACCAGAAAATTACTCATATGACTCTAATTACATGTGAAACAGCTCCTATTTATCTAGTTCAAAATAAAAAAGCCCAAAGGAAACTCAGACAAGAGCAAGCCTTGATTTAGTCTGATGTATTCCTGCATTTGGGAAAATACTCCTCACAAAACATTAGACTCTGTAGTCATAACAGAAATTAATGCAGAGAAATGGCTGTATGTGTGTATATGTATATACACATATATACGATTCTCTTAAGTGAAAGTAACTTATTTGAAATAACTGGGCTTACTTTTCATTCTGAAATAAAGAGAAAATCTAACTCAGGATTGTTTGATAAACACAATAAGCAGTGTCATGGTCAAACAAAAAAAGGACAGGTTTTTTTTCTGAAAATGCACCAAGAGGAAATAAACAGCTTTCTTTAAAAGTAACAATGAACAGCAAAGTGCAATGCCATTAAGCTTTTCAAAGGACAGAGTGGAATGTGTGGGAAGATTAGAACAAAAAAAAGAAAGAAAGCTATTTAAAAAAATCCAGATGTCTGACAGAAAAATAAGAAAAAGACAAGTTGGTGTTCTGCAAAAATTATTTAAATGAATTGATATTTTGGAAATAAGAAAAGCAAAGAGAAAAGAAGCAATAGAATCCAGATATTTTTCTTTGCCATTTCATTTGGTAGCAATAATATCTAAGGTCATCTCTCATATAGACTTACCCTAAATAGAAATATTTTGCTTCTCTTTACTTTGGACAGTAAAGTCATTATAGTTTGTTCATGTGGTGATGTTCTTTATCTTTAATGGTTCCTCACAAAGTAATCTATTCTATAGTGTGGGGGGGGACCACCCCTATTTGTATAATACCAGTGAGCATTCGACATAGAAAAGACAGTTATACTGGCTTATAAAAACTGAGACAGGAAGATGGCCACAAAAACACTCAAAGTTTGTCAATGTGTTCATATTATTCACAAGAACACAAAATTCTTAGGATACTAACTTCAAATCCTCATTACTACCTCTTACTATGTCATATCTTTGGCATAGCTTATGAACAACGTTTCCAGCTCTCAAAACTGTTTGGCTCCCACAAGACACTGCCAGCCAACTTTGCTGAAAGAAGCAAGCCTTTACAAATTCAAATATTTTTCAAAATTTTTCTTTAGCCTTCAAATAAAAAAATCACATAATAGGGTGGTTTAGACTGTGTAAAGGACATTCCCACAGGAGTCTTTACAGACATAAAATACTCACAAAATTAGTTTGAGAGATGTTTTTTTTCCTGAAAAGAAAGGCAAAACCCTCAAAAGTTTTCTGAGGTGGGTGCTATGCCATTTGGGATTTACAGGACTGAGTTCCAAAAAATGTTTACATTAGAAAGACTTTTGAGTAATCCCTCAAAAATCTTGGTTGTAATTATAAAATACTATATCACTACACCTTCTTATGTTGTTCTTTGACTGTTTTTTCACTGTACATTGAGTATGACATTTAAAATACCAATTATATTCAGTCTCATACAATATATGTTTGTCATGTTCTGTATTATGTTAACAATGAAGGCACTGATCTTTTGCAAAAAAAGTTCTTTCGGCCAAAATTCAGATCAATGTGTTAGTACTTATTACAAAAGACCACCATTAGAATAAGAACAAGTCTAGGTAGTTGCTGTGACAATAAGTAGGCTATGACTGTATTTAATGTCCCCCTTCATTACAAATCCGTTTGGCATCCATTCTAATTGCTAGCCTATTCTCCAAAATTTATTTGATGTGTTGGTGGATGTCATGTGTGCCTTGTACTTTTATAGCACTCCTATTGTAACTCAACATTAATTATATTTCACATTATGTCCTGCATAATGCAGCAATATGAAATGCTCATATTTTGTAAATGAGAAAAGTAAGCTCTACTTTTGTCCATTCTAATCCCATTTTACCCCTATTACGCTTTGGTATCAGAACTCTCACATTTTATTACCAAATCCATGAGTACACAAAAACAAAAACCTAATTTTCATCAATTCCATATCACTTGAATATATTTTCCTGCTTTTGCATTCTCACTAGGATCATAAAATACAAGTTGGGAGGAAAAAAAGGAACACTAGAGTCCAATCTTCATCAAGTATGGAAAGAATAACATCCATGAAAGCAGACCACAGGTCAATGATTTTAAGAAATGTGTCACTTCATGTATACCCTGATCTCTTCTCAGTCAGCTGGACATTTGCTCAGAGATGACTAGTGTTTATTTTCCCATAGCTGTGTTTATCACAAATACAAAGGATAAAAGAAAAAAAAAGGCAGTTAGAAGGTTTTATTGAGTCATAGAGAGATATCCCTGCTAAAGTGAATGTGATTACTAGTATAGATCAAGGAAGGTATAAAAGGAACAGTACAATGGGAGATATATAGGTATTTGTGGAAAAAAATATTTTTAAATGTCAGGACACTTTTTACACTTTTTCTAATGCCTCATCATTGACAAAATTTATAAAGGGGAGTTCCTTCTGTAGGAAGTTCTCCTGGTTGCCTTCATTTCACTGGTACACCAGGTGACCTTTCTAGGGACTCCGCATGTGTAAAGCCTTTAGGTGCTTAGTGTGGACAGACAGATTGAAAACAGGATTATCTTCTTCACACAGTTTACTAAGCTGTCCTTCTGCCAAATATTTATATCAAATGTGGTATTTCTCAAACTAAAGCAAAAAACACCAATGAGGAAATGGGACTGGGGAGAGGGGGAAGGGAAAATAGGAAAGCATAAACAAGACATGAACTTTATCCCCACCCAAGACATTTTTGTCCTCCTTTGCTGACTCTTGAAGCTAGACACTCCAGAGACTTTCTAGCAAATAAGACAGAAAGGTTAATATCACCTGTTTGCTGACAATCTCCCAGAACAAACATATGGTTGAAGGGGACTGTACAAGTCCTTTGCTCAAGAAAAGCTTTGGGAATATCAGACCAAGTGTTTCTGTACCTGTGAGCAGATGTTGCTGCATCTGACTTGCTACCGTTTCAGTAGAACCTTATGAGCTGTTACTTGACTCTTGGGGGAGTTGTCCATACTAGACCAGAGGAGCAGATCTCATCTTCATCTAGGCAAGTGGGAAAACCGACATTCCCAAATGCACTTGGTTGTATTCACTTGCTAGTTGTTGTGTCCACACCAAGAAATCAAAGGATATGATAATTGATGGGAGATCCCAGCTACAACCTCCCTAAGACCACTCAGGCAGATTGCACCTACATGGAAATTCTGCAGTCTTCCCTCAAAAACTCAGCTGATTTTCCTTCAGCAGAAACAGAGCCTTTCTGCATTGTGTCTCAATATTTATAAAAGCAACCAAAGCCTTCATCCAGTTTCTGTGGCACTTGGAACCACGTGAGTATGTGCTGGAATCATACAGTGTGGGAGGGGAGGTCTTGATTGTCTAAGTTCAAGCACCTGAGACCCTTTAAGATATATCCCACTTACCAGCTAAACACACAGATAAAAAATCCTGCCTCACTTTTGATCTTCTAAGGGAAAAAAACTAAGCAAAACAATGTGTTAGAGGAAACTAGAGAATAAAATTACCGCTGAGCAGTGGAAAAAAAGGGTGGAAGGGGAGAGAACAGTCTGAAGCTTAAGACATTTTTTATGTATCTCATTCTTTTTTGCTTTTCAACCAAGACAAGAAGTCCATACAGCAAGCTTCTGAAGAGTTAGATATGGACAGCTATGTCCTGAATTCAGAAACCACAGCTGCCTAGGCCATAGCAATGCCTTTGTAAGCCATGTTTTCATTAATTAGTACTTAAGCCATGCTGTTTTCCAGCTAGAAGAAAACAATAGCTTTTTATAGAAACACACACTCCACAACAGTCTAAAATATGCTGAAAGTGTCAAGTGCCAAGAAGTGCCACAAAAATCGGGAACAAATCAGGGATATCTTTAGGGGAAAGAGCCAGAAGAGATACTGCATGCATAACAGCTGCTTAAAAGAAGGTTCCTGAAGATATTCCAACTATAATAGGTTGAGCATTGCTTAAAAATCTTATTGAATACCAAAAAGTCAACTCTTGAGGCTCCCATTAAAAACAAACGAACCAACCCATGTAGGTAGGTGCTTGAATTTTCCAGGCCACTTTCTCAAAGAGCCTCAGCAAAGTAAAAATTTACTGCATCTAGGAATCATTATAAATAAAATTAATTATTCTTAATATTATAGATAACTTTCAAAAAATCTCCTAATATTGCTGCTACAGTTAGTTGTGGCATTCCTGTACAAGTTCATGTTGCCATATACTTAAAATATAGGGCTTCAGTAGAAGAGTCTTGTTTCTAAAACTTTGTCACACACCTACAAAAGTTTCATGCTGAATAATTGGAATTTTAATGTTATTATTCTATGTCCATTTCATACTTACAGCAGCACTACAGGGCTTCAGAATGGGGACAGTGCTGGGATGCTCTGTCCAACACTTCAGGATTAGTCAGCTAATCTTCAGCCAAGTATCTCTGCACATAGAAACACAGCAGTCCTGAGGCTGACTAGAGATATATCTACAGCCTGTATTCAAAGGACTATAAGAATCAGTGTGCCATGCGCACAGCAAAAACTTGTTATGCATGGATCAGTCCCTGAATCCACAAAGATTTATTTAATATTCTCCCTTTACAATCAGAATTTCTTATATGTTTTTAGAAGCCATGACCATGTCCTGGATCTGTACCAAGCTTCTCAAGCACAGCAGCCTACCCTAAACTTTGTTGGTGTAATCTCCTCTTCATTGGTCACTCTGCCAAAAATTAGATGCTGAAGTAGCAAACCTTGCAGCCAAAGGTCACATGCAAATTAATAACAAAAAAGGCCAATAATCCATGGAGACAGTATTTTGAAAGTAGGTTTGAGCAGGACTGGGATATTGCAAAGGGGTGCAATGTCATCTTATTAGCTGATTTAAAATCTATCCAGCTCTTCAGTTTGATGTAACATATACAATTGCTAAGTTAGCTAAAACTGAAAAATAACCTATACAATACAAATTGCACAAGTCTTCTCCTATGATAGCTTGCTTATGCTTCTTAGTCTCTTAGTATGTAATCAAACTAGTCTTGACAAAATTTTTTACTGAATGTTTGCAATAAAGCTTCCAGTTATGCTAATCTTTGTCCTCTATTATCCTTAATAGCCTTTTCAGAGGTGCTGCCCTAGAGAGGTTCACAAGTCCTGACATTGAAAAAAAAAAATCAGTCATTTGATATTTAGAATTACTTAGAAGTACCTTAGCAGCTCAAAATAAAGGTGGTGTGGATGTTAATGCATGCACAACTGCACAGCCATGCTTCAACACACCTCTTTCTTACCTTTTTTTCTGGACCTCAATATTTTTGGTAATTGAAGTTCTATAATAGCAAAGTCACACTCAAGATTTAACCTAGGTCAATGAAAGAAGGCTACTGAGATGCTGACTGCCTCCAAGCTACACTATGTGCTGGCTGCTCAACTTAGCTTGCTACACGTGCTTATATCTGAAAGCCCAGACTGCAAAACATCCACTGCAACATCTCTGGGACCTTGCAAAGCCTGTTTGGACACAGCAATAATTCACCAGAAACTGGTCAGTTCTGGACTTCTGCTCTTTTTAGTATAAATCAAAGATAGCTTTTTAATAAAGTTCAAGCACTTCAGTAATTTACAAAATAGAAAAACAGAGTCGTGCCCATTGTACAGATCAGATATTCAAACCTCAGATACACATGAATTGTACAATAACACCAAGTAGATCAATTCCAGAATGGGAAGAGGACTTTCTCTCTTTATTCTAAACAGTGAGATATTCTATGAATTATCCTGCCACTTCTGAGTTGCTTCAAGATTTACAATTGTCACTTCTTAGTATCCCAGTTTAAAACACATATTTTAAATGCATTTCATGAGAGAGTAATGTTAACATGAAATTGAAAATAGATGTGTTTGTTGTTTTGAGGGGGATTTTTAACAGAAAGAGCAATAGACTAATTATTACTTATCATTGCTTTCCAGGCTGAAGGCAGAGAGAGCTATGTCTAGCTTCATATTTAGATTTCTCTTGGAAACTGGAAGTTTGCCAATTAAGATTTCCTTCCATTACTCTAAGGTTCTATTAAGAGACAACAAAATTAGCACAAGGTCTCCAAATGGGATGACAATTTATGCTGGCAGTTAAATAATGAGTTATTCTTGCTTCCCAGCTTTAAGAAATTGGGAGGAACTGGAATGTCAATGATAATTTCATACTGCATGAAATAAAGTGAATTATTATGCTCCCATTAGCTCTTCAGAGCACAGACCATAACATGTCTTGTTTGGAAGCCTGAGTCATTTTAGATCAATTCCAGGCTGTTGCCTGATATTGCCACATTTTGGCATCAAACACTGCCATCACATTTTTCTCTCTTTACTGCACTTTGAAAGCCAAAGCAATCACAGAAAGGAAGTTCACAGGTAGTACCCAACTTCAGAAGAGGGCATAAATCATCCCATCAAGAGCTGTTGGATGCTCCTGCTGGGCTACTTTTGGTCCCAGATCAGACAAATCAAAGCTCTCTGGTTTGCTCAGCATGCTGGGCTGCAGACATAGCCAAGCCTTCTTTCTTTGCTCAGCCTCAGGCCCTGCTTAGTGGCAGGATGGTGGCCATAGCAGAATACACAAAAGTACAGTTGTTTTGAAAGAAATTACAATGGCAGACCCTTTATTAAGCTACAGAAAAACTCAGGACAGAAATAGAGTTGTAACCCAGCTGGTCCTTATAGAAATGCAGGTCAAGATTCAAGGGATTAATTTTTAACCAGAGAAAAATAATCACTGTTGTATGCTTTATTGGTTATTTTAATAACTACTGCCTCTGATTATTCCCTGTGGTTGGGCTTCTTTCTCATTATTCCAGTAGGCAGAGAAAAAATAAAGCCTTCAGAAAAATACAATGGGGCAACTCTACAGGGAATACAGACTTTTCCAAAAGAACAAAAAGATAAGACCCAAAAAGAACCTTATCCCTGTCCCTACTGTTAGCTGATTTATCAAGCCCTATATGGCAAGAAACACTCAAAGATAAATGGAAAACAATTTTAAAGGACTATTGTTGCAATCCCAGTTGAAGTAAAAATGGTATCATTAAACATTCCAAAAGGAAAAGTTTTCAGCCGCAATCATACACCTTTTCAGCAATCTGAAAAGCTATCTAGAAGAAAGAAAACAGCTGACACTTCCCCATTGCTGTCCCTTGATTCATGTGTCTAGATGACTCACGATAAATAAATCCACTTATTTGAAATGGTATTTTTTATAAGACTATGAACAAACTATATTACCATAGCATAGAAATTTCAGAATTCCAGATAGATCAAAAATTTATTTCCAGTGTCCTATCTATTTTGCAAATCACTGCACCAAAATTTTTCAGCATCCCTTAAAATCCTACAGTGCTCCTTTTTCTGCTGTGCTTGAGTGAACATTTCACCAGCTGCAGCTTTCTGCATCAGAAAAAAATGAATATATACACACCTTTAAAATGACCAAAACACAAACATAATTAATCTTTTTCCCCTTCATTTTTCTTTACATTCACTGTCTCAGGTGCTTGTAGAGACCATGATATCATCATCTGGCTACAGTAGTTCAGAGCAATGATGAAGCCACACTCGTAAGAAGTGCTTGAGCTGCCTCTTTCAGATTCAACATTTTCCTCACCACATCCTTGTGCCCTCTCCCCAGACTACACATATTTAACAGACTCCTCTTCATTAAAAAAAAGATAAGAAAATTCTGCATGTTTTGTACTAGAATGTTTTGAAACTTTAATATTCCAAAACTCTGGTTTTTGTTTCTTTCCAAGAACGACAAAGCAGGATCTGTCCAGAGTAGAGAAATAGTGGTTAGCAGCTAGCAGCTTATCAAGAGTTTGGGGTTGGTTGCATGGTTTTTATTAAGCCAGGAAATGCACCACACTCCCATAGGACAAAAAAAAAATAAAATTAGGAAGACATTAATCAGCTAGTCACACTTCTCAAGTTCATTCTGGTCAAAAAGAAAGTGTTCCAAAAGAGCCAAGCTGGATGTCCTTGGAGAAAACTCCTGCGGCAGTCATACAACAGCAGAAGCTTTACACACACCACTCACCGCAGGAAAGAGTCCTGCACAAGAACAGGCACTAAGGAAGGAGGCACAACTAATGAAAGTTTAAACAGATCATATTTGCCAGGGGCAGAAAAGACCAAATGTAGCAGGTAGCCTGAGCACAGCACTCCAGGACTGTCTTTGCAGTCAGAGAATAAAAAGAGTGTGAAAAGATTCAGAATAAAATCTAGATGCCTTTTCTTAATCAGATCCCTTGTTGGCAGCTTTGTCCAACCACTCAGTAAAAGAGTCTAGTAATTAGACACCAATTTCTGTCTAGCATCTTCTAAAGTGTATTATTCCTTCTTCTCATGATCTTTCCCTACATCTTCCTTTTCCACATTTATTTAAACCAATTTTATCTTTGCTAACTCTTCAATGCACTCTACATTTATGTTTGCACTTAAAACTGCCCATGAAACCAGTAGGGTGCCAGTACATCCCCCTGAAAGCAGGCAGCACAGTGAAATAACACCACCAGCGGATGACACACACATTCAGAGCAAGTGGTGCTGCACGCAGTCCTTACCGCTTGGCTTTATCCATGAAGAACAGCAGTAACTGGCAAGTTTTGTTGGTGTCACTAAGTTGAGCCTAGAGAATTATCAAAGCTACAGATACTACAGAGTAGTATATAATTGGTGCTTCCCTCAGGGAAATATCTTAATTTGATTACTGTTGAACCCCCATTATTTTCATTAGCTATTACTAGCCATGAGGGAAAAGGGCCTGCTGTGCACAGGTGGCTGAGACATCTCTTCATGCATTCAGGACCTCTGTTTATGCCAGTAGGACAAGGGCATAAACTATTGGAGGCTGGGAAGTGATTCAAATTAATTTTCTCTAGGCTAGCAAAGCCATTTAATTTAGTCCTGTGAGATACAACAAGAACTTGTAGCAACAAAAAATCTGAGGCTGCTGAAGCTGGGTGAAGGAGTTCAGGGCTCTTTAACAAGATTGTGCTTAGAAGAGTTCTGCTGGCTTGGATTTATCATCCCAGTGTGAGAGAATAAATGCTGTGGTTTATTTACACACAAGCTCCCTTCCTCTGTCCCTACTTCCAATGGTTTCTTACCACCACCATCCCATTTCCAGCCTCTGGGTTGGAAGCCAACTTTTTCCAGAACCTTTTTTCCCAGTCATATCAGTACAGCCAACTCACTCCATAAGTCTTCTACAAACATAGTAGAAAATACCATGAAACTTAAGAAGTATATGTCTGAAGTTATATTTCTGCTAAAAAAATTTTTCTCTGAATTTAAAAATAAAGGTTTTCAAGGCAGAAACCATCACAGCTAGCCTGTCTGCCATCACAGTTCCAAAGAGTAGCAGCTAAAATCCAACCTCAAGCTATGGTTCACATGTCTTTTCAATCCAAACACGCAACTGTTTTCAAATCTACAAAATCACAATGCACCCCAGCTCTATCCAGACCTATGTTCAAGCTTCCAAACATGCTCTCCGTCTCCCACAATTTTCATACTTTTAGTAATAACTCTGAAAATTTACTCTGATTCAAACTCTAGTATCTTACACTACTCATAGTTTTTGTAATTACCTCAAGCTCAAATTCTCCTTTACCTCTGGATGGATTGCATAATTTCAACTGCTAGTGAGATGATCCATGTTAGAGAAGAGAACTGCAGTTGAAACCATTTACAAGCCCAGATGGGAGATCAGCCCTTAAGGATGAAGCCAGACAAGTAAACTTCAGGTGTCCAAAGATACTGCACCACAACATCCATGCTGATATTCTTTAGTGTTGTAATATTTCCACCTTGTGTTGCTTTAAATATATATATATGTATTAAAAAAGGTGTCTCCAAACACAGCAAGGACTTTTCAAACAATACAGAAAAAAAAATTAACTGAATAAACACTTGTTCATGGAGAGAAACAATTTGGATAAAGATACAGAGCAGCCTTGCCTCATGTCCTGCTGCAGGAGAACCCAAGGGGCCAAGAAAGCAGCCAACTCTTACACAAGAGAATGAATCAGCTTTCTGTGTCTCTCTGACCCCGGTTTTCACTCTTCTCCCCACTCATTCCTCTTTCCTGCACTCACTTGTCTGCAGGAAGGGAGCACTGCAGGAAAAAAAGCGCCTCTGACTCCCTGCAGTAATTCCCCAGAAGAGGATTTATAACCAGGAAGAAGGTACCACAGTGACTTACAGGATGGAGCCAGCTGGGCACCACACACAAGGGAAAACAGCACAGGCATATTTAGGCTGCCCTGAGCGAGATATCTCTTCTGTTTTGCACCAGTCAAGGCAGCCTTTAGTGCTGTTTGTACCACAAGTGGTGGCACAGAGCCCAGATACACATTTCCACTGCAGTTTCTCCTTAAGAGATTTCCTTGCTTCAAAAATAGGTTTATACAATTCATTCAATACTTTCTGCTATCAAATACTCATTTATTAGGAAATCCTAAGCTAAACAAACAAGGAAGTCATCCAGCGTGCAGAAAAATAAGCTCTTTCACAAAACTGACACCTCTTAATACTGCTCCTTCAGCATTAAACCTTTTCCCTGTCCCATTTTGTTTTAGGGCTTCAGTCCATTCTTCTATGCCACTGAGGCTTCACGTACTCTACTGGGGGTAAATGAGGGCCATGAAGGCTTATCTTTGTAAGATACGGCCTTGAACTCTGTGGCTGTGATGTCAGGAAAGAGCACTGGGATATATTTTAGTGTCTTCTGTGTTCTGGTCCATCTGTGACAGAACTGGAAACCAAGCAGAGACACTCTCCGTGGAACATTACAGCACTTGAGGTAAATACACCAGCAGACAGCTGAATCCTGACCTCCTTTTGTACCAGGTTCTCCACTCCTCTTTTTAACTCACTAAGATATTTTTACAATGATACGTAAAGGGAAAACTTTTCACACAATATTATTCTGAAAACTCACCTTTGTCCTATTACTATATAGTTGCCATAACAACTTGATGCAACATCTTAATAATCATTCTCTGCATCCTTTTTAGCATTGCAGTTGTCATGACAACAACATGGATTTTATTTCAGACCTACCTCCCAACATTCTTAGATGTGTTTTTGTTGCTTTGAATGAAATAAGACTCAGCCTCCACTAAAAAGACCAAAAGAAAAATCTAATGAAGTGCCTATGAAAGAAAGCATCTTTATGGAAAAATGTTCTAAAACTGTTGTATACAACACTTAACTATGTCTTTTCCTGATGCATGCATGTTTACTTTGACAAAAAGCTCAATGCAAATACTATGTTTGAGAATTGAATGCACAGAACAGAACTTATAATGTCCAACATTCTGTCTAGAAATCAGCAATAGTTATTGATTTAAAAAAAAAAAAACTAGAATTTTTTTTAAACTAGGTATAAATAGCTAACTAGTCTAGAATAATTCTAAGCTTCAGTGGGAAAAAAAAACACCAAAGAAAAAAATGTTGTGGCAATCTGCTATTGCTCTATATTTTATGCAGTAGTGGAGATTGACACTTTTTTCTGTTATGAGATGGCTGTCATGAAATAGGGAGCTAATGTAAGAAAAGCTTCCTAGTTCAGTGCCCCTTTTGCTGCTGAATGTCAGAAGAGAGTCTAAAATTATAAAGTGAGATTTGTAATTTACAGTATCATGAGTAGTAAAATTCACATAGCTGATACAGAATAGACAAATCATGAAGTAGATCTTCAAGAGAGATGTCAGGCCAGACTGAACAAGTTCTTGTCTCTTTTCCATTGACAGCAATACAGTCTCTGTTGCCTGGAACCTACCTCCTCATGGAAGGAGTGTTACTGCTTTATCACTTCAAGTGCTCAACTTGTTGCAGCTGTCTGAATTGTTAAATTCAGAGCAATATATATGTAATAATTACAAGCTGTGAAAACTTAAGATCAGCCTACAAAGATTTCCAACCACTTCCTATTACACATCAGAATGTGCTTTATGCATTTGCAGCCCTTACAAACATTTTCTCAGCCACAGGTAATGTTTTAGCTTCCTCTTAATATTTCAAGCTTCTTTTCCCACACTGTGAAATTCAGCGTAATCCAAATTGCTCCATCGGGTTTCTAGGCTGCAGTAGCTATAATGGTGGTAATGGTGAAGCACATGATTAGGGAGATAAAAATTAGGAATTTTGGAGACATGAATATTAATTTCCATTTTATTGCATATGTGAATTGGTATCTTGTGTGCTTTATGCACATTCGGCTTGAGTTTCTCTATTACCTTCAGTTCTAATAAATCCTATTGTCTGGGCACCTTAGTCTGGAACTGCTGCTTCTCCCTAAACATCCAGCTTCAGAAGTACACAGCAGAAGCAAAAACATGAATAAAAAGGAGATTGTCTTATTTTTAGAAATATGGAGAACACAGAATGCTTTCACACTTATTATTGATGACCTTCATAGACTAAAATTTATTAACTGGGACAAAGAAACAGCGACATTTACCTAAAGAAGAAGCAATAAAAGAACTATAAGCCCTCATCCTCCACTGTTAACTGCAAAACACATGAGATTGGAAATTTCCAACTGATAGAAATTCCCATAGATATTTACCAGCTTACAGACAGAGAGACACATAAAGAGCTTGGCAATAGACAACCATAGAAAACACTGTGCTCTGTACCAGTGCACAGCAGGCATTTGAAAGAATCTAGAGAAGCTAAGTTAAACCTAATTGTTTGGAATGGAGTGAGATAATGGAAATGTAAAAGCCAGTTAATGTAAAAATCTTTCTAGAGAAGACAAATCTGGTTATTTACATCTTGGTGCTTGCAATTATAAAGCTACTAACTGCAAAATCTGTGCTGATTTATCTCGAACTTACTCTTGAATCTAAAAATGTTCTTAACTGTTACCATTTGTGTCAAAATACTAAAACACAGCTTGCTTTTTGTGTGAATTAAGAATTTATTTAGGAAAGAGATCAACACGAATGCTTTTTACTAAGAAATACTGTTTCTCTAATTTTGTCTTACAGGAAACATAAATGTTCAAATTCTTCTGAGCCTTATCTTGGGATAAAAGGGATAAGAACCCATACCAATAAAAATACACTGCCATTCTATTCTAACACATTTTCATGACCTTATTTTTCATACATCAGGACTCGAAGCAATGAAATTCCAGTTTCTATGAGTTACCATTTTAGTGAGATTATAATGTTTCCCAAAGTCAGTTTCTATTCAAAGAATCTGTATCTGCTCAGACTTCCATTCAGTATTTCAAATAGGAATTACTACCTTTTCAATTTATAAGGGTACAGATCTTCTTCAATCACTTCTGCAAATGAATTCAAGTCATAGAATAATAACGAACATATCTCTTACATTTTGTACATTTAAATTTCAAATATGAGATTTTTGCATGAATAGTTTTCATCCATTGCCATACTAAATCAGGTTAACTGTTTTAATCAGTCAAAACACCACCACCAGCCAAAAAAGGAGGAAAAAAACAAAAGAAAGAAAAGTCTTTCCTAATTTGTAAGTGCTAGCCTTCACAAAACTTCCTTATGAAATAAAGCTGAAATACAAGTTGCAACTACCAATCTTACATACTTTGAGAGCCTTTAGAAATTAGAATAAAATCTGCAATATCTCCTAACATTTCCAACCCAGAATTATTAGAAACCTGCTTCAAACAGGCTCGCTGAACCCATCCTCTTAGAGTGGCCAGCTCTGATATTAACTTTTAAAAGCACCTGCCAATAGCTGACTCTATGTTCAAGATTTTCTGGTCTTCCATACCACTCTAAAATCTTCCTCTCAAACTTCCATGTTTGGACATAACAGCACAGATCAGGTAAGAAGGGGAGAAGAAAAAAGGGAAGTAAAATAATGGCAAGAAAAGAGGCTGTACAAGGAGAGGCACTAACTAGAAATTATCTACTCAGACAACCTCACTGGCAGCTTTTTGCTGCTGTAGCAGCATACAACGAATCCAGGAGGTGCCAGAGACTCACTTAAGGTAGTTCCTAGGTAAACCTGCTTGATAAATGCTCAGCAAAACTGCTGGAGATGTGAAAGCACACAGTTCTATTCCCACTCAACCAGAACAAAAGCAAACCAATGATCTCAAAGGCCCCTAAGTTCCAGTGATGGCCTGACATGCTTTTGATAAATGGAGGAAGGCATTAGCATGTGCTGCGGATAAGGGGAAAGAAGGAGGACACTTTATGCGTGAGGAGTACCTCTAAAGAAAAGGTGACACATGTGGGACAGAGTCCATGTCATTAACCCCTGTAAATGACTCCCAAAAATCAGAACAGAAACTGGAAATACAGAAAAACAGTAATAAGGGACTGTTCTTCCTGAGTCCTGACCTAGCAATCCTGAGTAATGGAGTCTAGGGAACCCTAGTTGAGCAGGAAGCTTGGATTACATGACCTCCAGAAGCCCCTTCAACCTTGGCCATTCTGTGATCTGCTTCTCTGTGTGTTATGCAGCAAAGCCCTGTCATTTCCAGGCAATGTCCACAGCAGTACTTCTGTCAATCATAATGAATCTCAAAAAAAAACGCCTGGTCACATCTTTTCCCAGACAGCTAGGAAGATAAATTGCTTTCTTAGAGTGACAGAAGTCTTTCTGGGGTAATTTGCTTGCATTATTTGTAATAATGCAGAACACCACTGCATCCCATTACCCTTATTTCCATTGAAAACAATGGCTTTTGCTCACAGTGATCAGAGCCTACATTATTATTATCATTCAGAATCAGATTCTGTGTCATGGAAGCTGGGAACTTAACATCACAGTGCTGCTTATTTTTTTTCTATGAACTGATTGACTGCTTTGATAGCAGTGTTAATTATATAACTGGCAGAACTATAATTAAATTAACATGATCGCAATTTACCATTGACCAATATCAAGCAATTTACTACAGACAAATCCCAATTAGTTAGTTATCAAAAAAATGCCCCCCAGAGACACGATTTGCAAATTCAATTGTTAATCTAATTGAAGAGCAAACAGTACTGTGATTATTTATCAAAACACGTGGTCCAGCAGGGCACTGTTGCCCTTTAGGCATCTTGGAGCCTTCACTGTTTACCTCTGAGCAGGTATGAGGGGAAATGCTAGAGAGAGTACTATCAGTAACATCTCCTCTGCAAAAGCAAAACCTTCCCCACTTATGCAAGCCCCTGGCATGTTTTACTGTAAAAATACTGCCTGAGTTATGAGGAAATGAGTATAACCCAGCTGATCAAAGGCCATAGAGCAATTCACAGGAAGCATTCTGTTCAGTATTTATTTTAACCCTAAGCCAAATTGAAAGGACGCTGAAATTTTAGCAAACTTACATATTTATTTGTGTGCAGAATTTTTTCAAAAGCTGGGGAAAAAAAATATATCTCAGAATTACGTGTTTAACTGATTTCTGCTGAGAGTTTATTTATTTGGGTCCTATTTCCTTATTTTTGGAATTTGTTCATTTATATGATCTTTGGGGAAATTCCAGAGCCATCCTATTTGCAATATACCTAGAAACAATCAATATGTGGATGTATACTTTCTGTTTAGAAAGGAGTTTTCTTCCATACTTACCTAAGCCCTTTATATTTTAACCTGTAAAAATCATTACTCTTTTCTTTTTCTAAACCCAAAGCAAATAAATGTGAAGTACAAAAATAAAATAAAAATCTATTCCTTACAGTGAACTGACATGATCATAGCAGTGGCAGAAATTCTGCTAAGTGAGAGAGCAGCTCAGTGTCCTGGGTCAAGCAGATAGACCCTTGTAAATGCTTGTCCATACCTCAGCCAAAAATTGTCTTTCATTTATTTAAACATACAAGGCAACACTGCAAGCAGAATAAACAAGTTACACCTAACCCATAAGGACTGGAAAAATCAAGACCTGATTTGTGATCTCTGGGGAAAAGAGGAAGTTAAAAAATGGAAGTTTTGTTACCCAATAAATATTTGCTGGTAAGAAAGCTGGTTCAGAGCTAGTCAACTCAAAAAACCTAATCCACAGTCCAGTCCTTTAATATCTTTTTCTGTGCAATTTTCAAATATTTACACAACCCCTTCAGTTTCTTTCTCCTATTGATTAATACCACAGCACAGGACATTAGAGATAGAAATACAGAATTGTATCTGTTGTAGATGGCTACATTATACAAGCATTAGTCTAAAATTTAGCACAGAGAGTAGGACTGGTTCTCATACAGTGTAAGAATTGTTTAGAGAAGTTAATTATGGTCCTTTTTTTACTCTTCTTTGAAATTTTCTGGAACAAAACAAAAACTACCTACAATAACAAAAAACCCAAGTAGAAGACAGAGTGGCAAGAGGCTTTGCAAGTTTACTAAATACATTTCTACTCTTTAATTTAAAAAATCTATTTTGACTGATACATTTTAGATGTGAAGAAAAGAATACGACACTGCTAGGTTGACCTAGGCAACAAAAGGGAGCATAAGCACATGAGGTCTGATTATTCATGCCAATGGATTCCTGTTTACAAGACCAGTTGAGCTTTTGCATTTCACTCATCCTAGAAAAAGGACAAGCCAAATGTGTTCAATAATGTTCTTCACCTATTTAGTAGGGTCAGTCTGAGAGCACAGACTCTTCTGTCTCAGGTGAACAATTCAAAGACTCCAGTATAAGCTCTGGAGCAATAATGGACAGTCCATAAACTGCTCATTTCTCACTTACTATCTTTTACTATCAAATATTATTGACAAAATAAAAATATTATTATACCAGTTCACAGGAATTGTCAAGCTTCATTGAGGAGAGGAGGACAAAACACATTACTATTTGAATGCGATGGATACTATTCAGTCATGGCTAGTAAGTGATGCTGTAACTTGACATTAGTACTGGCAGTACTTGAGCAGTAAAAATTAGTTTCAAAAGAAGTTGGCTATTTTTCCATCCCCAACAATTTTGTTTAGGACATTACACAAAAGTTCCATCCACAGTGAAAGCCTTGGGAGCATGGGAAGACTAACCAAAAAGACAGGTACAACAAAACCCCTACTCCATGATCCACAGGAATCTATTTAGTATCTCCAGCATTTCATAATGCTATGAAAGTACTGACTGCACTTTGAGCAGCTTTGCACCTGACCTTTGGATGAAAAAGATCAAAAGGAATTACTCACTTGAAATTGGATGCTCTAACAGCTGATACTTCAAAGCATAACTTGGTGGGAAGTCCTGCTCAGGCCGTGTATCTGCTGAAACAAAGAGAACAGAGTGATTTGGTCTTGGGTACTTGCAGACATGAATTGACAGCCTGTTCTGCTAAGTGGTGCCACTGAAGTGAACTCTAAAAAGTAAAAGGTTGATATAAAACCTTCTGGCTCTTCCCTGGAATTCTTTCCACTGGCAATAAGAGACATCAGTTCAGGACACAGGTTCACGCTAAAACATTAATATAATGGATCAGGACCAAACTTGGATCCAAAATACGTCAATACAGGCAGAAACAACTGTTATCTCAAGAATATTCAACTCTCTGTTAGCAGAATATTAGCTGTATTCCTGCTATGAATTTTGCAAATTTTTATTTAGTTGTCATTTTTATTTTCTTTCAGCATTAACCAGCATTCCACTTACATTTCATCAAGCACACTGGCATGAAAAATAAACAAACACGTCCAAGCCTCCAAAAAATTCTTCAGTTTCCTTTAAAACAGAATCCTGCTTACAAATTAAGTGTTTATTTCCGTGACTGCCACCTAAACTAGAACTGGAAAAATTATTGTCCAAAATAAATCAGCACTCTGAGACAGGTAATAGGGGTTTTGGTGTTTTTTGGTTTTTTTTTTCTGTTAGCCTTCTTCAGCTCTCATAACCTATTTATTTGTTGCATCTATTCTTGGGCTATACGTGACTGTTAAGCTACTTGTTTGCAATATATGATGTATGATGCATTCTTCCTTGGCTTTGTCTGGTCACACAGGGGTACCATAATCTGTCTTTGCTCTATCATACTGATACTTTTATAACAAGGAAAACCTGCAGGGGCTAACAAATGACATGTGTTTGTAATTCCCCAATCACCACTGTAAAGACAATGCAGTTTCCAAAAGCATTCAGGAATAGCCTAGCTAATTGACCAGCTCTTTAAAAAATGTGTTCAAAAACACTTCTTATACCTATCTATGATCTTGCACATCAAAAAACACAGCAAAAAAAAAAAAAAAGGCAGAGGCTCAGCTGAAAACACAGCTGAGGTGTACTGTAACAGAGACTTATAATGACCTCTTCTGCTCTCTACATGTTATACTGCAAAATGGTTAGAAGTACAGAAAAAAGGGAGTAAGTAATCTGAAAGCTCATTAAGGTCTTTTCAAAGGATGATGACTCACAATCTCATCCATCCTTTTGACTGCCACAAAGGATAATAGTGTAAGAAAAGAATGAAGGGAAAGAGGGGGGGGTGAGCCTGTATTTTTTAGTTCATAATTATCATCTCCTCCAGCTCTTCACTCTGCCCAGCACAGACTTGCGTGTTCCCCAAAGAGCTTGTCATTTATCTAAAAAAAGGTGATATTCTTGCAATGGCAATGGAGCTGACTGGGGCTGTGCCCCATAAGTAGTCTCCCTGAAGTGTGTGGCTGCTTGTACAGCAAGATAGTGGCAACCAAGAGTTGGGGCAAATAATATCCAGCCTTTGGTCCAAAAATTCCTCAGTCAACTCAGCTCACTGGGATCTGAGTGTATTTTTGGTCCGAAAGTTTTCTTCCAAAGCACTGGGAGTTTTCAGGTTGCTGGGGGTTGGGTTTTTTGGTTGTTTTTAAATTCCTTGAAAGGGGCAAATTCTGTAAGATTTGGTGGGTTTACCTAAAGTGCATACAATCATTCAAGGATGCATTCTGCTCAAAGGTGAAATTGCCAACAGTGAATACAAAGGATTTAGGGTGCCTGGGGGGCTCATTTGACAACAGCAATACATTGACTTTTGTCAGTAAAATCCATCTTTTCAATTAACATATTATCTACTGAAGGCTTATTTAAGTTACACCAAACAATTTAAAAATCTAAGCTCAGTGATGTGTCAGATAACACATGCTCTGTTATTTGCAAGCTGTTAAAAATCCTTCCACTGGTTTCCTTCCATTTTTGCCATAAATGTGAAGCAAAGTTACTGCAGCCAGGAGAATCAGCGCACTTCTGTAGTCCTGAAATTGGGATGAGGATTCCACTCATTTTTTGACATTAGCCAAGAGGTAGAGGAGGACCCATGCTTTTTCAAAATAATAAACAGTAATGAGCATGGTGTTCCATAACACATCTATTTTTATTTTAAATGGTTTAGCCACAGCTGAAGAGCTTGAAGGAAATTAAGCTAGATCAAAAATCCTATTCATGCTTTCCAAAGTGGAATGGATAGTCTGTCATTTTACTTATGCAGCTCTTTCAATTCCGTGCTTATGGAACAGTGGTTTTGTGATTTGTTTCTTTCACTGTGGGCAACTGATTGTGTGCTGTACTTTTAAAAGTCTCTTCATCTTGAAGAAAACTTATTACTAATACATTGTGGGATGCCAGAGCTACTGTTGAGTGCCCAGTAACTTTAGAAGTTCATTAGACTGAAACTAGGAACACGCAGTGGGTGGGACATCTGCCTGGAAAGCTACAATAGCATCAAAGACACACACAAATTATAACAGTGACTCATTATAAACTCTTTGTGCCTCTAGAAGAACACACGTATCACAGCTTCCCATCTTGTTGTCATTAAGAATGTGAAAATGCTGCTTGAAAGTGGGCGCAACATATATTCATGTAAATAGACATATTTATAGGAAAGGAAGAAAGGGGTAGTTAAACTGTATCAAAGTAAAACAC
Source organism: Zonotrichia leucophrys gambelii (assembly GCF_028769735.1). Taxonomy (NCBI): domain Eukaryota; kingdom Metazoa; phylum Chordata; class Aves; order Passeriformes; family Passerellidae; genus Zonotrichia; species Zonotrichia leucophrys. The sequence goes on from NC_088172.1 coordinate 72,414,415, forward strand.
AACACTGATGAAAGCAAAAAACCTCTTTTAACTATCCACACAGGTATTTCAAAAAGGAAAAAAAAAATCCAAAAGCAGCTCTATTTTTAGACCAAATATGTAGACAATATTTGGGGTCTGTAGGAAAACTAAGTAATTTTTTAGACTACATACTTTTTCTTTTTATATTATTAGAACTGTGAATCCCTGGAAGAGTTTGAGGCCAGAATGGATAGGTCTCCAAGCAACCTGGTCTAGTGTAAAATGGCCTTGCCCATGGCTGGAGGGCTGGAACCTGGTGACCTTTAAGCTCCCTTCCCAAACCATTCTCTGATTCTTTCATTTTTGCTTTCTCTAGATCATCATAACTGTGGTTCAGGATCCTCCTAATGTTATATTAAGGTATAAATTTAGGCCCGTGTAACCTGTTTGCATTCACAGGGGTTTTGTCTTTGCCACATTTGGATTATACCATGGTGTAAGAGTTTGCAAAAGTGACGTGAGCCCAAGCCCACAACTACCAGCATTTACTACCAGGATTTAGACCATTTGTATTAGAGAATAGATTAATGGTGAAATAACAATTTTGAGAAACATTTCCATAGTAAGAGTGTTAATACCTAAAAAAAAGCGGTAAAAAAGCTTTATTGACAGAGAGAAAATTCTGCTTTACACATCTGTTGTACTCTACTCCCACACTGAAATAAATCCAGAAATGCAGGACAATGGAGTTAAAACCATTTCAGAAAGAATTTGGCAAATATATATCCCCATCCTTTGCCAGGTCCTTCCAATCTCAAGATGCAGAGAGTTAAATTCTGTGAGAACAATTTCTAGAGGTTTATCCAATATGTATACTTGGCTGAGGACTGCAGCTTTTCAAGGGATTGATTTTTCAAATATACTGAACAAAAGAAAATGCTGAAAGCAAAACAAAAATTATTAAACTGAAATTTTCTTCTTTGAAGCAACTTATACAAAGCACCCAGGTTTGGAAGTGAATTGCTAGCCTTAAAGGCACCATTTACAAAACAAAGTTCTAGCAGCAGTCTATCATCTCTGACTGTCCTACAGCCATCAAAGTGTCTCCATCTTTGCTGCTGCTGCTATTGTGTTAGCAACAGAAACATTTACAGGAGTGGAGCAGCATCACTAGCTGGCAATGAGGACAACTCACTCTCAAAATAGTCCTTGCACATCATATTGTAGTACTTCCTTGAAAAAGAACCAAAACATCCTGTTATAAATTTAAACAGATGAATAGTGACATGTGCCAGGATATCCCAACAGTCCCATCAAGTTCTCCAGAACAGAGTGAATATGAAGATGTTGAAATTGCTGCCAGCTGCACTGGTGTGTATGAATGCCCTGGGACACAGGTAGTCACAGGATATTACTGGAATGAAATAGCATAAATGCTTTTTTTTTCTTTTTAATAGATGGAAGGTGGTGACTACTGGGCTTTCCCCCAGCTAGTATCATGGAAACACTATTCCACATCTTAGTCGAGGCCATTTGCCAGTGTTCAGTATGAACCACTGCTTATCACTTCCACAGCTACTTTGTGCTGGCTAAGTGCCTCTCCCCAGCTGTCTGCATGCTATCATGAGCACAGTCAGCACAGCAAATCACAGTGCACACAATGGTGAACCCACTATCACCTCAAGGGCAACTTTTGGCAAACATTCCCTTTTATATTAATCCAACTTTTCCTTCACACAGTTGTGATCTGTTTGTTCACTGGTTTTTCCCATCTAAATTCCACTGAATAAACTGTGCAACAAATAAGAGCTGACAACGAGCAGACATCAAAAGGGATTTAGGTCTCTGGACCGCTTAACTTCTGTGTGGGGAAGGCACAGAAAAGGACATGCATGGATTCCCTGTGCAGAAAGGTCTGAGGTTTATAAGAAAGTGTCTCATGCCAGTGAACTTCACAAAATTTTAGAAGGGTTTTTAAAAGAGAGAGGAAGAGAGAAGGGCAAAAAAGCGAGCCCTGGTGCTTTCTTAGGAGGGGAGGAGAACATACAGACAGAAAGAACAGGAATGAATACTTTAATACCAGGCAACAAAGAGGTACCAAAAAAGGAAACCAATCAAAAAAATAAAGGCATAAATCTGGAGATGGCTGGACCCTTAAAAAGAAGTATGAAAACCAGAAGGAAAGTAGGCAGTAAATTATTTACCCGGTATATTTCTTCACCAAATTGGTGAAGGAGGCTAACAGCACCATGGACCATCTACCAACCACCAGACTCCAGACACCACTGAGACCTCCTCTTCTCATTCTGGAGTGCTGCCATGGCAGTACAGAGCCTGCTAGCTCCCCACAGCCACAGTGCTGCAGACAGGACTGGCCTTCACTCTCCCAGCAAAACGTGGGACAGCCAGGGAGCACGAGGGCACCCCCAGGACCAGACATCAGGCTGGTCACCTTACACAACCCGGCAGGTCACCTCGCACAACCCAGTGGCTTCACCGGGGTCCACCTTGCAGCACCTGAGGCAGTGTCTGCCTTCAGAGCTGCATGATAAACCTCTCCTACCATGTATCCTGTCCAGGCTCTGGGATCCCCTGAGACCCACATGACAGCTGGTGCCCACAGGGACTGTCCTGGCACACAGCCTGCAGCCGAGCTTCCCCCAGAGGCACCCGGCTTGTTCCGTGCCTGCCAACGTGAGCACAGCACCAAGGCAGCACAGGCAGGGCTGGCAGGAGGCTCATTGCTCTCAACCCACACTCAGATATAGCTACAGCCTCCTCAAAGAAAACGTGATTCAAGCTTGCAGAATTCACTAGGAGCTGTGGGCATCAAGGAGCGCTGAATCCAGCCCTTGGACAAGAGGTGTATAAAACTCCTTTCAGGCACTACCCCATCACAGTGACATACACCCCTTTCCCATAACTCGGAGGTAGGTGAAAATCTTGTCTCCTTTCTGTTAATTTCTTTCTCTGGAAGTCAGAATAAAACCCAGGCACTTAGAAGAATTATATTTTTATTTATGGAAACTTATTTTCTGATTTATTCAGCAAAGCTCAATCTTCTGTCTCTTCCAAAAAGCACCTGGCTTTTTAACCCAGCACTCCACAATATCCACACATACAGAGGATCTAATTCAGACAGAAGAAATTGATTTTTCACCTTAATCTCACCGCAGTTAATAGAAGGAGATAGTGGGAGTTTTTATTGGCAGCTTGACTGACCACTGCTTCAAGCAAGACTGACCAATGGGATGCTGAGGTCACCAAGCTAGCAGTAATTCATATCAGGTTGCATATAACCTGAGCTGCAGTATTTTTCTTATCCATCTTGCTGCCATCAGGTGGCCTAATGCTCTGCTACAGGGAACAATTACTGTTACTCAAAGTAATCCTGCTTCTTGGGGGAAACACAAACTTAACCGAAACATAAAAATATTCTTTGCTCTTACGCAAAGAAGTCTGGCAAAAAGATAAGGAAAGACAACAAAAATAATGGTAAGAAATTGGCAAAATCATAAGTGTGAGACGTTCTCCATGACACATCTGCTGTTCTTTAAATGACACAATCTGTTCATTGCAGGAGCTGCTTCCTGAAATCCAAGTTTTCTAATACCAAGCACTTTCAGCATTACTAAAGCCTCATATGTTTCCTTTCTTCTGGCCCTTCTTATTCTGTTTTTATGAGAGGCATTTTTATAGCCTAGAACAAGAAAGCACTTAAAACTTTGAAAAGTTTGGTGCCAGTTTCTATAAAGCATTAAAATAAACTTTTGCGATAACAGCAATAGTCAGTGTAGTAACAATCAAAATGATATTCAGTAAAGAGTATAATTTCACAGCCCCATAAAACCAGATACAAATGTGAATTCCCTCAAGTGAGACTTATTCTTCACATTCTTTTTTCTTACCTTTCATTGTATTTCCAGGTATCATCCTTCCTGATGGCTTCCAGCAGCTCTCAACAATAATGTAAAATTACTGTGCTGTTGCCATGCATTAACAAAGCCAGTCCAAATCACCTTATCCTGAGAAGCTGCGCTCAGAAGTATTCTCTCATGTGATAGCAAAGTATTAATTGTTACTGTCCCAAAGAGTCAGTTAACCAGGCTCCTTATTGATAGAAAAGAACATCCAGAGAGAAGGCAAGCAATTTTCTGAGGACATCACCTGCATACTTTCACATGACCTACACAGGCTATTCCTGTCTTGTTGTAATTTTATTTCCTTGTGGGAACATTTTCTTTTTTCTTATAGAAAATTATGCATTTTAATATCTTTACTTTTTGTCATTAACAGGAGAACAGTTATAGTTTGAGGATATTTTCAAAAATTCAGTTTTTAAATAATATTAAGAGAAAAAAAATTAAATGTCTCAAGGTATTGTAAATACATGTCTTGGACTAGGTAATCCTTTTCTCTCTTACTAGCCCAGTCTCATCAGTCAAGTTTCTTTCAATTAAGAGTGCTATTACGGGGATTCCTCTTACCTGTAAAGTCAATATGAGAAATTCAGGGGAGTAGTAATACATTTCATTAACCTGACAGTTTTTACAATTAAATAAATATGCAACACCACTTTTAATTAATTTCCAAGTAGAATTTTCAAATATTCATTTCATTCATTATCTTCTGTAGCAAAACTCAGACTCTCTTCTAGGAACTAAAAGGTCAGCCTTCCAGAAGAGCAGAAATATCTCAGATGCACGTGCAATATCTCCTCCTATTAGAGGAGGAACTTGGACCCACAGCACACTGCACAAACAGGAACCCTATCTGGAGCAGAGAGTTGCTCTATTCCCTCTTTTTCATTAAGCATATTACACAATGCTAAGCAGCTCCCAACAGTAAATCCTCAGGAAAAATCCATTCTATTTGTATCAGACAAGGACTTGAAAGACAAGAGAATTCACATAAATTATTATCAAACTGCTACTGCTCTCATTTTAATTTTAATACTTCATACTTGAGAGTCTCAGAGAGTGGGCAGTAAGAATGGCTGTTTCTTTATGGTTAGGACATTTGCATAATAGGAAAGCACATCACCATGCAAATTTTCAGCAAATAGTTGTCTAAACAAAGCAGAAAACACAATAGAAGAAACAAGAAAAAAAACACCCCAAAACATTCTCTGACATTCTTCTTAATATGGTCTTCGTGAAGACAAGTTTAGGTGCAATCCAAAACAGAAAATATTTTGTCTTGACATTGACATACTGAATGCTTTAATCTATAATTACCAGACCTTCTAGCAGCCTTCCAGGTCACAGGGTGTACCTAGTTTCCTTCAAAAGTGGTTTTGAAGCAGATCTTCCAAGTATATCCCTTCCTACTGTGCTGTGCTTCATATTTGACAGAGATTTCAGAGCACATTAGCAGGAAAGCTTTGGGGGAAATAATGAAGCACCACGCCATTCAAAGACATTCTCCAGGACCTCATCTGATGCCTTCCAGTGACCAAGGGACATTCAATCCATGTATTAGACCAAAGAAAAACCTGCTGAAACATCCAGTGCAGATGTCAAATCCTCACAATCAGTCTGCTTTCCAGTTCTGCTTCTACTGGGTCACTTTTTTTTTCTAGCATAGATGCAAGATGAATTTATTCTTCTGGGCAAATTTAAACCAGTTTTCAATGTTATGAACAACTTTGGAAGAGTAAAGGCTGCACATTTGCATTAATCTTCATGTTTACATGAGAAGGTTCACTTTTCCAGATTGCCTCAGTGGGATTACCAGAGCTAACTGCACAAATACCAGCACAAAATCAGCACCCAGCAAACTTGGAGTAGTCAGGTAAGATTTACAGTGACCCAAAGAGGCTAGATCAATTTGGAGTGGGTAGCTGCTTTAAGAGCCCTTAACAGGCTTGGTAGCTTAGCTAATTTGAAGAGGGATGGCAAAAGGCAAGTTAGTCTAAAACAAAAATTAGTTGATCACGGTACATGCCAGTTGGCAAACACATCACTAAATACAACTAGAGGAAGCAAGGTTTAGTGCTCCAAGCAAAACAGAGCACCATATCTACCGAATTTTACTCCTACACAGTTTTCCTGTTTAGTGAGCAGAAAGACATAGCAGCAGTAAATCTACCGTCCCAGCAGAGCTGCTTATGTCTCAAGCAGTAAGAGTCAAAAACAGTTGAAAGTGCAGTAGAGAACATTGTTGTTTCTTCAGGTGGTAACCAAGGAATCAAAAAGACACGTTTTTCTCAGTGGATTTATGGACAACACAGATTGCAAGGTCTTTCTTTGTGTTTGCTTAACCCAGGCATGTTACGATCTGACTAGTGAGAGATGCCTCTGCCCCAACTTGGTGCAAACAAGACCCTAAGCCAAAGTTAATAATACAGTAAATGTGAGGTAGAGAGAGAGAAAGAAACAGAAAAGCAGGGGAAAGGCAAAGAGAGAGAAAGGTTAAGCAGAAGATAGTCACCACCCCTGGATCCACTGACATCCCACTGGTCCTTCTTCAGCTTTCCCTCAAAGGCTTACGTGAAGTGGCACATCCATTTTCTAGTGAAAAGCTTCATTATATCATCTACAGCTTCAAATAACTATATTTAAATACCACCTTTTCCCTCCTTTAAAACATGCAAGTTGTCTAGGATTTGAAAAAAATCCCATAATCATAACTTCCTAATGAATCATGTATCACTTAAGCAAAAATGTTAGGGTTTCTTTTTTATCATTATTTTCCAGAGCCAAATACAGACCATGTTCTGTTAACATCCTTGTTTAATATTATTGGTAAAAGTACTTGCTGGTACTTTTATTATATTATATATAATTATATAATAATTATTAAATATTATAATATATATAATTAATTATATAGATTATAATTATATATTATATAATTATATATTACATATAATTATAATTATATATTATTATAATTATATATTATATATGTATAATTAATTAAATATTATAATTATTATAATATTATACCATATTTTTTTTAAATAATTGTCCTAAGAACAAGAGCTTCTGAGCCATTTTTATGGTTGGTTTTACATTATTCTCATATAATTTTGTCTCTCTTACAGAATATATTCTTCCTCTTTTTGCATGGTATTCTTTTCACTTAAGTCTAGTTGCTAGATGTAAGCAGATGCCTAAAAGTCAGCCTTCCTTTATAGGCTGTAGGAAAAAAATACAAAAGACCCCTAAGCTTGATTCAGCATACTGGAGCACCCACTTAATGCAGAGGATGATTCATGTATTCTATACTTCTGCCCCTGACTAGCAGAGCTGCTTTGAAGAAGCTGCTCAGACAAGACGAGACCTATTGCTAATGCCTTACAGATATATCTGCATCACCAGCTAGCACAGTGCAGCAGGAGTGCATTGGCAGAGCAAAACCCCTGGTGCTGAGAAGCACACTTCCACACTAGGTACACTTCAGGGAGAGAGGAAAAGAGTGTTTCAAACTTGCTGTAGTCTGTCCCCCCCTGGCTGAAAGCCCACTAGCAGTTGGAGCACACTTAGGAGTGCTCCAGCACACAGGAGCTTAGGCCTGGCTGTTAAATCAGCAGTCTCCAAGACCAGGGATGTTCCACAGTGAGAATCCAAAGCAGTAAGTGGGAAAACCCAGGAGGTTCAAGTTAAAGGCGCGTCCTTTGTCTGACCTAAACTGCTAATATAGATATGTCAAGAGTCACTATTTGTGCCCTTTGAAATGAACTTTGGGCTTTTTTTTTTTTTTGGCACATTCAGTCAGTGTCCTGGATCCAGGCAATTATCCCATTTGTAAACTGCCTACTCTCGGTATCAATGCTGCATTTTGACCCTTTCATTAACAGAAACATTTTGAATTTATGCCCAGCACCAGCTATGCCATCAGCTCTGCTACCCTTGTTGATAATATCTTATCAACCACTTCTGTGGTTGCATCTGACTCCTTCATGGTTTTATATATAAATTCATCTAACCTCCCTCTCTTGTGCCACAGATGACTGATTTAAGAGAAGAACAGCAAAGGGAGAACAATATTGTTGACAGTGAAGTGGAAAGCTGTTAGCAGGAGCTGAAGAGTGAAAAATTCCAGTGCTTCCATTTTCTCAAACACTTTCTTTTTGCCTTTGACCTTAATGAGGTTTTTTTTCTCACTATTCAGGTTTTTAAAGCCTCTGATGAATCTAAGGGCAAAATATTTTTGTTTTCAATAAGAAATCAAGCTAAACACAGTACAAGGCAAACTAAATTGAAAAGTACTCCCTGGGAAGAAGATAAAGACTAACACTGAATCATCTGATGGTGAGTCTCACTACAAACATCACTGCTAAATCAAGCATTCCTTGTTACCACAGGGAAGTGATTGCATGGAAAATTTAAATCTCACAAAGGGAATCATTGATTTTAGAAGATAAAAATGTACTAATAATGAACCCAGCAACAATATAACTTCACAGATATTTAGCAGTACAAGCTGCATGTCTTGTATCCTTCGGGAATGCACAGCCAGCCAAAGGTCATTCTGTTTTGTTATTCTTATCATCATATTTCACTTCAGAGGCTCTTCTATCACTCACCAGAAATAAATATATTTGTAGAAATCAGTATTTTGCACATGAAGCTCAGTCACTAACATGTGCCTTCATTTCAGGAATGCTATACATTTAAAATTTCCAACCCAATTTCAGTTGGAAGCAGTTGAGTGATTCAGGAGAGATAAAGCAGTAATTCACAATATCTTCTATCCAGAGCAAAGACAGAATTGGTATTTATCTCTCCTCCTGCTCCCATATCACAAAACTCTAATCTTCTCATCACCAGAAATAAAAGTTTATCTGTTCCCATATCCTAAGCCTGCACTGTCACTTCCTCCATGGCTCTTTCAGAACCTCCCTCTGACCACCTCCACAGATGAGGAGAGCATGGTTACAAATTATTCCTGTCCCCTGAACTAAGGGAAATGAATTTACCAAGCCCAGAAAGCACATGGAGAAGGCCAGCCACTGAGCGTCCTTAGCTTCAAATCCCAGCAGCTTCCTCCTCCTCTTTCTAGATCATCCCTTCCAACTGCAAGTCAGAAGGGATTAAGAAGTCTAAGGCAGAACTATCCTCCTCTTTACATACAAATGCCTGTGTTTGCCTGACAGCTCTTTGCCTCCTAGGGGCTCCTCAGCCCTCAGAAGCAGCAGATCAGACACAGAGATAACAAAATACCATGTAAATTATATGCTTGCATCCATGTGATGCTCAAACCACCTCTGCAGTACAGCCCATGCCTTGAACTTAGGTCAGGTTAGCCTGAGCTAACTCCAGCAGCAAGCTCAGCCTGAGGCTGAAACACTTTTCCTGGAAGTTTAGGAAATTATTGGTGAGTACCTCACACTCCTGCGCTCTTGGCCAAGCCAGCTAATTTAAAGTTAACTTTGGGTACACCCTGATGCACAGTCACAGCAGCAGCTGTCCAAGAGTACAAAAACCCAACATAATTTGTCTCTCCCGGTCCAATACCTTACTGCTTTTCTATTTTGTTACTACATAACTGATGAAAAATGAATAAAAATATTCCAGTACTATCCAAAAGCATTTCATATATAACACACATCTGCACAATTCATGTGAAACAAAGCTTTAAGTACCTATTATAAAGATTCAAGGGAAACTGAAAATAAACACAAAAGTTCCAATACAGATCTCTGAGAGGCTTTATATCAGTTTTCTATTGATATTAATGTGTTACTCCCAATTTACATCAGTGTAGGGAAGAACAGACACCCAAAGACTATGCAAACACCAAGACCATAAAAAGCAGGAAAAGAAAGAGCAAATTATACTAACAGAGGAATCCATTAAGCTGCATATATAATTCCTGAATTTGCAGCATCCCACATCATAAAATGCTGCACTTATTTTTATTACAAAACACTTTTTAACCAAAAAAAATTTGCTTATTAAACTACACTAGAAGCATGAAGACTAAAATCTGTCAGATTAATCCTGAAAGTTCTTCAGAGTTCGCATTTCACAAGTGATTTGAGATTTACCCTTGATAGTCTTTAGTATTGAGGCTTTTACTGAACTGTACCCTAAATTCTAAACTCAGAGCTTTATAAATTTTAAAGGTTTTTAGTCTATTTAGTGTTGTTGTCAGCTGTGTTGGACTACCACAGTCCTGTCTTCACATACGAAACAGAAAAGCTAGCATTTGTCTCACATACAATAAAATGCAGTGAATTACTGCAGAAAGTAGGTATATTGAAAAAGGAGCAGCATGATTCATGTCTATTTTGTCCAAAATTGCACAGAAAGGCATTTTCTATCATCATTAGAACATCATGCTAAAGTTTTTAGAACCTTACTTAGTGCTCTTTCTACTGTCTACCATAATGTGCAGCCCAACCCTTTTTTGCCTCATACCAAAGCAAAAACGAAACAGACAAAGTGACACGTTCAATGCTGTCATCCCATTTCAAGCTTTCCACAAACACACTAAATTGGCTTCAGTGAGTGGTAGAAGTTTCAGTCAATAACTCAGCTGAGCATTGTAATTTATCTGGACTAAAAGCGAAAAGATATTATGTCTTGGTACTTAGTGAATTTTTAATCCATTCCCTGTAGCTGTTACTTCCAGCATCTTGAGTTTTGCTTACTAAGAACACTAATTGACATTCTATACAACGAATGTTTCCACATAGTAAACATTTGGCTCAACATTTTAGATATGGGGAACTTATTTCAAATAACAAATATGTATACGACAAGAACAAAAACTGTTCATCAGCATTCTTCTAATCGTAGGCAAGAGCAGTTTGTCCCAACTGGCAACCTAGGCCTGAATTTGCAGTGCAAGATTCATCTCTCAACAGACTAAGGCTGAATAGCAAATATAGAGGTTAAACTTAAGGAAAAAAATATATCTCTAGGCTCTAGTCTGGAACACACATCTTATTACAGAAACACAAAAAGTATGCTGACACCGAGATTTTAATCTGAAATTCAATATGGCCTGAGAAGACATACTTCACATTTGGGGGCTCAAATTAAATTGTAGATAGGAGAAAACCTTTAACAGATACTCCCCTACAATCAATCTAAGGGCTGAAACATCTACCTGTGAACCAAGTCGAGTGGCAGTAACAACAGAATATATTCTGTGGGTTTTGTTTCTGGTTGATATACATTCATATTTTGCATCCAAATCAGACATTGTGTGCAGACGTATTTTGATACTGAAACTCAACGCCAATGCACACTAGTCAGTAATACTTTACCTCTTCTCAAAAGCTTCCAACCTTATGTTAATTTTGATCTATGTCATGAATAATTTGACTTAGGCGATCCCAATATTTTGCTGTGTATATGATGTGTGCCATGCTAGTTATCCTACCCTATGGCTTCATTCTGCAGGTATTCCGTGTAATGTCAGATACTTCTGAAAGTGATAATGCTGCCAAAACACATGGGATTACTTACCTAAGAAATGCAGAGCTTGAAAGCAAAGTAGTGAGATACATTAGGCTCAGAGAGGTGAACAGGGCATACATAAAACATACTAAAATAATATGAACAGGCTTTGTAAAGGTGAAGTAAAGAACAGACGCAGCACACTGCTCCAGGAGACACAGCTCCCACACTCACAGAAGGGGGAAGGGGGAGCACCTTGGCCTCTGTATCACCCTCTATTCCCCAAATCTCCCCAGCCTGACACCCTGCAGTGGGAACATGTTCCTCTGCACTCCCACAGAGGGATCAGCAATATCATCCCCTAGACTGGAAACTGTTCCGCTAAATACCTAGCACATGCAGTAAACAAAATATTTGCTTTCACATTTGCTTCTATATAACAGCTTTCACTTTTCCAAGCTGTTAAATATCTCCCAGGGGACATTCACATCGCAAAACCTTGAGAGCAAAACAGAAGGTGTGCTTTGCTCTGAAGCTAGGTCTATCTGTGCAGCAGATCATTACCACCCATGCAGTTTCTCTTAGAGCATTTACTCTTTGGAAAAAAAAGAAAAATTAAAAAAGACTCTGTAGTCCCTGTTCTCACCTTGCAGTAACCTTGTAACACAGTCTTATGCCCTGCACTTCTGGATCACAAAGAGCCATCTGGACTTGTGTTTTCTCTGAGCTCTGTCCCTGTCCTGGGCCACCTCACAGTTGTTAATTAGTGGCACTGTCTACAGGCAAAGTACTCTGCACATCATCATTTATATTATAAATGCCTTTTCCCCCCTGACTCTCTGCTATGCTCCTGCTGCTAAATGTCCTTAATTTCAAATTCTTTATGCTAGGCTTTGCCTTTAATAATACTTGAATGAAAAGCAATTTTAAAGTAATCCATATTGTCAGTGGTCCCCTCAAGCAAATGTGATTTCTCTTAGCTTTACTTTCATGTACTTTCATGTCTAGGTTAAGAAGTTTAAGGTAAGCAATTAAAAAAAAAAGGCAAAACAAAAAATGTTTAAGGTCAATCATTGAACAACCCACAGTTTTTAAACATTTCCCCAACAGTTGTCCATATGCTTGTGAGTTCTTGCAGACCATCACCTTCCACTCCAGCCTATGTCAATCATTACAATCTTTAACTTGCAGGAAAAACTAACGTAACAGATTACAAAGGGGAAGTTTCAGCAATGGGAAACAGCTGAAGTGAGCTAGTAATGAAAGCAACAGCTGACTGTCAACACCTACTGCTCTGATAATATTATATCAGCATGGTGGCATCAAGGTAAATGAGCCTTTTTGAACTGAGGAATTAGGCAACCTTGAGAAATCAGCCAAATAAATCAAAAGCTCTTGCAGTCATAATCAAGAAAAATATTGAGAATGCATACTCTTACACACAAAGTCCTAGACTTGGATCCAGAAAAGCAAGTTTTAGGGTTCCTGAGGTTCTTAAGTATCTATGGTATGCTCCTCAAATCAGTTGCTTTGATAATGTCAGGTTCTTGTGATCCATATTAACATCACCTCTTTCCTGTTTAATGGCGGGCCAATTTTAAAGGGCCTTCTGGTTTCCAGTGCTTCTGTAAAGCTCACTTGCTGGGCTAGCACTACAACATGCAGAACACAGAGGGATCCCGGTGTCTCCAGAGGGATGCCAACTTCTCCTCCTGACATTTTTGGAAGTCCTACTACTTGCCACCAGAATGCATATGGGACAGTAGCAGCTCCTGTGCAGAGGATGAGGGAACAGCCTTTCCTAAAGCAAAGTTCACTTATTCCCTCATATCCCTGATGCAAAGTGGGCTGAACAAGCCTCATCCTACAGGCATCTCATTTTTAGTGCCCACACAAACAGTGGACTTTCCCACTGCCTCTTTCCCCTATAGCATGTGCAGCCTGGGTACCTCCTGCTGGGGTAAACAAATTCAGTGCCAGCAGCAGCACTGAGAAAGCTGGAATGGGTTACAGAACATGTTCCAGCCCTGCTTCCAGACCTAGGAATTTGCTCCACAGATGGCGCTCCTCAGTAGAAGCAGGATGTGCTCATGTGTTCTTGAGCTTAGTGCTGCACGTGTCAGAGCCCTGGAGCAGAATCTCTGCTGGGACCTGACCTCACCTTCCTCTCAGACATGAGACTGCTTTCCTGGGGAAGATTGCAAATCCTGTTTTGTTTTGAAAGAAATTTTATTTTTAGACACAGAACTTAGCATCCCTCTGGAGACATAGGGAGCGTCCGTATTCTCTGCATGGTGTAATGATAGCCCAATGGGTAAGCATTAGAGAAACACTAGAAACCAAAACACTCTTTGAAATTGGTCCACCATTAACCAGGAAAGAGAAAATAATAAGGATAGGAGAGTCTAAATTTTGAATGCTTTCAGAAGAAATTTTATACTTTTATTTATGGAGACCCAAGGCAAAAAATCCAAGCATTGCCAACACACTAACCCCACATATCCTGAGTCAGGGGATAACAGCATGCCCACATTAACTCTTACAGCAAAATAATTAACGAAGACATGCAAGAAAAAAGCTCTGCTGAAGTTTAAATTCCTTTCTCTTGGGCACAGACAAGTGTAATGATGCAGCATTGCAAATTAAATATTCTAATGCAAATCAGGCCCATTTCTGAATGTCACAGTGACCTGAGCAGCCACTCAGAATAAAATATCATCGTAGTTCCCCAAACCAAAGGAGAAGTCTAATGGTGCTCACAGCACATAGAACTGTAGAAATAGATTTTCTCCATCTCATATACAAATGCACAGCTCTTGTAATTAATTCGTCTGAAGGAAATGAGATGGCTAGCAGTTATGCAAGAAACTAATGGGAATTTTAATAAGGTACCAAAAAACCAAAAAAAAAAGAAAAGCTTGTGATGGACACAGTTATTTGATATCTTAGACTTCATTCTGAATTTTAAATAATTAATTTTAAAAACCAAACAAACAGTAATTGGGTTTTAATAATTGAGAGAACACGAGATAAGGAAACAATAACCAATGAAGAGAAGAGGAAATTAAGTAATGGAAATAATCTTAGAAGATCCAGATAACTTGAAATCATAGTTCAATGTATTTCATTTTTTCCTCCTGGGACTTCATACACCCTCATGTTCTTGCGTAGTTTCTTCTTATGCAAGGCTTCAAGATTTTTGTGTGCTGCAGCAACATTACAGTGAGTTCTGTGATCTTCAGTAGTTAACACTGCAATAGGATGAGTTTGTACTTATTAAGAAGCAGCTCTGTAAGATGTACAAGTGAATTCAAAAATGCACTCCTGCAGATTATACCTATGACAGCCCTTTAAACAGCAAGTCACCTACCACTGCCAACTAAGCTTTTGATGGGAAGAAGAGAGTGCCTCTATTCAAGCAAAAAGCAGTTATAGGCAAGCTGGTTTTCAGCACTGCTTCTCTGTTATACAGCTGTGTTTGACATGCATAGGCACTGATCATTTCAATGTTCACTGATGTACAAGAATTAGCTTTCCTCTGTCTTCCAAGCTATTTAAGGATTTATACTGCTTTCTATGTAAGGGCCATGAGATAAAAGTCAGTCTACTGTCAGCTTTTTCTAGCACATGGAGGTCTGAGGTCTGAAAGGGTGCTGTGGATTACAAAATTTGAAAGCTTGAGTATTTCTAAACACAAAGAAATTTCACAAGAGCCTTGTATGGAGAACTCACAAGAGACCTCAAGCAATGTCTGGATTCTCTTAGAAAGAATAAAGAAATGCTTCAGCTTATGCCAAAGCCTTAGAAAAAACACTGCATTGTTTTTTCAATCTCTCCCTCTCCTATACATTTGTTCATTTAGGCAAGTCTAATGCGAGATTCTCAGCTATGTGGTATGTCTCTGATATGACTAAGCCAGGGCCAACTGGCTTAACACAGAAATCTCTATGAATGTATCTGAAGCTCCATCTGGGCAATAAGCTCATTGATGGAGGCTTCAAGCTGCTCCCTGGGAAGGATTCTTCTCCAGAGCACTCCCACTGATGACCAAAAGGGCTACATGGCTGAAATTTTCCCAACTCTGTCAGCAGCGCAATTCAAACCCCAACAATTTACTCATGCTCAGCAAAGCTTTAAAAATATTACAGCCATGTTTTGTTTCTGCTTTATTGTAAAGCAAAGTTAACCAAGAGCACTCCGCTCAGGAAAGGGGGAATGCATGGTCTGCTGTGCTGAAAGCCAGCAGGATTATTGTGGCTGTTGGACTAAGCCAAGAAGCACGTACATTCAAGCGCATTCAGGTGCCATAGAACTAATGGGCAGATATCCAAATATATCTTATCTCCTTCCTATAAACCACTGCATAATTTTTATTCTTGGAGTAGTTGCACCTCACAAAGGGGAGTATATCTTGTCTCAAGATACAGCTACAGCTCTGATCAGTAGTAAAGAGATCTGTCAGGAAGCAAATGAGAGTCAAACTCAGTTAAACTGCTTCACCAGCTTCACCAGCTGACCTTTGTTCTTTTCTCAAACCAATGCAAATCACTTAACTGAGATTATTTCTTTTTATCGCTGTATTTGAGAAAATAATCTGTGTTGTTCTTCTCAGGGCATGCCCTTAGCTAGATTCTAGCTTGCTCAGCCCACCGCTGCAACCCAAAATGAGTCCTCCACTGTGCACAGGGACTTCATATCCTCTTTTCCTACCAAAAGAGAAGATGTGAGTTCTACTATTTCCTAGTAGAATTTCCTAGTACTATTTCCTGCAGTGAATAATCTAAAGTTGTGTAGTATTGAATCATAGTCCTTGAAAAAGCTAAAAAACTCAAATTCACTTATGTCTTCAACAGCACATACTGTTGAATATTTACAAGGATCCTTTCCCTGTGATTTATCTCATTAAATAAAATTTTCAGGTTGTTAGTATAATTCTTATCACTGGTCACCTAATTCCTGGCTATCCCAGGCAGTGTTATCTGAGAAGTTAAGCAATTAAACCTTTAAGAAACTGAGTCTTGAATGTCCTTTGACCCTTGCTGAGAATCACTCTCCTCCTTTAATGAGTGCTATTTTTGAAAGATCAATCAAGAGAAAAAAGTAAATGTCAGCCTGCTCCTCTCCTACAAAGTGAGAGATACTGCTCCCCTCTGCACTACAAGAGTAGCACAATAATCCAGGTGATGAAGAGATGCCTCTCAGCTTCTGCAGGAGGAAGCAGGGCTGTTTAACTCTCCTACCTCTCATTCTGGTCGGAACAGAGTGAGCAAGCAGAGCTTCTGATGGGACATCAGCATTGGCAGTTCTCCTTTTCCTGTGTTTACTTGTGTGGGTCTCAGGGGAATCACCAAAAGCAGAAGCCATGAGACCTAAATACTTGGAAGACCTTTTCATGCCTGCTTAGGAAAACCTGGCAGCTGTCCTCCTTCCTTCACCACTGCTGCCAAGTCCAGACTAACAGCCTCCTAAAACAGGAGGAAAAGCAGTTCCCACAACCACTTTGCAAGCTGTCCAGAGCCCTGCAGAGCTGGATCATCACCCTCACAGAGGATCTCTACTGCTCTTAACTCCACAGGGAGGATGCTTCAAAAACCTCTCTGAACTGCCCTTTTCAGGCTCTTATCCTGCCAACACAGCCATCAGGAGCCCCAAGAGATACACTCACAACTCCAGCAAGGCCCAGGGTTTATTCTCATTTCTGGGCATGGGTCTCCTAGGTCCCTCTTGTTTTGCTTCAACCCTATTGCTATTTTCTACCCAGCATACACATTATAAAGCACACAAATAAGACAAGTAATAATTCTGCTTTCTTGACAAGATCTGCTTCTTAAAGTCTCTCCTGGCAATAAGCAGAAACAGCTACTGCTGAAAAGCACTTGGAGAGAAATATCAGCAGCAGCACAATGTAAATAATTAACGAAACCACTGTTTTAGATTGCATTATGCAAAGAAGAATAAATCATCAGACAAGCATTAAATATTTCATGGAAGTTATTGTAGAGTTGAAGAATCAAGTGTCCTTCTCTATCATTTTGGAGCATGGAAATGTCATCAATACATTTAAGAACTGCCTCTCATCCCCTCCGCAGCACTGAAGGAAATGGATTCCCTGGAATACTGTATGCACTTTTTTCTACATCCAGATTTCTAGAAAGTTTGTAGTAAGAATTTCTTTGGTGGGGGAAGGAAAAAAAAAAAACACAAAAAGGAAAAAACACCATCACAAAAAACATCACAAACAAAGAAAAACAAAACCACAAGCCACCCCCTACAGAGGCCTTAATAGGGCCTCTCAAATTGGGTAGTCAGAGATGGAGGCATACAAAATTGTAAGTAATTTCTGAAAACACTGATTCACTGAGCTATTAATGAGCAGTTGCATTGCTGAGTGACTATTGAAACAAAAGACATAATTCACCTCCCTCAGTGATAGTTATTAGCAATAAATCTATCCTCTATAGAAAGAAACAAGGCAAAACCCAACCCAACTCCCTATTTATAGTCTTCCTAAATGAACATTTAATGTGGTATCATCAGAATTAATAAATAGAAACTCATGGACCTCATCCAGACATATAACTTGCTCTCCAAATCAGTAGTTTTTCAGGAACAATGGATCTAGTAAGTGTCTTGTGATTTTTGTTATATTTTCCCTTAACATGTTGATAAATTCTCAGTACTACCATTGACTTTCCCAAACAGAACTCTTGCAAGAGAGATCATCTAGAACTCAAGTATAATAATTTCACTATTTATCCGGTTTACATTTATCTATTTTAAAATGCATCTTTGTCAGATTTCCTTTTGTCACTCATGCTCATTACCAATAGCAAGGGTGCTGGAGCTCCAGCATTTCTTTTGAAGCTTTTCTCTCCCTGCCAACCTTTAGCTGCTGTTTGTCATCCTACACTGAAATTCCAGATCCTCCTCAGGCCTGATGAAACTAAGGCAGTGCAATGTCTGGACAAAAAGGCAGCATGGATTAGAGCACCATGATTGTCTGCTTTGCAGCACTAGGCATAGGAGGCCCAAAGTAACTACTAATTTGAATTGAGATTGCTATTTGCACAGGGCCTGGACAACTTCAGTTCTAATACCTAGCCTACATTGAACAAAGTCAGTGGAAAAAAAGAGTTAGAGCTCTGAAAACACTTTTTTTTTTTTTTTTTTTTTTTTTTTTTGCTGGTAGAGTCTCCACACAAAAACAAGATGTGACCAGCACATTGTATTACATTGTATTTGTAAGCTTCTGGCATTATTTTAACTTGTATAACACATGCTAAAGCCATTATTATGGTATTTTTACTTCCCTAGTAGATCAAAATAAAGCAGGCTGTGAAGGTTCTCACAGGAATAAAAGCAATTTTAAAAAAATAGCAAATTCTGACCTCAAAGTAAATGCTTTACCTTCATGCATTTCTAGAGAATTTCTGATGGCAGGAGAACTTGTGAAATTGTGCAATATGCAGAATAATAAACTCAGCACAAGTACATGTGTGAAGCAGAGATTGTTGAGGAAAATTAGTTTAAAACACAATGGCAGTATGTATGCTTTCATACAACCATACAGATTCACAGTCTAAAGCCTAGCACACAGACAAAGCTTTACTGATGCAACTCCTCCTTAAAAGCATGAAAAGGGAATATGCCACAGTTTCTCAAAAACTTCTGCAGCTGCATGGAGTCACAGCACTTCAGAAGTGGCATAAAGCATAGGCTCCAAGTCTGGAACCAAGCAGAAATAAATACAGCAAACATTTCTTTAAGCCCAAGTGTCACAAATATTATGAAGAAAACTGCAGTCTCCTCTTCTAATAATGAGCGAACATTTGAGAATAAACTCTGTTAGTTCAGCAGTTACTGCTCCCATAGACATCTTCATGGCTGGATGGGTTCTGAGACAGCAAGTGCTACTGACTCACCCTCATCCTAGAAAGGTGTTTGACTGCACCATGTTTCCAGTTTTTCGTCAGATTCATCAATTTCCAATGCAAGATACTGATACTAGGAGTTTTTACGTAGAAAATCACTCACAATAACATCATGATAAATGGGCAAAGCCTTACTCCAAAGTGCTTGGTTGTTTCTTGCCTAACTCAATCAGGCTATTGCTTTCTTCCACCTGGTCTTGCCCCCTACTCTTGGACAGCCTTGGCACTCATGAAAAAGCAACAAAACATTACATCTCTTGTTCAGATTTACATTGTAAAGCCTCATTGTGCCAGTTCTACTGGGAGGGAATAAGTCTGGTTTTCTTCCCTTCCCAATTTAGGCACAAATAGGCAGCCAGGCACAGCCCAGGCCAGACTACACAACATCATATTTTACCTGAGTTAATGGTTTATAGCTAGTGCCACATGTGTTTTGTAGTAGGGCCAGATGCATTCAAACAAAACACATTTTGGTCTCTGGTGCTGCTTGTATAATCAGAGTTGTTATTCTCACTTCTCCTAAAACAAATTAGTCAAAACATATTTTATCCAGTATCTAGTCAACCTATGCTACGCTGTAATCAAAATATACCAAATCAATACCTTTGAAATTTTCATTTTCTTTGTTTAGCCTATAAGAGGCTCATCAAGCTCCCCTATATCAAATCCAGTAGCCTGATTAACAAATTCATCATCATCATCACACAACATCCAGCATAGCACAACACCATTATCCTGCTTTCTTTTAGTGAGCAAAACAGAAATCCACATGAACACATAATGAAGCACAAGTGAGGTACAAGGCACTGAGCATATTATTTGATATTATTCTGCAGAGAGCATGTGTGTTCAGTCATCTTCCAACCAACGAAGTGGGGTTTTTGTTCTCACTTGTTACACTATAACACAGCATAATTCTAACAGGAAACTTGAGATTAAAACAGGCAAGCAAGGAACTGGACCATTTCCCAGAATGTTCTCTGAAGGCAATCTATTCTTCTTAGCAACTAGTTAGCAACCAAGAGATGATTGCTGTGGACTAAAGAATTAGCTAATAAAGCAAAAGTCTAATCGGAAACACTACTGCCAGCATTTTACTGACACAAGATCCATTAGAATAATTTTTTTAACCTCTAAAATTATTTTCATTTAGTCACAAACTTAATAGAATAAGAAGGAATAAAAACAGAAAAGCATTATAAAGATGGAAGAAATAGAAAGTACTAAAAATATTTCAAGGAACAAAAAGGAAAGATCAATATTTTTTACCAGATTATTGGCTTGGCTGAATTTAAACCAGTCAATGCCTTCTGCATTTGTGGGCACTGTAACAACTCATCCATACAGAAGAACTGGGATAAATTCAGACCCAGTTCAAGCAAGCATGATTCTCCTTGGGTTAGAACATTCTTATTCACTTCTTACAAGGACAAAGCCAGGCTGTTGGCCACACAAAAGCCAGAAAAGGTGAGTCAGTGATTACATTCTACTCCAGCTTTTTAGACAAGTGGCAGTGCCATCACAGGGAAATGTTAGTTGAGCTGTGTAATCCAGGGCAGAAGACAAAGGAATCACCACAGGAATAAAAATACTTTTATGCAAGGCTGCAACACCTCTACTACCCTCCATTATTGCACTCCACACACTGGAGCAGCAAAGGCCAGGATGGCAGCCCAGAAACCCTGTCCGGGGTTCAAATGGGACAAATACTTGAGATTTCTAGGTAGACCAAATATTAGTATCTGCTACAAGGAAAATTTCAAAACAGTTTCAAATACCAGTGACAAAATTCAAGTGCCTAATCAAATAGTCTTATGTCTAAAGAATGCCAGCTACCCTCTAAATTAATTTTTTTTTCTAGCATGCCAGCATCCCAAGAGGTACCAGAAACCATCTTTGAAGATTTCCTTCACTGTTTTTCCTTCCATGTGAAAAATAGAAAAATAACTACTGACAAACAAGAAGGCTACATGATCAAATCCAGAGAGTTCAGGGCGCTCCAGATTTTAGGCTAACCAAATTTTCACTGAACCCCTATATGTGTGTTTTCCCACAGTTCATAATGTACGGTGACCTCAAACTGATAGATGAATCTGCATTAGATTTCAGGGGAGCTATGCAAGTCTGGAGACTTGCAAGGAACTCTATCACATGTTTATTTAGTTTTAATAGGTGGTTGAATAACAGTCATTACAAACCCAACATTTCTCTTTTGGTCTTTCAAAGTATTGTTATTTTAACGACTTCCTCTCAGCTTCATCTTGAAAGGGATGATTAGTTTAGACCGCAACATACACAATCTGACATATCAGCTATTTGCATCCCTTTGGATACCGCAATTAAAAATGTATAATTACTTCTGTCTTATTTCCCCTAAGAACAAACATGAGGCTTCTAGTATGTTATTATTTCTTCTAGATTCACTAAGATATCAGCTAGTGTTTATTAACAGTCCTAAATTACCAGGTAGAATGTCAATAGCTACATATTTCATTCATCTTCCAAAAATCTTCAAAAAATCGTACATTGATTGACAAACAGCTTAAAATTGCAAAACATGGCATTCACTGCTATAACAATGTAGGACATGAGTTTATTGGTCTGTTGACAAACTGTACTAAGTTCTAGCTAAGGTAACATGACATAAAGAAATATCACAAAGGAAAGATTTTTTCAGAAAGATGAATCCCTTTCCCAAGGTCAAGAGAGACTTAGTGAAGAGTTTATGGGATTTAGTTTAAAAAAAAAATAGAAAAATACCAACAATAATATAAATGAAAAATTTAAAAAACCTTTCAGCTTGAAACTCTATCCAAAGACGATAATCACAAGCTTAGGTCTTCACATTTTAAGTCTAATCGTAAATCTAAGAAACTTAACAAAACCAAATTCTTTTAAGGATTTCGTCTTCAGTTAGGATTAACATGTTAAACCCTTGTTCTAAACTACTACAGATTTGTGATCACTGTTAACGCTTTTAAACTAAAGCACCAAAAATTTTATGTTCTCCAGCACCAAGGAAGCACTATTAGATCAGGAAGATAATATATATGCACAGGTAGGCCACTTATTTTTATCATATAAAAAATTAGATTCCCGATTATTTTTGCAGCACATATGTTACCAATACTAATTTTTCCAAAGTAAATCTGCAAAAATTGTTTGATATTTGGTTTCTTTCTCATCTTTCAAAGCTCTGTTGGTACCTCAGGTTCTTTCCCATATTAGCTCATGCATTTTCAAAGGCTTCTGCAATTAGCATCATCTACATATTTACTAACACGTTGTTTACTTGACTTCTTTTATCACTAATAAATACGTTAAGGAAAATGCACTTAACATTTATTTCCAGAGGATTATTGGACATCTCTCCACTTTCCACTGCTTCTTCATTTATTGATTTTAAAGGATCTCTTTTTTGTACAAAACAATTTGGAGCTGCCATCCTCATGAAAACCCAAAGTTTCATTTGGAATTCACTGCTCTGACTATAACCTGTTTCATTTGGGTTACATAATTCATCATTGTAGAGACTAGATTAAATGTTAATTCAACTGCTCTTGACGAAATTTACTCCTGACTACTTCTGGAGCTGGCCAGGGCACTCAGTTTTTCAAGATTACTTTCATGAATTCAAAGTTGATTAAGATCTCTGAAGTTTAAAGTTTTGCAAGTTGGGAAGAGAAGAGGAAGGGAAACACCAGTATCACTCATTTACCTGTAAAATACATTTGAACAAGCATGGATTTGGCAAAAAAAGCATTTGCACTTCTTCTCGAGTATAGAAACAATGAGAACATAAGAGTGAGTAAGCGTGCAAGACGTATTGCGATGGCTTTTATTGCACAGAAGATAACTAGTGTGAAAACACAAGCAGACCAGGTAAAGATATGAAGGTAAAATCTAAACTGATGTACTACCAGGTTGGGGGCATCATATGTTAGGAAACTTCAAGTCTGCTCAGAGCCAAATCCATCAGACAGCAGGAACACTGCTCTGAAACCCAAAAAATCTCATTCTGGGGATATTTCCTGTGGTCCTGATATATTACAGTGCTGCATTTCCAATTCAAATAAGGAAGACTAATGATTTACAGAGACACCTGACAGCTAGGAAAGAATAAATGATTTTAACACCTACACTATTACATTGACTCCTGTCAGTTGTGTGCCACATGCGCACACACCAGCCTTACTGAAAACAATCCGACATAACACAAAAGAAAGGAATTTTACACCTAGGTGCCAGATCCTTTGTTGTAAAATTCTGTGACTTTTAATTAATAGAAAATATTTGCCAAGTTTCAGAAGGGTAAATAACCAGAGTCACATTTAAATCACAGCCTTTAAAAATTGATCCATTATGGACTGACCTGGCGCTGAATGTTCTTTTCCATGTACTAATTAAAATAACTTGAGTGTTTATACTGAGCAAGGCACTGGAAAAGCACTAAAAACTACTAATCTCTCAATCCCTACAAAAAGTTGGCAAATTATCTTAATTGACTGCAGCCCCAAAGCTATGCTGGTATTTAAAATGATAGTACAAATGTTATTCCAATAACACTGTTTAGCAGAACCACATGCCACTGGCATCATCCTGAATAATTTGAGATCAATCACACTTTGAGATGATTCAGAGAAGTAGTAGATGTAGCTCCTCAAGTCAAATCTCACACCTAAACATCAATGCAAGGCAAATAAAGACACAAACTGGCCTTTTATGCACCCCACTTTTCTCTCCACTATGACACTAACCTTGCAGAGAAAAAGAGATCCACAGCAACAGCTGAAGGATAATCATGCCAAGATGATAAAAAACAACAGTTCGTACTAGAAGCAGCCAAGCTATTTCAGCCAGAGGCCCCTCCATGGGGAAAAGCACTCAGCCCTACAGCTTCCATGAAGCCAGTATGCCTCTAGCAGTGAAAGCATCCCAGAGCTCCTATAGAAGCCTTACACCAGGGAGATTACAGCACAAGCAATTGCACTCACATACACCTCACTCCACTGGCCAAAGGGGAAGAACAAGCAGCCTGTCAACTTGTCTTTCAAACAGGTTGCAATTAGCCATTACCCAGACCCCAGAGGGCCTTCATGCTTTTCACTGCCTCCTCTCCATTGTGCCAGCAGAGAAAGAAGGATGAAGGCTCCCATCTCCCTTGCTGAGCCAAGCCTAGCAAATACCCCAGAACTCTCTTCCCAGCAGCTATACAAGAGCAAGTGTTCAAGAACAAAGGCTTTGTTGTGACAAATCTGTCACAGAACTGAACCGTTAATTCTTTTTTGTATCAAAAGTAGTAAATTTCAGAACAACGCCCTCAGACAGGACACTTTCCAGAAAATTACTGCATTTAACAACATACAAGACAATGCATTACAGCTTTCAACTACTACCCAAGAGTCTCAAAGAGCACAGTGCAATTGAGATGACAACGGAGCTATGGCAATGACAAAGTCTCTGCCCCAAGGACTCCATTTCTCATGGCCATAGATAAACCAGAAGTTTAATCTTGCACATGCAGCAGGTAGGTTTCACATGTACCCCTCCAACTGAGTAGAAATACTAAATCTTATTAGCCTCCTTCCTCTGCACACAGAGATAAATTAGTAGAAATTTCTGAGATTGTAGGTGGATATATTTAAAATCAATATCCTTCTGAATTGCAGAAACAGAAATAAAAACAAGAGTGATGGCTCCCTTGGAGCAGCCTCTTACCCATCACATCAAAATGGGTTTTGCAAAAAAACAATCAACTCTGTCATAACGTAATGGCACAGGACAAGGTCAGGGGCTTTTGTCACGACTTAAGAGAGCCTTAAGCTGCATAAGAGATTCTCAGCAATGGAAAAATAGAGTAAAAACACTCTTTCCTTGCTCAGAGAGACTCTGCCTCTGGAAATCATCTCAAACAAAACAAGAAAGTAAATGCAATTACTTGAAGTTGGCCTTACCTGACAGAACATCAGAAAAAATAACCCAGTGACAATCAAGAAAGAGGTGTCAGGATTTGATAATAACAAACCTTTACCTGGCACAAACCTTTTGAGGAAGATAAAATTGTATATCCAACCTATCTGACACATCTGAAATAGTGCCACACGAGATCAGCTAAAATATA
Organism: Zonotrichia leucophrys gambelii; assembly: GCF_028769735.1. Classification (NCBI taxonomy): domain Eukaryota; kingdom Metazoa; phylum Chordata; class Aves; order Passeriformes; family Passerellidae; genus Zonotrichia; species Zonotrichia leucophrys. The sequence goes on from NC_088172.1 coordinate 72,439,785, forward strand.
GCAAAGAGGAATTAGTGTGGTGTAGCAGGCACTGACTGTGAGGAGTTGGGCTGAAAAGCAAAAGGCCTGGAAGTGGAGTAGCAATGGACTTTGACTCTTTAAGGTTGCCAGTGAATACAGTGAGCATTATCAGTTCCAGTACTGGACCTAAGCAATCTTGCCACAACCCACACACTATTGTTGCTCAAGCAAGTGCTTGAATAAAATCTTTCATGTGTGCCCCAAAACTCAGCAATATTTCCCTCCAGAACACCGAAAAAGAGAGCAATACTAAATATTATATGTTCCTGTCACTATCTACAAATCTATCACCTATTTTGCTTCTTTTGGAAAGCAGACACTTAACAGAGAATTCATAAGTTAACACATAACATAGCTAAAATATTTACATAGGACAGAGGAAATCACAAATTCTGAACTACCCAAAGTCCTCAAAATCAGGCCTAACTGAAAATTAACAGCTAAATTAAAGGTCAAAGTATTTAGAATTACAACTGAAAAGTTTTAAAAGTCTTTAAAGTTCAATACACTTCCACAAGTTTGAAAAAGTATTTGTGATAACTTTGAAATGAAGTGCAAATGTTACTGAAAAACTTTCTTACCTGAAAACAAAGGTCTACCACCAAAATATCAACAGAACTTTAACTGAACAATCCTAATCTCTGCAGTGATAAAAAGAAAATTCACCAACTCTCATGAAATTTCACAGGAAAAGTTTCCAAATACATATATGCTGTTTTCACACTTAGAGGCACAGAGCATTACAGATAAAAATGGAGATAGAATTGTATCTGATATCAAAGATGCCAAAACAAGCTATTTAAAGCTTGTTGGAGCAGCTTGAAGTGTTCTGCAGCACAGGAGATCTGCAAAGAAAAAAATTGCAGGCTAAATTACGTGATTTAATTATTTTCTTATATGTCAAGGGAACAAAGGAAAGTGAGTTATTAATTCCCCAGTATATTCTTATTTTTCCATATCGTTCAAAACTATACCTGCCAACCTCACAGGTAAACCTGATTCATTTATTGATGACCAGTAAAAAAGTTGTTGCAAAGAACCAATATACCAGTTATACAAGCAAAATCGATTTAGTATGAAAGACACAGAGAGTAGGAATAACAGATAAGCAAGAAGTCGTTAAACTCAAAGTTTCACTTGTTTTCCAGACACTACTTGAAAGAAAAAGTTTTTACATAGTTTTACTGACAAATCCTGTGTTAAAGACAATTATCTATTTTTCATCCTCAGTATTTACTTCTAACTTTTAAGCTGACTTGACCTTTTCCTTTTCCCACAGAATAAATGAAACATTTTTCCTATCACTTAGCAAAATAGTTAAGTAATCAGAAACTCAGTAGTATGTTTTTTCTGGCAAATGTGGCTGTTGACACATGGAGCTAAGTTATCCTAAGTGCATGGACAAAGCATTGAAACATGTTCTCACATCTCTTCTCAGACCCAGGACTCTGCAAGAAGAGTTCTTAACATACCCATCCTGATGGGTATACTCTGCTTAAGACCACGAGTTCCAGAAAAATTAATCCATATACTTGTACGATGACATTATAGATTTACACTGATCCTGATGCAGTTAGGACATGCAGTTGCTTTTTCAGTGAGCAAGCTGAAATATTTTTATTTTACTCCAAGATCTGAAAATACAGACTCAGTCAAGTTCAAGTGATGCACACAGACAACATCTAATCCAGAAGTCCTGGTAGATATTACAGACTTATCCATTCAAATTTTTGAATAGTTGAATTGGCAGTTAATGACATAATTTAATGACATAAGTGCTTTTCATTATGCAGCTCCACAGTTTTGATCCTTAGTAGATACCTTAATAGTAGATACACTAAGTCTGGATTAAGGGTATCTGGGAAAGACAGTGTTAGGACCATATCCCAAAGAATTTAAAATCTTGGGCAAGTCCAATTTTGGCTAAAAACCCTGCAGCAACAATTTTCTCCTTCAAACTTACTTTTTCTTTTCTGTGCTAGATTGACATTTAGGAAGCCAGAATGGAATTTTCCATCCGTGCAAGAAACATCAAAGTTCTTCCTCAAAACCTAGATCTCCTACCCACTCAGATAACAGCTCAACTGTCCAGTTGTGTAGATTCTGTTTGCCCGAAAATCTTCTACAAACACCATGGCTTCACATATTTCACAACATATCTCAAAAAAAATGGGTCTGAAGCCTTCCTGACTTTTGCGCAAAATCCATGTTTCAGAGCATCCAGATTTGAGTCCTACCATGCTTCATGTATGACAACCTGCTAACACCATGTCCAGCACCTTTGGGATATGAGAGAACTGAAGTACTAGCAGCACAAACCAGAAACTGTTCCAAGCTGATCAATGAAGAATTCCCATTGCTCTGGGAAGTCTCCTGCCCCAGACTGGGAAAGCCATTTTTGCCATTCTCCCCTACAAGACAAAAGACTGGAGCAGAATAAAAGGGAGAGCTCTTCTGCACATGTGTGCCAGTGATATACCATCACGAGATGTCTAGGGATGTTTGTGTCACTTGAGCCGCACCAAAAGATTTTCCATTGAAAACTTAGCAATTTTTCTTTTATTTTCAAATTCAGAAATTTCTAGTGCAAAGGAATTCTCAAGGTTTAGTGATATTCCAGATTATGCATCTCAAATGCCCTTATATATAATTAACCACTATTTTCTGCTAGTTAAAAATAAATTGGCCATGTATTCCACTTAGAGTAGTTCAGTAGCTGTGCAATTTACATAATTTTAAATTATACAACCAATAACGTACTAATTATTGTACTTTTCTGTTATATTTGAATTTGTAATACAAAGGCCAAAGGCTTTAATTAGTATAAAGTCAAGTCTTTCAACTGCTGGTTTAGAACATGGTATAATTATGATAAAATCAAACTACATAATACTTTCAAAAGGTGGTTAGGTTATATTAGAGTAGATCTTTTCAAAGCTATGCTGATTTAATTGCAAGCGAACAAAACTTTATTAATATGGATGTATTAAGAACCCATGTACTGTCTGGAGGGAGAAATAGATTTTATGGTTTAATACAAACTTGTGGCTACAGTACCTCAAACAGTATGTTTTTAAAATAAATTCATTTGGCACACAAAAATCTTTGCTGTCTCAGAGATTAACATCGCATTTTTCAGATCCTGAATAATCCAGAGCAGAATTCAGAGCTGATACAAGCAGCTGGTCTTGTTGTATAATATACATCACTGGCATCTCTTCTTAAAGCTGTCCCAGGGACAGGCACAGTTTAGCAAATGATTTTCATAACAATTATGGAGCCAACAATTCAGTACTCCCTCCCTCTCACTCCTAGGTTCCATCTATGTTGATATAATTCTTAAAAAAAACCAAAAAAAAATTAAAAAACAGTATACCAGTGCATGCTCTGCAGTACTGGATGGCTCAATGGACCCATGAGAGAAGCACAGCCAAGGTCACTCTCTCAGGCAGCTGTACCTGCCAGCCCCCTTTACACAAGCAGAGAGCACAAATGAATGACACAGGACAGGACCCCCAGAGAAAAGGGCTCCCATGAGTTGAGCAAACATGGTTCTCTATGTTGAACAGAGAGTTTATTATATTATTTCTGTTGTTATTATTATATTCTGATTTTTTATTTCTGGATTTATACAAGCTTAAGACTATGCCATTTATACTTTGAATTTTGATATTACCCAGATTTCCAGCCAGCTAATTACTCCTAATTTTTGTATTTTCCCATTTCTTTGAAATTCTCTTATATTTATGCATCAAAACACGCATAATAGTTGTGCCTCTCTCTCTGTACATAAACTCCGCTACATTTGGCTGGTAAGACAAAAATGCAAAGACTTTTTCTTTGCAAGGAGAGCCAAAATTGTTTTTCCTAAGAGTGTTGAAGCCAACTACCCCCAACAGGTTTAAAAGCTCAGAGACAAGGCAGGAAGGTTTTTTACATAGCAGCAATCTAACCGTTGAGTTCCTTTTAATTATTTATGTTTAAGTGAATGGGATTTATTAGTGCTGAAACAGGTACTTTCCTTCATTTCTAAGCCACTTCTCAGCAGCAGCAATTAAAGCTGTGAAGTACTGAAATGGTTTCTAAAAAATTTTAACAAATTTTTCCAGCAAAATTTGGAACAGCTCTACCAAAACAAACAGACAAATAGCAATCTTGTCAGACAAGTCTTAAATATTTATTGCCTCGCTCTGAAGTAGTCTTATAAGCCACTTGGCAACATTTATATAGTGGGAATAAACACAGATTGCAGTGCCGTTTACAGCTCTATAACCATAATGATGTAATTCCAATTTAGAAAAAGATATTAATCTGCAAAGTTAATTGCTTTTCTTGTTAGAAAGCCTTATTCTAGTCCAATGACTGTTATAAAATGGTAGTACATGCTGAAGTTAAGCCCCATCATCAACTGCAGAGTCGTTTAGCTAGGCGAAATGTGCAGCCATGAATGAGGAATTTCCTTCTGCAGCACTGAAAGGAACACAGTGTTCATTTGCCATGCACATGAGCCTCCCAATGGCCACAAACACATAACCTGCAAAGGAGAACTTGGCTCTCAGTAAAAGACTAAAACTATTGATATTGTGAACCATGGCACAAGACTAAAAAAACCACACCCTTAGTGTCCCTAGTCCAGCTCCATGCAACAGCGAACAATTTATTAGGTGAATATCACAACTGTCCCAAGTTTCATCAATACAGCTTCTTACAGCAGCTTTAATTCAGCTTAAGACTTCCAGCAGAGCTTAAGGTACAAAGCCAGGTCATATTCAAACTGATCAAAACAGCAATAATCTAACTCGGTTTTTAATTTCACAAACTTCCTGATGTCAGACATAAAGAAGAGGCATGCAGGTGACAGGAGACCACACAGCTTGACAATTGTTAACGTGATATTCTTTGTTGCAATGTAGAAAGTAAAGAACTAAGCATCATCTTTGGAGATAATGCCTTACAAGAAATTTCATATGTGACTTTTCTGAGCAATCCTGCTGTGCCCCTGAGGATTAAAGAGATATATTACAAATTAGGAGGACTAAATATTATCTTCATAGGGGCCAAACATGTGCATACTGAATGATACTGTGTCAGACTGATGCCCACATAATTAGCCTCCTAGAAACAAAAGCTCTTTTTAGCTCTGCACTGCACTTCATATTTTCTTCTTCAAGAGGTACGAATAAAGTTTAATCATCCTAAAGGGTGAAAATAAAGATTTTTCAAACACTGGGGAGATAACACAGAGCTGGCTAATCTCTTCAGAGTGAAGGATTTCTTCAATAATACAGCACAATTAATACTTGCCATTCTTAACCTCAGTAATCTGACAAAGCAAAGTAACACCTTTTAGCCTCATGACTTCTTTTTTTAATCATCTTTCCTAAAACATTTGAGCTCTTTGCTGCAAAATAATGCCAGCATTTCATCCAAGCTACAGAGAAATAGTTTTTAAGACTGAGAGAGAAAATAAATTTTCTTTGGATTGCCAAGACCAAAAAAGCCCACAAAAGGGAGGGTGGCCATGGGGGTATAAAGAGAAAGAAATCTTCAAGGCAGACATCCACTGGTCACCAAGAATCATCTTTTTCTGAAAAGAATTTGGGTACTGAAATCTCTTTTTCTACAAGTTGCAGACATACCTCCCTAACTACCAAAGTAGGCATTTTCACTGGAGACATTTCTGAAAGCTCCAAAGAGCACCTGCCCCAAAATAATGCACAGAACACATTTGCTCAAGAAAGAGGGAATGTAGCAGTAAACAAGGTCACATGCGATTTTTTTTTCCAAAGCTGCCTAGTCTAAAGGACGGGTAGTACCACTGAGGACATCTTCAGTCTCCCAACTATTTGGGCAGAGAAGTGCAGAAGCATGAATCATAACCTCCATGAATTTTTAAATGTCCTTTTGAGAAGAACACAGAAAGTATTATCCTCTTTTTTTTTCCATGGCTGACCTTGGAGCTAAGCAAGTCCTTTGCAAGAAGGCCTCTTCTCTGACCTGCATTAATGCATTCAATAGCATGCTGAGAATTTAACATTAACCCTTGGTCAGTAGACACAGAAGATGCCCTACCCACAAAATCACAATGAGAAAACAAGCTTTGTGACAGAGCAGCAACCTGGGTCTCATTAAAACCAATGAGAAATTCTGTTTTATTAATTTGAGGTGCTGACTATTTAGGTGGTATGTGAGACTATGAAGATATGCAGTAATCACTTCCTTTCGCTCCACATCAACCTGTCACTCTGGCTTACTAGTTCAATACAACCAACACACTGCTTTCGCAAGAGTCTCTAAATAAACAAAGAACTACTGAGTTTCACACTTCTTACACTGACTTGTAACTTGCATGCCTCAACAGTCCTGATTAAATTTTCACCTGCCCTTCTCAAATCCAATTTTAGTCTGTATCATGGCTATCCATCTGTAACAGACATAAGACGTTCAGCTCAGTTCTACAGAATTATCAATATGTAAGAAAGCATTTAAGGAGAAAAGCAAAACTAAGAGCACAAGAACATTTGATGAAAAAAAATCATTGAGAAGTCAGGACCCTAAAAAGCACACCATGTGCTCTCTGTAAACAAGTGTTCACACTGTTATGCTGTCCAGAAATACATCCTCCTGCCATTCCATCACTTGTGCAGAAGTACACATTTTTAGTCTAAAAGCAAAATTACAGTACACAACGAAAATGTATTTTTTTTCTGTTAAGACCAGAAATACTTTCAGCCTCTCACACTTTACCTCCCTTACAGTTATCTGAGTTTTGGACTATATTTCCTCAAAGCTTCACATACTTTTTTACCAAGTGGAGTATGATATTGCTAAATTGTTTCTTTATTAATCCAATTTGTCCTTCTCTTCCTATTTTCAGCAATTCATGTGATTCATTTCAATTAAATATTATTTCTTAATGCCATTACTATGTGCTCACACCCACTCTGAGGTAATTAGCAAAGATAACTTACTGAAAACATTAAGACATGAGGAACACAAATAAAACATTCACATCAATCATTGAGAGAGAAAGAGTCCAAGTCTGCTTCAAGGTCCTGTTATTATTGTGACCATTATATCATCTCTTCTCATCCTCATAGTGAAGTTATATAAAAACAGAACTAACTTTTATGCATTTTTAAAGGCTTAACTATAGAGAAATCAATATTTACTTTTATTTCCAATCTCTGAGGAAATTTTTGGTCTGATATTCAAAGTCCATAAGACACCCACCCCAAATTCAAATTACAGAAGCAACTATCACCTTATGAATCACTCTATTCAGTGCTGCACTTAAAAGGCTAATATATTAATAGCTACAATGCTCCAATTCAATGTTCCAATTCAATTTGCCTTCCCTTCAGTTCCTGTTATGGCAGCTTTAACCAGGAGTATAGCCTAGCTTGCCTGCCAATATTAGGTATTTTTATAAAGAGATACTGATTGTCACTAATAGCACCTATATAACTATATATTTTATTTACATATATATATATATACACATATATACACACATATATATTATCTTCTGTAACAGACTTGTTTATGAAATGGCCTAAAGTTAGCGAGGGATGGTGCATGTCACTGTGAGGGTAAGCAGCACTAGGATGGGATTTGTACTTAGGTATAGAATATGACCTCTGGAGGTCCAGAACCTCATTCAAATGGCCAGTGAGATAAAGTCACTCAGTGTTGACAATGAAAGTGTAAAAATTTCTGAGAATGGAGGCCCCACAATTTATTTGGGCTCTTGTTTCAGTGTTTTGGCCACTCTCCTCGTAATAAAAAAAAATCCTAAGGCAACAAACACCTCCTACTACCCAAGTGGGATATCCTGTGATCTAAGTTAAGTCTGTTGCTTCTTGTCTTAAAGCTACATATCCACAATAAGCCTCTGGTTCTGTCTTCTCACTCTTCCTGTCTGTGAGCACAGACAAGGAAGGCAATCAGGCCATTTATTAACCCACTGCAGACTGCAGTTTCAAGAGACTAATAGAGCCAATCACTAGTAGGTTAGTCAGAGTAACTATAGACACGATTCATGCATCCATTCAGTGTTTCAGAGGGATTACAAAGAATTAAACAGCTAGACTGAGAGCAATTTCTCTTTTACCCTGGAAAGGGTCTTTGTTTTAAGCATTAAAAAGAACTATTAACATTAAAAATAACTTTTGCTACAATTTTTCCTAATTGTAGTTGCTCCATGTATAGACTCCTACTCAATGTCTTCTAAAACTCAAAAAACATTTCCCAAATTCCCAAATTTTTACTTGCAATTCATGCTGAAGTCCTTTAAATCACAAGTGAGCAGACAAGCAGGCAACCCACCCACCATCGGGTCCTCCACGATCCTCTTTCCCACCCTGTTAATATTTCCCAAATTCCCACTACTACTTATATCCATCAAAATTCTTACCCATTCTTCCCAACTCCACTCCACTTCCACTATGGGAAAACTGTGCTAAGCAGCTACAACAGTTCCCAACTGAAAATGACACACGTTGTCCCTTAGGCCTTCACCCACTTTTACATACATAAAACAACTATTCCCAAAGTTATGCTGAGCAAACCTTCATCAAGCAACCTTTGGCATTAATGGGAATACAATGATTTAGGCCAATCACAAATTTCCCATAATACTTTTGCACTGTATTAACCCCTTTTTCAAGAATTTTTGTATTCAGTCATAATATGTGTGGTTTTAGGTGCTTTATGATGTTTAATTAGTTCTGGTTTGTATATTTAGTGACAAAGACAGTTGTCATGGACAAACTAATAAATGAATTGGTCCCACATGCAAGCCAATGGTATTGACTACATTCTTTTTTTAAAAAAATTAGGTGAAGTTGCCCTTTTAAGAGGATACCTGCATCAAAAATAGTACTGTACAATGAAAGTGTCTTCCATTCCAAATTCTCACTTCAAGATTTCCATTATGGGAGTAGAACCACACCTTATTTTACACTGCTGTTACAAAGCTTCCATTTAGTGCAGCTAATTGGACTCCATTTTTTCTTTCTCACATAACAGCAGTAAAAATTTCTATTCTATTTCCCTTTATATTTTTCTTTACTCCTCAATGAGGTTACCAGTATTTATAAATATGTGCCTGAAAGTAGTATCAACTTACATGCAATTCAGTTTGGTTTCTTTTTATTTTTCTTCACTTTCCTAATTTTTTGCATTAACTATGCAAGTTCTTCTGTTCTTCAGGTCAGCCAAATTATGCTTACTTGCTTCTCGTCAGCATTTACCACAGATTTCTGTCAGGCATCTATTACATTTAAACAAATTTCCTACCACAAGATCCACACATCTATTTTTGTAGTTAAAATGTAATTTTCCAAATTATCTCAGTTATAAGCACTTTTCAAAAATTATATCCACTACCAGTATATTAAAGGCCATTTTGGGCAATACAACAAACACATATAACAAATGGTGGGTAGTGAAAAGGAAGTAAAAACATCTCATTTTCTCTTGAAATTACAATAAACTCAACTCAAATATTGCGCTTTTCTACTTATCTGCACTCAATTAAAAAAAAATCATCTCAATACCGAAACTCACTCTGCAACTCCTGTTGTACAAAGAAGGTTCTTAATCACATTTAGCCTCCATTCCAACCTCTATCCATTTATTTTTGCAAAAGGAAAGCAGTCATTTCTCAGTCCTTTTTAATTTAAAACACAGTTGAAATTCATTGGATGATCCTTGTAGATTGACCAAACACAGAAATGCTTCAAAAGCAGGCAGACCCTGCTGTCCTTCACACCCTGCAGGGTCCCTGAATCCTTTAGAGCAGAGACCCCACCACGCTGGGCAGGCAGGCTGCAGGAAACATGCAGGTGATGCACCCTGCACAGAACACCAAGCAATTTCTAGGGGTCACATAAACACAGGAGCAAAAACTGAGCTATACACAAAAACAGCTAATGGCATCTTAGGAAGAGTGGCAGGTTTTGGCAAAGGTCTCAAGCTCTACTACACCACTGCTTTTTATTTTTGTTTTCTGATTTGAGCAGGCCCCTCAATAGTCAATAGTTTGACTCCCATCAAACTTCTGATTTTGTACAGTTTCTGCTCCTAACACCTTTAGCAATGCCCTTTGTAGCTTTCAGATGGGCGGTTTTTTAACTCCCTTAAAAAATGTTGATGCTCAACTTCAAGAATGTAAAAGAGCCAATTTTTGCTCCATTTACTTTATTGAAAGATTGCTCTTCAAATCAAGTGGGCATTTTGTTTTAATCAGCACAGACACTTCAAGAGCAAGTGTCAAGCTGATGGAATTGCCTGTAGCACTAGGTGAGTTATGGGAGGAAGGCACCACTCCAGATTACAGCTCCACTATAAAATCCTGCCTGGGCTGGTGTCCTCTCTAAAATAGTATTAGAGGACAGAGACAGCAAAGATTGTAACTTCAGCTCCTTCCATCTTCATTACAAAGGTCTCTGATAACATTTTTTTTTTTTGACATCGTGATAAGCTTCACTCTGCTCCCTTGGATGTTTCACACTTCATTATATTTTAGGTGTAACACCTTCCCCTCACAGCCTAGTTATTTGAAGGATTGTGTTGCTCTTTTTGATCCCAGAAGGCAAACTTGAACTAATCATGCACTGCCCCTCCAATTAGCAAAAGCATCAGATGAAAACATTTGTCAGTATAAATCTTATACATTGCATTATATAGCTGACAGAAAAGATCATTCAGTCTTTTATTCACTTAAACCTAACAAGTCTGTGCCTTTTTTTTCCCCTCTTTGCACCATTAGCTGGAAAATCCAAAGAGCAAACTCACATTAAGTCAGACCAAGAGCTTCAAAATGTTAACATGCTCTTTTTCATGGCAGGATTTCTTGTCTGTTTTGCAGGTGAAAGATTACAACACTCAATAAGAAATGAGGGGATGAGTAAGAAGATTAAAGACAACAGTGTTGCAGCCTCCTGGTCTTCCTTGATCTGCTTTAACATGAATCTTGGAACCACAGACCTCATGACTCAGCTAAGGGACTGGGTAGCAAACAAAATATAATCTCAAGCAACCTCCCTCAAGCAGAAATCTTATTCCAAGGGTAGATTACATGAAGTAGAAAATTACTGGAAAGACTAATCCTAGCTCTCAGCACCAGTGTTAGAGAAAGCCCAGTGAAACAGAATATAGCTTAAAAAGGCAATTACCAGGCAACTTTCAGCATCATTGGGTTTCTGTGAGTGTTTTCCCTACTGGCCAACGTTTAAAAATAGGCACCCTAAGCAGAAACCCTACACCAAGATTAGGTCTCCTAACCTTCTTGCAGACTCAGCTAACAGTCTGGAAACTAGCACTGGAATGCTAGAGCTGCATGAGATTGCTGTTGGATATGCATTTTTAATACATTATGTTTGAGAGCAAAGCGTAAGGTGCAGACTAAGAAAGAAATGCAAACCTGGACCCAAATGCAAATCTTAATTTGATTTGATTGACTGAGAAATTCGGCACAACAGAAAAAGGTAGTAGATGGAGGCAGTCAGTGCTAGGACCCCTCTTCAGGGCTTATTTGAGGGCCCCATGGGAACTTTAGCCCAGGCACTGGCTCAGCACCCAGCTCTGGGCTGGGCACAGAGGATTATATGGGGTATCCCAGAGGGAACACTGGCATGGCTGCCTTAACCAGCAAGCACTAAAACCACTCTGCAAATCAAACTGACAGGCAGGGAACATAAAGAAAAGCAGATTCGTTTAAGAAATAAACAAAAACCTGAAGAATTTGCAAAAGCTGAAGGGTTACAGCATACCCAGTGTCAAGTTACTGGATTGAAATCTCAGCCGTTCCCACTGGCACCTAAAAAGTATGAATTCTGAAATTACTGCATTTTTTTTTAAAAGCAGTAGATTACTTTAACTTCGTTTCCTTAAATGTTTCCTCTTCCTCAGATGAATTCTCATGAGAAAGACTGCTCTTTCCAGAATAGTTGTCAGATGCAGGACACAAGTTCATGCATTAAAACTTAATGTGCAGCTGACACAAGCCTCTCCTGTGTCCTCTCTATAACTTATTCAATAATGCTGAAGCAAAGACCCAGTCAGATGTAACTGAAATTAATTGCATTAAATCATTTGGATTTTTTTCCCCTTTGGAGATTTAGAGTAACGTAAAAAATATCATTGCAGTGGATAACTTACAGACACCTTTTAATTTTGAAACTGTAACCCTGCAGAAATGTTTGAACTCACTTTACAATATCTGCACTATGTGGGGATAATTTCTTGGTGCAATACTTTTTACAGCAGACAGCTGCCTATCACCACAGACTTTAAAAGGTACCTAAACATTTAAATTCCTTTGAAGCTTAAAAAAACCTTCTTTTGAAAGCCATATGGTTAAACTTCCTAGGAGATATTCGCTGCTATCAGAATCCTATTATCCTCACCTAAGTTGCTTAGTAGTGCACAAATCTAATGTTAAAAAGTCAGATTTGGTTTAAAGACAATTCCGGACAGAGATGTGTAGGAATTAATAGACCTTATGTTCACCAGGCTTTTCTCGGTCCTTAACCTCACTTTCCAACTCCTCTATCCAATAACCACTCTGAGGTTTTAGACCAGCCTCCACAGACTGCTGTGGAGCAGCATGACAATGTCTATGCACGATTTTAGGCAATTGAAGTCTGATGATCGAGCATGGCAAATCTATGCCCAAATCTTCCAGTGTCATGTGCAGCAGTCCCATTCAGGCATTAGGTGACAGGCTATTGCTCACAAATCACTTCCTTCCCTTACCTCCACAGTAAGCTGGTAACCAGCTTTCCAAGCTGTCCTTCAACAATGGTATAAGGACAAATTACCTTTTAAATTCAAACCCTCAAAAAACACTAACCTGCAACTCTCTTGGAAAAAGCAAGTTATGAACATAGTTTCATTCCCTGCAGGTTCTGTCCTCAGATTCTGAAGCAGGAGGAACTAGGCGTCTTTGTTGCCCAGAGAAGGGCAACAAAGCTGGTGAAGGGTCTGGAACACAAGTCTGATGAGGAGCAATTGAGGGAGCTGGAGATGTTTAGCCTGGAGAAAAGGAGGCTCAGGGGGGATCTTATTGCTCTCCACAACTTCCAGAAAGGAGGTTGTGGCCAGTCTTTTCTTCGAGGAAATATGTGACGGAATCAGAGGAAACAGCCTCAAGCTGTGTCAAAGGATGTTTAGCTTGGATATTAGAAATAATCTCTTCCCTGAAAGATTGCCAGGCATTGGAAAACACTCTCCAGTAAGTGGTGGAACCACCGTCCCTGGAAGTGTTGAAAATGCTTCTGGATGTTGCATTTGGAAATATGGTGATTATGGTGGTGGCTGTTTATTTATGATTTTAATTATAGTTCAACTCAAATATTCAAGGTCGTTTCCAACCATAATGATTCAATGACAGTCATTGTGTCTTTAGCCAGCTTTCTTTGCATGAAAGTGTGATTAGGACATAGGATTCCCTGGCTGCTCTTTGTTTTCTATGTCCACAAGACATGTCAGGTTGTCTACAGCAGAGTAACTAGTCAGGGCTAGTTTGAGCCCCTAGAGGTTGGGGCTCAAACACTGGATTCCAAAGCTGGAATGACATACAGTTTTAAGAAGGTTTAAACCACATCCTTTAGGGTAAGCATAGCAAGTAGCTAAAGTAGAATGCAATGTTTGCCAGGGACCCAGCCCTGAGTCCACTTTATGTTCTAGCTTGGCTGTAAAGCTTTACTTTTCTGACATCTGCTTTGGATGGGCCAGCTCTGTCTATTCTTTAACTGTTCACTTTTACTCTCTGAAATTATCTGAGTTTTTCAATAAGGCAGACATGCACACCATCTTATCTTCCAGCTGCCAATCGCCACCTCTTTTTTGCTAGGTTATCTACATCAATGTCTTTTCCAGCATCCAACTTATTTTATCTCATCTTTAGTGTGACTTTTCTACTTGTCACAACCTTTCTCAGGACCCAGACAGATGACCACATCCATCACATCCACTTCTTTAAATCCCCATTGCATTCAGCTTCCCTTCTGGAAGCTACACACTGAGTTTAATCACTGTAAAGTCATGCAGCTACAAAATTGAACATCATAAATATTAACTGCATACTGAAACAATGGCAAAGCAATGAAAACAATCAACCACCACTGAAATGTATTTACATTCTAGGGAATCCATTTAACTGGCAGCTTGGAAAACAGCATGCCAGTTTTCCTGTGGTTCTTTCCTTCAGAAACAACTCAATGTTACAATTTCAGGTATCCTACAGATGGGGTTACTGATGTGCAACTGCTTCTGGCTGCTACTATCTGTCAAATTACTCACAGAGGTTGTAAGATAGAAATTTCTATCAGCATAAGTTTCCCACTAATGCACAAGTCCATGCTTTCCATGCCGCTTTCCCACTCTCTTTTGGAAATAAATAGGCAACATTTATTTTTTTGGTTCTGTAGGTGTTTTAAAACTACAGCTAAGTGGCTAAGCTCTCGTGAAGATGAACTCACAGCAGACTTACACGGTTCTAGCAAGTTGGCAATTGAGACAGTGCTCTTGTAATAACATTTTGAAAATGTCAGTCTTGCTACTTTATGCACAAAATTACCACAAATAAAACATTCTAGACTCTTTAGTCATCTGTGATACATGAAAAAATGGAACTGCAAAATCTTTGCTTATAGTCTTTTCATATGAAGATAGTGTTGAGAAGAGTTCACCAATCCCATAAGCTTTTAAAGTTTAGAAAATAACCCATTTTTGCAGACTACGCTATTACCTTTTCTTAGTCATATTCAAACTTCTGCTGTGAGGCATTCATAAATAACTTTTTAAATTTTATACTCACAACCGATGAAACAGAAACTTAGAACTTGATCTAGAAAGGCTAGCTGCAGTGAAGGCTAGATCAGATTCTTAATAAAACCAGACTTTAGCACATACAGATCTTTGTTGACTAGAATACGCATTTGTATTTATGCACTAAAGCTGAAGGAATGTGATGATATATGATCATATATGATCATATATGATCCTTTTTCTGATCATATATGCTTCAAAAAAAAGGTACCCTTCATCAATATGAATGAATTCCATATACATAATTTTATATCCTGGGACCATTTGGTTAAGAACAGCTTTTTAAATACCTTTTTGCATGTTGTATTCACTCAGGAAGCATCAGAAAGTTTCCTGTAGCCCTATTAAGGTGTATTAAGAGAAGAGCTAATAGAAGACTTGTAGAGACAGGGTAAAAAAACTAATAGTGTCTGAAATTAAGGGGAAAAGACACAAAAACATCACCACCACCATCCGCAAACTCCTAAGCAATAATCTCAGCTGTGATTACAGAGGTCAAAAAAATTATGTTCAGCTCTTTGCACTGTTTAAGCATAAGTCTGAGGGTAGGAGTGGTGTGAACAAGCCACAGTTCCACAGTCAAGGCAGGCCAGAGGAGAGAATGCCACAGGGACATCCGTGAGAAACACAATTCCAATTTTTTTATTGTCCCACCAGGCTATGTAGCAATGTAAGCAGTGTACAGCTCATGCTCTCTGGTATCCCTATGCTCCAATCCAAGCAGTGGCATAATGGCAGCCCAGAGGAAGACCTTTATGTTTGCTTGACTCATTCCTGCTCCCAATCCATCTCTTTCTGTTATCACACAGCTTTGAAAACACTCTGAAGATTCTTTAATACTAAAGATGCTTAGTTATATTTTTCTCATGAGAGTTCAGTTCTGACAAGACCCTGATGGATTTGATATTTGCCAACCACCAATACAAATAACACAGAACCATTGCCTTGTTGACTAGATATTGCACTGTATTAAAATTCAGATACATTTTATTTTTTGGAATATGCAGTCTCACTTGCAGAACCAATCTTTGCCTTTGTTCAAATGAAAAGTAGAGTCTCTAAGTATTTGTGGATTCTAAGTCGTCTGAATTAAAGAGTATGAATGAATGATAACGCAGAAAGATGGTGATGGAAGCAATGAGGCTGCAAAGCAACTGCCTTTGCCAGATTTTTGTTAAAATGTATTTATTTCCAGCACACTCATAGTGGCATGCACATCTAAGCGTTCAAAGCAATTCTTCTGAATGATCAAACAAAGTGAACATATCCCCACAATTACTAAGCCAAAAGGTGACTTGATGTTAGGTTTCCCCTTATTTCTCTGTAATGCTGGTTGAAAGAGATGGTACATGATTTCATGAGTTGGCATGCTGGAGAAAGGGACCTTCAGAGTAGGAGTGAAGGGGAAGTAACAAGGCAGCTGAAGAGTAACCTGGCCAGAGGCATGAGCTGTGCTTTAAATGGTGCAGCCAAGCAGCTCCACCACCATGCAGTTTGTTTGCAGTTAAGCAAGGGTTTTGGTGAGGTGCCTGAAGCTGTGAAACAGAATTTTGATATCTTTACATCTCCAGAGACCGTAAGCACACACTGAGCTCACCAGCCATTGTGAGCACTTCTCATGGCCAAAACCCAGGGGTTTGTATGGCCTTCTCTTAACTCTTCCCTCTCAGGGATCTGCCTTCTCCTTCTTTTCTTAATCTAAGAATAACGTAATTTAGAGCTCAAATTTGATGGCTGTCCTTTGCTTATCTTGTAGACCCTCTTTGTGTATGTGAAAACATACACAAGCTGGCATGAACCTAGAATTTTATAAATGTATTTTATAAATCTATTTATTAATCCTTCCTGTAAACCTAGAACTTAACTCCTCATCGCATGCCTCACTGCTCAGCTGACAATAAATACAACCTCAGGAAGCAAAGTAATGATGGGCATGTTTAAAAAGGGAAATTTACTTCCACCATCTAACCCATCCGATGCAAAGCATCATTTTGAATATAACTGGTCTTACCTTCTCCCAGGGAGGCTACTCCTGCCATCCCACCACTTCCAAAGCCTTTTTACATACTCAAATACAGGGTTCAAAGTGTTCTAAGGGCAAATGACATCTAATATTTAAAATGTCCTGTGGTGATTCATTTCCCAGGGAAACTTTTCACTATATTTGCTAATAAGTTCATTAAAAAGGGCACAGAAATCCAATGAATGTGAAAGAAGAAAGATTCAGATGAAAAAATAACCAAAAAATATCAGAACCTGGATATACTACTGATTTGAAATGATAAAGTTGAAAATAAACTAATTTAAAAAACAAAGGTTTGTGGAAATCACCACCATGCCCCAAAAAACAACCATGTCAAGACACACATTATGTTCTGTTGATCTTTCTTCTTGCCTGACAAGCAAACATCAAGACCACAAGTTTAACGCTTTTAAGAAGAACACAGCTGTATGCCACACAAAGGAAAAACAGAAGAAAAAAAACTGCTGAAAGCTTGAAAAACAAACAGAAAAATGCAGCTATTTTTAAGACAGAATATTTATCACAATCTCATCTAGAAGTTTGTGACTGTTCTTTCTAGAAATATGTATTTTCTTGTCCATATGAAACTGAATGTCATCTTTTAACCCCAGCCAGCAACTAAGAGTCACACAACCACTTCCTCTCTCCCCACCCTGAGAGTGGGAGGAAGAGTCAGAAAAAGGTAAACTTGATGGGTTTAGATAAGAACAGTTTATTAATTCAAACAAAATATAATACTACTAATAACATTTGTAATGAAAATGAGAGAAAGGAGTAAAACATAAAGAAAGCAAGTGATGCACAGTTCCTGTACAGTTCCAATTAGCTTCCTCTCAACCAACTCTCTACAGGCTGTATACTGATTATGTTATTTTGTACAGAACATCCCTTTAGCCAGTTCAAGCCAGCTGCTTTGGCCATGCTCCCTCACAGCTTCTTGTGAATCTGCTCACGGGCAGGCACGGGAAAATGAGGAGTCTTTAATTTAGAATAAGCACTACTTATCAACAAATATAACTTTAGTGTTATCCACATTGTTCTCACACTAAATCCAAAACACAGCACTGTACCAGGTATTAGTAGGGAGATTCCTGCCCTCAGCTGAAACCAGACCACTCAAAGGAGGAAGAAGTCAAGGTAGGACTGCCACTATAAGGAGCTCTAGTCCCCAGAATATTCTTTGCTAACTTGGGTAAAGCAGCACTAAGAAATCCTTCCAAACACCTCCCACAATGCTGGTTGCACTCAGCCTCTCAGGGATGGAATGCTGCTCCAAGGAGCAATGCAGCTGTGTATAACAGGGCAGCTGGGACAGGCTGGGTCCCATAGCTGGATTAAGACTCACCATCCCCTTCTCTGTGGCTCAGAAAACCAAATGTATCCTGGATTACATTAAAGTGTGACCAGCCAGCCAAGGAACACTTCTGCCTCTCTACTCTGCTCTCCTCAGACCCCATCTCCAATGCTGCATCCAGCTCTGGAGTCCCCAGCACAAAAAAGACATGGACCTGTTGGAACAAGTTCAGAGGAGGTTCTTTAGGATCCTCAGAGAGCTAAAGCACCTTTCTTTTGGAGAAAGGTTGAGAGAGCTGGTGTAGTTCAGCCCAGAGAAGGCTCTGGGGAGACCTTTCAGCAATTCCTAAGGGACTCCCACATGATAGCTGGAGAGGGACTTTTTACAAGAGAATGTAGAGATGGGACAAGGACGAGAGGCCTCAAACTAAAAAGAGTAGGTTTAGATTAGATACTATGAAAAAATTCTTTACTGTGACTGTAAAGAAGTGGTGAAGCACTGGAACAAGTTACCCAGAGAAACTGTGGATGCCTCACCCCTTCAAGTGTTGAAGGTCATATTGGATGGAGCTTTAAGCAACCTGGTCTAGTGAAAAGTGTCCCTGTTGATGAAGGGGGGCTGAAATTGAATGGTCTTTAAGGTTCATTCCAACCCAAACCATTCTATAACTCCTCCATTGTAGTTTCCCATTGATAGAAACCAACTGAAACCTCTGAAATCTTCTGACTATCCATACTCATGAAAGACTAATTTGATTATCAAAATAATAGTACAACAGTAAGAAAATAAAACAGACTATTTCAGTTGGAAGAAAACTAAAGCAACCATCTAGTCCAACTGCCAGAGCAATCCAGGCTGATCACAATTTAAAGATTTTTTTTTAAGGTCATTTGCCAAATGCCTCACACACTGACAGGCTTGGGGCATTGACCACCTCTCTGGGAAGCCTGTACCATGGTCTGACCACCCTCTCCATAAAAAAGCACTTGCTAATGCCAAGTCTAAACCTCCCCTGGCACAGCTTTGAACCATTTCCATGTATCCTGTCAGTGGATACCAGGGAGAAGAGCTCAGCACCTCCCTCTCTCCTTCCCCTCCTCAGGAAGCTGTGGAGAGCAGTGAGGTCACCCCTCAGCCTCCTTTGCTCCAAACAAGCCCAAAACCTCAGCTACTCCCCTCAAAACAATGCTCAGAGCCCTTTCACAGGCTTTGTTGCCCTCTTCTGGACATATGCAAGAAAGTCCATGGGTTTGACATGTAGAAAGATAGTGATCTCAAACACACCCATACACTCTTTAACAATTTTTCTTAATCTGACAAAGCTCTGGAATGGAGCAACTACTAGCTTCTAGACTCTTACCCTCAAAAGCATAAATCAAAAACTTACTCTGGAATTATATCAATCTAGGTTACACTGAATTTATCAGAACTGCACAATTAGAACAGTACAGTTTACTGTTCTGTTCTCTCAGAGCTCTGGTTCTACTTGAAAGCTCATTTTGTATTCAGCTTGAGGTTTTTTTGGTTTGTTTTACATCTCTCCTCTGGCTATACTAAATCTTCCCTTCAAGGTCAATTTGCTTTCTCAACAATAACTAATTTAGCATCACAATGCCACAGTGAGCTATGCAAAAATTATCTTCTCTATACTTCAGATTAGGATTCAGAATCATAAAGAAACTTTCCCATGTTCACACAGGGAGTCATCAGGAACACAAACATCTTCAGCCCCACTAACTGCAAGACCAAGCCATCCATTTTAGAGTCAAGAATACTTCTGCATTTATTTCACTCATAAAACACATTAAATTCTTATGTTATTTTTAATAATCTGATTCTCCTTCTTGATCTCTATCACTTAATTTCTAATCCTCTTACTTTTAAGTAGAATTATTTCTAATTAAGCATGTTCCATAATCAAGGTATTTTTATTGATTTGATATTCTATTGTATAAAAGGTCCCAAGTACCTCTCCAGACTTATGTTCATATTTGGACATTACAATATTGTTTTCCCTATTCTTTACATCCAGTAGTATAATGAAAGCTGTGGCCTTTCTTCCAAGAGATAGACTAATAGAACAAATGTATTTATCTGGTTTTTGTGAAGCTCGTGGCAGCTTTGTGTTTTATGTTTCAAAATTTGAGAGGGCTCAAGGGTTCAAAAGTTCCTAGGTGGGTTCATATCTATATCCCTACAAAGAGCAGAGTCATAAACCCCTTTGCTCTATAAAGTCGGGGGAGGGGGGGGGAATAGTGTTTTCAATGAAGTTACTCCTCTCCCCACAACAGAATCTTCTCTGATAGTGAGACCAGCATTCAATCATTTTTATAAACACACAAAGTTCCAAAATGCCCTTTCCACTCTTCTTAAAGTAAGGCAATGTCTCCTCTTCTGCAATTCTTCTTTTAACTATCCTAAGTGGACTTTTATCCTTACAAAGAGATTTGTTTAATCCTCTTAAGAAACAGTTGATCATTTCTTGTTTAGGCTTTCCATACCTAATACTAGGAGGCCATAGAAGCAACATCATTGTTTCATTTATTATTTGAAAGTACTTAAATGGGGAGGGACACACACACCATAATCCATCCACCGGGAAAAAAAATTAATTACAACAACTCAGTGCCCACTTCTCTGGAACTACATTAGGATGGATAATGACTCATGTGTGTAACTATTATTAATTGAAACTTGCTGCCCAAAAGGAATAACTAGCCAAAAAAAATCCTTTTTTTGTACCATTAATTCATTTCTTTATATCACAACAAGCAACAGTTCCATGTTCCTGGGAACTTTAGGGGAAAAAATAGTGATGGAGAAACTACTGGCTTGTGCAATGCCCTTGTGATTTTGACATTGTGAGAGTAACTGTTTTCTCAAAATAGAATTTAACAGTGATGGGGGGAAGAGGAGGAGAACATCCATATGACCATGAGATGAAGAAAGGCGAGGAGAGAAAAACATACAGGAAAAAAATGGTAACTTAGAAGGACAAACAGGTATAAAGACTGAAGTGCTCAAGAAAAATGCTGACTTGTCACCTACAGACTACTCAATATCATGTGCAGAACAGGCTTTTGTATTAGGTGAGGAGCACTAACTTGCACTACTCTAACATAACTGCACAAGACTGTGAGAGCCCACTGTGATGATGGCAAAATGTTATTTATCATCTCCTCATGGTAAAACTCCACCAAAGTTATTTAAATATTTTAATAAAATATAATTAAAATAATAATTTTACGTTAATATTATCTACTGACATCCATTTCCTGTTTTTCTTTCTAATTTATGGAACCAGTATACTCTCCTCTAAAACCTTTTTACCCTTATCCCTCAATGAAAATTCCTTTCCATCTGGCTGCATACTAATGTGTGAATATGTATCTAAAATAATAGGTTTTCATGGCCATATTTTTATTATTTATTTTAAGAGTTGTCACATTGAAATGGTGCTTTAAATCAAAAGATGGTGTATTTCTGACAACCCTTGGCTGACATATATCATCCTTTATCATATTACAGTGGACAAGAACATAGCAGGACATGATTTATTGCTGCCAGGATTGGCATTTTGAAGAATGGCTCCATGAAAACATTCAAAAACATCACTATGTTAATTACATTTGCTTCCAGTTTTGAGGGCTTTTAAGGGCTCATTTTCCTCTCACAATTCGAAGGAAGCTAATTATCAAGAAAACAGTGTCTCTACCAGTAAATCGACTATCACAAATATCCACAGCTTCAGCTGTACCTAAAATTCCCAAGGGCATGCTCAATAAGAAAATCTATTGAGATGTAGGAGTGTTTCACACCTGAAGAAATGTTATTAAACATTTTCATTTTCAAGAAGCTGTATCAAATATAGAGACACACATCACTTATGCGTCACAAGAATAAGTGGCCAATAAAATTTTTACATGTGTGGCCTTATTTTGCACACACACACACAAACACCCTTCCCCTTCTAGGCATAGAATGAATTACAAAAGAGATAAACTGGAGCACTGTCATCTTCTAGAAAAACAAAAAGATGACGAAAATAAATCAACCATTCCACAGGGTTTCAGTGAGAATGAAAACCCACTGAATTTGGCAAGTTCTGCCACTGTAGCTGTAAAGCACTGATTCCAGCTAAAGCAAACCAAAACGCTCTTTTTGTAGCCTTTGAATTATACGAGGTTCACAGGCTCACTTAAACACAAGACTGGAATTTGACATATTCCTTTTTCCTATGGTATCTTGTGGGAGAAATTCTTGGCATTAAGAGCCAACAAAATTTGCTAACCTGGATATTCTCACTCAGACATTTACTTCTGCTGGATAGATTCAATTCTTCATCTTTGGAATTGTATAAAAAAGCAAGCACAGAATGACTATTAGCTACATGTCAGTTGCTGAACTGATGTTTGCCAAAACACATGTAACACAGTACTTTGACCACGTACAATAGGTGTGCAGAGGGCACTCTAAGAATTGGATAAGCATACAAAGATACTTGCCTGGATAACCACTTGATTCAAGAGGGTAGAAGAACTTGAAGCTTTAGAACAACTTTCTAAATCATAGAAGCAATAAAACTCCATTTTTAAGTGTGTCATCATGGATTTTCTTATATTCATGTAACGTATTGACCTTTCAACCCATGTCGAGATTTAGGATCAACAATAAACTTTACAACACTTTGTGGCAAGTAGTTCCTCATGGTATCTTAAATCTGACTTGCTGTTTTAATCTGTTTCTTATTCTTATAAAGGAATGAGTAGACAGGATTACTTCCTCCCTGTCTCCCATTAAAAGATTAGATGGAAACAATAGAGATCAAATAGACTTCTTTCTCAAGGCAGGAGAAACTCTCCTCCATTTAACCATTCCTTTAGCAAAGCTATTCCACAAAAATCTGAGCATCTGTAATGAGTTGGATATCTGTTTATGGGAAAAGCCAGTGCCTGTGAGACCTTTTCATCCCTGCTTTGTTGCAGAACAGTTTCCATTTTCTCCTGGTCATGCTTGAACTCAGGGCAGGAGTCTGAAAAGGAACATGTAATCTTGCACAAGGCATCTCTGTGTTTCAGGGCTGATGGGTTAATGCCAGCCTCAACTGCCATTGCTTTAGCAGTGACTCCCCAACACCTTCAAACATGCTGAAAGCAGTTTCTCAGAGGACAGATACAGTAAAACATTGTTCCCTTCCTTCCAGTAAGCTGTGGTCCATTTAAGCAAATTAGATTTTACTTTCAGTCCCTACCCAGGAAATATCTGATGGCATGTTATGGCCCAACAATGAGAACTGAAAGGAAAATACTTAGCACACTATTAAAACTGCCCCACAAAAGTGTCAACACATTAAACTTCCTTTTTTCACCTAAGGAATTTGCCTAATTTGTGAAGAACAAACATTTGCTTGCTTTTATTTTTTTGCACTCATTTATATGTTCTGGGGATAGTTTGTGAACAGGTACAATAATTCTTGTTGGTTCAGATCATATTTCCAAGTACACATTTGCTATGTTTTCAAAGCCATTTTGGTCCATCAATGTCCAAATGAGTGAGAAATCTCACACCTCCAAAATGTACTTGCCTATTTCCTGAACTGCTGAGAAATACCCAACATTGAGAACTCATACTTGTGAATTGAGTCTGCCAGGCTGCAAAATCTGCTATTTCAGTGAATTCCATTAATTGAGTCAAAGCACATTAGAAATTTCAAATTCTCTGAATCCTTTTAGAATAAATTGTTTCTGCAAAAAACCACTCAAGGACCTAAAGCTGTCTCCCACAGAGAAGGGCAGAAGCCAGTAGGCCAATTCAGCAAGGATCATCATGCACAGATTGTTAGCCTTTCCTCTGCTCTAAAAGAACTCAATGAGGACAGAAGGAAACGCCACAACTAGACAAAAATAAAATTTCATCCCAGGTAAAATCTTGAAATCTTTTAATTCCATTTAAACAAGATTCAAACTGTGAACATCCTCCAAGAAGATTGAAAACCTTCTGTGCAAAGATGCAGAAGTAGTGTTTCAATTAAGTAGGCACAAGGGAACATAAATTAGTTCTGAGGAATGCTTCAAGCAGTGGGACAATCTTATCTATACACAGAAATAACCGATGGGAGGTAATGAAGAAGAATGAGACAGACTCTTATCAATGATGCCCTCTGAGAAAGGAGACAGTGGGCACAGACTGAAACACAAAGTTGAACAGAATCTGAATAAATTCTGAATAGAGCAAAGCCCTTTTTGGACCATTTGAGCGGTCAAACACAAGTTGCCACAGAGACTGAGAGGTCCCCGTCTGCAAATATACTCCCAAGTCAACTGGGCAATGTTCTGGGCAACCTGTGGTAGCTGGTCCTGCTTCAACAATAAGCTTGGAACAAACAACTCCAGAGGTCTCTTTCTGTCTCAACCATTCTGTGCTTCTGTAGTGAAGAGACAGGAGGACAAAGATGCCCCTGCTGTCAAAGCCATTGTTAAACTGCACACACAGTGGTTAGCCAGGATCTCAGTGGTGGAACAGACTCAGCACTCTGATTTGATAACCCTTGTGGGCAAGCAGGACTATTCTAAGCAGGGTTCAATGTCACATTGGCATGAGCACACAGCCTTAAGTTAGGAGAGGCTTGATGGAGATCACCTGCATCTGTCTATAAAAACTAATGGAAATATATCTCAAAAGAAAGTCAGCTAGGAAAAAAAAAACCTCATTTCCTGCCTCCCCTTTGTGCTTATTTTTGTTGTTGTTGGTTTTTTGCACTGGGGGTGGTTGTTTATGTTGTTTTGTTTTAATTCATCTGTCAGTAGAACCAACAAGCCCGGTGCATTCCCCTGGGAGTTTCACTGGGAAGGTGCTCCTGGTTCAGGACTTCTCAGTCCTGAGGCTATCTTGTCCAGCTAGCTGTGGCCTCCTCCTCAGCAGCTTCTGCCACTGCACAGCTTTACTGCATTTTTTCTGTTCTTCTGCAATTTGCTGAAGAGAATCAGCAACACAATCAATGACTTAAAATAAGAATGAGCTAGAGCTAATATGTTTCATTCCTTCCCAAAGAGACATGAAATGGAGAAAAGCATTTTGTAATACCACATAATTTCTTAGTATCTCAGACAAAAAAGGAGACTCTTTTTTTGATGGTCTGAAAATGTATTCCTTCCAAAGAGAAAGGAGCGACTTGAAATAAAAGTATTCCATTGATCTTTTTAATGCAACTATTTCATACACACATCTTTACCTATTTAGATATATTATTTTCTTCTATACTTGAGGGTTCACTCTCTGTTACTCGGGAATCAGTGTCCAAACAGTTTTTTGACCTAAAATAAAGCCCCAAGTCCCTCACTGGTCCTCTTTTAATATATACAGCAAGTATAGTCCACACTCAGAGAAAATCTTAGATATAAAATATTTGAGGTCCACATGTAATTGTTCCATTATGCTTATAATGTTTCCCAGCACAAATATATTTTATTTAAAATGTATATAAATACATTTTAAATAAATGTTTTTAAATACATTTATTGTATGTATTTATAAATATAAAATATAAATAATATTTGCATTAATATTATTGCAAACAAATTTGCAATATAAAATAAAATTTGCATGTGATTATTAGAAGAAAGTAAACCAAAAAAAAGAAAGAAAAAAAGAAAAATCAGCATTACACAGACAAAGAATGCAACTGCTCTACTTTCTGGGTGACTTCAGAGCAGGAATGTTTTTGGTTTTTTCCTTCAAAATGTATATTTAAACACCTAGATTCACAAATTATCACAGCATGACTAAGTCAGTTTGCATAATACAGGCAACATAAAGATTTCACTTTGGGATGCCACACCTGGCCCTACAGCCACTGACCTCTGTTTTAAGCCTCCCATGACTCAGAAAATTCTATTTGGTCTCTCTACAAGGAAGAGGGGACAAAAAAGACGTCTCAAGTTTCCACCCTAAGCTGCCATCAACCCGGTCTTATTAAAGTGTTACAGTTATTGTGATGTCCACATGGCAAAAGCAACACTAGTTTTAAGTTGGCTAAAACTTGGTCTCCAATAAATGACATGTTACCCCTTAAAGACTTTGAAGAGATTTTGATCTATTTCCTTAAAATTTCCCTTAACCTTCCGCTGCTTCCCAGAAAATAAGAGATGATTGTCCTTTACAGCTGTTTACATTTATCTGCATCACATTTATTATTGCCCGTACTAAATGCATACCCTAAGGACGCTGACACACTCTACCACATCACACACACACACAGATAGAATTTGGCAACCAGAGAAGGGTAAACAGGATTAACCCTTTTCTAAAACACTGGTAACTGGCCAAGATTAAAAACATGAGAGGTAAAGTGTGGTAATCCTGTCAGAGGCATTGAAGCCTGTAAAGTATTAAGCAAATCATCAGCTTTTGGATCAAGAATGGGAGAGTTTGAGGCAAAGCAACTAAATAAGCACTGAGCTCCAGGTGAAAGCAATAGCCAAAAAGCTTGGTGAGCAGTTGGAAGTGAAGGAGACACAAGGAATAGAGAACTATGCAGCTTTTGTAAACCTAGCAGGAGAACAAAGGTACTGGGAGATGAGGAATGCTTTCAATGAATAATACATGACAAGGCAAAGACAATTCTGGAGCCCACACTGCCCAACTGCAAGTCAGTTCCCTCAACTGTGTTAAAGCTCTGGTATTATAAGCTCAGTTTTTCTACTTTCTGGTATGCTACTTTACCACAAATGGTCTCCGGACTTGAAAGGCAACAAACCTTCCTCCAAGTTGCTCTACAACTGACCAGGAGTGAAGAGGCTGAGTGCCTGTGCCATTCCAGAGAGAATAGGCTTAATTGCACCAATTACAGAAACCAAGTGTGCAAGTTCCAATGCACACTAAGTATGTAATCTGCATAAACACAGTGCCTTCAGATGTCTGGCTGTTTTCTATGACATGAAGACCTTAATCACAATAAATTTGGTGTTTTAGTAGCAAAGGGACAGGCACTGGGTGATACAGCTTCTAGAATCAAGACTGCATCACAAATTAGGGTTCCATGTTAAAAAAAAAGTAGCAAATCTGGACAGGTATTCCTTATTTTGTAGAAATTTTATGTCTTAATCAAGCTAAAGAGTTCAGAAGGTTCCTTCCCAATTTTCCACATGCTGGGTGCCAGCACTCTGTCTTATAATTTACACTGTTCTAAAGCTTCATGCCACAAGTGAGATCTGCATGCAATTTTAAACAGTCACCTACTAAAACCTTTATATTATATGTATTGCCACAAGGGTCTCCCCCCTAGTGAAGGTGCTTTTCTGTAATCAGGTGCACACATACTTAAACATATCTATACATACTGGTTCAGAACAGTTGTATGCTTTTTATTCTGTATGCTTCTCCTTGAAAGGCTGAGTCAAGCATGATGGATTAGAGTTGCTGTTAAAACACAAAGTCATTCAATGACAGTCTGACAGAGGGCATTTGCCCAAAAAAGTACTCTGTGAGCTGGCATTTTGGGCCAAATAAATCAGCTAAAGCATTTTCTCTCATTTTTCCCAATGATATTTTGTTAAAACTTCTACATAACATCTTAAAAATCATCTTGATTAAACGCTGTACCTGATGCCTGAAACAGAGCAATTGTTGAGAAAAAGCAGCAGAGTGCTATGTATATCATGGGCAAACTCTTGAATGTCACTTCTCCTAGTTAGCTATAAGCCCAGCACCACCACTGCCTTCTTTATATGCTTTGCTAATAGAAGTAGCACACGAAAAACCCAGACCAAGACAGCTGTGAGCACTATAAAACTCCCTGCTTTAAACTACCGAGACAAAGGCTTGTGGAGGCAAGCTGAACTGCCAGCCAGAAATTACACCTCTATCTGATATGGCTTTTGGTGATTATCTGTCTGCATTGCTTTCAGCTGTTTCCAAGAATATAGAAGAGCTCTTCCATT
The DNA here is from genome assembly GCF_028769735.1 of Zonotrichia leucophrys gambelii. Classification (NCBI taxonomy): domain Eukaryota; kingdom Metazoa; phylum Chordata; class Aves; order Passeriformes; family Passerellidae; genus Zonotrichia; species Zonotrichia leucophrys. Next base: position 72,467,899 of record NC_088172.1, read on the forward strand.
TGCATAGATGTTTTTTTCCATTCTGTTTCAGACAATAGCTACCAACAGTTACTCGCTGCTTTTGGAATCGGGTCCTCAGATGTGAAGCAGCTCTTCAGCAAGGCTGACTCTGATAAGAACTACTCAAAATATTTTTTTAGCTGAAACACAATGTACCTTTTGCAATCCACAATGGTATGCCAACATGTACTGTAATTATTGTCATTTACAGAAAGCCACAATTTGTCTGATTTTCAAGTGTATTATTGAGAGGAGGAAAACAATCCCAGGAGGCAGCGGTAGTACAATGTATAAAAGAATAGCACAGAATTCCATTCTCTTTTTCAGAAGCCTACTGCCTTACCATTATTCATTCTCAATTTTGGTTAGTTTCCTAAAAGTATGTTTTTTAAATCACTGTTCCTCCAAAACCAGTATGGGCCATGCTTATGAAATCATGGCAATCTTCTTAAGATTCTAACTTTTCACCCATCAATTACAGTTGAGCTACACAAAGAGAACATCACTACAGTCAAACTATTCAATAAAGGCTTGATTTGAGAAAATTTAATTCAAATATCAGGAATATCCACATTATTAAAAAAATATAATATAGGGAAAAAACAGCTGTTGTCTTGATCACTCAAAGACATATAACTTGTAGTGGGAGCAGAGTTAAAGGGATAGAGAATTCTTTAGTCTAGGGTCCCCCCTACCCCACCAAAAAAGAAAAGAAAAATTGGAGAAGCAGCCACATATTCATAAAGCAATCCTGCATTGCCAAATCTTTTGTGGCCAAAAAAAGGCTCTCAATAAATAAAATCCATTGAGCCCCAAATATTTTAATTTGAAACTATGTTTCTTGCAAGTATACTAGCCCTACTAGTACACTTGAAAGTGTGCTTTAAGGGTAAATATATTAGAATCAGGAAGGCTCTAGGAATATGGGATTTGCAGTGAGCCATTTGTTTTCATGGTACATCATCTCCCAGGGAAAACAAAAATAAAAGAAAACCACAAACAAACATTTCACAAACAGTCCCAGGAATCTAACAACAGTTCTCAGCATGGTCCTCTTTTCCAACCCCAAGTCAAATGCTTCCCTTTCTTGAAAAGGATGTGGGCAATTGCTAACCATTGAAGTAATGAAGAGTGCCTTGAAAATGCATAAGCAAATTCAGTAATTTGAGGTGAGATTAATGACATCATTTAAAAATACGCTTTACTAAATACGTTTTAAAAACATCTTGGGCCAATTTTTGAGGTCACCAAGGTAAAGACTGCAATTCAGTGCCCACAGATAGAGCTCCTGATTTGATTTCCAGGAAGCCCAAGTGCCAGGCTTCATAGGGTTTAATAGCCTTCACTGACAGCAGCTTAGTCACCAAGATGCTTGTGGCAACAGAGAGTCTTTAAGCAACTCTTGCAGAGAACTCAGCTCCACATATTCAGTGCATGAAATACAAATACCCACTGTGATGAAGAAACACTAGGAGCAATCCAAGGAAAATGTTCTTTCACTTTAATGACATCAATTGCCTAAACAGGGAACCTTCCTCTCCCCATGAACAATTGCTGGCCATCTGACAAAGCCTCCAAGATGAAGAAACTTACCTACAATTAGCTAAAAAAAAAATTACCTTGATATTCTTACAGACTAAAAGGTGGGAATGTAAGGGGCAGCCAGGTCAGTGGATCTTAAACCTCTGCTAGGAAGACAAGATCACCACGTAATTAGCAGTGCTATGAGAATCACCAGTATTCATCACAAATCCCAGCTACCTCTTGGATGTTGAAAAAACACAGAAAAAACTGTATGATTGATGATAACTGCCCTGATATCTTGAATAGAATAGTAATGAACAAGTATCAATTGAATCTGACACCTGAAGAAGCCATGTGAGACCAACAGCTCCTCCAGCTCCAAATATATGTGTGATTGCAGATCACATTCTGGCCACACTTGTTTGGACAGAGGTTACAGAAGCTCTTAAACCTTTAGCAAAGGTATTATTAGAGTAGTGAGCAGTGCTACATCATCCCTTCAACAAGGGCAATGGATAAACGCTTCCTACTTTTCTCCTGAGAATAGGAGGAATACATCCTTACTACTTTTCACTGATTTATTGTTTTAATATGAGAGATTTTTAGGTCTAACCATCCCTAAAGGCCTAGAAATCAGGTCTTCAGGGCAGGTGAGCAGAACTCACAGTAACAGAAGGGGCAAAATTCTGATGTTGTTTGCTCAGCCTGTGCCTGAAAATTTGGCTTTGACTCTCCCAGGGCTCACATGAAAGTTTTTTTTCCTGCCTGCTTTGTCTCAGCTTAGCCACAAGGTAATGGACAAACTGCTGAAAACAGATTTCTTACTGGCATCCTGCAACCCTTCCATTTTCCTCTCTCTGGAAAATGAGAGTACAGCATCTATCTGTTGGTCAGTCTTTGGGTGGCCACAGACAAGCCAGCCTTGTGGGCAGTTCAAGTAGTGTCAAACACCCACAGGTTGAAATAAATCATTGCCTGATAGTTTCAGAAGTTTGCAGCAAGGCTGCCAATACAAATGGGAATTGTCACAGTATTTCTCAGGTTTGACCAGGAATCGTTAAATACATTTCAGCTCCTTAAACCAGGATGTCCAGTCAGCATTGCATTACAAGGTGCCAAAATCATGGAAGCACTCTGTATTTAATCAGCTGTCAGCAATTTGGAGTTTTCCAGAGAAAAGTAGCCCTCAATTCCAAATTACCTTTCATACTGCACTCAGGGAAGATGTCCAGATCAAATGTTGTACTTTGTGTCTCATAATGATGCATAAGAGCTTGAAGCAGGAGGCAATTCAGGGATTGTATTTCTTTTTCCTCTAATTAGAAAATATTTTAGTTTCCACTTTATACTAATGCAAATGTCATTACTACAGGCCCAGGAAATTTTACTCTTGAGTATGGGCAAATGTAATGGGCTGAAACAGAGTATCCTGGAAAAACTATGCAAATCACCATGTACCATAACTCAAGCTAATGGGCAGACTTCATGTTTCTTCCACAAAGGTCAAACATATCCTGCAGTCAGGAAGAAAGGAAAGAAAAAAATTAAAAAGGAAGAAAAAAAAGACACTATTTCCCAGCAAGGAAATTTATTGGCAATCCATTCATAGAATGTAAGTACAAAGACACGAAATAGTGGTGGCAGATTTGTCTTTGCTGATGGCGTAAGTAAAAGTCTTACAAAAACTCCCTTTGACGCTATTATATGCACCTATTCTGCCCATTTCTGGTGTCTCCACTTTGGCATTGCGACAAAAAACAGAATTTACAGAAGGGAAAAAACAGAATCACACAAAACAGACTACAAAGTTCAATGCAAAGTATATACTAAAAAGCAGACCAAAAGGTGCCTCAAACAACATCTGTCAGTACCTACACCACGAACTAACGTCTGACAATAGATGGCCCTTTACCACGGACAATAAAAATACAGCAAAACACCATGTCTGGGAGCTGAAGTTGGACTGATTCAGAAGAGAAATACATTTTCCCTAAAGAAGACAAAAATATGTTGTACCCTTTGAATTGCTTTAACTCAAAAAAAACCCAAAAATACAAAAAAAACCTTACCAAGAAGGCATGCTACATCTGATTTAGACAGCAAAGAGTACCTTTTTAAATTACCAAATGAAATTCAAGATAGATCTCCACAGCTGGTAATACTAAACTATTACACACTATCTTATAGTTCCGGAATAAAGGACTCCTCATTTTCCATGCTTTGCACAAGTTAAACATCACTTCTAAAGCACACAAGAGAATATTTTTCTTAGAGTATGAGTCTTTTCACATTTGTCTAGACTAAAACTGTAACCTATTTTTTGCCTTCACTACTGGAAATCGCCATGCAGAGCCCAGCTTTCTCTGTAGCTGCACAGCACAAATTCATAGGTGTCCTGTTACTTGAGCTCCCCCAAGCAAACATTCACATACAGCCTTGCACGGAGTGTAACCAGACTGCTATCTCTGGATATTAGTCCTAGAATGAATTGCTCTGATCCTCTCTATTTTGCCATGGGCATCATCCCTTTTATGTGCTTTACAGAGAAATACTCTTTTGTTTAGGTCATGTTTCTCTCCTTCTTTAGCCATGGCCCATCAGCTGCCATCAAAGATGGGAATCTTCCACATGCTCACAACTCCAAATCTCCTCAACTCAATGTCTACGTAAAAAAAAATAAAATGTCTAGAATAGATTATAACTGACCTGGACAGAGTGTGTAGGTTTAGTTTTCTAACAGCTTGGCTATCTGCCCTGCTGCATTCACATCTGCTTAGCCTACAGTCAAATATCACTTCCATGTTTAGGGTAAAATAATAGTATAACCTTCTTTTATTTTAAAATCCTGTCATATACAGACTTCATCTACTGAAATCCCAAAGAAGCTGAGAGGTCATTGGGCGCAGATTTTTTGATTTTATACTAGCACTTTCAGTCATTCATAAAGGGTAAATGGTAGAAATATTCTATAACTTTTTATTCCAAAAGAATCATAGCAATACGAGTGTCACTATGTTGAGCTAATTAAAGACAGTTTTGAAAGGCAAGGATTTCCTTCAGTTTTCACTGAAGCCAGTGAGAGTCAAGGAGAAAAAGCCACACATCAGGACTAGATTATGCATGAATTCTCCTCTTGCCTCTGTTCATGTTGTCTGACAAACACAAACATGATTAAGTGCTATTGTTCAGTGATCAATTTTCAAATTAAGGTATCACAGAAATCTATCCCTTTCATTTCTAAGCACCAGCAGTAACAATGCTACCATCAAATACATCTGCTTCTGCATAATTCTTTATAAAGCTGGCATTGCTTAGGCTTTGCCTTCTGAGACAGCCGGTTTTCACCTTGAGTAATACCATCGTTCAGTTATCTTGTGCTTCCTTTTGGCACTGTGTTATTCTTTTTCTAGTCTCTTCATCCCTTGGATGAAGAGCTTTCAAGCAAGGGCTAATCTTTGCTCTGTGTGGCACAGTTCACAGATTAGCATGGTCCAACATTTCCTCCAAAAAATCAATATAATTTCTCAGACATGCTTTTCCTACTTTTTTCCCCTCTGAATACTTGCAACAATGCAGAAGGAATGTACTGTCCATAGTGGAATGAAAAGGAAAATGCTATTCCCTGTTGTCTCAATTTTGGAGTCTGTACATAATGAAAATCTAAAATAAATTATATTTTATAGACAGTTTTATGAGCGATTAAACTCTGAGAAATAATTTAAATCCTAATAAGAGGAAAAAACACATCTCATTATAAAACACTTTCATTAACTCTAGTATTCTAAAAGCTGTACAAAGGATAAGATTCCAGTCACTGTTTCCCACAGAAATTTGGAAAGGCTATAGATTGCTCCTTATCTTAATTATGGGGAAGCAGACACAGCAGATTAGTAGAAGATGAGAATTAAATCTAAGTACATCTGTGGCTCAGAAGGAAAGTGTGTTTTAGTAAGCTTACTAAAGGACAGGTGTTTAACAACATTCAATATTGATTTTATTTTCATGGTCCTATGGAAGTCAGTAGAATTTTATTTCTTTTCACACATTAAAACTTAACACTAAATGCTTCTAAAATTGTTTTTAAATATGCATGAAGAATTTCAAAAGATTATTGGGAGATTCAGATGCATTAGGGTAAAGAACACAGCAGTACTGAAGTCTCATTCTGCAAAACATTTTCAGATTTTGTATGGAATACTGTGTCATCCTTTTGTTAATTTCTTTTTTTCTTTTAAAATAAAGCTTCCCGGGCTGAACTACTGGGCAAGCACCACACTGCCCGATATCAACTCTCTTGGCTGGTGCTCCTTTTTCCCCAATTAAATTATATTCTTAATTCTCAGAGCTGCCATAAAGTGTCCTAGTGGCAGTTACACCAGAGTGTAAACTGCACCAGTCCTTGGACACACGGCAGTGTCACACCACACCTTGTCTTCATGGACAAAGCCTCAAAGAGTTTAACAGGAGACAGGCTGCAATGCATCCCATCCACAGCCGAAAACTCAAAGCAGTCTGTAAATACCACTTTCACCTATCACATCTACTCATAAAAATATATGTGTGCATCAGTGCTGCTCCTCCTGCTCAAATATGTTTAAGTACAGGTGTAGCTCTCAATTTAATAACACACCAGGTTGCAAAAGCATGCTCAACTGAACCTATCCTTACAGGTTACAATCGTAGGTAGGTGAGTGGGGGGCACATACCCCACGGTGGATATTGAACATCCAATCTATTGTAAAAAGCCAAGGCTTTTGCTTTACCTATTAAACTGTCTTTATCTCAACCCATGAGTTCTCACTATTAACCTTCTGATTCTCTTCCCATCCCACCAGGGGGGAAGGAATGAACAGCTGTGCTTAGTTGTTGGCCAGGGTTAAACCATGATACTGAGGAATTATAAATACCTAAGTAAACACATCACTATATTCACTGAGGACACACTGAGGAAGATTAAGAGTTTGGTTCCACGGGACTGCAAAGCACAAGCTATCGAGCAACACTGAAAAATTACTTTATTTACCAAGAATCAATCTTAAGCTAAAATATAATTCCCACTTGGAACCACGAGGTCAGTAGTATATATTTATAGAATTGTAGCCTAATTAACTACTGGTAATTAAATCTATAAATAAATGGAAAAAGAATAGATCACAGTTTGTTTAATTGTCTTAATTAAAAGCTGGAAGCTAGCAAGTCAGACATATTGCCTGCTTTCAGTGAGTGAACATTGATAAAGCTTGCTATGAAGTTAATATTCTTGATTCTGGCACATAACCAGGCTGTTGTTATTCATGAGGAAGAGCCTCCCTTCAGCCAGCTATCATGACATTATTCATAACACATTAATCATCTTCTAGGCGCTTAACAGAAATTGCCAATTCAGCAGTTTGTTTAGGTAATCTGGAACAGAGCTGGGAGGGGGAAAGAAAATCTAAGCATTTTGGTTTCAGAGATTTTAATGCTGCAACTTTTGCCTTTAATATACTCCTTTCAGCCTAATTCCAAATGTTTAGAGGTGGGACAGCAAAAATTTGAAGACACTCACTTGCATTCTTGACCAGTAACCCCAAAACATAAATTATGTACAAGCCAATTTCTAATGTCTTGGACAACCGTCATTCAGTCAGTCTTAAAGAAAAACAAAGAAACTTCCAATTAACTTGAGGTTTCTGGTGTTACAACTCAAAGTTGGTTTTTTTGTTTGTTTTAAATGGAAAAGCTGTGCTGGATAAGGTTAGATATTACAGCCGAGCTTCTGCACATCACAGCCTTTTCAGACATGCACAAAAGTATTGTTTTTATGACTTAATGTTCAAGCTGCAATGAGGCCCCAGAGACACCCAGCTGTCATGAAAACTCTGCATTTCATTATGAGAAGAGTGAAAAGCATATGAACCAGTCATTTGAAGGGTAGATACAGTGGGAAATGACTGAACACCCATTAAACAAAGGAAGAGAAAGGATCTAATGAGGCTTTGGCAGTAACAGCCACTGCAGAAGTTCATGAGAGTGAGAAGAGGAAACAACAGGTCAAGAAAAAATGGGAGGGCAATTTATTCAGCTGGCAAGCTCTGAGGTGCAACAGCTGCAAGACAGCAGCTAGAGAGGCTAAGTGTGTCTCTGTTTTCCTGGCAAAATGAAAACATCTGAATTAGGGTACAGATGAAAATAAAAGCAACCCACCTGTCGATCATAAAGCACAGCTAATAATTGTGCGTGGCACGTGCATAGTCAGGAGCCAAAGGAATATGCTGTTTTCCATGACTCAACAGCAGTGAGCTCAGAGACTCTTGTAAACATCATCCTGCAGAATTTTATTCATTCTGAACTATACTTTAGGGAGTTTAGTGGACACTGTTAAAATTCTTCAAGCAGCAGTGTGGAAAATCATGCTAACAAATAACCTACCTTTGTAATAATCATCTGTGCACTGAACGTAACAGTAAGCCACAACAGGCTGTGCATCAATAGGCTATTGGCACACGCTTTTGAAGGCATTCTGAGGACCAAAACAGAAGGCTGAGTGCCTCCATCCATCAAAGAGCAGCACCAGCAGCCTACTAATGCACACCCTGGCCTAGCTAATTCTTACAGGAAGAAGGTTCAATTGTTACAGGAGCAAATCTCTAATTTTTGGTTCTCAAAACACCTAGAGGTAACACTCATCTCTCTCTAAAGACAGTGGTTGAAAGAGAAAAATAGGCGCCTTTTAAAGATATGATTTCTCTAGAGGGATGATTTTCAAAAGGTAGTATTAGTTTAGGTACTGTTATTAGAGGAAATGCTTCAGAGCCTATGCACTTACAGCCTGAGACTGAAAAGGGCCACTCTTGAGGCAGGAGTTTTCTTTGGTGGGTTATTTTCACCTCTAACATGGAACAAAACCCAAAGAGCTGAGCCAACTAACCCAAGGTCACAGAATAACCTAGCAACAGGACAGAGATGAACCTGATTCTCCACATAACCAGTGGAAAATATAATGGAGGTAGGTCAGCCTGAGTTTCCTAAACCTTTTGCAATTCTTGTGTCTTCCTCATAAAACTAGTTTCCTACTGAAACTGAACACTGAAAAAAAGTTCTGGTGACGAAACAGGGACAACTTAGTGAGCAGGGGGTACTGCTGGCAGGTTTCTGCATTCACTGCAGAAACCATTAATTTTCATAATCCTTAAATTCCTACTAAAAGATTACATTACCATTAGGCATAAAGAGCTCCTTCTTCCTGCATCTAAGCAACACAATGCAAGTACAAGATTAAAGACAGAGGATTACAGAAAATGCAAGAGATCAAGTGATTTGCTTCAAAGACATTCATTTCAAGAAAAAAACAGCATTCAGTTATCATTGTAACAGAGCAAGTTAGTGCACATATAGACTGATGAGATACATTTGAAAGTGTAAATTTTCTGAACCCTGAGTAATTCTCCATTTTCTTACAACAGGCTGCAACAGAAAAAAAAACTGTATCACATACAGGCTTGGTCCAGAGTGGATAGCTTTTAACCCATCTCACCTTCTAACTGAAGACCTGAATCTGCTTGGTATCCTTTCTTCAGAGGAAAGGTTTTCCACTGAAAATAATCTCTAAAAACAAATTTACTTAGAGGAAGGTGGGTGATTTCAAGAAAGGGATCCATCTCAGAGCCCTTTATATTCCAGGGGGGTTTTAATGGGAAGGCTTATGCTAAAAATTGACCTGACATTTGTCAAATAAAATCATCTATGGTAATGAGATAATATTCTTTCCTGGATATTGCATTCAAAAGAAATGAGGGAAATGTTACTGGATGAAAAATACAATTAGCCAAAGAAAAACTTAATAACAAACAAAAATAAGCACATATCAGATGATGTTTAAAGAATATTAAAGCAACTTCAGCTATCAACCACAAGACTTGAAAAAGAAACAGACCTTAAAAGCACTAGGAAAAGTTGAGTTTAAGTATTGGAAACTTCTCACCACCACAACAAACAGACAATAAGACAAGATGCTAAGGAAAATTTTGGAATTGATTATCAGCAACAGACTGGACATTCATTCTTAAATAGCTTTAGAATAAATAATTCTGCTTTGCCACAACCACAGAGCTAACCATGTATTCTCTATCTCAACAACACAGTGGCATTCACATTGTCTGGAAAAATACCTTTGCCTGGGAGTTTTCTCCTGGGAAGCAGCAAAGCCTCAGAGAAAAAGGAAAACAATAATTATCTGATCTGCTTCTCCTGTGTTTTGCTCCTTTGGAATGTGTTTGGACATTGTTTACCAACAGGTGTTTGTTTCATTGGTTTCTGCTGTGAGTTGTTTTGACTCAATGCCAATAGGGGCAAAGCTGTGTCGAGAGTAGAAAGAGTCACAAGTTTTCATTATTATCTTTTTAGCCTTCTGTAGGTATCCTTCCTTTATTCTTTAGTACAGTTTAGCACAGCATTCTTTAATGTAATATAGTAAAATATAATAATAAATTACCTTTCTGAGAGCATGGAGTCAGATTCATCATTCCTTCCTGCCACAAGGGTCTCAGCAAATATAACACTACATAAAATTGCCTATCCCAGAGCTCATCCACTCAATGAAGTATTTTATAAAACACTGGGTTCGTCTGTACTTAAGGGGGAAAAAAAAGGCAACCCAAGAAAAGCCTAATAGACACAAAAAAAGTTGCACAGTGCCACCACCTGTACAGAAGTTTGCATTCACTCAGAACCTTCAAGCCAAAACACCAAGCACTATAATGATGCTGCTTGCTTTGAATAACACTAAGAAACTGTTCTCCTGCACCAAGGAACACTTTAAAAGACAAGTGAAAAGCAGTCACCAGTAGGCAATACTGTTGTGTTTGTTATCTCCCTTCCATGTTTCAGGCAATCTCTCCCACTACACAAGAGCACTCCCATGCATGAAGCAGCCCAGTGGCACAATTACAGCTGATTATATTCATTCAGCTCTCCTTCTGAGAGCAGCACAGTGCTACTGGTGAGTTTCTGCTGCCCACAGGAGTTCTCATGCAGCTGCCAAGATGGAGGTGGTGGGATAGACTGAAGAGATGCCAAATATTCACCAGAAGATAGAACTATGTTTCTGCATCTCAGTCTAATGTCTTCCAGATTTCCTTCTAACAACACTCCACCAGTCTGCTATTTGCTCATCTAACCATGCACATTCTTCATTTAGTTTTCTGGCTGGCTACATTTTAGGGCTTTGCCCTCATTTGACCCTGTGACAAAATATATTTTCTCTTTAAGCAGTGTATCAAGTAAGATCTGTGAAAAACTGTCCACAAAACCAGTTGCAGAAATAAAATCCATTCTGTTCCTCTCACTGGACTAATTGGACCATTACTGCAATTCACAGAACCTGATCAGATGTTCCACTCCATTGTCAATTGCATATTTCATTGCTAGCACAAGCTCAGCCCTACATCAAGCAAACTGGTGAGGTGGCAAACTCCTCCTGACCTTGTCCAGTTTACCAGAGTCACTCCAGGGGTGGGCCAGCTGACCACAGGTACTAAAAAGAGAAAACCTCAAGGTAGATGGGAACCACTTCCATTGCTTAGTATCACTCACAAACTTTACATAGGTAACAGAAAAGGAATAAGACAATTAGGATCTCTCATCTTATCTTTACATTTCTTATTTTACTTGCAATTATTTCTCATTTTGTTTTGTGCTTAAACAGCAAACTAAAGCTAAGTGAAAGCTTTAGATGTATCTATCTATATGCTACTGAAAAAAAATACAAAACAAAACAAAAATCCCTGAAAAGACCTTGGTATCTTTTACTTGCAGTAGAAAGTTTCTCCAGCACAAAATAAAAATCCGCTTCTGAGGAGGGCAAGAGGAATGCTTTTCTTCTATGAGTCAACAGATTCACAGGCAGGGTGGGGAAGGATAGAAAATGGGTCAGTCTTAGTAAGAATAGATACTGCCTCTAATTCTGCTGCAAAATTCAGTATGACATGGGGGAGGAGGCATTTGGTGGGAGAGAGATTGATCTTCCCCCTGGGCATGAAGCCACCCAGACCCTTTGCTGGGAGAAAGCAAGATCAAGGAGTGGACTTGCATTGTTTCACAACACACAAAAAATTTAGGAATCAGGTAGCAATAGCATCTTGGAGTGGACCTACTGGAGATTACCATCCTTCAGAGTTTTGCTTATACACCTGATAATTCTCTTTTGGATAAAAGGAAAAAAATAAGCACTTCTGAAAATACTACCAGTAAAGTGCCCCAAATTAGCTACTTTTGAGAATGAACATAGCAAGATCTTTCAAGAAAAAACTTTCCCTAACATACAGTGCAAATCTTTCTCCCCAGTGTAGAAGGGTTCATGATGAAAAAATAAATCAGCCCTGTAGTGGAGAGATTATGATGATTTAATCCCAGGCAGCTGCTGCAACTCTGAAATTATAGAAGCTCACTTCTGGAATGATTACCTCACTTCTTCGTCTGGCAGCACACGGAGGTTTAATTCAAACCTGTTAAATGGCTTCAGGCCTACCAGTACACTCTAAAATGACACTTCCTCATCTCTAGAGTTTAAAAACCCTACAGCCTCTCTCTCTGCTGAGAGCCTGAGGCAGGTGTAATGCAGTCCTAATTCTGCTTTAAGGCAGCATCATTCTATTCTTTGTCACTGAACACCAGCATTCATTATTCATTCACCCACTACATATGAAAGGACATGGAATTACTGCCTGTGAACCTTAAGGGTATCAGGGAGAAATACAAATTTAATTCTCATTAAGCTATGAGTACCAAAAGAAATTCCGACTTTTTCCACCGACTCACCTTCTCTCCACAAAGCCTGCACACAAATTTGCACATCTTATTTTGACTGTGTCCTGGAAAGGAAGAAAGATCTGGTTTGAAAGACCCGATCCTCCTGAATTGAGGGCAGAAGGTCTTCATACAATATCTCTGCTCATTCTACTGACCTAGCTGCCTTCAGAAAAATGGCAAGGATGCTGACTTCTAGGCTTAATGACAGTATTTGAAATCTTCATTTTCTGCAAGTTGATCTGTCTGAACTCTCTTGCTGCAATTGTCCTCTCATCAGGAATCCATTGTTTCATGAAATAGAAATAGTCCTTGACCATTCCTCCCTCTTATGTTGTATATGATAAAAATGAAGTTGAGGTCCATGCTGATGAGTCACGTATTTATATAAGTTCTGCAGTCACACATCACAGGAGACAACAAGCAGGCAGAGAACCACAAGAGACAGGGAAAGCACCCAGAATCAGCCTGTGCTACTACCAAGCAGAGTCATGCACAAGCTGTAGCATGTACAGTTCTCCCAGCAGCAGTCCCATGTGGGTAAATGGTGTGAAGCACACAAGCAACCTTCTCAGACAAGCCTGCACAACTCCACTGCCCCCTTGTTACCATTTTAAACATTTCCTCATGATTCTTCCAGCACAAACCCTTTATTCACAGGAGATGAGCATCTTCATGGATGCAATGATACAAAGCTCTGAAAAAGTGACTTTACAGACTGAGTGTGTGGTGAAGCACACAGATAAGTCACAAGCATTGACAAGAACAACACCTCACAAAGCTACCAAGTTTCATCACAGTTACTAAACCAGGGAGTGACAAGCATTTCACCTGCGTAATACTGACACAACACTAGCAAGGAAGTATGTTCCTGCAGTTTTGCTGGCATCTCACTTAAGGAAAGAGGGGACAGGAAATTTTTTATCAAGTTAAACAACTGTCACGTCACTTCCTCCACAAGCCTTTTCTTTGAGGTGCTCCAGGTGGGCACTTCACTCCAGGTTTGTTCTTATACAATCTATTTTTCTGACAATAAGCATCATCCTGACAGACTTGGACTTTGCATGCAACAAAAATGTCACATTGGCAACTTCTGAGGTTACTTCAGTAGCTCCCAGTAAGCCCCTGAGGAAATGGACCCCAGCCTTTTGTCTCTCTTTTCCCATATCTTCTGCTGCAACCACCTTATTTTTGTCAGGGAGTTCAGACATACTCAGAGATACCTTTTCCAAGTAAACTTCTAAATGGGCAATGCTCTAATCTGCAGTTTAATCCTAGAAAGGGAGGTTATTATTCTCAGTAATTCAACTTTAAAAGTTTTGCCCTTGCCAAAGAACTGAATGGCAGATTTTCTCTTTCATGCCAAAGGCCAATTACAGCAAGGTTTGACTTATACAATGTAAGCCTCCTTTATGTTTTCCATGCTGGGAATATCATTTGTTTTGATAGTTTTGTATTATGCAGTTTTTCACGGCTGGAGATTTCAAACACTGTGATTGTCCTGCCAGGAATCACACAGGGGGCTTTTCCTTTAGAAATTCAGCCTCTGTGATTGCCCTGCCAGGAGTCATATAGCTCTGTCCTGATGTGGAATGCCCAATAATTTTACTGAGCTAAGAATTTAACTCATGTTTACCTTGAGAGGAATATGGAAACACCAGCAGCAAACTATTTCACTCTGCCTTGTCCAAGTTCCAGGATGTGATTTCACCTCATTTTGTAGGGTTGGTACCAATTAGCATGTATTGAGGGACCTCTTTCTGAATAGGAACAGAACAGCTCAGAGGGGACTCAGTTTAGTTTTCTAAGTCAGTTTTTATGTGAAATTCTCTTACAGTCCCTCAAGCTGTAGCTCCCTTCTCAGAGCAGCCTGAATAAAGATCCTGTGATTATGGCTAAAATACTTTTCTTTTGTTTCCCTGACTGTGGGTGCCACCCCATCCTGGGATGTAAGGAGCACATCCCAAACAAAGCAGGGTGCAGAAAAGACTACCTGCATTGAGAGCCCTCTTGCAGCAGCACATCAACAGGCTTTATCCTGCTCTCTCCTGCCAGTGCGGAGCAGCATCTTACTGAAAAGCTGCAATTTCTAGAGTTGGATGAAGTGCCTTTGCCATGGGGGATGAAGAGAAGCAGAAAACAGGGAAACAGCAGTTATTGTTGCAATGTACACCAGCTTCTGATTACTAGGGAAATGGAAACATTTTCCTGAATGCAAGCAGACAGACTGTTAGGAGATTTACCTTTCAATCCCTTGCATTTTTGGAGCAAGACAAACATCTCATGTGGACAGCTCCTGCCACCAAAAAGCAATTCAAAAGGTTTCATATGTGCTTTCATTCTAGAAACTTACATTGTAAAAAGAGACTGCAATGACTCTGCCTGTATTCACACTATGGGATGCCTCTCTACCATCTGCTCTTTGAAGATAGAGTGCTGATTTGAGCCAGCTAGAGGGAATTCCCACCTAGAAAAAAAGACATCTGCCCACCAGTTCAGACCTTTTCACAGTCTGCTTCACACAGACTGGACACATCTGCTTTTTTTATGATGCAGTGCATCCATGGGAGCAGAAAACCCTGAGACTTTCCATTTCAAATGAACTCACTAAGTCTGTATAGCAAAAAGCATGCTTGGCAGCAAAACAGCAAACACTTATTCTGCAGGACAAAAATTACATTTGCTGCTGCAAGTTGCAGTTAAACAAAAGATCACATGTAAAAAGTTTAATCACAACTTAAGTTAGACTTATCAGTAGGAATTCTTCTCACCTTTGGGTGCCTTTCTTCTTGTTCTTCCAGAACAAAAGCTCAAACCACCACATCCCACCATGGTACACACTCAGCTTCCCTATAATACCCTCAGAAAGACTGAAGGGTTGGATTTCACATTTAAATTAAAATTTCCAAGGCAACATTCTGAAATCAAACAACCACCAGAGATACCTCAAGCTGACTTCTTAGGCCCAGCCCAGCCACTGGGTACGAGAAGGGTCAGCCATTGATGCCTCTTTTGGAAATCAGTCAACTGACAGGTCAGGAGGATTTTCTTCCTGCTCCTTATTATCCCACCAGCAGCTGCCTCTGTTACCCACACAGATATTCACAGGGAGATTCATAGAGGATTGCAGCTACCAACACATTCATACAAAATTTTGTACAAAACACATACAAGTATATTGTTGACCTCATGATTTCTGAGGGGCTGGTTGATTTTTAGACATAGTACATACAACACCTCAACTGGCACGGAGACTCAAGCTACTTTGCCAGATGCAGTCCCCCACTTCCTTATCTTCCTACAAAATTCAAAATGGTGAGCTTGGCTACCACTTCTACTATAAGCATATCAACCTTATTCTTCATCTCCTGCATCTCCTTGCTTTTTTACATAGATCTTCCTGACAGACAGCTGCTTGCTCTGCCTGAAGGCCTCTAAGTGCTGCACTGCACAGCCAGCTGGGAGTGCAGAACCTCAGGAGGATTTTGTGTACGTGAGATAAAACATAGCAAGAAAGAGGACTTAAACCATGAAAATTTTTACATTTACATTTACATTACATTACATTTACAGGACATTTCAGTAGGATAATTGAAGATATTATTTATAGTCCTTTTAAATGCAGGGTGAATTTTTGTTTCCCTTCCAACATACATGAACAAGGGATAACAGTCTCCTGTTCAATCATCAGTATTTTCAAAATTCTTTCAGTAGTAGTCTCTTACGCAGGGTTTCTCATCTAGCAGGCTCATGCAGATCCTGCCATTCTCAAGAGTTTTCCAGTTCTGAGTGAGGTAATGTATTCTCCTATGCTGGTCTATATCAATAAAAACTTTTGCTTTCAAGACACACTTCACTGTTTCCAGCACAGGAAGTTTAAGGTTTCCTGTATAAATCTTTAAATATGGAACCTCAGAGAAAAACATTTTGGCTAAGAAGCTTCAAATCTCTCACCTACATAATTTCATTTACATTTTATTCAAAAACCCCAATTAAATGCCATCCAGGTTACTTTGAGATACTGTACAATCTATTAGAAATTGGAAGCAGATAATGTAATCTTTAGTAGTAGCATGCATGTCATAAAATGCCTCCTAGCTGCTCTTCAACCCAGGGTTATTTTATCCAGCAATGAAACAATCTCTGACACATCCAGAAATGCCATTCAGTCCCAATTAATCAAGCCTTGCTCTGAAGCACTGTAGGTCACTCAGAGGGGCACAGCCCCCAGAAAGCCAGGAGGTGAAGAGGGACAATCCTTCAGGGTAGCAAAAGGGGCTCCGGCGGGGTAACATTGGGGGCTGATATCCTTTAGGGTTGTACGGTGCCACTGCCCTGCCTAAACCCCGGCCATGGCAACCTCCACAAGCCCACTGCCCACGGTGCTGCTGCTGGTGCACACGTTACAAGGTGATGTAACTCAGGTCAGACTGCTCAAACACCTTCCATATCCAGATTATACATCAGCAGGTCCAGGATGTGCCTGCTATTATCTGTAATAGGAGCACGCATGCTGGCTTGCAGCACTGAACATCCACCTCCTTCAATTATTTGTCAAATTACAAGAACATAGCTCATCACTAAGCTTAATGATTGAAAGGGACAATTTGTGCTGCTTTTCATGTAGTATATTTCCCAGCATCATGCTGCCCAGCTTCTTCTAAACAGATCTGAGTGGTAATCGCTCCTATTTCAAACATGTGTGTTGCATTGCATATTTATTTCTGATCCCAAACGGACTCTACAGGTGGACTCTAAAGGGACTCAGAATTATGCGCAGTGGTATATTTAGACCCCAAACAAAATTAAGCTTTTTACAAAACGTTTACTGAAGTTCCAGCCATTCTTCATTGAAGACTTACATTTGAACTTCCCAGCTTTCAATTTCTTCTCATCTGTGCTGTGTCTTAGATTTTATGGCAAACACCTTCAAGAGTTTTTGCACCTAAATCACCTTATTCAACATTGGGTCCCCACACCTCCCAACATCTCTGAGCTATCACTAAATTACAGCAGGGAAGCAATGAAACAGCAAATGAGCACACTCACTGTTGCAAATCGTACTTTGCAACAGACCCAAGCAACACAGGGTACATGGTCCGCCCTTAGGCAAAGAAGAAAAACTGGAAAAAAGATACATAATTATTTCTAAGTTTATAGTCAATAAGATAATTAAGCAGCATAACAGCCAAACAACCCCATGAGTATATACTCTGCCAGAATTATCAGCAAGTATTAGGATTTTCAAATAAGGCTACTTATCTCTAAAGGTCTTTATATCAGGATTAGCTCATCTCATGGAAAACACTGTATATGCGCTTTAGAAATTATAACTTTGGTATATTGCTGACATCTAATAATAAAGAGAAGTACTTCAGTAATATTGTAAATGCATAAATGCCAGCACTTTTGAGAAAGAGGGTTAAAAACACACATAACCTTCTGTCTGAGTCAGTTCTCTTATTTTCAGAGCAAGTTTTCTTAACATTAGTCCTATGAGAAGTCAAATTCACTGCCTTCATAACACAGACAGAGCAAATCTCCTCTTTTTATCTGCCTGAAGGCACAAGAACTTTCCTAGGGGCATAAATTATGGGACAGCTTGGTTCTTTCATCGACTATCTTTCATCACAATGTCATCAGTTGAAAACTTCACCATTAGCCTTTTATGCTCCAACTCTTCTTCAGTTCCCTTCTTTTCACAAGGCAAAGTGCATGACTTCTTTTAAACCTCATAATGGCTAAAGACTTTTTTCTGCTGCTATAATTGCAACCTCTTGCATATCTTCCAGTCTGTTCTTTATCCGTAAGAAGAAAAGAGGAGAGTATGTTTTACATATTCACTTGCTGAAGATCAACATTGCCTCTTCAATCTCAGACCTGTCAGTCTTTTCTAAGGCATTGTTTCATTTCATGCTGTGTTGGGGGGAAAATTCATTGCTCATTTTCCTATCTGCTCCAGTGCCTTGTGCTCTTCCCTCAGTGCTGACATCACTGTTTCTAGCGCAGGGAGCTCCAATTAACAGGAATTAACATAGGTCCAGATTAATTGTATTCAGGCTGGCAGTTTGTTCATCACCTTTATCAGAGCAACAGATGAGAGTGCAGAAATGCTCTGGCACTGAGAACATCATTTCCTTTGTCCTTGCTATACACTATACACCCTGGCCTAGTACTCAGAAACTATGACTATGTGATAGTTTTCAATCCTGTTGTGTTGCCTGGTCTTTTTTGCCATAACACACACTCTTGAGGTTTCTGCTGTTTCTCTTTTCTGCATTTAGACCCTTACCCTGCTCTATTTGGAATTCTCTGCAATTCACATTTTACAAAAAAGAAAACTGTTTCCAGTGTGCACTAATTTACTCTTCTGCTTAGTTAATAACAATGGTAACCGCTACTTCTTGCTCTAGCTGATTTGAGTAGGTGGTCCCAAAACACTGCCAGGATCTAATTTCTTTCCATGCCTTAGGTAACTCAGGTAGTCTTCAATACACACAGATTTGGTTCAATTTGCATAATCAGCCAACTAAAACAACCTCCATCATTTGAAAAGGCTTGTAATATGATATTAATGCTATTTTTTCACAGCAACTAGCATCAGGCCCAGGGGACTGAAGGTTCTCTGACTTCTGAGATAAGGAGGCAAGAAGGATTTTTACTGCAAAATTCAAATGTCAGTATAAGCTTTCAGCAAGCTTCTAAATGTAGAATTTCTCTGCCTTAAACCTAAAGTTTTACAGCTCTCCAAAACTATTTTATTCTCTCCAGATACTGGCAAAACTAACGTCTCTGTTTAGTAGATTTTCTAGAACAATTAAGGTTTTCTAATTAAAGTCACTGGGCCATGATTCCCATGTCCCCTTTTTCTTTCTTGCAAGTATATTTGTCCTTTTGAAACCTCACCTGTCCTCTATGAGTTCTCCAAATTAACTCAAAATGGATCCAATTAACCAGTTCACTGAGCACACCATGTTAAATTCATCTGTCTGCTGATTTGAATATGCACAGATTCTCCAGAAATTCTTTAACAAGCATTGTCCTGATCTGTGACTTTCCCTTTTTTCCTGTCAGCTTTATCAGAGCTCCTGCTGTGCTCACTACTAAAGTGAACATTGAGGCAAAAATAACAGTTAAGCTCTGCAACCCTCAGAAGCTTCTCCCAGAGGACAAACTGGACATGCACTTTCATCAGCCCTAAAATTGATGCATTCATTCTGCACTAACCTCCACAAACAGTAGACGAGGAATAAACACAACTGTTCTGTACAACCCATCAGTTTGGGTTTAGTTGAATTACCAGCTTTCAAAGCCTGGTTTGCCACTGTAGTGACCCTTCAGTGAAATAGGAAGCACCTCATAAGGCTGCTACTGGTGAGCTGACACATAGGCCTGCTCACTGTATGAAGTCCTCAGATGGTTTCTTGGAGCTATTAATGTGATTAATTCTGGACCAGTGCTTACATATAGCTGAGATCTCTATCTTTTTCAGTTTCCTTTTTATGTACTATTTCCCATTTTATGCCTTTTCTTAGTCCAAAGGACTGATGGACCATGATTATGCTTAAATGTTAAAAAATACCATCAATTTACCAAAATGCTTCACTCTTGTGATCTTATCAGCATTTTCTCACTTAAGAATGTCTTACAAACTTATTTCAAAGATAAATATATCAGAATACAAGCACAGCCATAATCTCAGTAAAGCATTGTATATCAAAAGAATAGCACTACCTGTCAAACAAGCAATCTCATCAAAATTCTGTCAAACCATTTTGATAAAGGAGAAAAAAGTACATGAAGTATATCAAAGTGTGAGTACATTTGTATTTCAAATGGCAGCACATGTCCTGAACAGTATAAGCAGGAGTACTGCAGTAAGCAATATGTCTGTTATGCTTACAAAAAAACCTACTCCTACTGCTTGCTAAAAGCTGGATATCACAGAAACCAAGAGCCCTGTGTCTGAAATTGCTTCTCCTGTAACAGAAAAAATTTGCCACTAGCTTATGGAGAATTCAAATCTATTTACAGTCATGTTATCACAAATTAGATAGTCCAAAACTGATGGTTATTAAATGAACAAGATACTGCTGCAGTAAATGGAGGAACAACTAAATGTCATAAGCACCAGCAAAGTATTCGAGCCATACAACCCTTACTCTGAAAAGCTTAATCCTTGCAGACAAGTGAACAGGAATAGAAATGCTAACGAAAAAAGTTGCATGAAATACTGACAAAATATTGGCTTGAGTAGTTTCAGAAATGTCTTAGAAACCATATAAATTGTACTTCTCTAACATTTTTTTCCTCTCAGAATACCTACACTGCACTACCATCTTTTCCCCCTATTTTTGGTAGTCGCAGCTACATGGAAAGCAACAGCTAAAGATTACTAAACTAACCAAAGGTAAACTCTCATATTTGAAATTAGAAACTAAGAAGATAATGTTTCCCCGCATTGTTCTTCTAGAGCATGCTCTTCAGCAGAAACTACTGTTTTTGTAGCTGTTCACCTCATGAACCCATAGATGCACCTACTCTGTTTGCATTTCAGTGCTACAATGTTGAGATTGGTCTCCTTGAAGAAAATCCTAGCAAGAGCAAACCCCTACCAACTGTAGTAGAGAAGAGTTTATTTCTTGTTTTACAGAAGTGTCAACTTCTCTATAATGCCAGATTCCATTTTCATGCAAGACATTTTTCCAGCTTTGCAATTTATTAACAGCTAAGTACTCGAATTCCCATTTCTCCAACTAACAGCCAAGTTAGAGAACACAGTTACATTTCATTAATATGGCACCATATTTAATAAAAAAATATTTTCACATCAATATTTATGCTTACTCTGCATGGATGTTCTTATATCTTTTCTAGCACAGGATTATATTAAATTTGGAGGTGCAGAGTGAGGAAGGAGTTATGTAATGGTGTTCAATGAAAAATAATAAATATCTATAAAATTAATCTCCTACTTTATATGCATATTTAGAAACAACTGTTTAAAACTCTAGTTAGATTGTCATTACTCTTAATGGCCTTTGCTTATGCTTATCTCCTGCATATTAGCCCCCACAGTTTGTCATTATCAATACACCATTTTACTATATTAATAAGGGACGTGAAATTCCCCTTCCTCATAACACAAAGCTCTATTTTCCCCTTCGTGTATCAGTTAACTAAACACTCTGTAAACCAGCTGCTAATCTCCTGTGACAGCGTGGCAGTGTCCCACGGGCTGGGTAGGTGTGCATACAGTATGGCTAATTACACCACAGTGCTAATGTGATGGAGGGACAGCAAGCAGATTTCAGGGGCTGAGCCCCCTCTGAAGCTGAGATTCCTGTGATTCCTGGAGCCCTGCTGTGCAGAACACCAAGTGCACAGGGCAGCAGGCAGACATCAGGCAATCTCCTCGGCCATACAGACACTTATATGAATTCATGATGGGGAAATAGTGATTGCTGCAGTCAGAGCTGCAGCAGTCACACGCAGAAATTGCAGACAGCTACAGTGATTTGCATATTGTCAGAGATCATCTTTCTAAACTCTCTGGGTAGCTTTCCTAGGTCAAGAGTTTCATTACGAAGGACAACTGTGCCAGCCCTCGCTGTCACTGCCTCTGAATGAGCATAGATAAATGCTCTCGGGAAAAGGGCGAGTTGTTTATAATATCCCATTATTCATGGGTGCTTTACCAGCTGGCAGCAATGGATTAACATGTATGCACTGCAAACCCAGATCTTTAGTATGCACTGAGGTGAAAACAAAGGAATCAGCCATGGATTTCTGACTCCCTGCATCTAAAAGTTAAATATATTTAATAGCAGCTATGCTAACATGCTGAGAGCAGCCACAGCTTCCCTCACTGCACATGATCATGACCAGTCCTTCAGATGCAATAACTGGGAGGTTTAATCGTTAAGAGCAATGGCTAACAAAGGGCTTTAGGTTGTGGCTTGGTTTATCTGTACAACAGATAAAGGTTAGAGCACATGGGAGAAGTGTAACAAGTAGATCTCTGTATTTTCATACCAAAATCTATTGTTAGAAATGACAGCCACTCTCTACCAGCCCTGACACAGGCCCTGAAACACTGGAAGGAGAGCTACATTTCTTCTTAAACTCTGCCTTGGGCTCAGTGGAGGAGAAAAAAAAATACATCACATCACATCACATCTAAACATGCCATTACAGAAAATCAATATTCAAATCCCCATAGGACAGATTCAGACTCAACACAGTTCAGTCACATCCAGGGTAGGGGACTCTAATTACTGGGGGAAAATCTAACCAAAAAAGACAGATTTGATAAGGCAGATCTCTTTCCAACACTTGCAACACTTGACAGAAAAAAAACTTACAGCAAAGGAATCAATCTTTACATGGTACATAAATTAGCCTGTTTTCAAGAAAGAATACAGTAAGCTTTATTCTTCAATTATGTTCTTTGACAAGGCCAATCTCCAAGGGACATTTAGAGATGGATCTCTGGTAGAAAGACATCATACTGTAGGGGAAGTAAATTAATTAGGATTTTCATTGCTAAATTGCTAATTGACACAGGATAAGAATGGGAGTTGTAATATACTTGACCATAAAGCAGTCTTGCAAAACAACCTCAGAATGTTTTTAATTACTAGTTAATTTAGAATAGGGTTTTAAAAATTTACAATAAAGGAAACTACTACTTTATGTTATTCACTTATGAGAGCCTGACCACTAACCCATAGAAAATGGAACTACATCAACAATCACAGCATAAACAAAGATAATGTCAGGCACTCACAAAATTATAAGTAGACCCCAAAAAAACAACTACATTAGCTTCAAACTCCTGAGACTTTTCACCCTGCACAACTTGGGATATTTTTCATGGTGTGGTAACACAGAAGGACTTTGAGGTTGAGTTTTTAAGTTTTCACTATGAGCAATACTGTTGATGAAAGAAGTCTCAGATCCCCCAGCCTTCACCATTAGTTTTTTGCATTGCCCTCACGGGACAAGGCTCTGGCCTTGCAGTTACATTAGAGCTCCTGTAAGGATGATCAAATTTGCATGCCCAGTGGCCATTTCTCTGGCTTCTATTTTGACACTTTCAAAGAGCTGACCAGGCAGAGGACTGCCAAGTGCCATTAACCCTGCTGGGCTTCATCAGCAGTCACACAGCACTGCGAGCACTCACCCAGCACAGCCCCAGGCACTGCTCCTGCAGTTGGTCAGAGCTCTGCCATGAGCTACAGTGACAGCAGAGTCCGGCTCCCACCTCCCAGCTTCTCAGCAGAATCCTTCTTTCCACAGGCAAAATGCAGACATTCACGTTCAGCAGCCTTCATCCCTACCTCAGGTTCTCCAGAGGTACCTCAGCAAGGCCAAAGCTTCAGCTCTCTGCAGTCCATGGATCTGCTGAGGAGCACAATCTCATAGCCCCCAGGAGCCTCCACCTAGGCCCCAGCACTGGCAAAGTCATTTCAATCCTTTTTCAAAGGCAGCCTTGTTGAAGCTGAATACAGGGAAACAAGGAACAACAGGGCACTGGTTATCACTCACACCTGTTTTACCTAATGCTCAACCAGGCTCAGCTGACAAACACCTGGAGAAGGAAGGTTAACTTGCCACTGAGCCCCTTTGCTAACAGCACTTCAACATAAACACAATAAAACAAGCCAATGAACGCAGAAAATTCTTAAAATGATACATGGATCACCTAGTTTGTCCTCATTTGCTATATATCATCATCATCTATGGAAAAAATAAGCACTGAGTAAGTGCATGGAAGATTGAAGCACAACAGGGAGCACTGAGCTGCAGAGAGAATGAAAACACTTTCATTTCATCTCATGTCAAAGAATTTCTTAACAAAACAGAATATGAAGATCAGTATTCCACAGTTCATAAGAGTCCCCTTAGCAAAATCTTCATAAATAATAGCATTAACATAATTGCAAACTATTGACAAGAAGAAATTAAGGACTGATCAGGCATGGATAAGGAAGTACTTCTAATATTCACAGTTTGCAATTCCATCAGGCCACGCTCCCTAAAATATTAATTGGAATATATGATATAAAGGACAAAAGAACATTTCTCCTCCTCTCTACTGTCCATGCAAAATTACTTTCCACATCATATTCTCTGTGGTTTTAAATTAATCTGGCAGTGGTGCCCAGAGCTTCACAGCCTTCACTGATAAAAAGAAAAATAAAGGAAGTGGACTTAAATTTGCCTTTGTTCAATTTCATCTCCTAGTATCAGCCTTTCCATATCTATGAGTTATCAAGAAGACAGAGCCAAGACTCCTTCCAGAGATGTATTGCAGGAGGATAGCAGGCCAAGGACATATAGTGAGAGAAAAAAGGGCCAAAGTACAGATGAGTCTGTGTACTCTGCATCCCTAGAGACAACTGAACACCCTGGTCTGACTCTGCCTTGAGTGGGGTGAAGGGGACTGGAGACCTTCCTCAGTTTCCTCCCCATGTAAATTATCCTATGGTCTCATTAGGTCTTGTTCCATTTATGGACAGTCTGAAGAAATTCTGTCTACATTCTTTTTCTCTTGCATTTGTTAAGTATCCTGTAGGCAGTGGCAGGGTAGTGACAGGGAGAGAGATCTGCATAAATTGGCAAAATTCAGATGGGAGAACCCATCTGAATGACCCATTCTATTTGTCCACCAGCCTGGTTTCTAGTTTCCCCACAGACTGCTTTGCAGCAAGGCTACTGCCCATCCTGGTAGCCCTCTGTGGCTGAAATGAGTCCTTGTCAGGAATGAGTAAGACCTGTTCACTGTTCCCAACTCTCACAACATATTTGAAGCCTGAGCCCCTAAAGGCACTGGAAATTCTCAGTGTCTATTCTTTTTTTCCACAGAGCACATATGTAAGTCCACAAAGCTCTAACTTGTTCTAGATATAAAATATCAGCTCAGACCCCTTAAGAGGCATTCAGCATACACTGGTTCCATTTGGCATCTTAGGACTTTGGTACCTGGCTCATAAATACCTAGAATTTGCAGTAGTGACATTTGCCATACATTTTGGGCTAGGAGACCCACCTAGCATAATATTTACAGGTAGAAATGTGAAGGGGAACAGACAGAAGGGAAAGAAATCCAGGCAACAAGAACTATGCATAACTACAGATAGACAGGGGAGGTATAATTCATATGCAAAATGTAACATTATAGCAACTTAATTTGACTTTGAGTTTATAAGGTAATAAACAAGCCCTAAAAAACTCTTCTGAGAAGCATCACCACTCCCTTGGGGTGAGGTCCTGCCATTTATTTGCCACAGGACTTTATTGTGTCATAAAGCAAAAGCCCAGTGAAGCACAAGCAAAGTATTTCTTGCTCTGTAAAACGGTAATATCACACACAGTTATTTACTGCATGGTAGCCCCATTATTTTTTGTGTCCTCCCAGTGTTAGATGTTGGCATTTGAGGAAAAGAGCATTGCTGTCCTAATTAAAGAGAAACTGTCCCTTTTCCTTTACTAAAAAGAATTGTCCATTGGGAGCCTCTGACTGCTACACAATTTTAACACTCTGGCCACCCCATTTACTTCCTGAGTGGGGAATAAAGACAACATTACCAGTTTTCAAACTTTGCTGCTATTAGAAAACAAGCACATTTAATACAATAGATTAATTCAACAGCATGATCAAGTTAAGGAGCTGAAGTGCTCTATCTGGGTAGAAAAACCACTTATTAAGTCAAAATCACAGTCTCAGGCAAAGATACTAAGTTATGAAGATTACATAATCAGAACAAAATTTAATTGACTGACTATAGGGCAGGACATGCTTGGCACACAAGCTTGAATGAGGATTTGGGGTTTTTTACAAGAGCACCATTGGGTTCATATTTTTATTAGTGTATTAGTACTGGTGTATTAATAAATGCTTTTTATATTCTAGAATCCATAATGTGGAATCCATCAGCCCTCCATAAGAGGACTGTCATTTAGCTTTAATAATGAAAATTTTCCCAAGTAAGGAACTATGATTTTAGTTCCATCTTCCTTTTGTGCTGTGCTTATGTGTATGCACACCTTAGAGGGAGGGACAGATAACTGTTCTGTCAACATGCAGCACAAGTTTTCATTTCAAGAAAATCTCATATTTTGGAGGCCATACTATGGAAATAATCAATGTGAAATTAAGGAGAAACACAGCAAATAAGGGAAATCTGAAGGAGGAATGACTGAAAGAACACAGATGATAAAGAGTGTGTCAAAGGAACAAACACCATCACTAGGGAAGCCTGTGTTCCAGCAATAGGCCTTGCTGGAGCCAGGCTGGTTTCCCATATGTGCAGAATTCATGAATGGCATTTCTGTTCCAAAATAGTTCAACTGAAGCAGTCTGCTGGACCTTTGTTCCCATAACAACAGCAATTCACTTCCCTAAATTCTATGGGCTTGGCACTGTGATGAGAAATATTCTATTCTTTCATTAAAATACTGGGTGAAACACAGTAAGATACTAAAAACCATCCGATCAATTTACTGTACTTCAGAAATAGCCACTTTCATTTTTCTTCAAGAAATAAAGAGCCTGTCTTGATCGATACCAGTGAATTCTCCTTGGTGCTATTATAAATTCACACAAACAAATCCGTGTAACATGGACTATAGAAGTTCATTCTTACTAATAGACTCTGGCCAGAAGATACTAACAAATAAAGCAAAGAAGGCAGTGTTGTTACCTCCATTTCGCAGGCAGAAAGCCTCTCCTGAGAGAAGAGTTTCCAGTTTTCAGTTGCAAGGCCCGAGTTTTTATCTCCCATGAAAAGTTTGCATTTGGCTTGAGCCTTTCAGCTTCCACAGCCATCCTAAATACAGAATATTAATTCTGAAACTCCAGCTTAACATCTGGTCCCAGCTATACATATCTTTTCCCTTGCAGTATCCCTGTGCCAGTAGCCCCTCCATAATTTATTCCTTTAGCTCATATCCCACCAACAAAGCCTTTGGCATATAAACTGAGAAACTGTACACCTTTTTTCAATAGGTACATAAATAACTCTTTCATGTGCAGCCATAGCAAAAAGTACATACCCTGTGCTTTATGAGCGCAGAACAACTGTAAAACAAAATGGAGAAAATTTTAGTCTCATTGATGCCAGGGCCAAAACTTCTTACTGACTTCAATACGGCCAGGATTTGATCTAGGTTCTCAAATTTTCACAGGAGAATGCTTGCAGATGAGGGCTTCCAGGCTGTGTTCCCTAACCCACAGAGCCAGGTCTGTGGAGAGGACATGAAGGGAATCTTCTTATTTTGAAAAACTGCTTGAAATTCTTACACTTTCCTTTTGTCTTCTTCTTTCAGAAAAAGAGTGAATGACCTTCTTGTCTATACAATGCCATTTACCTTCCTGGGCAGCCAATGCCAGCACTAAAGGAGCAACTTGCCTCAGGAAAGCACAGATTTTATGACTCTTCACAAATGAGATTTTTGCTCTCCATGTTTTGAGAATAAATAGATCTGCATCTATGTTTTTTCCCCAAAACCACTCCAAGTTATCACATTAACCTTTACTTGTGTCAGCAATTTGCAGTTTAAGGAGTCAGGGTGTTCTGTGTTTTTGCACTTTGGTACTCAGGACTAGAGAGGGAAGGAGAGAAAGGGACAGAATTAAAAATAGTTCTAGATTTTAACAAGACCTAAAAAATGTGAGAATAACTTTTATCTGCAAACATGGATTTTGAAATAACATTTCATTATAGTAAGTCAAAACAGTTGGAATAGTTATAATGGCAGGTAAATGGGACCTGATCAGATTCCTCCCCCTTTTCCTCCCAGCAGTTGCTTATGAACATGAGCAAAGAATTAGGCAAAGAGACTTTCCTGTATGAGGCTGTGGAGAGTATTAAAAAATCTTAATCTAAAAACAGAAAATGCAGAGTAGCCTGCTTCTTGGGGTGGCAAGTATGGAATGATTGACTCAGAAGAGGATTAAGTTCTCACAGAAATACAACACTCAAAAGGACTCCAGAGTTTCTGAGCCTCGTTTCCTGCCATTGTATATCTTCTACTCATGAATTTATAAAGATCCATCACAAAGTGTTTTCCATTTTTGCTCCACCGCACAGTAGGAAACTCACTATTTGGAAGGTTTGAAATCATTCTCTCTTTCTTCTAGCTCCAACAGGGTCTTTGAGGTTAAACCAGGGCAGAGGGAGAACTGTAATATCTACTAATGTAGTAATGAATTGTTACCACACCACCTCACAGCTTGCATTTTCTGGGCAAACCAAGATCTTGCAGCCCCTGTTTATAAAGCTGCACTCCACTTCTCCACCCCTTTCAAGATCTGTCCATACAGTTGGATATGGATGGCCAGCTCCCCAGGAATGTGAAAACATCACTGGTGCCTAAAATCTACGGCAAATCTGGTGCAAACCTATTGCAGCTCCTCCTGAGCTGAGTATACCAGAAATGTGTCCCGGCCTCCCTATTAGGACCAGACTGTTGTCTCAGAAAACAAAAAGATGAGTGTGAAGACAGAAAATCCCGTCCTGAATTTGAATTCTGTAAAGAAGCTGAATACATAACAGGCTCACAATACTTCATAGTACCTTTTAACATTTGTATTATGAAAGATTCAAGTGATGCCTCCCAACATCACTGCACTTTTACTAAGAGTTGGTCATAGAAATCTTCAGCAAAACAAATACATTTACTGATGTCCAGGCAAATATACACTGAGGTAGATCATGCACAAAAAAACAAATTCCACATCACAGTTTTAACCAACAAGGAAAGAAAAAAGTCACTTGTAGTTTTGATAATGGTGCATAGATAAGTAGGACACGCTACAAAAGCAAAGCACATTTTCATGACTAAAATCTCTTGCAAGACTGATTTGTGTAGTTATGGCAGTAGAAGTAAATAAGCAAGGCTAATGCAGAACAGAGGTTGCATCTTCTTTAGACAACTAATACAGTGAAAACTAATAAACCATCAGTCTCCCTTTTTGGGGTCTGAAAACACAATTTACTAACTAAATAAAAGCCATATAACTTTTATAAGTGGGAAGACATATGTAAGGACAATCAGACCTACCAATCTTGGTACTACCTCTTCAAAAGTGCAAGTAGTATCAGAAAACAAATTCCAAACCAGCATCTGTTTGCTATGCAATCTTCTGTAAAGGTTTTCCTCAACAGATCCATGGTGACCATGGAATTCAAAAAGAAATATAGGGACCTGGCAGGCAGCCAAATTTATTTTGTTTCTGGGACAAGGGAAAAAAAGAATAGAAAACAAACACCCTTAGATTTGGACTAGATATAACAAAGTATTATAACGTTATTGCAGGGGTTCCATACTGTTGTCTCCTTATCACAAAAGTTCCATACCTTCTTGGTGTTTCTCGCGGACAGCTCCTCAGAGCACTGACTCTTTCTTCTTCTCAAAGCAGCCAACTGACTCCAGTTCCTTCTCACCCAGCCCCCCACTCTTTTGTAGCACTCTTCTTCTCATTGCTTACAGCTATGGCCTGGTAAAGTCAGGCCGGTTCCTAATCTTTGATAATTGGCCCAGCTGCAACTCCTTAGGGGTTAGATTACTCTCTACACTGTCTTTATTTCCTTATATTCTATCCCCATACGAAGAAGTTTTTACAATGACAGTGGTGAAACACTGGAACAAGTTGCCCAGAGAAGTCACGGATGCCCCATCCTTGACAAGTTTTCAGAGGCCGGACAGGACTCTAAGCCTCCTCATCTACTCTAAGATGTCCCTGCTCATTGCAGGAGGAGTTGGGATATGTAACTTTAAAGGTCCCTTCCAAACCAAAATATTCCGTGGATTTCTCTCTTTTTTTCATCTCAACACCAGTAGGGAAAGCTCTGGGCTTGGTTTCAATTGTACCTGACGCTGCAGGAGACAAAGCACAAAATCTTTTGTCACATTATTGCATGAGCTCTGCAGCAGCAAGAGGGAGAAGGGATCATGCAGGAGGCAGTTCATATCTTAAGAGTAGTTTAACCACACTGTACTGCTTTCTATTCCTGGAAGGCTTTTCCCACCACTGGAAGACAAGTTTTACCGTCTCTAGCTCAGGATTTGACTTCAGGTGATAGATTATATTTCTGCCATATTTAAATATATATGTTAACTTTCTGCCATATTTAAATATATATGTTAACTTTGTACATTTCTCCTTTGCTTATCTGAATGTTGTATGCCTTAACAAACTGCACTTTTTTAGAGAAAAGTATTACATATTAAATCCTAACTTCATAGCTGTATTGCAGACACATTTAGTGAGATCAAGATTCCTATATTCTTGTACATTCCTCTCTATATTCAGAACAATTATCATTTGAACAATGTCCACAGACATACTTTTTTACCCTTCATTGTATTGCAATTGGCACCTGATTATGACACCTGAGATGTATTCAAACCTTTGGTATTATTTTAACCTGAATAAACAACTACCTTAATAGTGCTGGCATCAAAAGCATATTCATCCCACTATACTACACACAGGTATAATACAAGCACATCACAAACTGCCCTGGGAGAGACAAAAACAAAGCAGAATAAAACACGGTTGATTTGATGGATGGATTTTGGACTGAAGTGTGTATCAGTGATAAGAATTATGATTTTACTGCTGTATAAATATTGCAATATGCACTATCAATTAACAATTTCCAATATTTTCTCAGAGAGCTGATAAAAATTATTAAGCTTCAGGCTCATTTCAGCAATGTTTAAATGAAGGTGGAAACCTGCAGTATGAATCAATCTACTGGCATAGTCACCTAGGATTTAGGAATATAACTCAAGTAAATTTTTTCTTATCTTACAGAGAGCACTGTAGAAGGTATTTCAATTTATTGTGGACAACAATCTATCAAAATAAACCTGCTCAGGACATACTCTGAATACAAATGAGGCAGCAAGCAAAATATAAGTGAAATATGAATTTTTAATTAACCCTGTGATGGCTCACACATTTTGAAGCTCAGTCTGAAAACAAAGATCTTCTGAAGTTTTTACTCAATTTATGTGCTCCTATAACATAAAATGTAAGACCTATTAAAACACACCATATGCTGTTTGTAGATTGGGAAAGCACAGAGATGAAACTGTACTGGTATCGTGGAGAGGAACAAATTCCTGGATCAATAACACCAGTTTGGACCAGGTATTGCATCCCAGTCCCTCAAGTCACCAATCAAGGTACAACTCCAGCTGCCTCTCTACACATGAGGTTCAAATATCCCACTCTGAACCTAATATCCTGCCATGAACTAGCTTGGTTTGTGGCCATAGGCTACTTAGTGCTTTTCTTTCAGATCCACAATTAATCTGCTAAAGTGAGACCACCAGCTCTCATAACCTAGAGTGGCAGAGACAGCCTTTCCATCTTGCAGCCATCAGTTTTCACATGCAAAATGCTGAAGCCTATCAACAGAGGTCAAGGAAATCAACAATTTCTCAGTGTCTGTCCTCTGATGAAAGATTGCCATGAGTCAACCAAATGGATTTGTAAAAACAGCGCAGCAGGACAGGGGCTTAAGGTGCAAGCAGAAGGCACAAGAAAGGCTGCCAGAAAGTAACTCCCTGCAGAGGGGTACCCTACAGAGCCTTAGAACTACAGGTACAGCCATCATGAATGCACTGCCTGTTCTTTATTTCCAAACAGAAGCACCTTGGGAAGGGGCCTGGAATCATTCCCCTTCTGGAGGCTTGGCTGCCTGTGCTCAGGGCCAGCCTGGAGACAGGACTGCCCCTTCCTCCTGCTACCTCTGGAGGGGCTCCAGGGAGTGCAGCAGGAAGATCTCATTCCTTCAGGAGCTGGTTCAATTGTGCCTGCCGTGGGCACCATCGGGCCAGACAGGGATCCTCAGCTGTAGCTCAGTGAAAATAACAGTGTTATGCTAGTGTAATAACAACCCTTGGAAGAAAACAATTTTTCAGAAGACTTGGTCTCAGGCCACAATCTTCCCATCCATGCTGGGCCTGAGCCCAGCAGCACTGCCAGGCAGGTGTGCTGAGTCCCTGATGCCCTGCTCCTGCTGGGACCATGGCACAGTGCTGACTTGGCTGCCCAGTCTGGCCCTGACACAGCCACCAGAGCATCTGGTGCCCAAGCACCCAATCCAGGGAGACACCAACCCTGCAGGATCCTGACACGGAGTATTTTGCCAAGACTGGCAGAGAAAGCTCTTCAGAAAACACCAAGTATTTTGCTCTTTTTGTGTGCATTAGCAACAGTAATCCCCTGAAGAATGAAAGACTTTTAAACAGTAAATTAATTAGGTAAATTAAAGTAAATTAAGTAAATTGATAAATAGGTGGTTACAAACTATTATTTCTCACTGAAATTAATGTAGCAGTAGTATTTTGATAAATTCTAATAGGAAAAACATGGAAGCTTCTTCATGGTATTAAATATAAGGAAAATTAAAGGGCTGGCATTTTTATGGGGCTCTAATTAATGAGAATCTAAAGTGGAATTCTCATACAAATACAGCACGTATTGTGTGACAACCCTATTAATAACAGAGAAGCTAATTATGATAAGTGCTATTACACTGAGTACTAAATGAATTAGCAATAATGAGGCACTCCTAATACTATCATCACATTTGTGCATACATTTTAATGGATAGGTTTCACCCTGATTAGAGGTGATAAGTTATTAGCAGCAAACAAAATTATCTCTTCTATTTATCACTTTTTCTTTGCCCTGTATTCAGAAATCAAAGCTCATTTCTGAGAAGGAAGTGTTGCTCGTGAATATCCAATGTTTTTCCAGCCTTTATCAAACTGTTCTCACAATGGTTCATCAAAAGAAACTTCAATCATATGGCACTATTTCTAGTCCTAAACATTCTAACCAGGGAAAGTCAACTTCTCTGAGCTTCTTTACTGGGGTGCCAGGTATGTGGAGCCTCCCTCTAAGTCACTGGGCAAAAGATAACCACACTGCCATCACTTAGGAACCTGAATTGGGAAAAGTAAACCCAAACTTCCTGGAAAACTTGAAAGATGAAAGGGTCAGCTTTAGACACAGTGATGAGCAAGCAAGTCCCAGACTAAGAAGTCACCACAGGAGTCAGAACAGATGTGGCTGGACCTGAACACTTCAGTCTCTAGTCCCCAGCCAGAAGTGGGTGCACACATAATGCAGGCTCTGAGCACAGCAAACCAAACACTGCCAGGGCATTTCTAGCACAGAATACATCCTGTATTTGTGCAGTAAATCCAGTGTGTAAGGAGTAGGGAAAGGGGAAGTGAACAGAAGCAGGATTTCCTGTGCAAGTACGAGCACCTGGGCAGCAGGTACATGGCAAGTGCAGCGCTTCCTGCACATCCTCAGCACACCAACCCATCTGTGCACAGTCCTGTGAGCTCTGAGTGGCTGCTCTGAACCACACACACACTCCGGTCACTTCTGTAAACTCAGCATGTACCAGGAGCAGTACCAGGCTTGGCCAAGCTAGAAGACATTCTCAAGTCTTATACCAGTATAAAATGTCCTCACAAAACACTTGTGCACCACTTCAACTAGAAGATGAGATGCACCCAGAAAAGCCCTGTCAATTGCTATCCTTTGATGAAGGAGTTGACTGATGCCATTTCTCACTTGGTCTCAGTTGATTCCTCTACTGATGCCAACTGATGTAGTTCCCCCTTCTAAGAACTGATTCTGATGCAGAGGCACACAAAAAAAAAAAAAAAAAGGCAAGGGAAAAAATTACTTTTAGACAGGTAGGAAGGTCTGGTGGGGAAAAAAAATCAGGGAACTGTCAGAAGTAGTCTGTACACAAAAGAAGAATAAATCTGAGCATGCGTGGACTGTTTTTATAATGGCAGTTGGATGAAAAGTACTTCCTAGAGATGACAGCTTTTGTGTGATTTATATTACTTCCTGATGTTCATCTTTACTTACCTGCAATTATTTATCTTATCCCTGCTTGCAGTTTGTTGCTTCAATTGCTATCACAAAGTCAGCTAGTTTCATGTGATCATGGGATATCCTTTGGATTCTCTCACTTCTGTGCTGCTCTCAGAAACTCAATAGCTGGAGTACAACTGAGTGCTTCCTTAAAATCAGTTCACAATCAATATAACCAAGTCTTTTGTGATAATTTAGTGCATTGTTTTAAGGTAGAAAAAAAAAATTGTTTCTTGTGGTGAGCATTTGAAATCTATCCACTAATGCTCTGGAGCTATAAGGCCTCTTTGAGAAGAAGTTCTGTCTTCCAAATGCTTTTACAGCATGGCAGTTAGAAAAGCAGTATTTGCATAGCAGTACCCAATACATATAAGTTCAGAAAAATTCATGCAGACTAGTTTTGTTGGGTTTTGGTGTGGGTTTGGTTTTGGGTTTTATTTATACAAAAGGGTTGGGTAGTTTTCTTTCACTGTTTATGTTTCTGATTTATATTGACAAAGGTTATCAGGACACAGAGTTTGCTGTTCACTATGAAATACTGCACTTGCTGACTTCCAATTTCAGGCATATTCATGCCTTACAAGATAGCGGAATACAATCTAATTAAAACTTGCAGTGCTTTCATTTGGGAAGGTGTTAAAGGCAATAAATTTTAAAGTGTAATCAGGAAGTAGCAGAGCTGGTTTTCACCTCACTTATACTGGTAGCCCAGTGAAAATAATTGTGTTATGCTAGTGTAATAACAACCCTTGGAAGAAAACCTAATTTTTCAGAAGACTTGGTCCGAGGTCATAATCTTCAAATAGTGCCTTTCTTCCTGAATAAACCTGAGCATGTCACTGGACTTCCCAGTAAAAAAAAAAAAAAAAAAAAAAAAAAAAAACAACCAACATCCAACAAAACACCAAATAAAAACGCACCAAAAAACTCTTACAGTAACCTGAATACAGCTATCATAGCCTTTAAAGCCTATGTTCTGCATTTAACATGCACCAACCTATTTCACTATAATGCCCACTTTTAACAGACAGCCAGTTCTGGTTTGAAACACTGGCAAATCATTAAAGAAAGCAGTAAGAATTTTTTCAATAGCTCATCAGTTCTTGTTGCAGTTATGGTCACTAATTTAGCATCAAACCTTGCAGCATAGGTTCAGGTAAAACTTAGAGTGTTTCTTGCCTGGGTTCATGACCTACTCAGCAACCAGACAGAGCTTGAGATTAATGCATGATTTTAAAGACAGTAGCCAACAGAAGAAATAAATGTAGTATGTCTGTTTGCAGCACAATTTCAGAGGGGAAGAAGAACTGTTACCCTGGAACAAATCTACAGATTTCTGTTTGTCTACAACAGCACCTAACTTTAAATACTTGTGAAAACCCCTTCCCCAGCACACCCAGCTACTTAAACACCTGTTAGTGCACAATTCCTGTCAGGGATTGATCTGCTGCTCTGCAGGCTGATGTCTGAGGTTCAGCCTTCTTAAACACTCCTGACACTGTTTCTAGTCTTTTTTCTTCACCATGCTTCCTGCTAAGTTAAACAGCAATTACCAAGTACCTCCTACAATTATTCATTGCTCCTGAATATCTTCCGAAAGGAATTACCTTTGATAAGGAAAGGCAGAAGCACAGGTAGGTAGGTAGAGGTGTGGGAGAAGCTAAGTAACTTAGGTGCACATAAAAGGTTGATTTTTTTTACTAAACACCAGAAAGATTTCATGTTTCTGCATTGAGAATTCCAGCAACAAAAGATATTATCAACATTGATAACAAAGGCATGCAGGCCACACTGAAAATCATGTGCAGTTCAGCCTCTTAAATGTCAGATTCTTAAGCCTAACCATTTATTAAGTAAATCACGGCATTACTCTTGCTGGTTCAACCAAGTCCATAACATTGAGACATTTTGTTCAGTCTGTATTTCCAATCTTTAAGGGAGAGGTTGGAAAAAAGTTTTAGACTCTGCCAAGACACAAAAGAATTATTCAAAGACTGAAAAATCTTGTTTGAAAAGTGAACAATTGGCAGAAGCTTTGAATGCTTCATTTTTCTCTGAGAAATTTAGAAGCATGATGAGATCAGAGTCTTGGGTGAAGATATAGTATTTGCATAGAGAGAAGTTTAGAGCTGTTAAAAAGAGGGCTTGCTTGAATGTTTTACAAAAAGGCATTGCAGAATGTAGACAGAGGTAACAAATTATTTTAACAGATTGCTAATAAAACAATCTGACTTATTTTATAGGTCATTTCAATCCTGTGTATCAAGATTCAATGCCTTTCCAAAACATGCTGTTGACGGTACGGATGAAACATCATGCTCTGCTCTGTACAGGAAATACATTTCCCAAAGGTTCCTTCCAACCTTCAAAACTAATAGTAAAGTTAATGATTCAGTGGAAACAAGAAAGGCCTCCTTATAATGAAAAATATTATTAAGTCCCAATCCAGCACATCAAATAAATATGCACTTATACAGCAGAATTTCAATTATCTCAGTCAAAATACCACCAAGATGCTTCTCCAGCAGTTCAGTATCTACACACTGGACAATCATAATGTAAGAAAGCAAGAGTTTAGAATTGAAGGAGAAGGGAAAAAAACAGAAAAAGCATTGGAGAAATGAAGCATAAACCCATGTCACCCATCAGGGGGCCCAGAGGGACATGGAAGTCAGAGAGGGACCATGTAGGAAACTGATAAGGAGCTGGTGGTGAAACAGAGCTCCTAAGACATTCCTATTCCTATCACAGTCTCTTTTCCCATTGCACACCTGGTAACTACTGGGGAGAACCCTTAGTGCACACACTGGCAAGGTAGTAATACCCTTGGAGGGAAGAGATTAGTTTAAGCAACACTCGTCTCCAAGGATATTTTATATTCTGAGCTTCTTTAGAGAGAGGAAACATTATGAAGGAGAGAAAAAAACCTACTGGAGTCATCACAGGGAGTTCCTGTTTCTTATTCAAAATTCACTGACTGTAGTTTGTGCTGGAGACTAACAGTTACAAGAGGTTTGTTTCACCTAAAAAGATAAGACAAATCAAAACATAACGATTTGCATGTGGAAGGTGACAGAGAGTCACCTTTTCTGAAGAACAGAGTGGACAAGTACTCATCCAAATCTCTTGGAAAAAACTCTCTAGCTAGTGGGCTCCAGTTCTGAATAATAAGTACAGAGTATTTGAGCAGACAGCAATGTAACATCCCCTTCTCCAGTCACATAGAGGATATAGTTTAACACACCCAAAAAGCCCTTTCTGAGTCCTTTATTCTGCAAGAGGTTCCTGTACGTGTACACCTGGTACCAGACACAATACACAACTTTAACTGCACATCACCCAAGCTTCAGCTCACATTTAGATCATGCTAAGTTTTATTACAACAGACTGTTTCCTGAAATGATGATGTCTTACACCACAGTAATAAGATTAATTTTCATCACACAGTGAATCTAAGTCAGTATTGCCTTCCAGCTCTGCATTTATAAATGTGTGAATCTCAAAGCAATGTTGAGGTACCTATTAGACTATACCATGAAGTGGCAGCTGCTAGAAAAGCATATTTAGATTTATTTAGCCTACACAAATTTTCAACATGTCATCATTTTAGTGCATATAAAATGTACATGAAGACATTAGGGCTCATGGGGGAAAAAACCAAACCTAATGGCCAGTTATACGTACACTGGTTCATCTGTAAAGACAGCACAAGTGCTTGCAGTAAGTTCAGTCCTTGTTCAGGCACTTCTTACAAACAGATTGACTTGCAGATTCCCTGCACACCTTTGCTTCCCAAGGAAAGCAGGATGGTTGGTGTGATGCCAAGGGTTACCCAGTTCAAGCTTCATGAACCTTTCCTGTTTCCTGAGATGACCAACATAAGCACACAGACACCAAGAGTACATTGACTATTCAATACAGAACTTTCATTTTATGCAGTCTTAGAGATGTAAATGTTCAAGAATATTTTTTCCTTAAGGACCAATAGACCATCAGTACTCTTCCCAAGTTTATGGATGCTTTCCAAAACTGACGCTCATGACGGGAAAACTTATCAATTTGTTCACCAGCCTTAAATAACAGATATTAACATATCTCTCACTCATATTCTGCCCAAGTTGCATATAAGATATTGTTCAGGAAGTATCGTAACACTCCTCCAGCATTCTAGTGCCCTCAGTTTTAAGATACTCCTTATTTAGGAACTTTTCCTGTGGCAATAAAGAGACACTGTGCAGTTGATATTCTGTCTGAAGATTTAAGTCCCCTCCTTCATTAAGAGCTAAACACGTCCAGTAGGCTTTAATGGTAGATCAGATCGCCATTCTACTAAAGCTGTGGATAAATCCCAGTGCTGAAATAAGTCCTGTAAGCCATCTATCAATTCTTTTTCTCCTAATATATCTGAAGTATATTTTTGCAAATATATCAAGACATTGATAAAGTTTTTTAATGAAAAAAAACTTGCTGGAGACTATAAAAATTAATTCTTTTTGTACATAAAAATGCATTAGATTTTATAATAATTGATCTATATTTAATGATTTTTTTTTTTCCCATAGCATGTATTAATATATTGGTAAAAGCATTTATTCATTGTTGTGCCTTTCTGGAATGAGTTCGAGTTTCTGCAGCAGCATCATTATAATCACATCCCCATATTTAAAATCAAAGTTCAGGCAATTTCTCTTCTAGCCTTTCAATGACTTACGATATCATATCTGTCTCTGTTGATAATGAGACTCCTTTTAACATATGAAATACAACATGTGCAATTCATTGTTCTGCATTTAAAATCAAGGACATGAAGGTAATTCTGTCCTATTTCAACTTTTGACTTTTATGAAGAACTAGTTCTTTATAAACTCTTAAATTCATTAAAATTTTACCATTACAAATCCAATACCAAAATTCATCAGAAGAGTTCCTCATTTTATCCTAATACTATTCATCCAGATTTCTAATTTCATTTTAATTACTCCTCTTTTAAAGACTGTAAGAGCTATGTTGCACATATCTATTACATTAACATTTTAAAAAACCTGAAATGAAAGCGGGTTAGGGGTTTTTCCTGTTCTATAAATACACTGGAAGAAAAATACTCTCCTTTTAGTTTAATAAATTACTCCACACTGAGCAAGGAATTTTTCTTCCAAACATGTGTTCATCAGTCAGTCTTAGATTGAGATGACTAAAAAGAATCAGAATATATTATTTGCCTGCACTGTATATACACTTTGAAATGTATAATTTGGGAAATTAAAACTTCCTTTCTTTACAGAAAAGAAAAAAAGGAAAGATAGAACATTGTTGCACATCTTTTTTTGTAGGTATTTAATGAAAAACAAGCTGTGACTTTGGAAACACCACTTTAGTGAAGCAACACAGTTATAACTGACTATTCCAAGTGCTGTGCCCTTTAATTGCCCATATGTCCATTAAAAATTAAATCCACAATTTCTCTTCACAAAAAAGCTATTTTAACCCACTGTCTTTGTTTTGTTGCTGTTGTTCTATCACAATACTGTCGTCACAAGCACACAAAGTCTTTGCAGATATAGTTAGAACTACATTATACTGCAACTTTTCTATGCCAATCCTGAAATCAAGTGATTCTTCCAAGTGTCTGGGAACACATCTCGCTGAACAATGTCAAGCAGTGCCAGTTGTTAGAGAATTGTTTCTTGGAAAGTGTAAATTACACCAAACAACAAAATACTGCATTGCTATGGAAGATGCACCACTTCACACAGCACAATTTCCTTGCATAACCACCCCTGAGTGAGAAGTAAAGGACCAGTGAATAAAACTTTAGCTGTACCAGGATCTTGTGATCCTACTGAATTGTTCCAATGATAAGACAGGCTCAGCTCACAGACATGTCCATGTACACCATGACACACATTATTAAACTGCAGAAACAGATCTTTCCTGTCAGAGACTCAGAATCAGGGTTTTTTTAATTAGGTTTGGTGCAATTGCTGGATTGTGATGCAGGATATGTTACATAAGATTTGAAAGAATTATACATGAATAAGGAAAAATTTTAAACTGTAATATCAACAGACCAGCAGCATGCTTCTTGTTCCTATCACAACTTTATCGTTATAACGCTATAGATTCCTATAAATCATTAACCAAAGTTATGATTATTATTTTTCATTTTCTAGTAGTACTACCATGTGGGCAATAATATTACACATTGCTAACTGCATTTTCCACCTCAGAATTGCTTACCTGGTTTTAGTGGAATACAATAAAGCAATGGACACGGCTGTGTTTGAGTAAGTGTATTTGAAACAAAAAAGTGACTGGACCTCTCAAGTTAAAAAGCAAGCTAACTGACTTGATACATTAAAAACAAAGAGTTCCACTATTTTTTTATTTGCAGACTGTTGAAGAAGCATTTTTTACTGTAGCTCAGCTTTAAGCATTTTTGATTTTATTTTATAGAACACAGATTTCTAAAATTGAGTTTGAAGCACAACATGGCCTCAGATGACTTTTTTCAGTAGCGCATTGTAAAATCATAGCAAAGAAATGGTAGGATAGCACAGATACACGTATGAGAATTATGTGGTAATGGATTAATAAGCTTCAGCACTGTTTAATGGCTTAGTTCTGCTCAAGGACAGAGTAAAATGAAGTAGCTGGGGGAATAGATAGATCTATCTTCTAACAGAAGTTGGATAATTACTAGAAAAAGACTGTGACAATACAGTACCTCCCATGAAAACATAAAAACTGAGAAAACATTGCAAATTCTCAGACTTCAACTGTTCTGCAGCTGATGTTGAGTAACAGATTCAGATGGTCCCTCTGAACACTGTACACCCTCATCAAAACCACTCTCTAAAAGGACAAACTGAGCACCAATTAGAGAGAGTAACATAATCTTTCCAGATTACTTCTGTCAATAAATGCTCTGCAGATTCTTCCATCCTTATGTTTAATGCATCCATTACAACAAACACATGGTAAGAAAGCCCATAGTGAAGTGTGCTCTGGGGTCTGCAGTCACAGAAAACCAAAAC
Source organism: Zonotrichia leucophrys gambelii (assembly GCF_028769735.1). NCBI lineage: Eukaryota > Metazoa > Chordata > Aves > Passeriformes > Passerellidae > Zonotrichia > Zonotrichia leucophrys. The sequence goes on from NC_088172.1 coordinate 72,509,170, forward strand.
TTTAGTGGCAGCAGATCTGAGTAAGAAAGTGCTTGCTGTCATAATACCCCAAATTCAACTCAGAGAAAATTGCTCCTTAGAAAATGTTCCTTATCTCTCTGAGACCTTAACTACTGCTGAGCACATTTTTTAAACCCACTGACTTATTAAAAAAAAATTAACCATCTTTGGTTGGTGGGTTTTCCTCAATGACCTTAATAAACCAATACCTACAGGTTTTTTGGTCATAATTAGTCTTCAGATTTAAACAACACTGCAGTTCATTTTATTATGCTTTCCATTTTTTTACTATTACAATATTGTTCTTCAAAGCAATGCAAAAATTCCCTGGAGATAATGTCCATCTGAAGTGCTGAGGAAGGGTAATGTGGTAATAAAGAAGTAGTAAAAAATAAATCTTATCAATTCTTACTATTTCATCTACTTCTAAACTTTGACAGTTTGCTCTCTCTGATCACAGTATTTTTTCTTGCATCCTTGCAGAGCAATATACATTAAAACATCAGAAATCGTTCAAAGGAGAATCACTTTTCAGGTAACTCTAAATGGTCAAAGTTTCATCAATTCTGTGACAGTCAATATCAGTCTAACCATAAGTCTTTTAGATTAGGAACACAGGTGACACAAGCCAGGGTTGACCCCATCACGTTCCTGAGGCACTTCATACAAATTAAATTGCTGTTAATTGAGCAAGGGGTGCTCCTGATTTGGTTATTATCATTTAATTGGTTTCAGTAGAGTGAGCACACTGTTATTCTCAAAGATACAAATAAGATCAGAACAAAACCTTACTGATTACATAACTTCCCTACCTTGCTTTATTAAGGCATTCCAAATTAATTGTTAGTTAATGAGATTCTAAAATAAACTATTAATGGTAATTGTTTCCACTTTTCTCAAACACTTTTCCAGATTAACCACATTTAGCATCTATGCTGCTGCTTTTTTACAACCCACTCATCTACTTTTTACAGCTTTTTGGCAAAACTCTGCTGTCAACTTAAATACTAAGCTTTTTCAGTGTTGACTTGACAAATTAGTAAAAGAGAGAGAAAATCTGTTTTCAATGAAGTCACTACAAAAAGCTTCATAGATTTCAACTGGAGTAGGAACAGTTCCTCCAAAGATGAGATCTTCTGGCCTGAAATTGTTGGGTTGGATTTAGCCAGTTAACAAAGGGAGGCTTGAGCTCTTCACTACAAATTCTGCACAGGTCTCACTGTCCTGGTATTCCAAAGCATTGCACTGCTGTAGCACAAGAGCTTTCTTTTTTGATAAGGCTTATTTATGAAAAGGAAACCAATTTCACCAAGGTCAGATATTCACCTGATGTACGCACAGAGAGCATCCAGAGTCTGACAAAGGACTCAGTAACCATTGCTCTGGCATTTTCAACTGGAAATCAGCCTATCCACACTGACATTCAGGACACTGCACCTTACTGCTCTGTCTCCAGCCCTTTACCGGCTTCTGAACAAGAGTTTTCATGGTAGGAAGCATTCATTTCATTCGTGCTCTATATACTATAGGCAGAAAAGTCCAAATGGTAGTTTCCTCCCTTAATTATTATTAGGACTTTTTCTGCTTGCACTGTAAACTGGATTATGGGCAGCAGGATCCATGAGATAGTTACTTTTGACTGAGAATGCATGACCTCAGTCTGCATTATTGGAAAATAGGAACTGACTTTGTATTAGCTGAAGTAGAAAATATAAAGCCATGATGACCAGATTTATAGGCAGAAAAATTGTTCAGAGTTATGAGATTTTTATTTGTTCTTTACCTGAGGTTAAATGGTAATGGTAACAATGTAACCAGGATAAAGCAGTTACTGCAGATGTGATATAAAGTGAGTCAAAGTTTAATCCACAGAATAGCCTACCCAATGCAATATGAAACAAGCCACTAGGTATGGTTTATAGGAATATATAAACTGTATGGCTTACTTTAAAAAATGGCATTGTCAGTGGAGCTGCTTTCTAAGTTTTTTCTACGTGCATTATCCTATTCAGGTATAAAAAGAAGGTTGAGTTTGTGAAAGATACCAAACTGCTGGTAGACTTTGCTTGTTTAAGGTGTTTATTTTGATGTTGGGAACAAGTGTACAGTAGTGTTTTGTTTGGCTTCTGGTCAGGATCCCCAAACACACAGGCACTGGAACAAGGCTGACCCATCCCTACCTTTCTAGGATTACAGGTCTTACAGCCAGTTTGGAACTGTCAGGTTTAAACACTGTGGGACAAAGATTTCAACCAGATCAAAAGTATCATGGTGTGGTGGCTTGACCTGGGCTGGACACCAGGTGCCCACTGCAGCTGCTCCATCACTGCCCTCCTCAGCAGGTCAGGGGAGAAAAAACATAACAAAAAGCTCACAAGATGAGATAAGGGCAGGGAGAGATTACTCACCAATTTCCCTCACAGGCAAAACATACTTGACTTTAGAGAAATTAGTTGAATTTGTTACCAATCAAAATCAGAGCAGACTAATGAGCCTTAAAACAAATCTTAAAAACTCATTCGCCACACCCTTTTCTTCTATAGATTAAAAGCATAAAGAATCGTGATCAATACAGTTCCTCAACCCAGAAAATTTGTTTTCCTTCAGAATGGATTTATAGCATTCTTTTGTCTTCAAATCTTAGTATATTAACAGTGATTATAAGAAGACATGTTCAGCTGAAACATACATTAGAATCTCCCTAGGCATATACTCTGTAAGATGAAGGTATCCTTCATCTCCATGAAATGAAAGGCTGCTCACAAAACTGCGCTGGACTCATTAATGCATTTGTGAAACTTTTTAGATGCAAGTTGACAAGTACCTTTGATAAAGTAACTTTGGAAGTGTTTTTTCCAAAACTAAAAGCCTATTGGTCATGTAGAAATCATATTAATTTTAATATGAACATATCTCTTTGCATTGGTTTCTTCTGTCCCACTCACTCTGATTTTAGAGATTAGTGTAAAATGTTGTCAGTGTGGTTTATTTCCAACAGAGAACTTTCAGTCTAATTTTGTCTTGAAGCAGGGACAAGCAATCTCAGAACAGTACCATAGGTAATTCCAGTTATTGTGGCATACTTCAGACCTGGTGAAGCATTAAGAGATAGTGCTCAGATGTGAGAAGGTACTTAGAAATTGAGTTTTGTAGACTAATCTCTTTGTGTGTGGCTCTAGACTACCTGGCTTTTCTCTGTCCATTCACTTCTCTGGATCATTTCTGCAAATTCAGATAAGCTGAAATTTCACTCTAGTCTCAGAGCTGGAATCTTGAAAAGCAATGTAATTGAAATGAATGGCTGTCATCTTTCTGAGGAAGTAAAACACTCTCTAACATGCTTTAAACTCTTGAACTTTTGAAGCCAAAGCTCAGTACATGCTGTGCATATTTCCTCCTGCTGATGATACCTACACACAACATGCATGCACATGATACCTACATTACATTTAAGGACATTTCATTTGCAGGGCAAATATTATAGCTGGGTACAATGAGTTGCATCAGCAAAGGAATAAAGTGAGTAAATTAGCAAAACTAGGTTGTTGCATTGCTAACATCACTTTCACATAAAAGCTTGAAAGCATGGAAGATTAAATGTTTCAAAATCTAGCTTCAAATTACAAATTGTATTGAAAACTGCTTAGTCACGGCAGTCTAAAATCATTGGTGTTCAGATTGAGTCAGCAATAGCAAAAGAGTGATAAGTTATGGGATGTGAGGCATTGCTCAAACTAGGCAGCCAGACAGGAGATGGGGTAAAGAACTCTATGGAAAATTACAACAGTGCAAAAATCAAACTATGGGTTCTGCAAACTGCAGCATTGCAAGGAAAATCAGTTTGCTGCTCCAGTCTGCACAGCACATTGGATATGACCCTGGAGATAAAGCAAAGAAATCTGGATATAAACACAGCAGAAAAATTGAACAGTTTGCTGAGTATGGTATGCTGTTTCCTGTAAAAACAGCTAAATAATGTTACTGCTCCTCTGAAGCTGATACATAAATATTCCAATGTACATTGTGTTGGGAACTTGTAGTTATGCTACATCAGAAGGACAGATACAGGTGATTAATTAATGTGAAACAGCAGTTCTATGGTCTCTGCATTATCTGAATTCACTTACTTGCAAGGCTTTTGAGGTTTGTCACTTGCTGACCCTCCACTATATGCAGTGAGTGTCCTGGGGAACCAATTGCTATGCTTGGTTGGCACAAGCATATGATTTTTTCCCAGATAGTGCACTTGCTGTATTTCATATTATGCATAGTTATGGGAAACATGGAAATACCTACTTGCTGTAATATTCTAGCAGCACTTTATGCTACTGTAACAGGCTAATATCAGTGATTGTACTGGGGAAAACATTGCCATGTAAAGGGTTTGTTCACAGAAACAAAATGCAATCTTCTTTGTGATTCATACAAGAGAAATATTTACATTTTAAAGAAAAATCAGAAGTCATATTTGCAAACTGCACAAAAACAATTTAGCCTGGAATACAGTGTACTGCTACATACTGTGGTGCAAGAACAGACAATTCTACACAGGAGTTAGCTCACTTGGTAGATTTTTCCACTTCAAATGGTATGCTACAGATTTAATTCCATGCCCAAATCTTTTTAAAGAACGACAGCTATGTTTCCCAATAAGCAGTCTAAAGTCTGACATCAAAATAATGGTGTTTAATTGGAAAGATTTCTTAATCTCTGTAGTACAACCTTACCTTTGCCTTTGTGCTGCAGTACAGCACCTTCACAAGGTGAGGTGGAAACTGTGCTTTGTCAGTCAGCAGAATTGTCTGGTTTTGTGCTTATTGTCTCCAATAAGAGTAAAATGCAGAATGAACAAATACAATTACATAAGTTTCATCCCCACCACGATTACAAATATGTTCTGGCTTAAATTGTATAACGTGGTGTATTTTTCCTTAACTGCACATCTGCTGCACAATTGTTTAGAGCAAAACTTTGTGGAACTACAAAGACTCGAGGTAGTGAAATGCTGATTTGCAAACAGCCAGGTATTTATATTACTGTACATTATTGTGACTGCCACTCTCTCCATCTATGAATGTGAGCTCCTGCAAAACTTGCAAAAATCTACAGGATACTGAAAATACCATTGCATTTAAACCCACTTGAAGAAACTGAGAAGAGCATTCCATTTTAGATAGAGAAAAGTATACATACTTTAGGGTTACAGATTTATGGCTTAGTGCTGTAATTTATAGAGCCATTGAGTATTCCTAGTTTAATAAGGCCAGTCCTACAAAAATGACACAGCATCTTGCCCACAAGGTCTGCTAGTTCCAAACCCCCTTATCCACCTCTACCTAGCTACTGTTCCAGCTATTCTGTAACCCTTCCCCACAGAAAGCAATGGTTCAAGTTGTTCAGTGATCTGTCACTCTAGAGAATTTACAAATATACAGTTATAATTTCTCCATCTGGATTACAATTCATGTCCAGGGATTCTCAGAACAAAAGAGCAACTCTAGGACCCCTATCATCAGTCTCCTGGCCAAGAATCAGAGTCCTGGCATCACCAGTGCAGCCTGTCCCTTCAGTGATTCATTGTGGGGAAGGTTTGCTACTGATATCAAAGACATATTTGTTCATGCACCATTGACTTCTGCTTTGCCATCATGCTGAGAGATTGCTTCAATAAATGGCCAGAAACAGCATTTACGTCACAAGGAACACTTGCTACTGTAATTACTTTGCTGTCCACCCTTTCCCGCAGAGTGGAGCCCAGAAGAATTAGTATCCAATAATGGATCACATTTCACACTCATAGAGGCTGAAACTTTTCTGGGGAGGCAAAGCTTCATACACAGAAGATCAAATACTTTAATTAAACTTTGGAAGAAAGGTGTACTGATTGCTGGGCAGAAGACTTCCTACAAACTTACACAGCATGTACTTTCAAAAGTGTAACACAGAAGATGTTTCCCAAATGACTATATATGAAAGAAGTGAAAAGCTAAATGCTACTGTATTATAGATAAGCTACTCTGAAACAGAATCATAACTAGATATAAAATAAAACAGCCCAATAGATGAAGTAAAAGCACAAAACAGACTGAAATGATCCTCATGGTGCTAAGAATCTGCAAGTATCTTGCTTGTGAGAATATAAAATCTTCAACTCTTTTAAGTAGGAGAATCAAAGTCCATGTTGCCTTTCAAGACTATCAGAAAAGGAAAAAGAAAAAAGAAAAGAAACTTGCACCTCTGAACTACCCAACAAGACAGGTCAAAATGCCCCCTTGACTGACACAGGAAACACAGCTTATCTGCAGACAGCAGGGCATACATAACAGTTTCTATGCAAAAAGCACAGAAGGAAAGGAAGATTATTTAACACTCTGCCAAATCCTGATTAACCACCTCCAGGCACTGTACACCATTAGCTAAATAAGCATAAAAGCTTAGCTTTTAATTTTAACAACCTTGTCACAAATCAGTTTGCCTATTTGCTCCCTGATCATATGACTCCCTTGTAAACGGCTATGTGGCTGCTGAGACAGAATATAATAAAGGCACTATTTCATTATCATGTGTATGCAACACCTTTCACAACAGGCACACATAGTCTTGCAGTAGAGGCTTGGGAAGTGCTGCTTACCAGTTTGGCAGGCTGCCCTCTCTCTGCAGATGCCCAAAACAGGAAACTTTCTGGCTTGCTGCTGCCACTGCTGTGACCCATCAAAATATACATCCTTTTACTGAGGAAAAAACAGACAAACCCACAAACAAAGAAATAAAAACTCAGATAAACATTTACATTATTCTCTGTGAAAGAGAAGATACAGAAACCAGAGAGACATGGGGTGAGACATTACAAGAATGCAGTCTTGTATGTCTGGTATCCAAGAATTTTAGACACTTGTTAGATTTTTGCCTAGAGTCTTCCCCATGATATTTTTCAAGTATGTTTGAGATCAACAAAAACATATCAAAGATTTATAAACTCTTGCAAGTCTGTGAAAACTGGTAAGTGCACATAGAAGGGACTGAATGTTCAGGAGAAAAAGAAATGGGTAATTAGGTAACATTTTTAAATTATGCTCCAACAAATCAACACATGAGAAATCCCATATATGACCATTCAAACAGAGCTTATAATCAGTTGAAAGGTTCAAATCCAGAGAAATACCAGTTTCAGCTTCTTATAACACATTATTACTGAAAAGAAGAAAAGTATTGCAAAGAGTACATTGCACAGTTCTCAAGTATTGCAGTCATCTCTGAAAAGTCAGTGTTCCAGGAGGATTTGAAAACCTGCATTTGTCACTTTAAAAAAGGAACAGGCAATGCCTTGATAGCCTTACCCCCATGGAGCTGTGAACAAACACTGATATTAATGGTCTGAGCACAGCTGTTAATATTGGTATCAGAAAACCACAGCCACTCTGTTGGCTGCAATGCACTGCCTTCTGCCATTTCTCATTATCTATCATTCAAAGTGGCATTAAAACATCAGAACGCAGAGGTGAGTAATGCTATAATATCCTGGCTAGCAGCAATCATTTTTTGTTATGATGTTCAGTTTATTTTGTCAAACTATTTTAGCAATCAGTGATTTGAAATATCCATTAGGCTTAGAGGGGACACACATCTACTAAGAGATAAAGACAACAATTTTGTGCCAGGCATTGATAAGCTATTTACTGCACCACAAATCAAAGGAAATATTTTCACTGAAGAACAGATATACCATTACAGCAATCACCAAACATCTGCCTCATCCAGATCAGAGAGGCATGCAGACACTCAAATGACTTGAATGACCAAGTGCCTGAGCACAAAATACAAGTTTTAAGAAAAAAAACTACTGTGTCAACTACTGTGTTCTGGGATAAGAACTTTCAAAACATAGATTACTTCACCATACTTTCAATAGCTCATCTGAAATTAAGCAGAAATTGCAGCCTGTTCAGTTCATATAGATCTCATCTCCCACCTCTTTTGGTTGGAAACCATGTTTATAAATACAGAGGGGGTGGATGAGAGAAGGATGAGGAGAGGAGTTGTGTTTGAAATTAGGCTTTGGTCATCATTTTTTGACCCAAATCATAGCCTGTCTGACTTTTCATCCTCTTAGGACTTGATTGCTTATCCATTTCTGAGGGTTGCAGTCCTAAAACATTAATTTCGTTCTTCGCATTGACAAGACACGCCACAGCACCGTGAACAAATACCTAAGTGAACACTTATCAATATAAATTACACTTCAGTCACATTTACAAGGACAAATTTCTTTCACAAGTTTTCATTTTGAGTCTTTGCTGGTTTATCCACTTGACCAAAATGACTCTTTATGGAATCAAGCAAAATACTCCATAGTTTCTCTAAATCTGAGATTCCTGCATAAGTGATGTAATTAGTAAAAAGGCACCCCTGTGAGGAACTGTCTCAGCTGAGCATATCTTCTGATGGTGATGGGGCTCTAAGGAGATGGGGTTTTTCCCCTCCTCCTCCTACAGAGGCACAGCACTGAGGAGAGCCATAAAAAATTTCCATCTATTTAGATTATTGTGTCCTGTCCTTTATTTGAGCACAGTTACTGTTTGCCAGAAATGTCAAATCTCATCCAGCAATGCACTAAATTCTATCTTGTGAGAACAGGTGTTTCTTAGTGTCAAGGAGAAGCTGTCCCCACAGTTTTTAACCTTTCAGCCTGTGCAACAAAAGCTGTGCTAGCATTCTGAAGGTTAAGGTTACATGCTGTGAGAGTCAGACATCTTTTCTTAAAATATATTACAGCAGCTTTAATATCACCTCTTTCTCTTGCACAGCATGACAGGGACTTTAACTATCAGCTTAATTAACTGTTAATTAAAACTAAAAAGCTAGATTTTGAAGTACAATTCTTCCACGCTTTCAGGTTTTACGACTTAAGTTTGGATTTAAGCCTGCCCATTTATTGAATACTGTCAATGTTCCCTTCATTTCAGTGTTGGCAGAAACTGCCTTTATCTTAATTATACGGAAAAGAGAAAAAAATGAGCCTTGGCTTTCTTTCCTTTTGTACATGGCACTTTTGAAAGCTTTCTTTAAAAATAAAATTGCAGTTTCTTAAACAGTGGTTGAGGTGCGGTTTTATGTCATTAAAATAACAGGTCTGCTTCCTCACTGGGAGATTAGTGTTTTGCCAGCCAGTCAAATGAGTCTGCCCTCCTTTTTTTTTTTTTTTTTCCTTTTTATGTTGTGATATATAGGGCTGTAAAGCACAGAATACAAATTTCCCTGTCCCTGGCCATGCACACTCCGGCTTCCCTCCCAACAACCGAATCTTCTGAGAGTGATTCTAGTCTGGGCTTTCTTGCAATACATCTGAAATCTTGTTCTAAGTTAGAAAGGGAATTAATTGTGGTATCTCCAAGCTACAGCTTTCCTTCTCTGGCAGTCTGGCAGCTGGTCCTTTTATAGAGTCTCTCATAGGTGCCATTGAGAGGGGAGGCCCAGAAGTCCCTTATGCATGTTTCTGGTTTTATTGCAGTAGCAAAGTTCAGACATCTGTCAGGTATTATCAGTGAAGAGATGTTCAGTGGTCTGTTCAACACAAGTGGATCAGGGACACACAGTCCTTAAATGCACTAAGCAGTAAAACACATGGAGAACCATTTATCTGGAGTACAGTCTGGACACAGCCCTCAGTCATGGATCAGGGACAGACTCCAGGAGATTTCTTTCCTGCAAAGTCTCTCCCATTCAACAGGGCCCACCAGCATTGTGGTCTGCTAGGCTACACCTCAACTCACTTTCAAAAACAAGCTATAAAATTTCTGCCCTCCCAAAATAGCTGCACTACATCACAATTTTTCCTCATTCTTGCCAAATGCCCCATCAAAAAGAAAGACCTCAAGCAAGGAAAAAAAAGTCTCCATCATTTTATGCATCATCATGAGACAAATGAAGAGAAATGCCCCCAGGCAATATGCTCAGTCAATATCCCATACATCTAGTGAGGCTGAAGCATTTCTCAGAGCTGTAAGAAGCAGAGGCTCTAACCAGAAGTGTTTGTGATTATGATGCAAAAACCAGCACTGCAGCTCTTCTCTCCCTCTGGCTCTCAGAAGGAGAAGGAAATGGTGATAAGCTGGATCTAAACACACCCTCACTGGGCATTTTTGTTACTGCCTGTTGCCTGTTCAGCTTCAAACTCTTTATCCCTCCCAGCTGGCCTGACTCTCAGCTACTCTCTGTTCAAGTTTTCTCTCCTCAGCCAGTTCTGAGTCCTCTACACAACCCCTCACAGGGTTCCCAAACTCTCTCTTTGGTCACTTCTCCTCCCTGTTCTCAAGAGATCCAGGAGCATTGACTCTATTTTCCAAAACTACTCTAGCAAGCCTTTTTTCTATCATTTCATGTAAGAAGCCATGCGGGTTTAATCATCAAGTTCAAGCTCCTGAAATTATAGTTTGGTCAATATTTTCTTCAGGGTACTCTGAGATGAACCACCAGAAATTAGAAAATTGTGATAATTAATCTCACACTAAGACAGGAGCATAAGGGAGAAAAAACACGGTACCAGAGCTCAAAAAGAGCAGTGAGCTTAACTGCCATCTAACCAGCCTAATGTGGTCCAACAGAAAGACTTTAGAACTAGGAATCTTAATATGTGCTGAAAGATAACTGAGCAAAATTCCATTTGATATGACTGGAAATGATTAGGGCTTCAGTCCTAGGAAAGGAAATCTCACTGATTCCTGAGAAAGGTATTTTTTTTATTACATCCATAGACAGTAAAAAAGCATCACAAGACCACTGTTAGCTAGAAAATAGGAAGCTCAACCCTGTAAAATTGAAATTAAAAATTTATCACCTAAGCATAGAAAAACAGATATTTTAAGCTAACAAGCAAAGTAAGAACGGTTCCTAAGAGGCATTAAGTGGCTTTTACAGGCATTAATTCACGCATTTTGCTATGCACCACTGGTAAACTTCAGTATTGTACCAGTGGGAACTGATCGCTTGACAGGGTGATCATCATTCCCGTGGGCCTCCACAAGTACCAGTACCTAGCACATCAGGAAAGGATCTTGTTCCATATTTATGCAGGAGCAAGCAGAAAAAATTTTGCCCTTCTATTTAAGGATACATCATAATTTTTCCCACTTTCCATCAGGGGAAAAAGAATTGTTCAAATTTCAGAAAAACTGTACCATAAAGTCAAGAAATCCCATTATTTCAGTACCACTGAAAGAAAATTCAAAAAAAAAAAAAAAAGGGGTTCACTCAAGCAGTCATGTTTACATTTCCATTAAATTTTCATCTTCTGATTTTCCACTCAGGTACCTCCCAATATCATGTCCTTAAACTAGTCCTTATGTAACAAATAATTCCTTGACACTAGTGGCATAGATGGATTATAAACAATTTGTACTTGAAACAGAGGCACTAATACCATCAACAAATCCATCTGGGGTTTTTTTGCCTTTCCACTACTTCTGCAAAGCACTTACAACAAAACACCTTGTTGTCAATTCTGACCTCTGAGAAATGCAGTGATGGAGTGCTGGGATCATTTAATTGAAAAAGCAGCATCAATATATCTAAAAATGCAGTGACTCATACAGAGGCAAGGTACCAAGTCACTTAGCAGAAAATAACAATGCAAAACAAACCAGCCTCTTTCTCAAGAGGATGTTTTAATGGTGGCTCTGTGACTTGGCTTGTTCTAAAAGACCTTCTGATTTTTTCCAGAGGGATGAAAAATACTGTGGCTTGGAATATCAGCAGATAGTAGGACTAATTTCCCATACTGTTAATACAGTTTTGTTTATCTGAGACTGCAAAATCAGGACAGGTTGATCTATAAAATCCAAGCACTGATCCCAGTATGATCTGCATGAGCTGATTCATCTCTCCTAATGTATTTATTTAACAAAACAAAGCTCTAATCCTCACAGGCGTTAAAAATTAGCAATAACTATGAGACTGCCAATAAAATGAAATCTAATTCTTAATTATCTAATATGTAATGAACACTAGCTGCTTTTCAGTTTGGAATCTGAAATGTAACAGCCCATCCCAAGCAGAACTCCAAAGCTCCATATTTCATCATTACCTTTTACCAGAAGAATACAACTCTGGACTTAAAAGTTGGGATGCCAATGCCTCACCATAATCTGACATGCAAATATTTATTACTGTTTGTACCACTCCAGTGATCAAAGGCACACCAATACATTTGCACTCCAGGCTTTTTTTACTGTGGATAGCATTAGTTCTGATCAGTGAATTATTTCATTTATTTCCATAGTCAACAAATTCCTCATTCTCTATATCCAGAGAAAAATTAATGCCTGTAGTCATTCTTTATGAATAAAATATAAAGGAATCACAATTTTGTTTCTGACAACTTTAAGATTATTTACCAGGTGACTTCCAAGAGGTTTCTCTGTGCCACTCAGTCTCCCTCTCTTGTTTTTCACTTCTGCTCCTGTCTGACAGTTTTAGAGAACAGGAATTATCAGCAGATCCACAGTAGCAGCACTGTGACTATTAAAAACGCTACAGTTCAGAGCAACACTTTTAATTACTCACCAGAGCAAGGCTTAAACTGGGCATACCACTCAGGTATTCTTACCAACATTTCATTTCAAATGTTTAATTAGATCTTCTAGTCACAGTTCCTACATATTTTGCATCTTGAAATAAAAGGCATTTTCTTTCTATCTCCTCTATGTGCTGATTAGTTATTCAAATCTAAACAGTCCTAATCTGTATTCTCTGTTTATAATACTCAGTAGTATCTGCAGTTGCTCCTTGCATTCATCAGAGCACATGAGTATGTGAAATCTATCTCTTCATGGCTGCTAAAATCTTTCTGGAGGGGTTGCACCACTGGCTAATGTGATTCTCTGCAAAGTAGCTCTTTTCCATATATTCGTGACTACAGATTATCTTGGGTTTGGACAAAAAAACAAATTAAACAGTAAATACTAGTACTGTGTTGTCCATTTGGAAACTTTGACCAAACTCCCACTAATCTCAAGCTAAAGCATGGCAATTTAAAAATTTGTAATTAACACTAACTCACTGAGCACAGTTGGGCATGTTTTCAAATCTAAGGTCAATGACTAACATCTAAAACCTGCGAAGCTCTAAACCTTTTTTATGTACATTTCTCTCTCTGAAGTGGAAGTCCAGCTCTGTTTTGAGACAAAGTTTGGGCTAGTTAAAAGTAGCAATACAATACTAACTGGATCTAATAAGAAACTTTCTGTTTGAGCAGTAAGCTAAAGGTATATAACTTTCTTCATGTTTGTAGCTGTGTCTCTTTGGCACTTTGAGCATGCATTTCAAACGTTCCAGTGGTGAGTGCGGATGAGCAGGAATGATGGATGGTCGACTATCTGATAGATAATGCCGCTCTTTTCCGTCTCAAAAACTGAATCCAACATAATTAAAGTTTCCTTTCAATATTCCTTTTCTTCCTCTCTGATGCTCACTGCCTTCCATTTCCCTCACTCTCAAGATTTTTCCTAATATACAATGGGCACTATTTATCAAAAATGACATTCTTAGACAAAAGCAGCTCCGGAAGGTAAGTGCATAGCTTACGGCCTGTAGAGATCACTTCTACTGCCTTGGCCAGGATTTCTATGTAAAGAGTGATTCCCAGTCACTTTTTAAGTCTTTTCCACTGCTGTGTTTCTGTTGCTGAAAATTGATTACCATGAAATATTAAACAAATGCAGCTTTGTCCTGAAAGTTTGCGAAGCAGTTAATGGAAAGGGAATAGGACAGAAATTTTCAGCTCCACATTTGCTTACTTTTATCCTTTCTTTGTTTTCTTTACTTTATCTTACCCATTTGTCTGTATAAAATATATCACTCAAATGTATGAGGGCTTTTTCCCCAGAATGGTGGGGGGAATAGTCCCATAGAGGCATTTTACCTATGGCTCTATGGGATTATTATTTCAGAATAGAATAAGATTGACTGAGAAGCAAATAAAATTATGATGAGCAATGCTCCCACTAAATGAAGTGTTTTCCTTGCAGTCAACTCAGCTTTTTATATTTCTCACCCTCATTAAGTATTGAGTATAGGAGAACTGAATACTTGATAGTGCACTAAGGGGAAGGGGTAAGCATCCTGTGTCACACATACACACATTATACTTATCAAAGATTTAATAGATATTCCCTTAAAACACGTGTGATCCCCTGGCACCACAAATAGCTCTGAATCTAGCAGTTGGCTCCCAGATGCCTTCCCACATTCTCCAAATAACTTCAAACACTGATGCTCCCAAGCATATTAAGGGTAGTTCTGATGAATAAATATGCAGCAATCACAACTCTTAGCAGTGATGCCTGTAAATAACTTCAGGATTTCCAAATTTTACGCAGTGGTCTTAATTTTCTGAATGCGATTCTTCAAAATTCCTGAAATCTAGAATACTTAAAGGGGAATGCAGGTGATTCAATGTCCATTTTATGCATCCAGTATCCAATCCTGTAAAATGTTGATAACACCGAGATGACCTCAAAATTTCCAACTCTCAAAGCCACTTCAAAACCTTGAGAGATTATGCTTCTGCAAAACAGACACCCTGATAAAATGATGGCAGTGTGAAAACCTAGAAGAAAATATTGGCTCTTAACAAAACCTTTCTGGAATGTAGGGAGAAAATAGCCTCCTCAAGAGTCATTTTAGAAACTCCTAATCATTCATTATCCTCCTTACAGGCTTACTTTGCCATCTTGTTCAAACATTCAGACAAACTACTTTGCATGACTGTTGTCTGTCGTTTGAGTTCATCTCACTGTAGGTTAGTTAGGATGATAATTGCACATTCACAAAGGGGAGAATCCTCAGTTGCTAAGTGTAGGTGGTGAGTTATTATCACTGCCTTAAGCTGCTCTCTGTTTGATTAAATACACAAGATCTGCAGTTTTCTAGCCAGAAGGTGAGTTATTTCCATAACTCTGCAATTGGGATAAAGCACAAACTTCAACAAGTAGGAACTGCTATGAGTAAACATAATGAGGAGCCATGGGAAAAGTTCAGACACAAAAAAAAGTGGAAACTTCAAGATAAAAAACAAAACAAAAAGGTCTAGAATTGTCTGGTCTTTTCCAGCCTCGATGATTTTATGACTCTATAACATGACAGGATTTTCTTAAAACAGCACGGTTTTCCATCAATACATTTGTTTTGGTTAGACAAGTACTAGGCTGAATCTATAAGAATTTGCACCTGATGAGAGCTGGGCCCAAGACTTCAGAAAACAAGAACACATCATCATCAGCCAAAGCCGATAGCTTCCTCCTATGAAGGAAATGGAGGCTGAAGTATGTGCTCAATTTGAACAGGCAGAAACTCTGCCCAGAAAATGCCTTTCAACATTGAAACTTCAACAACAAAAAGGGCAGAAAACATTATTTCCAGTAAACTCCTCCAAGCAGAAGCTCAAGTTATTATCAAAAATCAAAACTACTTTTTTTTTTCCAGCAAAAATTTGCAGAACCTAATCACTTTGCCTCAGGCCACCTGAGAGGATGAATGAGAAGTGAGTCTCAAAATTAGAACAGTGAGGATTGTTATTTCTGATGGAAAGCACTTCAGACAGAACTGTCCTTTAAATGTAAATTAGACCATTCAATATAAAGCCAATCTTGTTTTAAGAAGGTATTTTCTTCTTTTATCAGCCAAGCTAGTGCTATAGCAGATACAAGTGTCATACTGTGGACAAGAAGATTATTTCCTGCCTTGCTAGTTTTAAAGCAGCTTTTAGATGCACAGCATGAAAGTATCGTCATTAGATTGTTTATCTAGAGAAGAAATACAAGCCTATTCACCTGAGTTTTCTACAGACCTCCCTCCACTTTCCAGAAATTTCAGGGCTCTTAAATCCAAGCCTACCAACGACACTTATTTGCTTGTTCTCTTGTCTAAACTATAAAAATTAATAAATTGTAGAGGGCAGGCCTTTTTGGTATAGCTTCCTGTAGTTTTCTACTATACTGACTCTTGGTGGCTAGAGAAGAAACAATTCCTAAAATGTTCCTAAACACATGCATGCCAAAACATGCCTCAAACATAAGTGAAGCAGTGACATTCCAGCAACTAGGAAAGCAGAGCAGACAGCTAAGAGGGTGCAGATTTGCTCCTCAGACAATTAGATATCATGTAAGAAGCAGCCAGTAGCCACAGCTGGAAAATAAAATTAAAAAAAAAAAAAAAGCCAAATATGATGCCTCCACATTCAAGAACCTCAGTTTATTCACATACAAATGGGGCCAGGAAGGGAGAGTGGGGAGGGTTGCATTAAAATTTCTTTTCCTGCTTTTCTTGGGCCATGTGGGTTGCTTATTCCAACTGTAAATTCTAACGGCAGGTATCGTGGCTGAACTACGGCCTCAGTCCCCACACACTTTTCTGTTCTCATAATCTCTTTTTAATCATGTTTTTGTGTGTTTGGAATGCTTTCCATTCCTTCTCTACCAGTCCTCGTTTATCTTTTCCATCGAAGTCCTGACATTTCTGCCTGCTTATTGTGGAGCCTTCTGCAACTTTTTCTTAACAGTCTGTTTCAGCCATCCATTCTTACACAGTCAATTTCTCTGGGGATTACTGCATGTTCAGACCAAAGAAAACCAAATATGATCATAGGATTGGCTGCACAAAAGGTTCTGAAAACTTGCAATTTCTTCTAGATTCAATAAGAAGTAAGCCTGTTCAATGACACAGGGTTTCAGTTCATCATTACTGTAAAAATTATCCTTATCAGCAAAATCCTTCATGCATACCTAGCAGAGTGTGATCTTTTAAAATCTGAGTATTCTCAGATTGGATATAATTCTTAATATGAAAATAACATCAACAAAAAGGTAGTAGTTTTTTAAAAGCCAATAATCTCAGAATGCTATGTTAAAATTCATCACCTACACTGGTTTCTTTTTTGTGATTCTTAAGGCATGCACATCTCCAGGTGCTGTTTCTGTTTACTGTGCCTCACTTCATTCATTGTTTACCAAGTGCTTACACATCAGATGCTTACACCTGGTGAATTTGTTGTAACCCTGTGCTATTGACTATCTAAGCTGTGCTCTCTGCTTCCACAGATTTTCAAGTATTCTTTTCTTCAAATATAAAAATTTTGATCATAAAAAAGTCTCAATATTGTGTTTCTAAGATGAAATGTTTACTTTTATATTAATTAAGCAAGGACACACTGGCAGCTGATTGGAAGAAATGGAAATCACACACTGGACCTTTCTAAATGGGAAGTTCTTCCTTCTGCGAAACAGAAATAGCCAGAAGAAAACTGCAGGGGCAGCTTCCCTGAGGGAAAAGCATAGAAGAATTTACTTAAGTGTGAGACAGTCCCACAGTTTTCAAAGGTCAAAAATTACTGCATTCCTGCATGATTTTTCCTATATATAGAGAGAGACTGAAACTATTTTAAGAATAGCAGCAGTGGGACCAGTGTCCTGGTTTTGTAAGCACCCTTGTCCCTGTTTCTTACCCACTCTTTCAAGTTTGTCTTGTCATAGTTTCCAAATGCTTTCCACAAAAGGAGAGGTAAAGCATATTTTCATTTCATTTCAAATATCCAGCAGGGTCCTAAGGCTTTAAGCTAATTTATCATACCTTTCATCCATCTTCTATCCACTGTGTTTGTTTGAAAAGTAAAAAATCATTAGAGCAGAACCTAGCTTCTTCTTGTGCTCATAAAAAGAAAGTTTCACTGTTTGGTAATGAGATCAAAACTCCAACAAGGACAGAAGTGTAGAATGAATGTGTACAAAATATATTTCAGTATGTCTGACCACCCTTTAAACTCTCTTTTTTCTATCCTAAAATTATACATTTACACTCTATTTCAATCAGCCCTGGACCTGCAAAATTTTTGTATACGCTTGTTTTTAAGCACGGTTAGTAGCTTCAGGGTTACTGAAATAAGTCAGTCTACAGTTTTATCAACAAGTAAAACTTCACAGAACCAGGGCCTAAACCTTGAATAATACATGGTTTCCTTCCTTAATGCTTTTATTCTTCCAAATTGTTCTTTAATTCCTCTGTTTTTCATCTTTCATCAGTATCCTCAGATGACCAGTACAGGGCTGATTAGCACATGAAGAAACATCATTAAAGTCTAGCTTTATGTTCTGCATCTAATCTAAACTCTGCATCTTATAAACCTATGTGTAACTTTTCATCAGATCAATTGTTCTCATTTTAGAGTTCAACAGTTTTATTCCTCCAGAACTAATAACAGGAAATATCTCTACAAAGCAAATAATAGGTGTAAGCAGGGTCGCTATTGTACCTCTTGGCACTTTTGTGGAATTTAACAGTTCTGCTGTGTGCAGATATACACTTTGCACTTAAATTCCTTCTCTGCTGTGAAGTGGGCATTAGACATTGCATTCATGCATACTGCTACTCTGTGCAGGATAATTGTGGGCTGTTTAATAGCCACAGTGTTTCATTTTGGAGGGGGATGCACTTTGGGTATGCCACAGTGCATGTCTGTATGTTGAGCTTTGCTGTTTTGCACCAGAAAAGAGATTACAAATGTTACATAGCAATGTATTTGAAGAGAATTATAAATACAATGTAATAGTTTTTATCTCAAATGGATTTACAAGATTAAAAGCTAGTTAGAGAGATAAGATCATAAGCTAAGACACAATCATAGGCTAAAACGGGAAGAAAGGAGGTGAGAGAGAAAAGATTGAGATGAGGTGGAAACAGATGAGCTAGACTTATGGAAAGACAGCACTGAGCAGATGAAGTTCCAAATAAGAGACAAATTCTTGTTGCTGCACCACTGAGATCATGTGATGATGACATAGTGTGTTGAAGTACAGAGGAACCCAGAGTCATTCGCACTGACGTGTGCAACAAAGGGAAAGCAACATAACCAACCAATATCTTTGAAGGTGAAATCATGAGCACAGAAAGTACCATCAATAAAAAAAAACAAGTATGTAGAACACCAGATAGGAATCAAAAATTACAGGCTCTCCAGAACATGAACAGGAGATAACAGGAGAGTCAAGACATGCAGGAATTTAGAAAAAAACATTTAA
This sequence comes from Zonotrichia leucophrys gambelii, assembly GCF_028769735.1. Lineage (NCBI taxonomy): Eukaryota > Metazoa > Chordata > Aves > Passeriformes > Passerellidae > Zonotrichia > Zonotrichia leucophrys. The sequence continues at coordinate 72,528,234 of NC_088172.1, forward strand.
AAGTGAAAAGCACGATTATTGGAAGCTTTTTTTTTAAAGTAAACTAGGAGGAAAATCAAAATCAGAGAAACTGGAAAGGAACATGAAAGACTTCAGAGGAAAGAGATGTATAGCAGAGGCTCAGAGATGAATGGCACATAGGCAGCAGTTCCGCACACACAACACTACACTTTATGTACATGTATGTAACATTTCTGGGTAGGTAATGTTGCCTTCCTAACACAGTCAGAGGATGGTCCAGCAGGCAAGCAGATCACCATGTACAGACAACAAGGAAGACTGCAGGTAAAAGAAATGAGTCTGTAGAGAAATTAATTAGAGAATTATGACAGTGGTAGGAAAAGTCACAGTTGAAGGGCTTTTTTGATGCAATAAACCAATACTCATCCAAGGGGAATATAGGTAACGGAGATTTAGGGATGCTGAGAAATGTAGATTTTTATCAAAAGAAGAGGAGAGGCATTCTTCTCTATTCATATTTACATGAATAAAAGGGATCTGGGAAATAAGCACCCTAAGAAAAAATTATGTTCGTGTCTCACATTCTACAAAGAAGTAAACGAATACTAGAACATACAGAAAAGAAAACCAGACAATGAGGCAGAGCTGGGACAGGAAACATGCAGCAACTAAAGCCAGTAGTTAAGTGAAAGCACATGAATGCTTTGCTAAACATCAGTCAGGAAGAATATTCAGACAGATAAAATACTCTAATGTGTTGACAGAAATTCTCATCTGTAATTACACAAGTTACACCAAGCAGGAATACATGCTGGAAGGAAACTATGCCAGCAAGAGGATTGTTTTCAGTATAGCTAGTTAAATGTTTCTGTGTCTGAGAGAAGCCAGTCATGATTCTGCTTTAATCAGCATCTGCTCCATCAGATTTAAAAGTTTTAAAAGGTATCTACTGCCTTTCAACCTCATAAAAATGATATATTATTTTATTCACCCATAATATTTTTTGCCTGAGCACTAAGTAGCCCCATATCTAATCCTTACAATGGTTTGCACTTCCCAGTGGCAAGTGGAGCAACCATCTCTGAAGCTCAATTCTTTTTCTGTACATTATCTGGAGTTCAGCTGAAAATACATTTCCTCCTGCTACATGTTTCTGACTCCTGTTTATGGAAATTTGGGGAGTTTTGTCTCTGCAATGCTTTATGGTCATGTTCCATAGCACTGACCATTTGCAGGCTTCTGTGTTATTCTCATGAACCATTTTTTCTGGGTTTTAATGACTTACCACAGATAGATTGCTGTAATTTTCCATACTATCACCAGAACGTTAGTGAAGGTAAAGCATCCCAAAAACACGAAAACAGCTTTTCCATGCCAACATGCCTTCAGATGAGAGATCAAGCTCAGACACAATTTATATGTTTGGAGAGATATTTCTTCTCACTTTCAGGTGCAAGCTTCAAACTGTCCTGTCTTTCAGGGAGAAAACAGGCAGAGCATTTCAGGAGCGCTAGGCAGGTGTATCCTGCCAACAAAGGGCTGATCCAGGGAACTAAACATTGTTTACACTGACACACAGGCACATACATCAAAAGCAAAGTACCCCAATGTGCCCAGCCTGGTTTCTCACGCTGCACGATGTGCCACATTCACTGCTGATTCAGTATGGTGTCGATGTCATCTCCTGTCGCCTCAACCATATCCTCCTCCTCTGTTGTAGTGCGTTCGGTTAGTTTATTTAATTGCTCCCCCATTTTATGTATTGTATCTCCCCTTTTCTGTAAAATGGTTCTGCCCTTCCCAGTTTTCCCGCCACAGCTCTCCTGCCAGTTTTGTTTCCATAGTAACCCCTGCCCCTGGGTTTGTCAGTTAGTTGTATTATATAATTTCTCCTCCCCTATCCCTCCTTATAAGTAAACTTTTCCTCCTCCCTGGGCCAGTCAATCACCCCCCACTCCTCCTAGCTTTCAAGAACCTTCTCTCTGGGGGTTGTGGTTGGCTGGGGCCCCGGGGCCCCTCCTTTACTTTGTATTTATTGGATATTATTGTATGCCCGTTATGTTAAGTTCCTCCCCCTACCTTTCCTTATTGGTTTGCTGTGGATCCCTCCCTTAGCCACCCCCTGTCTCTAAAACCCTGTTCCTCCTTTCCCTCCGAGGCATTTGCTGGGGTCCCTTCCGCCAGCTGGGGCTCCTGTGCTATCTAATAAACCGACCTTCAACCCCAGCGAGTGTCCTGCTCCTTCCTCGTCCCATCTGTGCCACGTATTCCAGCCCACGATCCAGCTCAGCCCGAGGCCAAGACGCCAAGGGGGGCTGGCCTCCGATGCAGCTGAGGTGTCGGCCACTGAACCACAGCTAGCCGGACTTCGCACTAGTGGCCACATACGCCCGGCCGCACTCCTCAAAATGGGGCAAAAACCCAGGCATGACTTCTCCTTTGTACTTTCCTCTTCCCCTAAACCAATTCCTTCACTTCACACTGCGCTTTTCCATTTTTTACTGTAGTGCCATCTCTCTTCCTCCAAGTGCCAAAAGGAGACCCAGTTGCCATTTTTATGGAATCACAGAATAGTCTGGGTTGGAAGGAAGCTTGAAGATCACCTTGTTCCAGCTGCCCTGCCAAGGGCAGGGGCACTTTTCACTAGATCAGGTCACACAGAGCCCCATCCTGCCTGACCTTGAACACTTTCATGGATGGGGCATCCACAGCTTCCCTGGGCAACCTGCTCTACTGCCTCAACACCCTCACAGAGAAGAATTTCTTCCTAAAACTTCTCCTCCCTTCACATAAAAGAAGCCTCAATTTAAACTTTGTGGAGAACCTCAGGCTGTGTGTTTTGAAGGCTCATCTCCACAAGAACAGCAGTACAATGCCAAGCATGGGAACACAAATAACTCGAGAAGAGAAAAGCGAAACCCCTGCCCCCTCTCAAGAGGAGTGATCAGTGCTGCTGCCCAGGTGTTAAACCATCACTTTGAGTCAACAGGTGCAGCTCCTCAGCTTAAAAGTGATGGGGTGGGAGTTACTGTCTAAAGGGGTATGGGATTCCTTATGGGACACAGGGGAATAGTACTGGAGGGACAAACCAGTCCAAGCAAATTACTGAAGAGGAAAAAGAGCTCTGGGCTCAACTGAGACACTCATTTGCATGCTAATCCATATAAAAAGCCTACTATTTTGATATCAAGCATAAAAGTTGTTTAAGGTTCTCCCTGGTATTGTTCATTTCTTGTATTTACTGAAGAACTTTAAAGGTCAAAAATCAAATGTGGATCCTAGGTATGTGCTTTCTGGTCATTTTTTCCAGCAGGTTTAAGAGGTGATTTGAAGACTTGTCATGCAAACTGAGGTTGTTTAATAGTTTCTAGTGAAAATGGTTTAACAACAACTCCATTTCATTTCCCATTTTCCAGCTTCAGCAAAATTCCTTCACTCCAAATCTCTCTATGTATCTAAAATTCAGAAAACTTGCTGGCCATTATCCTTTACACTTCCATATGCCCACATTGTGATCTGAACCAGAAAATAAAAGAAACTTTTTTCAACAGAAGGGCCATTGCAGAAGAACTCACAATGGTGTGTGATATTGTTTGAAGTTGCCTGCTGAACTCACACATTTCCAGTGCTTCAGACACAGGGGTTAGGCAGGCTTTAAAAAAACAAAGAAACACCACTGTTCAGAAGTTTTCTTTAGCTATGATGACAACTCCTCTGAAATTGCTTATTTTTCAGATCAGTGGAGAGTGATACAGAAGGTCTTGGATCATTACAGAACATGAAGATCCTTACACATCTGAGCATATTGCAAGTGACAGCAGAACATAGAGTGAGCCCCCAACAACACTGTCAGCAGCCAGAGCTAAGAAAATAACATTCACTGGAATTTCCCTTACTTAGAGATGTTTTCTGACTTTTTCATTGACCCAACACTGTTGTATGTTTAAAGCAGCCAGAGATGTGTTACATCAGCCCAAGTGCCTGGTGCAGAAGCACCGGGAAAAGATCATCCAAGGAACCTCACTGATGATCAGGTCAGCAAATCAGACTGCCTACAAATGTATATGCCACCCATCTTAACTGCAGCAGCCTTCCAATCCCTTCATCCAGAAGAAGCCTTCTGAAGGTGTCTGTAGACAAGGAAAAGATGGGAAGCAAAAAGAAAGTGTACATTGCAGTCCTCCCACAGCAATAGGATTGGTTCAAGCTCAAGGCTGCAAGCAGAGCCACGCTGTAAGGAGAAAACTGGCCATGCTGGAGCCAGCTCAGAGGCACTGCTCCCACGGGTTTGCTGCTCCCATGCTCCACAAGATGGCTGAGCAGCAGAAAATTCACCTGCTAAAGATCCACCACAGCCAGCACAATGTACCTCATGCTATTTATCTCTCCTTTTTAAACCCAGGTTCTGACATCCAGAGGCTTACATGTGAATGATTTGCTCTTCTTTTATTCAAAGTTTCTGAAAATTACCACCAAAAAGTCTGAAATTTAGGCTATCAAAGGGATAAGAAATCTTATTTTTTTCTCTTAAAGGTAGTGCTTTAAATATAATATCTTCATTTTTGTGACATTTAGCACGTGATTTCTGACTGCAGAATTCACGTGCCACTGAAGTTTCCATGCTAAGTAGTTTTGCAGGGTACCTGCCCAAAATGCTTTTCTTGTGTAAGGAGGCGAACTGCCTCACTGGCAGGCAGTGACCTCAGGACACCAATTAGCAGAGGAGCAGCTCGGCTGTCACTAATACTGACCCACTTCACACCCAAGCAAGTGAAGGCACGTTGCTGTAGTCACATCATCTGCTACAGAGTGCAAGTCCACTTATTGCACCTTCCCAAATCTTAAGCAGAAATTTGCTGTTTCACCCTTAAACGCCAAGGTGACAAGGTCACCATAGGCTACATGCAAAATAAGGCCACCCATAGCACACAGCACTGTTTCTCCTCCAGTGTGTCCTCTGAGCAGAACACAGAGCACACAGCCTGCAGAAGGGCAGACAGGTGTCACATCTGGGGTTCCCTAATTTGTGCAAGCGCCTTGAAAGCTCTGACCCTCAGCAGGCAGCTGTGACCTGTGAGCAGAGGGGACCCCATACCTGAATGACACGAAACTGCAGTGAGGATGCTGCAGAGCAGTGTAAAACCAGAGGATGAAAGGCATGGAGGTACTCAGGATACCTTAGTTATGTGTATCAACAGAGCCATTCCTGGCAATATGAACACAGCTGGGTGCTATAAAAGAATTTCATTGAATTATTATTGTGATCATCATCTGACCTGACCTCAAGGTGTCGTCTTATATTTTGGTTTAACAGCACCCTCCCATTTTGCTTCTTTCCCTATAATGACTTTGTTCCAACTTGAGCTAAACTCACAGGTTACAGAATGGGCCATTTACACACCATTATCCTTCTAATTTATTCAAATAACTGGGAAGATCTTAGTAAAGTCTAGACCACACTTTAGCCTCTGGTTTCTCTTTTCCAGAAAAAAGATGGTTGCTGACCCATTTAATCCGCCTTTAACAAAGGGGAGGGACATTTGCGGTTGTTCTCTTTATACTTGTAATCTTTCCCTCCTCAAATTGCTTTCTGGGAAGATGATCAACAGACAAGAGAGAACTGTGTCACCTTGTGATTGATTACAGCTTTTCTCTAAGTCACTCTCCTCATCTATTTCATATGACATTTACAAAAGCTAGCATGATGTTATATTCATTAGTTTCTAGAGAAAGAAAATGCTTAGCAATAAGAGATCCATTTGTTTCATCACAAATAATTCTATTTCTTCTCTATCTCGGGAAACATAATGAATACTTTAAAACACTTTCCAAAATACTTCTCAGACATATTTCTTATATCATGTAAGACATATTTAGTTCTGCTTAGTTATCAGCTAGTACTGTTTCTGAGCTTTTATAAGTCTGTTTTTTCCAAAATCTCTCTTTAACTGACTCCACAGACACCTGCATAGTGCACATACACATTTTCATTTACTGCACAAAGCCACAGAAAAGCTGACCAAAACAACAGCTTATATTTAGGGCTGTGTTGCATCCTTAACAAAAGGGAGTGCAGTTCTGAGTTGCTCCAGAGGCACCACAGGAGGGAATGGCACTGCAGGCTGCTGGTTATTTACTGTAAGCATAGAGGTAAGCTAGCAGTAAATAACCACTCTGCTGCTCAAGTCCAGCAAGCATCAATTGTTCTGGCTTCTACTCCAGCAGAAAACACAAAGAATTATGCTGTAGCTGACTTCTCCCATCCCTGCAGGGAAAGAAAGAGTGAGCACGTGCTCATTTAACTCATCCAGTGTCCTGGGAAAGCATGGAAGGATGCACTTAGCAGGAAGCCCCTGCCTTGGAATGAAGCCTTCCTTCACGTCCAGCTCCTGGAGAGTACCTGGGGCTTCAAAGAACCAGGCATGGCCAGTGCCTGTACTGAAGCCAGGCACAACAACCTGCCCAAAAGCCCCACCTATACCCTGATACACCATCTCAGAACCACTGTAGAACTATAAACATTAGCAGTAAAATATCATCTCTGCCCTTGCACTGATCTGTGAATCAGAAAGAGCAATAAAGCATTAATACAAATAGCAAGCATGCATTTGAGTGCCCTTCAGTGCATAGACAGACATTGGCTTTTTGTCTGTAAAATCCTGTCCTAGTTACCTAGTTATAAAAACAGTCTCTACATTCTACAACAGATCAACAGCCTAGTTCATGAATCTGGTCTCATGTCTCTCCTGAAGGTCACACAAAAATATGGTGTAGGAATAGCCATTGGGGCTAGTGCAGAGCCCCTTTAACTCACCAGGAATGGTCCTTATTAATTTAATTCTCCTTTTTGCTAGTAAAAAGGCTTAAAAAACTGTTCATTAACAGAGGAACCCAGTAATATTTAGTTCCTATTAAACATTTCAACAAAACGGGCTCTGTTGTGTCAAAGCACACTAGTTCAGCTCAGTGTCTGAAAGGAATACTCACTCTTAAGAAAATGAACTGGCAAGCACAAGGCAGGGCCATACCTGGCAGCAGCATATACCAGTAACAAGCAAACTGGCTAATATCAAGGGCTTGAGAGGCAGATGTGTTTTGCTTGCTTTCCATTGCAAAGTGCTATCTAATTGACATTTCAGTCCCCCCTGAAAGAATGAACAGAGGGGCTGTACATAGTCTCAGTCCCCTCTTTAGCCACAACCTCCCATGAGGGCAGGAAAATCCTGCAGATCCCAGATAGAGCAGTCCAGATACAAAGGTATGCTCTGTGGCAGATGAAAAACATCCACTCTTCAGCTGAAACAATGGGAAATATACAGCCATAAGAGAACTCTGAGGATGAGATGAAGTCCAAAGAGAAGACGTTCAAAAATGGGTGCCTGCTCCTGGCCTTTATTATCCATCTTGCAAGTAACTTCATACACACATGTGATTTCCAGCCAAACCTTATTACTTTCCCTCTTCCTGCTATAATTGTTTTATTTGCCAATTTACCCACTTTGGGGGTCCCCTCACTTGTGCCCTCTATTTCCATGTTGGTAACATGGAATACTTTCCAAGGGCTTTTTTTGTTTTCATTGGCAAGCATCCTTTTTTCCACTAGGTACCTTCCTCTCAGCTTCCCTGCAGTCAGTCACACCTGCAGCTCTGCTCGAGAGCAGGAATACAGACATGGCTTTGTTATGAGGGCTGCCAGCATCTGCTTCTGAATGAATGATACACAGACAGGCTCCCAGCATCCGCACCTCACAGATCCAACCATAGTTTTCCAGGATGAAGGACTGACTGTCAGGCTGGTAAGAGAAGATTCAAGCACAAACACAGCCCTGAGGAGTCTCTCACAGCAGCTGGGCTCCAGCAGCCTCCTACACAAAGTGCAGACATCAGCCATGACCAAGCAGACTAACTGCAGCAGTTCTGCTGGGGGTCAGAGCACCAATATTCAAAGGACAGTGACAGCAGGTCAGTCAAGCATATTTCAGGGGGAAAAAATCCAACTAAAAGATAGAAAAGTATGTGTGTGTTCCTGGCACCTGGCAGCTCACAAAAATCACTCCATATCACCCACACTGCAGTGCTAGCCCAGTGCTGCAAGCTTAGAAAAAGCTGTGATTCTGGCAGATGCATGCCAGGCACAAAGACTAGGCAGTCAGGCATCCCTGCTGAGCACCTAAACAGCCCCCAGCCATGCTGTAGCACCTGGTGGGCCAGTATGGGTCAGCACAAAACAGAGCAAACACAGTAAAACTGACTGGCCACAGGCTGCAGACACATGAGCACGATGGTTCACATGTGCACAGCAGCAGGCTGGCCTCAGCAAGCCATGACTTGCAGTTATCAGATGTTACCCAAGTGCATCTGAATGATGTTAAAACATGGGACCTCACCTTGATGTCCTCTTTCAGGATGCCACTTTTAAGATTTTAGAAGCTAAACACAAAATTCTGATACTCACTCTGTGACAACTCAGCACAGATTCAAATCCAGGTTGAGCATTCCACATAAACATCTGCATCTCACTTTAATAGAAATTAGTTTACAAAAACATGCTGCTACTTAATTTCCAATAGTCACGAGTTCTGTATTTGTTTTTCTTTTTGTACAAGGGGAAAAGAATAGATGAACATACACTTTGCTCTGTTCTTTTCCTGGATCCATGCCCAGAAATCAGCAATACACACCAGTTTGAATGATTTACAGGTAAAATACAAATTCACATTTTCCAACTGCACAGCTTCCTGTGTCTCCAACACATTCAGCTATCAAACCTTTCAGGTGCAGGCTGTGCTAAATTGGTGCTCCCAGACTGCATCCCTGGAGTTAACAGAAAGCAGAGTACAGCACAGCACACTGCTGGACTGACTCCAAAGCTGGGGGAGGTCAAGGAAAAGATTCTCCCTGACTTTGGTGAGATTCAAAGAGGCTCTGGAAGGCTGTGTGTGAAAATAAATGGTAACGCAAAAAATAAGTTAAGCCTCAGCAACAGAGAAAGAAAAAGAAACCTTGCAAAAGCGTTATGCAGCACACTGAACACTCTTACTCTGTGTGATCTCCTCAGTCCAAGGACTGATCACTGACCTTGTCTTCCAAATTTTGGTCAAATTATCTATCCAACCAGAACTGTTCTTTGGATGTCATAAGTGCTTAGGTTTCCTAAAATCCTCTACCAAGGAAGCTGGGTTTCTCTAAGGTCTCTGACAAAGGTGACCATACTACACATCATGGTTATCAACAAGCTTGTTGACTCCTTCAGAGAACAGCAACACATCTGCAAGGCAGATGCACAACTTGACTCTTACCAAGCATGCAATACTTATCCAGACATCCTCTAATTCTTCATTTTGTTACAGTTTCTATGCTGTATCAAGTATTTTTGTCAAACTTCCTGATCATATGTATCACCTCCTGCTGCAAAGGCGTCTCCAAGCCAACAGTTACACAGTGCTGCAAAGCTGCAGCTCCTCTGAGGATTTTGAATGAGCACAGTCTTGTTGTGGTGATTTGTTACTGTTCATTTTGACTATTTCTTCTATAAGCTTTTACAGTCACTGCAGTTTCAGAAAGACCTTCTCAATGGTACCCCACAGAAAGCTTTGTGGCATGGGAAATTTCCCCAGGTTATTCCATAGAGAACAATTTACAGAGTTAATGAGATTTCTTTTCATTTACCTTAATCAAGTTGGAGTATTCCTGTTACACCTTGATCTCCTATTACTCCTACACATATCCAAGCAGGTTTCATGCTCCTGATGCATTTAAAGAAACATGATAGTTACTATAAAAGTTTGGATTCCTTTCGGCAGTTGATAGGTAAAACTGAAAAATTTGAGTACATTTCTGGGCTTTATATATAACCTATAAGAGTAGGGATTTTTTTTCTCTTCAAACATAATTTCAGCTTCTTGGCAGATTCTTCTTACTTCTGATAACCTCGGTTTTAGGCAAAGGAAATCATCATGACTTCCTGCAAATTCTTCTGATAGGTGCAGGGTCCTTAAATAGTCTTCATGTCAGCTTATTAATAACACCTCCTCAATTTTACACAATTACCCTTCTCCCCACTGGGGACAGCTGTGATGAATTTTTTGGTTTCTCATGCTCTAACAAGAATACTGAACCAAAGTATATTAATAGTCCTTGTAACACAGTTTGTAGGATTCAGGTCCTACACAGCACTCGGCACAAAGCCACCCACCCCCTTGCAGGCCTGCTGATCAACTGCTCCATGAACCAGACACCAGCAAGTTCATCAACACTTGGTTTCTTCATCACATCTTATCCCCTTCAACAAGAAGGAAATCAGAGATTCCCATTACTCTTGTTTTCCTTGTCCCTCACAGGCTTTATATTTTCCAAATGCACTGTGCTGGCTGCTATGTCCTTCACTAAAGTTTCCACCCCAGATAAAACTTTTTCCTTGGAGTATTAGCAGCCACAGCACATTTCTTCTTAGAAGCTGACTGGTTCCCTAGACAATTTATTGTGCTACTGCATGTCACGATGGACAATGTAGTGATGGACATCTATTCACACTGTAAACAGAAACAAAGGTAATGGCACACTATGGTAACAGTGAAAAGGCTGTTAACCAAAATGAAGGCTTTGGAGTGGGAGACATGACTATAATACCAGCCAAAGTGGATAAAATTAGTAAAGAGGACGTGGAAAAAGAATAAAGTGGGTGAAACTAATCTAGGACCAGATTTGTCCTATTATCCTATTGCTTCATATAGTCTGCCTGTGCTTACAATTCCAGTCAGTGGAGGGATGATAATAGCATTAGGCAGAAAAACCCAAGAATTCATATGCATAGTTCTGAACAAAGGTCAGAGAGAAACCACTCCCTACAGTCTATTTTGCTGTACAGAACAACAACAAAAAAACCCCACAGAGGCTTATTGATAGAAAAAGACCACACACCACGAAGATCTGATGCAATGGGACACCATCAAGTTTCAGCCCAGCAGGGTTGCTCTCCCTCTCTCTTAAGGCCTTCCTAGCTTTTTCTTTTGAAGGACCAGAGCTATAGAGAAGGCTCCATTAGGACATTACCATACCAGGAAAAATAGACCTGCCTGGAATATATAAAGAAGATACTGTAAGGTTGTTTCATGTGCTGCCTAATCTGCATACCATTTCTGGTTTATGTGGTTCCAGGCTGTTTGCACCTGCTGCTTGCTCTTCCACAGCTGTAGTAGTGCAACATCACTTCTCAAATGGAACAAAATTCAGCTTCAAGTCACCGGGAATAGGATTGTCTCTAATATTCGTAATTTTTAGCAAGACCACTCAAAAATAACAAGTTGTTGTATTGAATAATACAATGCGACAAAGTTCTAATTCCTTTTCCTGATGCACTGGAAAGTGTTATATAAAAGTACTGCTTTTTCTACCTTGAAGGCAAGAACTACTTTCAAGTAGTTTATCTACATTTAGGATGAATTGTAGGAATAAACACATCTGACAACTCCTCTCGTTCTACCACGCTGTACAAATTCTTCCAGGGAAGGGTATAAGCTTCACAGGAGGCAAATATGAGACAAGGAATGCCTTGCACTTTTAAAGTCATAAAAGCAAACTATGTCACCCAGTTCTCTATGATATGCTTCAAATTTTTTTCCCATTAGAGAAGTAGTTTTCATCAACATAAATCAGTTCAGAAAGGTTATGAGTTAATACAGCTGTATATGCATTCATTTACTCTGTAAAGATTTCTAAAAATTCTTTTTTGACTTATTTATTCATGTGTTTTTCTTGACAGTTCTTCATCTACAGTCTATGGCAAGAGAGCTGCAGAAAAAGTGAATTTGCTTTTATGTAAGTCCCTATTGAAGACAAGTTTTGATGTATTTGCTTTGTTTTACTGCTTTTTGAGCCCTGTTGAACAGTTCACCCTCCATGTATCCAAGAAGCACAACATCCCTAACAGACACACTACAATAACTTCACACAGCCATATGGTCAGAGAAAAACAGAAGGAAAGGAAAACTATCTCTGCAGGTAATATTTAAATAATATTCCTTAGATGCCCTATCACTTGATAATGCAAAACTTCCTCTAGAAGAGGAAAAAAACACCTGACTGCCAAGTGACCAGGACTAAGGCATGCTGCATTTCCCCACCATCTTCACAAGAATACAGGGCAGTTTTTCCAGCTCGGTCTAAAACAGCCTTCATTGTATTCCAACAACATTCTCACTAGAACAGACATGAATAAAAGACTGATATTACCCTATAAAATGCCTGTCCCCAAGTCAAAGCACATACACTGCTTCAGAGCATGTTTCTTTTATTACCCAAAAGAATTGTTAGTACCCAACAGGTCTTGAGTTAGACCAGCTTGGCTGACCAAGTTTAAGTCACTTTACAGCAGAAAATGCAGCATAAACAAAAACATATCCCCCAACAATTACAATACCAATTTCAGGGCCACTTTGCAGTTTCCATTTATCTCTTTTAGACTGCACTGTCCAATTTTATTTACAAAAAAATTAGGTTATACTTAGAGAGATCAAAGAGAACCTTGTTTCTGTTCAGATGTAGGCTAATTGGCAATGCCTTGACCCTCACAGGGGTCTGCAGTCAGTGCAGTACATAAAGAGCTATTACAGTTAATGGGTTCGTTCTAATTGCACTTTCTTTTCCTCAACACCACACTAAAAATGTACCCCACAGAGACAGAATGTGCTGCTTGGTCATTCAGACAAGACTCAGGAAAACTTACAGAGTGCTTACAGTAGGGACTAAAGCACACAACTGTGACATGATTTGTTAAAATTGAGAGATAGAAAACATAGCAAAGTAAGTACACTACAAAGGAGCTGACTTAGCTTCTTCTTACAAAGTTTAGACTTCACAGATGCCACAGATTTCTGGATGAAATGTGCCTCCATAGAGACAGTCACTTTCCTGTCCTCTCTTTACTATGTTTACTAATGTTCCTATAGAATATTAATTTATAGAAACACGGCATTAACAAAGTCACCAATTCACAGGAAGATTTGAAACACCAACATCCCTACTTACCAAAGTCAATCAAAACACAGAGGATTAATTAACCAATAACCACCTGGGACACAAAAACCAGTGTCCACCCCATAACAGCAGCCATCACTCTAAGTAGCTCAAAACTTTCTCTGGATCATAAAACACTGATCAGTAGCAGAAACTGGATTTCATGGGATGAACCACTAGATTCCTCTTGATTCCTTTACCCATTATGAATGGAGATGAAGCACCCCAAGAGTGGAACGGAGAGTCCAGATTTCACACAAATGTATCATGGAAGTTATAAGGCCCCATCTCATACAATTTTCAGCCTGATCAGAGTACCAATCTCCTTGCAGATTGCAGAGAAGACTTATTTGTGCTGTGACTTTTTCTTGTGCAACTTTATTTTGAACTAGCAAGATCACTGACCACATTTCTGCCATTTCTAAACTAAGACTCAGAAACCAGAGGGTAGAATGCTGTCAAACAATAGGGAATGATCAATTTGGAGTTAGGAACAAGATTTAACCTTAAAAATGAAAATTTTAATGTTATTGGTGAGATAGAAAAGCACTTTGCACAGATTGCAGGTGCTGTAGGTGTTTTCTATGGTAAAAAAGCAAGATAAGCACATTTTTTAAAAATTAAAATATCTAGAAACACAAAAAAAATTTTCCTCTACTAAGTGTATATTTTCACCTTTAGAGGATGCATACAAACTACTCAATTAGCAGAGCTGAGAGGGAGGTATTGAGATTCAAACAGAGTAGCTTCTCCAGTTTGCACAAAAATACACAGGATAGAGCAGAAAGGCTTGGAGCTTCCTTCTAATCTGCTGAAGACAAAACATCACAGAACACAGATTTCCCTGAAAATCTGTTGACCTTCAGACTGTACTAAAAGTCCTGCTGTTTAGACACCCAGCAACTGGATTTTTCCATTGACTTGCCTAAGCAAGGAAAAGAACACATCTACTTCACACACCTTCTCATACACTTTCAGGAGAAAAAAATGTCATATTTCCCTACAACCACAGTTTTGAACTTCAAGCTAAAACCTGTTGTAAACAGCTCAAACCCAGAGGCAAAAATTCATAGTAAACTTGGAATCTCATAGCTGAGCTCTTGCCATGGGCCCATCCATCTTTCATGACCAAGAGATATTTTCTATCAATTTCTCTGTGGGTGTCTCTGAGACAGCATAAGATAGGGACAAAACACACTATTTTTTTTCCTCGGGCTTATTTCTGTCATGATTTCAAAAGTGAAAAACAGTCAACCTGCGGGACTCTTCTTTAGAGGAAAGCTGACATTTATGTCACATTGCAAATGTTACAGGGCTTTCCCTACCGTCTACGATGAAAACAAGAAGAATCCCTTGAAATTCTATAATCTGACTTTAGAACTTTTTCTCCCCAAAGCAATTTTAAATCACTAGATTGCCTTTAATGAAAGAAAGGAATGATTTATGCACATGTTCCTCTGCAGTTTAACACCTACAGGCACACTGTGTACCATGGGAAGGCCAGGTTCAAAATTCAGGGCTGTTGAGTGTCTGGGACCAAAAGTAACAACAAACTGATGCTTAAAGAGGCTACCTAGAACAGAAACTAGACAGTGTTAAAGGAATTAAAGTAGGTATTTATTAAAAAGGTCTTCAAAGGATACACCTTGGGCAGTACAAGAATCTAGCTGTGGCTATACAAAAGAGGGACTCCCATTCAAGTGTTTTCGCACTTTTGTAAGTTTTGGTCCATTTACATATTGTGGTTATTTGTCTAATTACAACTGCAGTTTATGAAGTCTCATCCTCCCAGATAGTTCTCCTCAATCCATTGTTTTTACACTTTTTGGGCCTGAAGCTGCAATGGTGTCCTTGGTTCTCAGGCTGGAAAAGGATTGCTTTGTCTGACTAAACTGTGAAGAGAACTTGCTAACACTTTATAAGAAGTTCAGAGTTATATACTAATGCAGTACAGAATTTGGAAATAAGAAAGCTAAAACTTAAGGCCCCAGAACCATTCAGGGGAGTCCCTTTGAATTTAGATGCTGTTTGCTCTCTAAGAATCATCCCTTGTTACAGTGATACCACAGCCCCAGGACTCTCAGAAAACCAAGTTAATAACCTAAACAGTGACAACGCCCATGATGTTTCTCCAGCACTTCTGGGAGAGCCAGGACTAATTCCAAAAACCAAGCACAACTCTTGTGTACTGCACATACAAATGTTTCATTAGTGCCAGGCTGCCTGTGGAAAGGCAGGTCACTTCCTTCAGCATTTCAATAAATTAAGGTTTAAAAAAAATTAGCAGTCCTCTGTAACTTTGTAACTCCAGAACCAGCTTAAAAGATAGGAAATATTTTATATTAAAAAAAAGGTCATGCATTTAGCCTGACAACCTGGATATTAAGCTTCATCACTGTGGGATTTCAAATGACTGAATATAAATCTCCCAAATTAGGCAACATAGAAGCCGATGGGCCCCATCACTGACAAGCATTAGTAGCTCCAATCCTTGCTGGAGAATAAGGGCACTGAAAGATGGTATGTTTATTGAACAATCTATTTTCTTACTCAGCATGCAAGGCTCTTCTTAACAGGTAAAAAATGAAGCAGAAAGAACTTAATCAGCACAGCATTTTGTCTTCTAAAATATGTGAAATTATAATAGCACTTGAAGACCAGAGTGTGGCAAATCCTCATGCAAAGTCATTAATTGAATTTTGGTCCTAGGCAGCCTTGCCAACTGATCTGTTTAATACAAAACTGTACTTCTTTTCAAGAACGTTCTATTTTGTTTACATATTTAAATCATTATTCACACAAAGAGTGACTGAAGCAAGGGTGTCTCAGTAGAAAACATTTTGGCATCTTGCTCCAGTTTCTCTCCCATCTCTCTCCTTAGAATAAAAAAACTCCTGAAAGTAACATGTGTTTTTCTTATATATCAACTGTAATTATCAAGAGGATGTTCAGGGAGCTTGACATAAGACAGCCAAAAAAGTTACCTCTTTTTATTTATTTTCTGCTTGTGATTCCTGGGTAAGAGCCATGCATAACAAACATATGAACTGCTGACCTCCTGGATGGATTTAACCAACCTGAAATACCCAGGGTATTATTTACTGGTGCCAAACCATCCTTACATTTAGTGAATGTGTATTGCCTATTTAGATAAGACTACATGCAAAAAAATAAAACCATACACAGATAATACAGATACACACAGCATCATGCTAACTGGGAACAAAATTCCAGAACAGTAACATCAAGGCTAAATTGAGCCTCAGAGCCTTCACATGCAGTGCTGAATCTTTCTTTCACTAGCTCATTCAAATATTCCAAAATTTTCTCTTACTGTTGGTAATCAGGGTTCTAAAATCAGTCCTGAATAAGTCTTGTGGGTGGGGATAAGTGATCAATAGAAGCAAAATGTTGATCTTGTCTTCAGAGCTACTTTTAGGGGGAATAGGTTGTTGCTGGCCATGCAGGTATTTCACTGAGCTGAAGAAATCGTCTGTGAGTGTCTGACTTAACAACCTTTTTCACCTTGCAGTTTCAAAGGAACTAACTTGGCACACCATAAAATGTTAATTTTCCAGGTGTTTCCTTAGAAGAAAGACATGACTTCTCTTCATTAAAGAAAAAAAAAATCTCAGGCTCCAAATTGTAACCTTTCTTTTTTTAATTTAAAAGCAAGCTGGGGAAGTGGGGTGTCTCTTACAATTAGGTAGCAACGCCAAAGTCACAGATGGGTGACCTTCACTACACCAAAACCCTAACTCTCACACCAAGCAATAAATGATAGGGGCCCTATGAACTCAGGACAGGGAAATCAAACTGAAATACAAAATCACTTTTATCTCATAGCACCAAGGGTTACAGCACTTTGTTCCAAGCACATGGCAGCTGCAGGTTGGCAGGGGTGAGCTGGCTGTAGGACAGCCTGACCCTAGCCCCCTGTCCCCTCTCCCTTCCCAAATGGAAAAAAAGCACATCTTCCAAAATTCCTTTGAAATAAACACAGAGGTTTCAAACAAACCTCTCCCAAGTGCACTTCAGTTGCCAAAATCTCACATTCTACTAACATGCTTCATGTCAAATGCCCCCCAAGGCAGAAGCAGCCTGTACCCTCAAAAACTGGAGTGGGACTTTGAGCAGTGTGTCCTTGGCACGTGTAATTCAGTAAGGCTCCTTCAGGTCTGCACCATTTGCCTCAGTAAACAATAAGTTATGTCCAATTTCTACTGTCAGTCCTTCTCTCTAAAGAAATAATCGCCCCTCGAAAAGCTGGTCTTTAGACTTCAAGGCTGACAGGGCAGGAAGATGCATGCAAAAAAATTAAGTTGGAGAAAAGACAAAGAAATATGCAAGAGGGAGGGAAGACAAGTGAAAAAACATAAGAATCACTGCTTGATTATGCCTCTAGAGAAACTGCCCTAGTAAGCACAACAACTCAATGTTACCTATTTGTATCTTATCACATCCATGTCAGCATTGCCTAATTTATTGTATACTTTAATAGCCATATTTGTATTAGTTTCTGCTCCACACTGTCAACATTGCTTGCAAAATGCAGACAACAGCATTTCCCCCGTACATCAGCACCACCAATAGCCAGAAAACAGAAAACAAATTCTGGGTTTGGAGCACACAGTAGGGCTAACAATTTATATACACCAGAACAAAGGCAGCTGGAGCTCATTTTTATTACCTCTCAAGACAAAACTGCAGATCTGGCTTTGTTATTCTTGTGGACAAGATGGCAGGGATGCCACTAAGGAAACATGACAAGAACGCTGCAAGGTGCTATCTCAGCCTGTTGAGTTTTTCCAGAGGGAAACAAAATGAATCATACTTGCAAAGAGCACAAGCACTTGAAATTGGTCAAAAAGTCTCAGATCCAGAGGAGCTGGTCCCCTGCTCTCTGTGCTCATGGCTGGCAGGTGCTACACGTGCTATGGCAAAGCAGAATCAAGCCTTGAAAGTAATCTCAGCACTGGTGAGAGACCAGGGGAAGGGGCAGTGAAGAAGGAAGCTAAATTCATTGCCACATGAGGCATTCAGGTATTAAAGCACAGCACAAATTCCATGCCATCATCACTGCTCAGCTGCTGCACACCACAGAAGAGAATGGGGGGATCCTTGCTCTCACAAGGTTACAGTGCCCCAGCAAAAACCTCCACAACAGAAACTCCTTATTCATCCTTAAAAGAGCTAGAGTAGTCCCTGAGTAATTTCTTTTCTGTTTCATTTATTTACTAAACAGGGATCTCTGAATCGCTAATTCAGTGTTTAATCTTAGTGGTTCATTTTAAATGCTTCAATTATTGATGTCAACCATTCCCTCAGTTTCTGCACAGGAACAGTATCTGCTTTTATACAGCACTGTCAGAACAAGGATCCAAGATGCACTTAACAAATACCAGCATGGCTTTTGTGACAGGAAAGGTTGCAAGTGGAGACCTGTTTCAGCAGGTTTTGATCAACTTGAGAGAGAATTAAGTTTTGTAACCTTTAGCAAGGCTGTGCTAAGAGGAAACAGGAATGTCCTTTTCTGTAAATTTGAGAAACACAAAGTAGGCTACTTCCTTACTCAGAGGCCAGCCATTTCTGTAAACTTTTGATGCAAAAATCAGTCTTCTTCCTTCCTCTCAAAGATGTACAGATGTTCCTGCACTCTGTTCTTGGGCTTCCAAGCAGTGTTCTCTTCTGGTGTGCAAAAGTGGAGAGCCTTCCAACACAGTTCTGCATTTCAGCTCCCAAGTCCTATCTCTCTTCAAGAACAGAAAGGGATGTCGTTTTTTTCTACTAAACTGAAAAATGTGTTTAGAATAATCCCCCTCCAGAGGCTCACTTGCTGGTGGTCATTATCAGCTTTTAACATCAAGCCTCCTGATGTCCCCAGGCAGCTGCAGAGGCACATTAGCTTAATTCTGTGGATACAGAGCAGAGGCAAAGATGCTTAGCCTAACACAAGCAGGGAGTCCAGCTGAAACAGCCAAGCCACAACACAAATCTCTTGGCACATAGCCTCACACTGCTCCTTTCCATGACCACAACCTAATCCCTCTTCATCACAGAGCCATGGAGGAAACAAAATGTCACAATATATTTAAGTCTCCATAGAGGTAAAGGACAAAGACCCATGTGGCTCACATTGCAATATCAATCAGTGCCACTTTCCACAGTCCACTTGCAAGAAAACACTTCTGCAACTAATGTAATGCCTCAAATTTGCCTCTGCATTTAATCAATCACAGAAGCCCCAGATCATGCTGGGACCATCAGAGAATGTTATCAATTTCACTGCTAATGAGCATGGAGGAGCAGAACAGTTTTCAGTGAGTACAAATGAATGTGTTAGGTGCTGTTTGCACTCACTTAACAGCGAGCAGTTGCATCAGTTGCAGAGAATTTCCCTCAGAGGCAGATACCTGTGCCCAGAAATGACAACAGGTATCAGCAGGTCTTCTGAATGTTATGATTTCTTGGAGCTAGTTCAGCTGTCCCTCTAAACCAGAAGTACCATTGTTAGCAGGGAAGGCACACTGATGGAAAAACTACATAGGCAAGATCCAAATGTGGTACTAGAACTGCCCCAGAATAAAAATTCTGTGAGGTGAGATGAAAATGAGGTTTGTAAGTGAAGTCAACTACCTTGGGGCATTTGATTCAGCAATGTGCAACAGCAAGATAAAAGTAAGAATTTAAGAACACGTAGGTATCCTGCTTTTGAAGTGTATTTGTGCATTCAGCTAGCAAAGGTATTGGTAGGTGATTTTAGAAGGTTGCACTTAAATTCCTACTCACGTTTCAAAGGCAATTCATTATAAAAAAAGAAAAAAATTAACATGCTCTAAATGCTTGTTCCTAGTCCTGTTGAAGTCTGGGGAAATTTTGCTAACTGTGCCACTAGAATAGATGGACTGGAGAGGAGAAGGTACAAAGTTACATGTCTGAAATCCTACCACCTTCCCATGCATTACTGCCTGAGGAAGCCCACATGGCAACAGGACAGAGTGCCACAATATTCCCCTCACTAGGAATGGGGCTGCATCCATCAGCCAGCAGCAGAGAGCCTCAAAGCCATCACTGATCTCTTTCACTAGTAGTTTTGTGGCTATAAACTAAAGATAATCCCCAACTAGAAAATTGAAAAAAGGTTAAAATATCCTGGAAAATCATCTTAGACAGCCCCTAAGTAACCACACCCTCTCATGTGAGACAGTATCTGAGACCTTACCAGAGAAAGGAATCATCAACAGGAAGCAAGGAGAGCTGTGCTCCTTCTAGAGAGACCTTGACAGGCTTGAGAAGTGGACCTGTGAAAACCTCACGAAGTTCACCAAGAGCAAGAGCATGGTCCTGCACCTGGGTCAAGGTAATCCAAGCACAAATACAGGCTGGGCGGTGAAGGGGTTGAGTGCAGCTCTGAGGAGAAGGACAAGAAGCTGGCATGAGCCATTGCAGCCTAGAAAGCCAATGGAATCCTGGGCTGCAGCCAAAGCAGTGGCCAGCAGGTCCAGGGGAGTGATTCTGCCCTTCTGCTCCACTCTGGTGTGCTCCACAGGGAGTGATGCACCCAGTTCTGGGGCCCCCAACACAAGGAGGACTGGACCTGCTGGAGTGAGTCCAAAGGCCATGAAGATGATCAGAGGGCTGGAATGCCTCTCCTGAAGACAAGCTGAGACAGTTGGGGCTGTTCACCTTGGAGAAGGCTCTGGGAAGACAAGACCCTACAGCATCTTCCAGTTCCTAAAGGGACCCTACAAGAAAACTGGTGATGGAAATTTTACAAGGGCATGTAGTGATAGAACAAGGGGAAATTGCTTTGAAGTGAAAAGAGAGCAAGTTTAGATTAGGTATTAGGGAAAAAAATCTTTACTATGAGTGTGGTGAGGGACTGGAAAAGGATGCCCAGAGGAGTGGACACCCAATCCCTGGAAGTGTTCATGGCCACGTTGGATGGGCTTTAAGCAACCTGAACTAATGGAAGGTGTTCCTGCCCATGGCAGCAAGGTTGGAGCTAGACAATCTTTAAGGTCCTTTCCAACCCAAAACATTCTGTGATTCTCCCAAAAGAAAACAAAGATACAGAGATTAAAAAATCCATCCACTCACATAGCAAGCCTATGGAAGATTGCAGAGCTGAAAACGCATTTATTTTGCTCCTCCTAATACCTTAACTTAAAAGAAGCTGAGTGGCAGTTTTCAAGAAGGAAGGGATAAAGAGAAAAAACCAGACCTGATGTCCCTGTCAATTAATGTCCATTACTCTTGTTTCTGAAGCTACCAGAAGGAAGATCTTGCTTGTAAAAATCTATACTGTCCCCATCCTTCCCAGTGTAAAAGGCTATGTGCTTTCTTGCTCTAAATATGAAAGTTTTCTCTATCCTTGTACGATCCCACAGACTGAAGGGAAATGCACCATTTGATGTAAATCATCAGAAGGAAACAAATGGTCCCTGTGGAGAGATAACCCCTTCTTCTATCTGCATCTGTCAAGTTCGGCTCATGACAGAATTATGACCCCAAAATAACATTTTAATAAGTGTTTACATGCTACCACTCCCCAAAGACTACACTGATAAAATTCTGCCTCAGAACTAATTATGCTTCAAGACAAGGCTACCCTCAGTGGATGCGGCAATAAAAAACGGGACAGGAACAGGTCTGTCCTTGGCAAGCTCCGGGCTCCTCCTTGTGGATCTCTTTGAAAACTGCGTGCAGTGTACACATTCCTGTGAAAGGAAGGAAGAAAGCAGCTCCGTTCATGCAGCAACATGTCTGGAATTTCCAGTGCCTTTGTTAGTTATATTAAAAGTATGTGAATATATATTAGCATGTGTCCCCTTCTCCTTCCACCCTCCATCCCGATGGGACAAGGAGGGACAGATCAGCTGGCTGTTCATCTTGGAATCTCTCCTTGATGCTATGTTCAGGATCAGAGCATTGGAAAGGTAACATCACAGCAGCCATTTGACAGATCCCTTCCAGCCCTACCAATTCTGTGATTCTGTGATTATCACCTAGTGCTATACAGACTATACAGTGAAGTGGACAAGACCAGACATGATCATCGCAGGTGTACAGGTGAGAAAACACACAGCAACGCACACCTGAAGACCTGAGGGAGATATAACATCATGGTGTTCCACATTCCCTCCCATACATTTCAGATCAGTTTCTATCTGCCCTAGACCATGGGAGCAGCAAGGAAACAGAACAGAAGTGAATGAAGATTTTAACATCTTCCCTTTTTCATCTTAATGCCCAGAAGAAAAAAAAAAAAAAAGGAGGCTTCTACTGCTAACAAAAGATCTTCATCTCAGAAGAGGTAAAAGGACAAATTAAGTCCATTCCAATACCAGCAGAGGAGCAGATCAGCTTTTGAAATCCCTCTATCAAGACTCAGACTGCTGGTACAAGTAAATATTCCCACAGTAGCCCTTGAAACAGGCAGGGCTTAGAGGCACAGTATAGTCCACTGCTGCATGATTATTCACTGGGGCATCAAACATTTCAGTGATGTGTGTGTTCAAGGAATGAAAAGAGCTGAGAAGATGAGTCCTCCCACAGTCAACCAAGACACATAATTCATTCACAAAAAGCATCAGTTGGGTTATGTTACCCACATTAGACATTCCTGTTCTGATGGCAAGGCATATTTTCCATCTAGAACAGATAGCTAATGCACATCCCCTTGCTCTTCTGCTACCATGGTTCTTTGGCTTTTTCCTCCCCTTCTTCCCTTGTATTGTCACCCCCAAACAGCTTCTCAACCTTCACTTTGCTTCAAATAAGAAAAGTTGTTGAAGTCTCTTCTTGTACTTTATGGCTGAATAGACCTGGGGCTGGGGGGGGTCTATTCACTGTAAGTCTATTCACCTATCCTACTCCAAGTTTATTTTCCTTGAACATAATGTGACCAGAACTATCATATATATATATATATATATATATATGTAGAGAGAGAGCAAGGAAGAAGACATAGAGATATCTCAGGATCAGAGATTAACTTCTCCAGAGCACCAATTCTTCCCTGGCTTCATTAGGAATACCTTAACACAATCCTATGCTTATTTTTGATACTAGGATGCTATGGCTACACACATGATGACATATACATGTAGTCTTTCCCCAGACTGCAATCTCCAATAGGAAAAAGAAATTCTTGCATGAAATGGTGAATCTAGAGTCTCTGTCCTCAAGAAAGCTATTTTAGAATATTCACCTGCTGCTGTATCAGCAGAAAGGTGTTTCTCTTCTGCTATGAAGTCTGTTTATTCTGTTATTATTATATTAATTATAATAATTATTATATAATATTATATAATTATTATATTATATATTATAATAAATTATAAATATATTATTATAAATAATACTTATTCTATTGTATAACTATAATAATTATTATATTAATAATAATAATTACTATTATTAACTTTCAGTGTTCATATTGTATTTAAAGAAATATATTTCCTTAACCCACAAGTGATGAATACCATTTTGATCTGTTTTAATTAAGAAATAGTATTTCCAGACTTCTCTAAGGATTTCTGAACTCCATCTCTCTAATAGCATATCTGTGCACTCCAGAGATATTGTATATCTGCATCTCTGGAAACAGCTTTGGTAGGAGCTGAAGAAATTTTAGGGACAGACTTTTGGCCCTTTTTGTACAGCCTATGATGTGCACCAGTACCTCTGACCAAAAGCACCCAGAACTTCACCACAAAGAGATGCCAGTGCATGCCTGGCCTCTCACCTGCCCATCTCACAACTTTCAGGAAAGCCTTTGCCTTGCCTGCTCTCAGCACAAGCCCTGTGCTGTGAGATGTTTACTCATTCTGGCACACGCACTGTACCACATTATCAGGTCAGAGTTTCAGTATCAGCCTGAGGAGCATGCTGCTCGTGCCTTTAATTTTTTTTTTTTTACCTGTACAGAATCTAGACCACACTTGGCTCTAGAACAGTCACATGAAAAACCACCCATAACCACAGAACACACAAAACTGCAACAGGGCAAAAGGTCAAATCCTTCCATTTGGGCTTTTCTATTTTAAAGATCTTTATCCAAAATGCGAGCCACTACACTAAGGAACAGTAAGTATAGAGATGGATTAACAAGAGCTCCAAAAATAGTTATTTATTTTCTGAGATGGCCGTGTAATGATAACTTATTTCCTCATCCTACAGGCTCACGAGACCCTGTACCTTGGCTATATAATCTGAATGAAAAAGACGGATTCATCCAGTGATGACAAGAAATAAATTAAAAGCTTGCTACAGGCAGACGAGAGGGCCCTTGGGCTGTGTCACGTTGCCATCTAGTGATCGTCTCCAGATGTTACACACGAGCCATCCCACCCGGCTGTGTCTAAATCGCCTGGCCTTATCCCAAATCACCAGGGAATCTCATACCAGACACTCCATCCCGGCCGGAAAAAGGCAGTTAAACTGATTTGTAACAATGTTCTAGAGCCACCTTTCCTATATTTATTATAAAATAATAGAATGGTTTGGATTGGAAAGACCATTAAAGGCCATTAGGTCCAATGCCCCTGCAATGAGCAAGAAAGAGTATCTTCAACGAGATGAGATTGCTCAGAGCCCCACATAACTTGACCTTGAATGTTTCCAGGCATGGATGAGGCATTTACCACCACTCTGGGAAAATCTGTTCCAGTGTTTCACCACCCTACTCATCACAAAAAATTTCTTTAATCTAAATCAACCTTCTTTTAGCTCAAAACCATTACCCCTTCTCCTATTGCAACAGACCCTGCAAAAATTTTGTCCCTATATATATTCACTGCATACATACATATGTGTGTGTGTGTGTGTATAGCTTCAGGGTAAATAGATGCAAACCAAATGTTGCCTCCTAATCCATTGACCAAAACATATTTTGTTTACCCTACTTAAGGCTCTAATTTAATGGTGATCTATAAAGAGAGGGGTAATAGAAGAAATTGCCTGGAAGTCAACAGCGAGGCTAACCACTGGAAAAGAGCAAACTTGCACCAATGCTTATTCCATATTCAGATTTAAAAATACACTATTATTAACCTTGGCTAGGGAGCAGTTTTCCCACAACAGGAATAATACAGATACCCAAGACATTAAAAAGGGGGATAGGGGAGAGCAGTCGCCAACAATAAAAAAAACACCAAGTGAAGAAATACAACCCAGCAAAAACCTTTAAGGATGAAAGCACACCCAAATCCATTCAACAAGGAGAGCTGTGAAATACCTGGCAGTGTCTGCAGCAGGCAGTCTGAGAGGCAATATTTGTGTGTACTGGCTGTGTACCAGCATCACAGGATATTTTAAAAGGTAGATTCTCACAATGATTTTTACCCTCAGGTCTTCCTATGTCTGGCTCAGGTGGTGGCCAATGGGAAAGATCAATGGAGTTAAAGAGGCTCAAGACAGGCCACTCAAAAAATTTACTGTCAATCTAAAACTCTTCTGTGCCTGTGCAAACAGCAGATCTGAATAGCTTCACAGGGAGAAAACAAAAGGAATCACCAGCTTGCCACCCTCAGGCACTGCCCAATGCCAAACCCTGAGTTACTGGCACCATTGCGTTCTCCTTCAATAAAAAAACTAATAATAAAAATCAGGGGAAAAATGAAGTGAAGTGAAATAAAGCAGCAAGGTTTTTACTTCTTTTCTTAAGACATGGTTCAAAATATGCTGGAAGGAGTCAGAATTAGAAAGGTCAGATTCTCAAAAAAAAAACCCAACCAAATTAGTTGCAAGTCCAAATCATCAAAATAAAAATTCCTCAAGACAGAAAGTCATTAAGTGTACACAACAGTACAATGATATAGAGAAAACAATGAAAAGCTGTTCACCTGACGTCTCATTCTTCTTGACTATTTGACAAGGCAATTACTGTCACATTTAGCACCTTTCTGCGTATTTCAGGAGACAAGGTCTAATTCTTGATCCTTTTGAGGAAGTCTCACACCAAAATGTCATGTATAACTAATGAGCTTTTTGTAAACACTCAGCAGAAAATCCATTTTTAGGGTCAGTTGTGTGTGCATACAGGTCCTTCTATGAGGCTCCTAATTCACCATCCTCCCCCCCTCTCATAATTTGAGCACTTAGACTGAGAGCACAAGTATTCTTAAGAAATAAATCAATACAATTCAAGAGCAAAATAAACTGTGCCCAAAAAAAATCATTGTCTGCCTTTTTAACAAAGATGTACTGAAGAGATCTGTAATTATCACCTGAGAAAATGCACACTGCCCACAGAAGCCAAGTACTCTGACGAAGACAGCAGAGCAACAGCGGCAGATATTTATGTGTTTTTCTCTCCATTTTAAGTACATATTTGCCATGAAAAAATTTATCCAAACATGGATCACGAGCTGATGATTGTCCACTTTCTTGAGCTGGGGAAATACTTTTATTTACTACAGACTTAATGAAATTAGCCTCCCTTCACACATTTTTATGCTTCTCGGATTGAATACTGTTCTGTTGATAGGATTTTTAGTTCAACTTTGATGCAGTAAGACAAAGACTCAGAAAACTAATAAGTGCCATCGGCTAAGGGACTAATTCATACACCAGAGATTGACTACAATGTTTCTTACAGTTCTCTGCTCCTGAACACAGAACCTAGTAGAACTGTTCCTCAATTGCTGTTTTTCATCTGCATTTTAATCATTATTTACTCCCATCTTTATTCTTACAGCTGAGTGAGTTCTTTCTTTCAAGCTGATTTTTCAGACAAACCAAGTCCGTATTTTGGATTCAACACTCACCAAAACACAACCAGAAAATAAAGACCGGAACTGAAGCCTGTCTCCTCCCAGCTACACATCTTAACCACCAAACCACAAGCACAGACGCTCCAGGCAAACTTTAAAGCTTACATACCACATTAAGCAGCAAAATTACCCCTCCTCTAAGTGTAATTAAAAAGAAATCAGCCACACAAAACTGTTTTGTAGGGTATCTCCTACCATAGACCAATTCCATGAGCACTTGCAGAATCAAGCAGCCCACAAGCCAGAGGCAGAAGAGGACTTTCATTCCTGTGCCTGCAGAGTTCAGACATCATTTAATACCTGAGGTGCTTCACTTGCCAAGAAAATGATAATTCCTAACATGTGCAGAGTGAAGACACTTGGGGAACTTGAGTCAACCAAAGATGCCCCTGCATAAATTAGAAACATCTAGGGTCTAAATACTATCTAAACAAAACTCTTTGGGTCAGTCATAATTTACAAATCAAGGACCTGAATTTATCCTAAACCTAACGCCAAGCATATAAATTCCAACTTGCACTTGGTCTTGCTCCTACCATCTTTCCATGCAATGAGCCTTGAGCTGCAAGGGAGGCTCCTAAACTCCATGGGACCACTAACACAGTAACCACAGTCAGAAGTTTCAGAAGGAACACACATGGAGAGATGAAACTGGGACAGCCCTGCAGAACAAAAATAAAACCATTCACATGCATCAGGTATTAATCTACAGCCACATCTGCAAAGATGCATGCCTCAAAATTGCTTCTCTTGCACTAAAAAGCCTGCTATGGAGATAAACTGACAGAAAACTTGAAAGCCATCTAATTCTGTGTCTGTTGCTGTGCTTGGCAGGTTCTATGGCCATCCAACTCTTTTCTTTCTGTAATTGGCTGTGCTCAATACTTCACAACCATTTTTATTCTCTGTCGCTCTGGAAAGTTAAAAGGATTTAGACTTTCACTCAGGAGAGAAATTAAACCTCTAATTAGACCAGGTGTGCCTAGAACTGCATTCCCCAGGAAACCTAAACAATTCTGCTTTCATTTTACAAATTCATAAATCATTAGAATGCAAAACGTGTAAACAGGAATTAGTCAGGAGCTTAAAACTGCACTGAAACACCAGGAATAGTGTATGCTTCCCACGCTAAAAACATCCCATGAAGCATTAAATTCATGCTCCAAAGCTCAATGGAATTAGTGAAAAGAGACCCATAGGGGTTTGGATCAAACCTGAACTCCACAGGAATACAGTGCTTAACCAGCTAGAGCTGCCCTGGCTTGACAGAAACAGCTCAGGAGCTGCAGGTTAGCTCACCCAGTGAGTTACATGAGCTTCCCAAAGCCCATGTAGAGGCTTTCCATGAAGGATGAAAGCATGAGTAAAGCTGGACCTGTGGTGCTAAGTGCCTCTGAACAAGAAACAATCTGCCTGTGGCTCAGAGAAAATTAAAGTGCAAAAGAAGAAACAATTTGCTTAAGGCCACATAGGAGAATCAGAATGTCCCTACACGTCATCTGAATCCCATTCTTGTGGCTCATTCCTTCACTCTGAGCTCTGCTTGCTGCATTGGAAGGCTGCACTTGAACCAGCCTCCCTGGAAAACACTATTGGTGCTGGGAAAAGCAGGTCTTCCCAAGTTAAACAGACATCAAACTCACCCTCTGCAAGGAAGAAAAGGTTAAGCTGATAGCTCTGAGCAGACAGATCTGTGCAAGAAAAGGTTATCCTGATAGCTCTCCTGAGCAAATGGATCTGTAGAGAAAGGTTACCCACACGTGTGCCAAAAAGCGCTCAAAGGGCAGGGCCACTCATATCTCAATGGGCATTTCTTTGCTATTTATTGGATTGCTTGACTGTCCAAGGAAAAAAAAAAGTGCGGTAACCAAATAAATGGCATCCATGCTAATCTAAAAGGATGAACTCAAATTGGTCAGTTAAGCATCCACTGATTTTCTCAGTTATGGAACAAGTGCTGGCACATCAGTAATTCAAAAAAAACAAAAACAAACAAACAAAAAAACACCAAAAAATTCACACAAAAACACCTAAATTTTTCTTCCAAAAGGAAGCTAACTTTTCTAGCATTGGTTCTAGAAAAGCACATACTGTTATCCTTAAGCACATATTGGAGCACATACTATTATCCGTAAGACCACTCTCTCCTCAACTTATTCATAAATATTCCCCATGGAAAATTAGACATGACAGCTACCAGGCATTGCAAAATACCAAAGCAAAATAAAGAAAAAAAATTTTTTTTTAAAAAGGTGACTTCAAGAATCACATGACAGCTAAACTAAGGTCAAAACAAGTATGACTTACAGCAACAACGGAAATACAGTTGATTAAAATTACACTTGGATCCTAGTATTTCGGACAGACTTTGACACGTACAAGAAAGAAAATATGTTAAAAACAGTTTTCAAAGTCGTCCATATTTTACTACTAATTCAAACAAACAGGAAAACAAATCTCTAATTGAAAACAGATTCCATATTTCAAGTCTGCAGCAGCCCTTAGCTCTTCTAGCATTAATGATACCACATTTGCTCATTTACCCCGTTTTTATTAAATGGCGCTCAGCACAGAGTCCAAGGCTGTAGCCATGACGCAATTCTAAAATTACTTTCTTAGAAAAGTGTAATGACAGGAAAGAGATGAAGGGTTGTTTATCCAGTTCAATTTTAAAAACAACTCAAAGCAGATATTTTCCTTACTATCCATCATCTTCTGTGTTAGCCACTGAGATTAGTGCAGATGAAGTATAGCCTCTAGCCCATCTTTCTGGCTTATTACTCACAGGAGTGATCCTATCTATGTGGAAAATAATGAATTTTTAAACTCTTCATAAAGATAAGAGACTGATCAAGTATCTAATGATTTTTCACTCTCCAAATTACAAGATAAGATTCTGCAATTCAATTCTATCAAGCAGATGGTGGAGAAGTATTCTATAACACCACACAAGTCTTTGTATGATCCTGATTTTCTTGTGTAAAAGATTTCACAGAGAGGGGTTTCAAGATACTTTTTTAAAATACATTGATACATGCATGTATGTATGAAGATTTTGCTTTCTAGCAAGAATATGGTTAGAATGTTCCACTGCAATTACAGATACACACATTTGGAAAGTTGAGATAAGCCTTGGGCTGCCTGGCCCCCTGAGCAAAAGGACCATGAGTGTGGGAACTGTGACTTTCCATTTGTGGAGGCTGAAACTGTAAGGGACCAGCTGTATCAGCTGAATGTTCTCAGGTCCTTGGGGCCTGATGGAATTCACCCCAGAGTGCTGAGGAGCTCGTGCAGCTATGGCAGGACCTCTCCTGATCAGGTACCAAAGGTCTTGGGAGGCTGGGGAGGTCCTGGCTGAAGCAGGCCAGTGTTATTCCACATCCTCCTACAAAGAACAACATCAGGGAAGACCCAATGAACTACAGACTTGTTTGTCAAACCTCAGCACCTGCAACCATTCTGGAGTATCAGAGTCTGCTGGGTACTGCTGAAAGGCATTTGAAGAATAATGCACTCATCAGGCACAGTTAATATGGGTTCACAAGGGAAAGTCTTGTTTAACCCATTTGACACCCTCCTATGATAAGTCTTTATCCTATGATAAGGTCACCTGCCCAGTGGATGAAGGGAAAATGGTGGATGCAATTTTTCTGCATTCTAGGAAGGCTTTTGATACTGCCCCTCACAGCACCTTTCTGGAGAAGCTGTCCAGCTGTGGGATGAGCAGGTTCAGGGTGCACTGGGTGGAGAACTGAAGGGCAGAGCTCACAGGGCTGATTTGGGCTACACCTGGCTGGCCACTGCTCACCTGGGGCTGCTGCTGGCAGCAGCTCAGTGTGAGCCAGCAGGGTGTGCCCTGGCAGCCAGGAGGGCAAACTGCACCCTGGGGTGCCTCAAACAGCACCATCAGCTGGGCAAGAAAGCTGATTGTCCACTGAGTTCAGCGTTGGTGCAGCCCCACCTTAAACACCTGGGCAGTTCTGGCCCCCACAATTTAAGAAGGATGTGAAAGTCCTTGAGTGCATCCAGAGGACAGCAACAAAACCAGTGAAAGGACCAGAAGGAATGTCCCATGAGGAGCAACTGAGGGCTTTGGCCTTGTCCTGTTTGGAGCAAAGGAGGCTGAGGAGTGACCTCACTGCTCTCCACAGCTTCCTGAGGAGGGGAAGGGGAGAGGGAGGTGCTGAGCTCTTCTCCCTGGTATCCACTGACAGGATGTGTGCGACTGTTTCAAAGCCGTGCCAGGAGAGGTTCAGACTGGATATTAGAAAGCATTTCTTTACCAAGAGGGTAGTCAAACTCTGGAAAAGGCTTCCCAGAGAGATGGTCAATGCCACAAGTCTGTCAGTGTTTACAAGGCATTTGGAAAATGCCCTTTATAACATGCTTTAGCTTGGCCAACCCTGAATTGCTCAGGCACCTGGACTAGATAATCACTGTAGGTACCTTGCAGTACCTAGTCTATTCTAAGATGGCTGCAACACAGACATATTATTTTTATTTACAAAATCTATTGATTAGGATCTCTGTGCAAGCCTGATGTTGCCTGAGGTTATGTCGCATAGGGCTATGGAACTGGCCCTCTACCTGCTGAGCTACATCCCAGCGGCCTCCTGAAGTTCCAGTGCTGGAAATTATCACAAAAAACCTGGTGTGATCTCAGCTGAAAGTGTTTCCAATGCTAGTGTTACTAAAGGTTTCTAAACAAAATCATGTAGCTATAAAAAGAAATAGATAAGGGGAAAGGAGAGAAGGTCTGTACTGCTTTTTCTGTTGAAGGCATCTTACAGTGTTATTATTGAAGCCCAGACCCATTTGAAGGTTTCCATAAACATTTAAGATAGCGATCGCATTCCATAACAGGCAGCTTCAAAGCCACAATAAAACCACGCTGGCACAAAGAAAACTCCTTCAAGAACTGACTGGGCATGACTTACAGCTACTCGTGCAGTACATGTGCTGTGCTTGCACACCACACAAAGCCTCTGAGGAGTGCTGCAAACACAGCACAGCAGGGAAATGCCCAGAGGCTGCCTGGCTGTGCAACTCTTCAGTGCTACCCAAGAATGTTTTGTTTCAACATGAAACATACTGCCTACTTCCTCTGCTGTGACCCATAAGCCGTGATCCACTCTTGCTTGGAGAAGTCCCATGGCTTCTTAGGTGTGGGCACAACTGAGGAGGGAAGTCCCTGGTTTTAAGACCTCTGGTAGCATCCAATAAGGTGGCTTGTCCACAGAAGGCTGCCAGAAAGTAAACATATCCTCAAGATATGTTCAAGAAAACAGACAGGAAAAAGTGCTGTCAATTACTTGGATCGGGAACACAGCTTAACAAAGTCACAGGCACTACAAGTTTACAAGGGCCCACTGTGGGTTCTGTGGCCCTTCATCTCAGGGCAAGTTTCAAAAATTTTAAAAACTGTCCTCGTGAATAACCTGGAAATACTGGACATTAATACGAATCCCTAAACCTTGACTATCATTTAAGAAGAAAAATAGTCCAAATTTGACCTCCTACACCATTTCACTGTACCATAAATAAAGGTGTTACTCATTTTTGTTGAGTCAGACATCTCTGAGAGCTCAGTCACATAATGCACTGATATAGAAGATACACCACCTACTGCATCTTGCTCAGCATTGTACACACAGAGAAACAACTCTGAAAGCTCTGGAAGCCCTTCATTGTCTTCAAATTACAGTCCACACTAGAGATAAACAGAGAGGAGAAAGTCAAGGATTGACCCTGCAATCAAAATTAAGCTTGCAGCCTGGCATTAGCACTGAGAGTTCATCATAACCCACAGAATCCATTTAAATGTATATTCATAAGTTTCCCATTTTTAAATGCATAATCAAAACACCTTCTAGTACTCAATACTTCACCTCATGCCAGAAGGCAGGAGTACTTCACAAAGCAATTTGTGGCATTTTGGAAGGGTTTTTTGTGCAGATCAATAAACCCTGGAGTTCAGTTACACATAATTTCAAAAGGTCAGCAAGCCTTTTATATTTTTTCAGAAAATCAACTGTTCTTAGGATCTTTATCTTGTTCAAAAAAAAAAGTACCTCACTCCATGCCTGTGACAAAACAAGTTTTTAGTAATCCTTGACATTTGGCAGTACACATGAAAGCTATGTCAAAACTACATTTGAACCCCAAGAAGCAGCTGAGCCTTTTAGCCACAGGAACAGCAAATAGTTTTACAAACTTAAAAAGCAATTGCATAAGCAATCTGAAGGGAAGAACCACCCATCCTTGACTCAAGGAAGAATAATTGGAATTATATCAACTATAGAAAGAAATATAACTATATCAGATTTTTTTCAGTACCATATATCTGATCTTTAGCTCAATAAACTGTTAGGGGTAAGGCTGAAACTTTTATCAGGATGAATGTTGTCCCATGAGTCCTGTAAATTCGCCAAAACCTGGAGTAACCTGATGCCAGGTGTAATCATATAGGGCAATTCCCCTAGTTCCAAAGACAGAAAAAAATATCTTCTGAAGTTAAACCATGGAAATAGAAGTTTCTGCCACCATAAACATTAAGTCCCATACATTATTAGAGTACAAGGAGAAGAATGAAAATTTTAAGTACTTTTAAAAAGCTATGCAAGGTCTTCAGTAAAAAGATCAGTAGAAGTCAAACTTATTTGATTTTATTTAAACTTATTTGAGTAGCTATTGCAGGGATGACTGAACGTAGGGCATACATTTTTGCTTTCTACTGTGGATATGCACGTAAGTATGAAAAACCTCACAGAATGCAAAGAATTTTTACACAGCAGACTGAAGGAAAATGTTTTAGAATAATCCATTTGAGGAAGGAGAAGAGAATGAACTCTTTCCTCCTTTTTAGTAACATTTTAGTTTCATCTGAAGGTCTGAGAAGAAGCCCATGGCTGCTGTGCCAAGCACTCTGCCATTGTGGATTTGCCTCACCCTGTGGAACTGGGTTCTTTACCCTCCATTCACCCTCATTAACACTCTGCAACGCTTCACATGAAGGATGCCTGCACTAAAATATGTATTATTTTATTAAATGTCTCCATGTTTACCAGGTAAGAGAAGTTCTCAGCACTGGCAGAGCAGCTCTCAATCAACTGGTGCCTGAAGCTGTATCCAAACTACAAGCACGCTTTTTTTTAAGTGAGCATGGTTTAAACTCTACGTCTGCATTTCTCAGCTGGTCACATTATTGAAAACAGGACAAACCAACCCCAGATATAAGGGTATATAAAGCACTGAGCATTTGTGCATTTCCTAATTAAGGATGTGGAGGATTATATTTCAGGTAACATGTAGTGGTCAGTTCCATCCTGAACCCATCAGAACAGCCACAGCCCAAAAGGACAAGAGAGCCCAGAGCAAAGGTGAGAAGGAGAAAAGGCAGTCTCAAGCTTCCAAGGGGCAGTCTGTGCAACAATCTCCTGAAGGACTTTGGGGCTCACCCACCTTAGAACAGTCATTCATCTGGAGGGAATATTTACCACCATTAGAGATCAAGGAGATTGGTGGGTGAAGGATGATGGGGCCACAACAAATGGACCTAACCCAAACAACGTCATAATAGAAACATTCTTATGCTGCAGGGAGAACACCCATCAGGCCTACAGAGGAGCTGCAACTAAGCCTGTTCTCACATGTTTTTCAGAATAGGGATTGATTTAAACAAGTGTTTTCCTTCAAGTAGGAGCTTAAGCAGTAGAAAAATCAATAGAAGCATTTATCAGGAAAAGACAAAAATCATTTACTTTTGATTCAAAATGAACACCGTGGGGAAAACTAGGTTCAGAGTACATCCTTCTGTTCAAGCAGAACTAGAATTTTTAGTGCAAAGTCATGTAACATAATTGGCTAACTCTTAGCATGTCTTTCAACATCAACCTAAAATCTCCCTACACGTAAAATGCTATCAAATTTTATTACTAGCTACACACAACAACAAGAAAAAAAATTCAGTAAACTCTGTGATGGAGATAAATGGTATTTAGCTGATCAATAAACAGTAGCTACAGCAGTTTCAGCTTTGTTTGGAGATTAATACAACTGATAACTAGACATCTACAAGAGTGCAAGAATTGGTTTTTAACATATGTTGGTGTAAAAATAATAGTAACTACATTAGTACATTATTAGCTTTGAATACACATACAGCCTTGGAACAACATGCAACTTACAGTGAGAGGAAGTCCTCTGTAGTGTGAACAGAACAGTGTAAAAATGTAGATAACCCAAACTTTTTTTTACTTTTTTTAACTCACTGATAAGTCCCATTCCTTTTATCTTGCCTGCTATCTCCTTTTCCTCATCTCCAGCCTGCCAATCCCTTCAGTTATCCCTGGTGAAGTAACTGGCCTGAGGTGATTAATAAATCTTCAACACCTGCAGGTAACAGGTGTTGAAGATTTGTTAATCACCTCAGACCCGTTGGGCTCACCTGCTCAGCAAGCCTTCCCAAGAGGATCACAGGTGAGCAGCGTTTGTGCTGTTGAATAGATTCTCTGGGGGAAAAAAAAAAAAAAAAACAGTGGGAAAAAAATGACACTTCAGAAAGTTAGAAATGACAGATGTTCCCAGATTCCTATGTAATGCTGGCAAATCTTGGAGTACTTTTATCTCTTCTGTCCTGAAGAGTTGCAGAGGCAGCATAGGCTAGAGATGACACTGCAAACTAGAGAATAATCCACCCATTCTCCCTCTGGGCACCAGTGGCAAAGTGCCATCAAAAGCAAATAAACCATTTCTTGTCCACAACACAGGAAGGACACTGACCTGTTACATGAGTCCAGAGGAGAGCCACCAAGTTCAGATCAGAGGATAGAGCACTTTCCCTGTGAGGAAAGGCTGAAAGAATTGGGATTGTTTATGCTGGAGTAGAGAAGGCCTCAGAGTAACCCAACTGCAGCTTTCCAATCCCTGAATGGAACTTCCAGGAAAGATGGAGCATGACTATTTACAAGTGCATGAACTGGCAGGACAAGGGGGAATGGGTCCAAATTGAAAGAGAGTAGGTTTAGATTAGATACTAGGGGGAAAATTATTTACTGTGAGGGTAATGAGGCACTGGAACAAGTTGCCCAGTGAAATTGTGGATGCACCATCCCTGGCACCATTCAAGGTCCCATTGGATGGGGCTATGAACAGCCTGCTCTTGATGGAAGTGTCCCCTGCCCATGGCAGGGGGTTTGGAACTAGATGATCTTCAAAGTCCTTTCCAACCCAAACATTCCACAATTCTATGATTCCATGATTTTCCTATATTCTCTGTGCTGCTTTGGGTGTGTCCACACGGGCACAGGGGCAGAGAGCAGGTGGCACAAGGCAGTCATAAAAGCCATGCTGGGCTTTCTTGCATATACCAGAGTGGATGTTGTCAGACATGGATTAGGATACAACAGAGGTTAAAAGCTACAGGACAGCTGGGCAAAGAAGTCCTACCAGAACTGTACAACTGGGTTGTACAGATATTTTAACAATCGTCAGAAACCTTTACCGCCATTCATTTGTCAGAAACTGCTTTTTTTTCAAATTTCTCCAGCCTCCTTCTCTACATTTATTTCCCAGCAGTCCTGTTCCTTTTACTGAGATACATGGAAATGATGGAAATGGAGCACTGCTCTCATACCCAGCAAGCACAAGACAAACAGGCAAAGGAGTCTGCCCAGATTAATGTTACTCTGTGAGCAGAAATTTCCACTTGACCTGAGAATCATATTGTTTTCATGCCTACATGTCCATATATTTTCATTTCCCATGGCAGAATAAGCAGAAGGACATTTCCCAGTCTCCCTGAGGACTTCTGACCTCACATGCCTGCCTGACATGCACCCGTAGGATTGTTGTCCACACCAGAACAGCAGCAGCAGCCCCTTCCACTTGAGAAATACAGCACAGTGCAGAGTTCAGTGATTAATGAATGCACTGCTGCAGAGTGCCAGGGACCAGCAAGCTCCTTCCCTCCTCCTCAGGTGCAGTCCCTCAGCTCCCATCTCCCAGCAGCCTGTATGTTGGTCCAGCCAGCCACAGTCACTCTGTCTTGCCTGACTAATTCTTATTCTGCAACAGTTTCCACAGGAGATGGAAATATACCACAGGAGATGGAAATATACCACAGGAGTGGTATATTCCTCTTTATACCACAGGAGTCCACAACTTCTGCCTTATTCTGTCTTGGGAGACACAGGTTTGATTCGTCCCTCTGCAGAAGGAATTAAAGTTAGGAGTAAGATCTCACTATAAGGTCATTCCATAAACACAAGAAGGGGACACTGGACTCATCACTTTGGTTAAACAAAGAGAGAGGACCAGTCCCTGCTGATTTTTTGTTTTGTGGGGTGAGGAAGAGCAAAAAAGGGGACGCATCAATGTCTGACCTCAGGGCATTGAGACGCTGAAATCCCCTGGAGATCTACTGGAAGGAACCTGAGTTTGTATTTTAAGGAAAGCAGTGTAAAGAACAAAACAAAAAGTCCAGTATGTTCCTCATATCCTGTAACCATTGCCAGTACCTAGATGTTGTGGTTTCATTCTCAGGACCATTGCCTTGAGAGCAGAAGTAATGAAATTACGTCCAACTAGAGAGACTTTTCTGTCCCTCAGGATTTTCTCCATAATTCAGCATCTTTCTCCTGTAATGCTGCAAAAACACAATGGGCTTTTTTATCTGCACAGAGAAATGGGCTGTCGCAATACAAATAGTAATCTGACATTTGCAGGGCAGGATCATGCCATGTTTTGCTGAATGGCATTTTCATGGGTCTTTTCATGTACTACTCTTGACCAAACCTGGTAATCAAACAGAGGGAACAAAATGAGCACTTACTGACTAAACCAGTGCTGGCCCTCAGCAACCCAACTGTGTTTGTGTGGCACAAAAAACCAGCACAACATTACCTCCTTCCTGTTCCCCTCAATAGAAAAAGACTTGGAGCATTTTCCAGCATACAGGGGAGAGAACTTAAGAGGTCAAACTCATCCCCAACAGACTGACGCCAGTGCCACGGCAGCAGCTGATTCTAAGGAGAGTATTTACCTGAGAACAGAATGTGGCATTGTTCTCTTCTTCTATTTAATTTCAGGTAACATTTATGGTCCACAGAAAGAAAAATCAAGGGTTTTTTTTTTTTGCTGTAACAATCCCCAACATCCAGCTATGTTTTCCAAAGATAAACATAGGTCCATTAACTTCCTCCCCCACTTCAAATCAGTTCCTAAATAGAGCATTAATTGTATGCCACTCTAATGCAAAAATAAGGAAAAAATAGCCCCAAAGATATCAAGCACACATCCCTGTAAGAAGGTTCACTCATATTTAAGGGGCCAAAACCAAAAACCAATTTTACTGACTACATGGACAATTATTCACAGCATCAGAATTAACATAATTAATATTATAATGGATTTCTTCAAAAGGGAACTTAGTATAATAATTACACAAGACATTCTAAATGGGAAACAAAGCAAACTACAAATTTCAGAGGTTATTTTATGCAAATACTGTAGCTGCAGCATTCTGAGAATTCCATTGTAAGCTGAATTGTACACTTCTGATACTATGAGTAATTGCCTACCCATTTATTTCTAATAACCTATTATTTATGTGCAATTTCTTTTATCCTTTTAAATGCTATGAACCCATTTAGAGAAACCACCTACATGACAACTTACCAATTATCCTTATAAAATGTTGCATTACTTTGGATTAGCTACACATATAATTAAATGCTAACTGTTGTGTTCATGTAAGTTAGCAGAAGTCCATGAACCCCAGCAATATAACATTGCGTTTAATTCTAAACAACTATTTCTAAAAGAAGGTAATTTATATTTAATCACCCCAGAACACAATAAAATCGCACTCAGTTTGGCATTAAAAAGATTAGTGAGTGCAGGTATCGATATTTAACATGCAAATAACAACTGCCATTTTCCACACCATCCCCAAACAAACTCATTCACTGCTTCACTCTTCCAGTGCATCAATATTGCAGCCACTCTCCCATGTACACCCATGAGCAGCTCCATGTGTCATGCATTTACTCACCCTGCTCACCTCAGCTGACACTGACATTTCACAAATTGGCTTAGAGTGGGCAAATCGTTGGATTACTCACACTGATTGCATCCATGATGTGGGACTCTGCTTTCCTCTGGGTCACACTGCTGAGCATCAAGGGTCACACTACTGAGCATCCCCCTCTGTCACTCAGAGGGGCTGGCCCTTGCTGATGTGGGCTCTCAGACCTGCAGTAATCACGACTCCCAGAATGGAGCTGACTCCTCTCTGCTCATGTCCATGTGCAAACCACAGAGCAAACATTCAGTGTGTTTCTTTTCAAGCTCCTTTTGTCTCTTTGAGCTCACCATAAAACTGCTGTAGCATTCCAGCAGCTCCTGTGCCCGAGACACTGTGCCTGGCACTGCCTTGGGGACAGCAGGGCAGCTGTGGGGTGCAGAGGGACCTGCCAGAGGAGGGATATGCTGGGGTACACAGGGAGCAAGCAGGATTCAGCCCTGGAAGCCTCCACACCTTCTGAAAGCTGTACGTCAGCTATAGATTGTCTTTTCCTTCAATCCTCGATTATTTAATGCTGGACTTGGAACAGTTTTCCTTCTGAAGCAAACTCAGGCTAATTCTGTTATCATTTTTCTGGAGGGTCTGCCATGACAGCAAACAGTTTTATATCTACAACATTTAATAATGATACTTATTCTACTCATTACATAGTCTTCTTTCTATATTCATGCATTTTTCTTCTCTTTCTGTGTCCTTGGGCTTCCAGCAAACAGTTCATTTGTGGACAAAGTTCTTGTATGGCCCTCAAATCATAAACCATTCAAAACATGGACAATGCAAAAGGCAACAGAGGCAAGAGAGACCTGGAGGGCCAGAAACTATGAAATCACCCATGTATAAAATACACTGTCTGTCTCTGGTGCTTCAGATTGCTGAGTTAAAATGGCAAGTCAAGGCACAGGGGCTGGAGAGGCATAAAATGGCCGGCAAAAGCAATTAAGTGCCACAGAGACATTTGGACTTGATAAGAACAGAAGATTGTTTACAGCCCTGTTTACTGCTGACCATCAATACTGTGCTTTGTGTACAACAAGGACCTGAGCAAGCCCCAGCATCTGACACATTTGCTGCTCTGCTGAGACTCTGGAGGGCACAGACATCTCCCACTGGCACCATTGTGCAGGTGGCTTTCCCGAGGCTTTCTGCTCCAAATTACGATCTCTAGCCATATGGGGAACACACTCATCAAACACATACAGCCTTCAAAGCCCATCTCCCTCTGAGCCCTCTTGTTTTTATGTGGTCCTGTTCCCCCACATGCCCCCATGCTGTTTTTCCTCTCTCTGGCAAGAACACAGTCAGGCTTTACTGCTAGAAAAACCCTTAGGAGTCTGAGATTCAGACAGAATGAGGAACCTACTGAGCTTTTCACCACCAAGAGAGCATTGCTCACCCCAGGCAGGCTGGCATCCTCAGTCACCAGGAAGGGAACAGACTCCCAGCTGTGCTTGCCCCAGCTCCAAGAGCTAAGCTGCATCTTTCCAGCACGGAGAACAACTCTCGCCTTTAAAAGCCAGGCATGTAGCAGCAGACAGCCCAAGAGAGAAAGCTCCTGCAGCAGGAGAGCCCCAAGGCAGTGGGCTGCGGCAGCCATGGAGTTTTCCCACTGCCCCCAAGGCCAGGGGAGAGGGGGTTTCCCACTGCAGCCTCCTCTCAGCGTGGTGAGGGCCCTGGGTTCACACCTGGCATGACAGCGCCCACCTGGTGCCACAGGGATGGAGGTGCACGGAAACCCAGCCTCCACGAGGCCTCACCACATCTGCAGAAGTTGTTCCAAGAGCTGTCTGTGAGAAATAAATGACAAAGAAGATTATAAGTGTTCTATTTTTGGTTGCTTGCTATTTTGGGGTTTTTTTTTAACATTCATTGGGATGTATGTCTAATGCCTAAGATTAGTATTTCCTTTTTTCCCCTGAATATAAATACATTGCCTATGGATATATCAGAAATATACGATAATGCAACTGTGAGTTATTTTCCTGCTGGGGCAATGCTAATGAATATTCTAGCAATGAAAATGGCTTCGCTGGCTTGTAAAATATAAAACAGCAGGGAACTCACTAGAGGCCCCACAAGCATATGTCAATAAACTTAAATTATTCACAAGTACACAAGCCTCCCAAGATACCAGCTTCCCAGCCCCCTCTCATTTCTTGACTGTTCCTGACTGCCTCACATTTTGAGCAAAGTCAAAGACTAATTTTCTGTCTTCCTCAAGCCCATCAATTTTTTGCAGAAGCCAAAAAAATCATATGAAAAACATTCAGTTCAGATACAAACTAAACATTTTATTGGCTAATACTTCATATATCCATTTGACATGCATTGCAAAGTGTTATAGCAATACAGGACAATTGTACAGACCATAAATACCTGGATATAAATGACATTTTACAAAGTGCTATAGCAATGAGTTCAGACACAGCACTGATACAGTGTGCTCTCATTCAGAACGTTGCTGCTCTTTGTTTCTCTCCTCTGCATCAATCCTGACAATATTAACATCTGTAGCAATCACTAACCACTCTCATTGTGACACAGTGTCAAAGTTCCAAGCTCTGCAGGGTGTTACAAGTAAAACAGAAGGTTCTAATCCCCACCAAAAGTCCTTTAGCCAAAATTCAAATCAATGTTTGGACTTCAACAACAACAACCAACAACTAAAAACCAACACATTAGAATATAAGTCCAGGCATCTGATGTCATAAAACGATTGTGATTGTTGTATTTCATCCCTTTTCATTATAAATCCATTTGGCACACTTAATAACAGCCTAGCCTCAGAAATAATTATTTGATGTTGCTGTAGATGTCATATGTGCCCTGTGTTTTTACAGCACTTCTATTGTAATTCAACATTAATTATCTTTCCAATTTATGTACTGCATAAAGCTGCAATATGAAATGCTAACATTTTACAAATGAGAAAATTGAGCTCAGCTCTGTCTGCTTTAATCCCGTTTTACTTTTATTATAATTCAATACCAGAATTATTCTCCTTCTTCACTGAGTTATTGACACTCTGAACACACACAAGGGAACTATCTTCTGTACAGAAAAGATACATTTATTATTTTCTTTTCCAAGAGAAGACCTGCAATTTCTTTTTCAATACCATTTAGATATACTTTCCTGCATTATGATCACTACTGAATAGCTCATAACGAAAACTGAGGTGACAGAAATACTAATAGAACAGCATTTACCAGTTACCATAAATGTAGACACCATAAATATCTACAACTGATGGAAAATGGTAAGTGTGAAGCAGATTACAAATACAGCCAGAAGGTGATACCAAAACTGTGGTCAAAGAATGGAAAATATCTTCTTATTCAGAAGCTGAATGATCCAACATATTCCTTAAATGTTGTGTGTCAAAAATATCATTCAAAGCTTTACTGCTGGGTACCATAACAAAAAACCATAAAAGCTAAAATATATAGAGAGCATAACATATAGAAATGGAAAATACATATACAAATTGCTTCCTGCATTTATGATGGAAAGAATATATAGTGAGTTTCCACAATGAGGAGCTTTGTTTTATTGCTTGTTTGGTTTAGCTGTTGTCAATAGCTGCAATCTTTCTGAGCTACTGGATTTGACCTGGTGGATAATGCCACCATCTCAAAGCACCTCACAGTTCTTTTTCATCCTGAATGTGCTAAAGTGCTTGAGGAAGACACAAATTCTCCCTTTCTCCAGTGACATTAGGTCCAGCTTTCTTTCTTGGTACCTGAACACTTAATTTTTAACAGAATCAAACCTGTGATGTACAGAAAGCTGAAGAAAACAAATCAGCTGACCCTCACACTCATGATTCTTATTTTCATTCTTTAATGCCCACCACTAGCCGGCAAATACTGAGTATGTGACTCTGCCCTGGGAAGAATGTGCAGATGAGACAGAAGAAATTTTACAACATCACCTATAAAACATTCCCTCCGATAGCTAAACAGCCTCATTCTAAATAACATTGCTGGTGTATTTTTCAGAACATGCTTAAGAGCAGCCTATTTAGCATCTTGAGACAGGATTTCCTCTCGACCTGTTTTGGAATACTTCACTGAACTTAAAGTGCACAGGCTGGCTGTTACTGATCTATTAGTAATTCAGACAACCTATTTTAATAGGAAGTAGTGCTCCTGCTTCAACACCATCCCTGACCAGAGCCTTTGGAACTGTGTGGCTTTTAACTGCAATAGCTTTGTTTGTTGCAAGCAGAACTGCTCTAAGCTGCAGTCTACCTTTCATCTAGACTTTGGAGAGCTCACAATTAGGTCTGATGTTCTAGCCTGATCCATGGCTAAAAACCACAGATCAATCTGCGTAGCATCTGGATTCTGAGTTGACTGTAGTCCATAGGCAATCCTAAGGGTAATTTAGAAAACCCAAGAAGATCTGTGGAGGCACTCAGTCTACTGGCCATCCCCAGTAGTCACAGAAGCCAAGATAAATAAAACTCTTCTCTGTTTTAGTTGGAGCTTAGTGCATACCACAACAGAGGTATGGTACTGGCCCTTGGGGTGAAATCAATTGAGATTCCTGAAGCACAACTGGTCTTTCTTAAACAACACCCAGCCTTGAAAATTATACATAAATATTAACCACCTATTGATCCAAATTCCTGTCTGCCCAAGACAAAGAGCTACCATTCACCATTCTGGCAAAATACAAACAGATTAACCTTTATGGAAAAGAATCAAGCCAACAGCACCATAAGTCTCCTGAGATTTAACACTCCCTGGCTGGAAAGTGTGCCTTCCTGCAATGGCCTGGATCTGCTCAGCTGTTGGTGAGAATCCAAAGAGTGCAGCTATCTGCTTTACACTGGCACTCAGGTTCTGAAAGCAGTACAGTGAAAGCGAGATGTGCAATATGCTTCCTCTAAAAAAAGGAGTCACCTACTTGGGATGCGCATTGCCATCATCTACTCATTTC
This sequence comes from Zonotrichia leucophrys gambelii, assembly GCF_028769735.1. Taxonomy (NCBI): domain Eukaryota; kingdom Metazoa; phylum Chordata; class Aves; order Passeriformes; family Passerellidae; genus Zonotrichia; species Zonotrichia leucophrys. Next base: position 72,572,016 of record NC_088172.1, read on the forward strand.
ATTCACTGTTTTCTGTGTTGCATTTCTGTTTTCTGGAGCTTTGCTTCTGTATAGCTAGATTCAACTTGTCACTAAAATCAACTCGATTTTGCTTTTTCAGAAACCTGTGCCATTCCCTCTTAATTTCATTTCAAGGAATGGGCTCAGATGTGTTTTGGCTGTCAGTAAGTAGCATCTGCTGCACCCCTTTTTAGGTCTTCATATATTATGACCATAATACTCTTATCTTCAATGTGTTTGTTCCAGGTGACTTCAAGTTCAAAACAGGATCCCCAGCTGACTGTAAAGAAGAGAAAAAAACATTGGTGTGATCTTTCTTTCTAACTGGGTGCGCTTTTTCTGTACAACTGAAGAATTGCCTTCTGTTGCCTGTTAGTTACATCAATGCAGACAAAAAGAACAGCCTGTCCTTTCCGTGGTACTTTCTGTACAGGAGAATGACAGAAGCTTCCTCTGAACTTCTGTAGGTAAACAGTTTGCACACATAAACATTAATCTCACCATGTCCTTCCCTTCTGTGGCTATACTGTCCTGTAAACATCTTTTAACAGACAAAACCTGACATCTAAAATATGGGTTGCTAATGAGATATTTGGTCTAATGTGGAGAAACACTAAAGAAACAAACTGCCATTTTATTAACACTTTGAATCTGCAGCATTTCCTCCAACACTAAGTGGCAGAATGTTCACCTAATGCCATTGTCCAGCTGCCATGCAATTCCCTCACCCTTTGCTGGAAGAACAAATACCCAGAAGCAAAGCATCTTTTGGACATTCTCCCCTTCTGGCATTCAGCAGCTCCCTTACTGTGACATATGGTCATCAGGAAATTAATTATGGCACAGCTGTTTTCCCACAGGCCCCATTCAGTTGTTTTTAAAATATTTTTTCTGTTGCTTTTTCAGCTACAATCAGTATCTGTAAAAATATAGATCTGTCATGAATCCTGAGAAGAACTCATCCCTGGAGCTGCAACTGGGGACACATTGTTATGGAAATGGAGAACTGAAACAGCTGTATCTTAAGGATTTTGAAACAACATTACTATGTGGAATGGGAGAAAGAGGCCACAATTTTAGATCACTCATCTACCCTAGCAACCAAAGTGAGAGAATAACCAAACATTTTGCAAGCAATAACATAGTGGGAGCACAAAATATTTTATTAATAAAGGCATGTTGAACAAAATTATAACATAATCATAATAAAGATCTTATCACCACTTCTAAGATTTGTTTATGTCATGAAGCAACTGTACAGAGATGTAACTGAGAGACTGTAATATTGTCATTGAATACTATCCCATAACTACTTGGGAAATATTAAGGAACCATTTGTCAACCTCCTGTCAGGAAAATCTCCTTTGTAAAACCACAGCTGTTACAATCATCTCCCATTTTTCAATAATTTTCTTGAAATCCTTAAGAGACTGTAATCCTCAGAGAAGCATAAACATTGCTGAAAACACATTGTACACATTAAACATTTTTGCCAGACACATTTTATTTTTTCCTGCCTCACGAAGGAAAAAATTACAATAATACATGGAAAAAATCTCTACCCCTTAACTAATTATTTGTTTCCTCTATGGTGCATCTTGGAAGTGCTAAGTATCTGCCACTGCTCAGTGACCAAGTACCAGAAACACTCAAATTTCAAACTCATGAGTCTTTGCAAGGGGACAGCCAGTGTCCCAGAGACACTGCTGCCACATTCATTCCCATCATGACTGTGAACAGAACAGAGTTGCATAAAAAAAGAATTCCTGACACTCCAGCAATTTCAGAGCACTGCAACAGCTCTACCCATGTCCCCGCTTATGTCAACTCCAGCAGCCCTGAGGCCACTGTAAATTGTAGGGGGTGCTAAGAGAGCCCAAGTTTCATGAGACTCCCACTATCTCCAAGTTGTTTTCCACCAGTGCCACCTGCTTGGGTGCAAAAAAAGGATATGGCCCCAGAATTAGTCTTGCACACTGATACTGTCAGAGAGATGAAGCTTGTTCTTGAAAAAATAAAAAACCCACTATAACTTTGTCCTTGAAAATAGACTTGGGGAGGTGATTATAATTCAGCTGTGCTATCAAAATCCTTAGAAATGGCATCTATGTTATCCTCTTCAGAATTAAACAGAAACAGAAGAGAGAACATGTGTTTTACACAGGTGCAGAAATGATTTGTGAGAGTTTCCTGTGTGAAAGATCAGAAGGCATTAGTCATCCAAATTATCTTCTTTCTTATTTTAGGAGAAATAGCCTTACTTGCTGCATGACTTCATTTTAATAACTTCTGTGCAGGAGAGAGAAAAAAAAACAGTTTTAAATTGAAAATTTATTTTCATTAAGATTATATTTACCTGGATCTTCACATTTAATAAAATTAGTTCTGTGCTTACATGTATACTCTGGACAGTTGTAAATATCAAATAATTTAGATAAGCCATTTCATACCTGCACTAAGAAACACAGAGAACAAAATAAAACATGTCTAGGTTTAAATAAGATGTCAGAGCCTTCTCATTACAAAACTTAATTCAGTATAATAGTCATCAAATGACAACACCAAAGCACTCAAATGTTTATAAACAAAGTAATGTTTTCCATTAATGAGATCCTCAACAGATTTGTAACTGTGACCTTCCTGAACCACTTCTAGAGGCAAAACTGATTCAACAATGCATTTACTGTTTTTTAATATATTCATAACATAGGCAGTGGTGAAAATGACGAGAGCTTTTCTGCCTTTTACAGAGAGACACCTAAGAAGATTCTGGGTAGGAGAAGGAAGGAATTAGCAAGAAACTCCACTCATTCTGCTGAGGGAAGTGTCTGCCTCTCACTGCTGCCCTGGGTGAAGGGCAAAGCAGAGTCACCTGCTCACTGCCACTGCCAGTGCATGTCCCCAGCTGTGCCTGTAGCTGTGTCCTTGAAGAACGTGCCAGAACAAGTGCTAGAAGAGCTGCTCCCCCAGACACCTGCATCCCTCCCCATCCCTGGCCCTCTGGAAGGCATCTTGCAGTAAAGCCTCCCCCATGCTGCCTGCTCTCCCATGCTGCATCCCATTCCAGCATGAGCCTGCGGCCGGTTCCTGGATCTGCGCCACCAAGCCAGCTTCCCCAAGGCTTCCGTGACTCCCGCTTGCCCAAATGCTGCTCTGCCGACTGCCGGCAGGACAGGGCAAGGGCACAGGGTGTTCCCCTTGACCCACAGCTGTTACAGGGCTTGCAAGGGTCTTCAGGGTGAAGAGAGAGGCGAGAATCTTGACTTCATGTTCAGAAGGCTTGATTTATTAGTTTATGATATGTATACGACATTATAACTGTATTAATAAGTATAGTTATATACTTATTAGTATATATATAGAAAGTTCTCAGAACTTTATATATATATACTATATATAGAAATAGTACATATATTTCTATAGTATATATATTTTTCTATAAATATATGTACTATAATAAAATATATATTACATATATAAATATATGTAATATATATAAATAGTATATATATGTTTCTATACTATATATAGAAATATACTATATATACTCTATATATATATGTAGTATATATATGATATATTTACTACATTATAATTATACTAATAAGTATAGTTATATACTTATTAGTATAGTTATAATGTAGTATATATATAGAAAGTTCTCAGAAACTAGCTAAGCTAAGAATAGAAAAAAAATTAATAACAAAGCTCTGTGTCCAGGCAGAAAGCAAGAACAGCTCTGCCGTGAGTGGTCAGTAAATCTAAATATATACCCAAGACCAATCACAAATCCACCTGTTGCATTCTACAGCAGCAGATAACCATTGTTTACATTTTGTTGCTGAAGCCACAGCTTCTCAGAAAGAAGAAAAATCCTAAAGAAAAGATTTGTATGAAAAGATGTCAGTGACACACAGCCCCCTCCCCGTGTTCTGGTCGGGAAGCGCCCCCCGCAATGGAGCTGTGGAGCTGACCCTTCTATTTCTGCCTGGTGGCACTATGGCTTGGTGGGTCCGAGTGTCACATCACGGGGCTAGAGGGAGCCCAGCAATTTCTAGTTTCAGACTGGGACAGATAATCTTTCCTTTTCATTCGTTTTCCTCTAGTCTTGCCTTTTTTCACTTGGCATACAGGCTTTTCCACCAGACTGCCTACCAGCTAACAAGGTGCTGCATTCCTCAGCAAACCACGGGGAGCTGTGTGCCTGCTTTCCTACTGAACAACTGGCAGTGGTCTTTAGCAAAATATTCTCCTGCTGAGCTACCACAAACTGCCCGACCTTAACAGTGTGAGATCCCTTTTTTTCCTTTATCTACTCATCCTTTGGCCTGAGCAGGAGAGGTTTACTGAGTTGCTAAATGTCAGAGACAACCCGTATCATTCTCCACACCTGAACTCTTCCAAACTCTGTGAGAAACAAAAGCTAGCGCCAAGATATGATACACAACCTCTGTGTAGGGTCCAGCAGGAGTATGGACCCAAACCCAAAGGGATTGTGGGCTCCTTAGAACAAAAATGCATATTTTACATTTTGTGCCTGCTCCTTTTTATTTGGCCTCTTACAGTTCAGTGCTCTGTCTCACAGCTGCTATAAATTCACCCCAAACACTACAGGCATACTTTTTAAGCCGCTAAATACACTACAGTTTCTTTCCACATCAGAACTTGCCAAAAAATGCAAATTCTATATGCTAAATGAGACCCTGACCTCTCTGGTTAGAGCCACAACTGCTACAATGATAATGCAATGAATTCCTTCCTTAGATCCATGTTTTCTCCAACAATCCCAAGCTTCTGCTGCTTGGGTTGATCCTGTTCATTTAAAACGTTCAGAGCAGGAATTACTTTACTAAGAAATCCCACTGAGTACAAGCAGTACTTGTAAACTCAGCCACCAGGGAAAAGAGAATTGGAAAATTAATCACCCTGGAAGAATGAGCAGCAAAAATATTGTATCTAATCTTACAAAACACTAGCAGAGGGAGGGAAAAGCATCTTACAAAGAAAATTAGGCCCCTATTAAGGAAAATCTGAAGAGCTTTTATTTTGGCAATAAAGTCAGTCCCATAATATGAGTTAATAGCAATATGAATAACAGAAGACAATGAACATACAAAGAATAAGATGACTGTGTCTTTACAAACAGACCATGTGAACCTGCTTGTAGATGGGGCTAAGAACTTATAGATAGCAACAGAAAAAACTTATAGAAGCAACAGATGAAAATCTTAGTTCTAGAAGATGTTACTATCAACACAGACTTTGCTCAGCCAAGACCAGGTTAAATTCCTGATCCTAGAGAAAAACAACAAAGACTTAATAGAATTATGAATAGGTTTTTCTTTCTTTTATATAATGAAAGGGGGGTGCATACTGGAGGGGAGCATAGAGCAGGCAATTCAGGAAGTCTGTGCCTTTCAGGTACCTCACCCAGTGGGGAAAAGGAAGAGGGAGATGCAGTCAGGAACTTAGGATAAAAAACGGGGCTGTATCCCCAACAATTTGAGAGACCTCGTGGGAAATCCCTGTGGCCTTTATTCAAATGAAGTTACAGGGCTCCTCTGTCTCCTTTTTGGACATAAACCTCTGGCATAATTTATTAATTTTCCTGACACTTGGGAGACACACTGATTATTCATTTCAGAGTTGCAACTATCAGAAGTTCTTACTATTTATACAATTTAGCAAACTAAGGAATTAGTGTTCATTGGCTGCAAATGACATAGTTCCCTTATTAATTAGTCTTCTGTTAGATAATGATTGGCTCGCTTCTCATGCTCATCAGTCAACATGCTGTCTTCCTCTTCTTGTGGGTCGGTGGTTCTCTTGGGTCCGTGGCCATGAGTTGGTGGTCACAATCTGCTCCTGACAGAAATTACCTTTTACCCAGTCAAGCTGAGTTTGCTTTGTCAGTTTCTTCCTAATCATGGGGGTTCTGCTGCATGTCTTTGTGCCCACTATCAGTAGCCCATTCTTCTCGCCTGGCTTTATTAAACTCTCCCTACATCAGAGATTACTGAAGCATATGGCGCCCAAGACAAGGCAATTCCACCAACAAGTTACTTGTATTTCTAACACCTGGCCATCACTTAGTGCTCGCCTGTTACCCGCTACCTGCCGCACGAATTAATGTCTTTTCTCGCTGATTAGGCCGGATGTACAACAAAGCCCACCCTTTCCTGAAAAGATTTTTACACAGCTCACATTTTACACCACTTGCCTCCGGGCGGCCTGAGCAGCCGGGCCGCGGCCATGACGGGCCCGTGAGGCGGAGGAGCGGCGGCGCCTGCGCAGCGCTGCGGGCGGCGGAAGGCGCCGAGCCCCGGCCATGGCGCGGCGCGTCCTGAGGGGGCTGCTGCTGCTGGAGGCGGCGGGGCTGCTCGGCGCCCTCCTGCTCTACCGCGCCATGGACCGCAGCCAAGGTGCGGCGGGGCGTGCGGGGGCCGCGCCCCGGCGGGGACGGGGGGCGGGCAGGGGAGGCTCCTCCGCGCGGGGGCCGCCGGCGGTGCCCGCGGAGCACCGCGCACCGCCCGGGCTGTGTAAGGAAATGCCGCCGTGCGGGGTTAGGAGTTGGGCGGGCGTGAGTGCAGGCGCACAGGGCTGGCTCGCTGGCACGAGGATTTACCTCTGAAGAACGAGCTGCTGGTGTAGCTTTACAACCCAAGCCCGCGAGCAATCAGTCCTTCGGGGGGCAGCACGCCACCACACCCGGAACCAAAAGGAATCCTGCCCGGTGTTACAGTAGTGGCACCGGGCCGGATAAGGATTTGAAAGGGAGAGAGGCTGTCCGCAAATGAGGCAGGAATTGATCAGTCCTATTCCAGGCACCTGGTGTTGAGCCCCTGAAGGGATGACTGTGTCTGGGTCTCGTAGGCTTTGCAATTTGACATTTCCCAGGCTGAGGACAGAGCCGGCTGGCAGGAGGCCACCCCCATTGTTGACCAGATTGTTTAACTTCAGTCTCTTACTCAGGATTCCGTGCCCAGGTAACACAGAAAGAATAAGCAAAGCCCCAGCTTGGTTACTACAAGGAGGCTTGCTCTGCAGAGCAGCAGCCTTATTTTGCATGCAGGGCTCTGCAGGGTGCAGCACTGGTTAGACAGACCTATGTCCCTTTGGAAAAGAGCTGTCCTGCCTGCAGGGTCAGGGCGAGCCAAAAGGCAGCTGCTGCTTTGGCTGGGAGGGCAAAAATCCACCCATTTCAGCAGCGGTGTGGTCTTCATGCCGAGTACAAGCTGAGCTTCACCTTCACATCAGTCTGCTTTTGTTTTCCAGGATCCAGATGGTGTCAGGCTCTTAAATTTCAGCCATCTTTACATTTTTATTAGAAAATACATGTAACAAGAATATGGAGAACAGATGTTTTTCAGTCTATTGTAACTTGATGCTGGGCGTTCATCTTTGGGATTTTTTCTCCTCTTTCGCAATTCTTATATCCATTTGCATATTCTCTATAATTGCAGTTCCATAAGGTGCAGTGGGCTAATCTAACAGCTCAGTGAACTCAGAGGCTTTTACTGCTTTTTTTGTGTTAGCACTAGAATGGGTAACATCCTTTTACAAGCTGCTGTAAATAATTAAAATAGCATAAACCTGTTGTGATTTTCTACTGGGTTGTCAAGAGCGGCCCGCAGAATGGTTCACTGAACATCTAAATCTGCACAAGGAAACAAAATTTCCCTGGTTTTATCTGCATGTCAGTCTATGAGAGACATGCAGCTTCCTGTGAGTTGTAGGACTTGGTTATCACAATTGTGAGGAAGCTCAGAGAACACTGCAATGATGGGGCTGCACGTATAAGTAACCTGAATAAAGTCTCTGAAATTATTTTTTAAAAATAAATTCCTATCACATTATTTAATGGTGGCTGTAACTAGCAAAATTTCAACAAATTTTGATGAAACAACTCTAGTTAGAAAAATAGTGCATTTAATTATTCATCTTAATATATGCTGGGAAAGTAACTGTGATTTATCTTTCTTGTCAGATTTCAGATACACAATGCAGAAGAGGTTTCCATCAATTCTGGAAGGTGAGTTTGTAGTCGTTGGCTTCAGAAGGATGGCTGAAGCTTCTGTTGCATCTTAATATATACAACAATATCTTAGGATGGCTTAAAACTTTCCCCAGGAGACACTGCAGAAGTTTTTATTGTTAAGGCATGGCTGGAGTGTCAGACTGTTGGACAGAGACCTCAGAGCTGGAGGGTTATACACTGAATAAAACCAGCCACAAAGGGGCTGCTCATCACATATGTCTAACTTAGAGCTGACATGGATTTTCCTGTTTTTCAGTTTATTACAAATCCAATGAGTGGTCTGGAATTCATGGCATAAGGGAGAATGACCAGATGACATGGTTAAGCAGCAAGAACTGAAGTAAGAAAGATTAAATAAAAAACTATTTAAGAATCATTATTTTTTAAATGTCCACATCAAGTTCATCGTCTTGATTTCTTGCCTTTGAACTTGTTTTTCAGCCCTCTGTGCCTGAACTGTTTCTTCTTTTTGATGATACTTTTCACATCCCTGTTGTGAAGCCACTTGTCCCTCTCTATTTCCCACTGGATCTGTTTGACATCTGGAGAAGGAAAGATGAGAATTTAGGAGCCAATGGATACCTCTGACCATGATGTGGCATGCAGATCAATCATGTCCAAGTTAAAACTTGACTATTGTATTTATAAAAGTTAATAAAGTGCAAACTGCTTTTTTTTCTGAGAAAGCTGCGGGTTTTTTTGTTTCACAAAACAAACCTACCATCTCAGAGTTTTAGACACTGCTTTGTATTTTACTAATGCTAGACACGTTTGCGTTAGGAGCAGTGTTTACTGAATCAGCATATACACACGTAATTCATTAGAATTACTTTGGGAAAATGTCTTTCTGCTTCACTAACACTGCAAGGAGACAGTCCAGTAGGCAAGTAAAGACAGCAGTACCTTATGCTTTCCCTTCCCAAGGAATCATGGACGCTTTACCTGAGCAGAATTCACACAAATGCTTGACAAACAGCATCCTGCCTGTCCCTGTTCAGTGTCAAAGGGCCAAGGACAGCCTCTCCCTCTTTTCTGAAGCCTTATTCGCTCCACTACTCCCACTTAGTATTTAGCACTGGGCATCTCTTGTCACCGGAGAAAACTGTCACGTTTTACTGATGCTGAGCTACTGTCCCTGCTGTGTGTGGTTTCTGACCCTGTGTTCCAGTTAAAGGTGGTTCATTTTTCACGTACAGAACCTGAAGGGAAAGAAGTGAATTTCAGCATTACAGCTGCCTGCTACTTGCAGCGTGTACTTACTCGCGTTATCTCTGTTGGCCATGGCGTTCATTCCAATATTGTCGAACTTAGAACCAGCATTTTCATCCAGCAGATAGCCAAACTTTAAAGAGAGAAAATTTAGTATTCTGTTACAAAGCAGCAGGTGAAATGCTTGATCACTTTTTGTTAAGCACTGATCAAACTCACCTCTTCTGCAGATGCCAGTATACCAGCATCTTGGAGTTTTCTCTTCTTTCCTCGCCTGGATCCTTCAAACAAAGAGTATTGCTCTTATGAGACACAACTTCAGGTTCCCAAAGACACTAAAACAAGTTTTACCACATTTTAAATGTTTAGAACTTTTTCTTAATGAGATTATCTGCATTAGCTATGTTAGAAATCTTTGTTCCTCATCCCCTCTAAAAAAGAGTTTCCAACCAAGAATTAAATAGCACAAATCTGTGTATCAGGTGTAACAGATGCACAAAGCACCAGTACAACTTCATCCTCCTTCAAAATTCCTCCTTCAATTCTCATCTCTTCAATAGCAGATTGTTACTGTGAATTATGCTGGCTGGGGATAACCTCCTTTTCATTTATGGTTTATTCAAATCTGAACCTAGATCCAAAATGTGAAAATCTGCTGTAGTAAATCCCTCTATTTGCTGTAGTAAATCCCTCTATTCCAAAGGTTTTTGAACTATTTTATTTCTATTAAGCTTTCATATCAGTCTTTTCTTACCTTCCAGTGATCCCGCAAAATTCATATCTTTCTTTTTCTTGCCCTTTTTACTGACGGATTTCAGTTGCTTGTCATTATTTGAGTCTGATAGGAAAAAAACCCAAATACATCAGTCTCCAATTTTCACACGATGTACATGTATTTAAAGTGCAGCAGAGACTAAAATTCCTTTCTAGGCATACTTGTCAAAATGGTCCAAATCTTTAAAAGGCAGTGCACACAAGCAAATCTAGTATTTCCTCAAGATGGACCATTAAAAATTGGTCTTTGGTGTGCTATTCTTTCTGTTGTTTCCACAGCACCAAAAGGGAATGATACTATGATACACAGAATACAAAAGCTAAAAGCAGGCATTAGGTAAACCTTGAATGTCTGCATGGCAAGTTTGGTGAAATAATAATCATGAAAGATTGTTTTAACAACTGTATGAACAGTTTACTGCCTCTATTCTCAGTCAACTTCCTGTGACCTTTAGTTATTCATTGAAATACTCCATTGATCTCTGCTTTTCCAGCCATATGCACTGTATTCTGCTTTTCAGGTGAAAAAATAAAATCATGCAGGTACAAGAACCAGTTACTTACTCCAGTGGCAATAAAAACTTGAGAAAAACTTGAGTACATAGCTGTATTACAAGAGTAAGCTGTTACATGTGAGACAGCCATTTCAATAAAAGTGACTTAATCTAAAAAAAACAGCATTAACTGTGTCTGAAGAAACACAAAAATTATCAAATTACCAGATTTTTTTTCCTCCTTGAGCTCTTTTAATATTTCTGCCTATGGAAGCCAGTTATTTGTGTACAAATTTTCAGAATGAAAGAAACAGGTCTCATTTGGAAGTTTTTGATGTCTAATTCCCACTCTCACCTAGGAGATCGTGCCTGGAAATGCTTAAGACTTCATTGTACAAAGAAGGACTTGTCATTTCTTTGCCTAAAAGCCAAACTTCCCACCTAGATAACTAAACTGGAATTTGCATATGTAGTTACATATTATATAACCTATTTTTAAAGCTTTTTCTTCTTGCTTTTCAGTAACAAATGGCACTTTACCTAGGTCATCATCATCTTCAGACACATCCATAAATACACCTCCCTCTTCATCCATATCCTCTTCAAAGTCTTCCTCCATACTTCCTAAGGAGACTTCCTCATCATCCAGATCGCTGAAGTCATCTTCATCATCAGAATCCTCCCAGTCAGCACCAGATCCCTCACCTTTCTTGCGGCCCTTGGGATTTTTTTTTATATTACTAAAAGAAGATGTAACAAGCTTAGCACTTCATCTGGAAAAATACTGTTTGCATCTAGATGACCTCTATCTACTGGCAAAGAATATGTTAGGAAAGTTCAACATCATTGCAAACTGCTGCAAATGTAGGCTGAGACCTAAAATATACGTATTATACACTCAGGTATGTTTTCAACATTGGTATAGGCAGTTGTGTTATAAAAGTAAACTATTTTAAGAAGTTCTGGAGAGAATCCTACTCTGAAATTAGCAGAAATGACAGCTTGAGTATTTTATCTCCTCTGGGTGTTTGCTCCTTTTCAGAAAGTCTTTTCTGTAAAACACAAACTGCTCTATTAAACACCAGTCAAGATCACAAAAATGTTTCAAGTTTCACTAGGAGTTTAGACTTCAGTTCTGCTGTTGATTCAAGTGAAAAAGTCTCTGTGCAAATTCAAATGCTGCATTATAGATACTTTGAGTAAAATAGAAGCTGCTAAATCATTTACAATGGGACTCAATGAACCTAAAGGTCCTTTCCCACCTAAATGATGATTAATGGAAGTGCTGACTTGGAAGGAGAACTACGCTCTGAGACTCTGGATCTCACAAAGCTTATTAACTGTGTTAGGTCCAGTTACAGCCAGTACTTATGGCAGCAGTGCCATTATGCCTCATTCTGCTTCCTTTTGTACTTGGCAATTCTCAAACAGAAACCTGAGACAATGAAAAACAAGATTTTACACTGCTTACCTGGGTCACTCCTTTAAAATAAATAAAATAAATAAAATAAATAAATATAAAATAAACAATTAATTAATTAATTAAGACAATCCAATACTGCAAGTCTCATTTAAGGACTATAAGCATCCCAAAGTCATCACTATGTGACTATTACAGGACATGCAGAAAACCTGCATTACTCAATGTAAATCTGATATTGCTGATTTTGCTGATATTGCTGATTTTTTGCAAGGTGATATTCTAAATCATTCTGAAAAAAGTCTATCTCCTTCCACAGAGTAAAACTCTATACAGATATTAAGACGAGGAGTAAGAACTAATCTGAAGTCTTACCCAGCAAAATCAAGGTCATCCTGGTCAACAATGGCATTATCAGCAGATTCAAAAGTATCTAGGGAGAAAGAAAAATGTTATTACTACGAAGAAATATGCAAGTCATTGCATCCAGCAGGTACCTTCCAGTACCTAAAGGATGCCACATGAGAGCTGGAGAGGGGCTTTTTCCAAGGGCATGTAGTGACCAGATAAGGGGGAATGGCTTCACACTGAAAGAGTGTAGATTAGGTATTAGGAAAAAATTCTTTACTCTGAGGGTAGTAAGGCACTAGAACAGGCTGCCCAGAGAAGCTGTGGATGCCCCATCCCTCAAAGTGTTCAAGGCCAGGTTGGATGGAACTCTGAGCAACCTGTCCTGTGGAAGGTGTCCCTGGCCATGGCAGGACGGATGGAATGAGGTGATCTTTAAGGTCCCTTCCAACCCAAGCTATTCTAGGATTCTACCACTGCAAAATATCTAATTTTCAGATATAGGGACATTATTTGAAGCTTCTGAATTTATGAAGCAAATTCTCATTAGAGATACTAATAATAAAAGACAAAGGCAATTAGTAACAAATTCTTGTTGTTACTAAGATCCTATTAATTGAGTCACTAAGAATCCTAATAAAAGAATGTAGAATTCTCTCAAAATATGGTACAAAACACTTATGGAGATTAACTGGATTTTTTTTTAACACATGTAAGTAAAATTTGAAATAATAAAATAATGGACATTTTCTGGTACACTAACAAATTTAAATTCTGGAACAAATCACACACTTATTCCAAAGCAAAGTACATGCTACAGGAAGAGCTAAGGCTACTGCAGAAGTTTGCCAATGACCATCCTGAACTCATAACCTCATGAAAGACATTAGAAACTATGAGAGAAACTGTAAGCAAGACTGAAAAAGGCCCAGCAGTAAAGAAAAAGCAGAGACAAATGTTACGTGCTGTTAGAAGAGGTTACTCAGACTTAGGAAGAGAACAAAAGGGCATGAACTGCCACTCATGAGTGTAAGTTCAAAATCAGAAAATTTCCAGCCACTCAAACAAGCTGACTACTGCAGGGAAGGGAGCAAGGCCTCTTTTCCAAACAGCCACCCAGGCAGCTCACACAGCACATAGCAGGAACTGCTGTCAGCAGTAGCACAAAGAACACTGGAAAGCCAGTTTTCTCCCACTGCCATATTCCTCTATCTGGCTCCTTTACACAATATGAACTATAAAAAGGATAAATTAGTAATTTGAAAAATCTGGGAATACTGGGATAGTTACTGCAAGGAAGAACACAGCCTTACCCAATGCTCTTTCAAATTCATCATCATCCACATCTTCCACACTTTCTTCATCATCCAGACGCTTTTGTTTCTCTCTCTTCTTATCAAACTTTGAATAAAATCTGAAACAACAGACAGGGGATGATCTTTATGACTTTTTTTATTAAAAAATCTGCAAACTGTTGCCCATGTATGTTGCCAGTTGAAAACTGTGATTGTTTCAAACACATCTAAAATCAAGAGACTTGTACATCCTTTGTTTATCAAAGGATCAGTCACTACTGTAATGTTTAAAACAATGAAATTTCACTGACCAAAGGTGGCAGAAGTTATTTTCAACATAATGAATTTATAAAAAAACACAACAAAGATGTAAAAATCTGCCTTAGACTGAGAAGGAAGAAAGGATCAAAATCAACTTGAATATAACTGGGAAAAAACAAAGAAGACATTCACCCATCAAGTTTTATTACATTTTCTCACACAGCCCTCTTCTTTTGGGTCTTAGGTTTTATCTTCTGTCAGCCATTTTCACCTTCATTTCATGTTAAAGAACCACCAAACACAGAAGGCAATTCTGACCATATACAAAAGAGTACTTTGTACAGAAGACTTGAAATGTGTAATCTCAGTTTCAGCCATCTCCAATGTAACAATACTGTAAACTTTTCAGACAGGGGCACACTTTCAAGATGCTTTTCTTTAATCTTGAAACTAATACCCCTATTTTATTTATTTATTAGCAGTATATTCCTCAATATTATAGTATCAATTAATTTATAATAAATGAAGTTAATTCAAATAATAATTTGCTAAGGAGACAGAGGTAATCCGTATTTTGATCTAATAAAAACAAATCTTTGCCAAATGCATATCACTTCAATTTTAGTACTACAACTGCCTTTTATATCATAATCTCAAAGGAAATTCAAAGAAACAGAAAGAACTATAAGTAATAAAAATCTAAATATTCTGAAAAGTAGCTCCTCTTTTTTTTGCTTTGTTCTATTCTAATAAGCTTTGATGTTAATAACATAAACAAGCTATATTCCAGCTTTTATTATATATACCTCTAATGCATAAGAATTACAACCCACAAGATATTCACCATTACCCACTACTTAAGGCTTCTCTATTGTAATGTCAGCTTACCTAATTTACTTAAACTACAAACCCCAATTGCCTTTGTTCATAGGTGATATTCTTTCCTAAGCACTTTTGACAAATGTTAAAATTATGTCCAAAAAAAGCACTAAGTCATTCAAATGAATCAAAATTTGAAAATACTTGAAAAACCAGAGAGTACTTACAAAATGCAGCAGGTTTTAATGACACTGCATTAAAAAAACAACACTTAAAATGAACATTCACAAGTATTCCATTACCTGTGAAAGAACACTTCATCCACTGGGATTTTGCTTTCATCCTTGGCCCGGAATTCCTTACTGTTGACTGCAAAAAGAAAAAATGAACTGATTTTACCCCAAGCTGAAATGCTGGTTATTCTTTCCAGAGGTTAAACAGCACACACAGATACAAGCAGGCACACGGTGTCATCCATTCAATAATGGGGAGCTTATCTAAAAACTTCTTCAAACTAACACATAAGGCAATTTTGACCATATACATAAGAGTTCTTTGTACAGAAGACTTCAAATGTGTAATCTCAGTTTCAGCCATCTCCAGTGTAACAATACTGTGAGCTTTTCAGACAGGGGCAGGTTTTTAAGATGCTTTTCTTTAATCTTGAAACTAACATCACTATTTTATTTATTTATTAGTAGTATATTCCTCAGGACAGAATTGCTCCTCAATTGCTCCTTAAACTCTGAATAAACTAAAAAATGTGACAAAGTGTATAGGCTAAAATTTCTATTTTCAGCTTTAAGAGCTGTAAAACCAGCCAAAAAGTACATCAGTACTTACTAATCTGCATAACTAAAACCTCTGCAACACAACAGACTCAAAGCTGGTGGAATAGCACATCCCTGGGAAAGCTACAGAGACACTGTACCTCTTCTGTCCTCAAGTGGCATGTTTTACTGATAGTTTGCTCTGTTTTTTTATCTGCTGGTTTTTAAACTAAATCCAACTCTTGATTGGTAGAAAGAGTGGGACTGGACAAAAGGCAGCTTATTTCTGGAGGCAGGAAGACTCAGCAAAATAACAGCGCCAAAGATACCTTACACTCATCCTAATAACAACTGCAGCCGTGGTATTGTACAGAGTAATCCACATCATTTAATGAAAGAACTTAATGTGATTTAAATAATTATACAGATCTATTTTTCTGGTATTTAAGCCATTTTTCAATCATAATAAACAGAATTAAAATGGCTGTAGAATAACTGACTTTCTCTACATAATTTTTTTTCAAATGATTCACCAGATCCACAGTTCCATCTGTGAAGATTCCACACATCCTTACAAGAAGATGAGGTCTGATCCTGAACATCAGGCATGACCACTCCTGATGGATGGCACTTTCTTTTATCGCTAAGACAAACAGTATAGACAGTGCAGATCTACATCAACCAACCAAGGATTTTTTAGTCATCATAATCTTAACTGATTTAAGGGGCAGACTTACCTGCAAGATTCTGCATATCCTTCATAAACTGCTTCTTCTTTGGCTGCATTACCACACTGCTGGTGTTTTCTGTATCAGAATATAAATCAGAGAGAATTTTTACTTTATGACTATTGATACAGAAGTGTTAGGAGCAGCTGACGGACCAGCGGGTTTTGCTGCCATCCATAATGACCTCAAGAGGCTGGAGAAATGGCTGACAGAAACCTCCAGCAGTTTAACAAGGAGAAGAGCAAAGTCCTGCACTGAAGGAGGAACAACCCCAGGTACCAGTACACACTGGGGGCTGCCCAGCTGGAAACAGCTTGGCTAAGAACATCCTGGTAAGTCCTAGTGGACACCCAGTTGGCTGTGAGCCAACACTGTCCCTGCAGCAAAGAAGGCTGATGGTTTTCCTGGCATTTGTCAGACCACACTTGCAGCCCTGTGCCCAGGCCTGAGCTCTCCAGTACAAGGCAGACATGGGCATACTGCAGAAATCAAGTGATGGGTCACTAAATTGATAAAGAAGACTCCACCTGAACACCTGGAAACACTTTTTCACTGTGAGCACAACTGTGCACTGCACAGATTGCACAGACAGGCAGTGGAGTCTCCATTCTTGGAGACATTCAAAAGCCATCTGGAGAGTCTGCTCTAGGTGTCTCTGCCTGAGCCCACGATTCAGAGATCCCTTCTAGCCTCAACCATTCTGTAGTGTTTACATCTCTCTATCCCTTACTGATTCCTGCAAAGGAAGCAGTTCTGCCCTGCAGGTGTGAGGGCCAGCAGGATGTGGCTGTCAGCTGGCTCTGGGTTACAGACATCTCTCCCACAGCCCTGAAGACTGATCCCACTCCTCTGTTCCACCACTTGCACCCCAAATACTCAACAAGGCCAATTTGAGAGAGTGACAATTCAGAGAGCACCTACAACCAGGATCACAGGTACAGAGAAGTGCCTACCTTTGCCTTTGCTGAGCTTGGGATTTCTGTACACAAAGCGATCCAAGAACCTCATTAAGGTGAAATCCTGCAGAGGGTCACCGGAGTACTGAATGTGATTTCCCTGAAAGAAAGAAAAAGCCAAAAAACATTAAGGTGTCCATTTTAGAAAGACACCATCTAAACACAGAGGACTCAATCAGTTCAAGGACAACATTAAAACATACTTTAAAAAGAAAAAGATTTGGGGATACAATACCACATAACCCTGATCAGATCCTTCTTTTTGCAATTTCACTATTTGCTTAACTAAACCACAACTCCTTTGCTTTGTTTCAGTGATAAACTGCCTGGCAATGTACCATGCTAACAGCAGTTAATACTCAACATCATTTCAATACCATATATTCAAATGAAAAATAAATGTTTTAAATACATATCTGTGGAAGTTGGAGTGGTTTTTGCATACAACAGTATTTTAAAAAGAATTTGTTCCTGTAGTGGGGTTTCCCATATTTAAAAAGAAAAAATTAAATAAAAGGATATTAAAAAACCTCTAATAAAGCTTTAAGCATTATATAATACCTACATTTCTACAAAACTAAAACTTTTGTAAGCAGTATCCTTTACTTATAACATTGTCATTCCATGAAAAGCTTGGCATTTTAGAGTATGATAAGAGTTCTGCAGAGCTGCTAGTTACCCACAAATTGCAAGGAGACTTTATAATATGTTTTTTCAAATGGCAAAAGATACCTGACATAAAATATCAAACTTCAAAGCAACAAGCTAGCAAAAGCACTTACTTCTAGAATCGTTTTTGCAAACAGGGCCACAGATGGATGAAAATGTTCAGAAAGCTGAAAAACATGAGTCATTAATTTATTTCTAATTAAAAATATGTTCTAAGATCACTCTGTGACTTATCAAATATCAGACATACACATAGCCATGCAAGGCTGATGAAGCACTTTAACAACTTAAGAACTTCAAGTTCCAAACTTTTATTTGCATTAAATACATTTTCACTTTCAATTTTATTTAAGTCAACACTAAAAAGCTTTAATGATCAAAGCTAAGATCCAATAGTCAAAAAATATTATTATTGTCCAAATCCCCACTTAAAAAATTTCTATTCCCCACTCAAGAATATCAGTACTGTATGGAATATATACAAGCTTAAAGCTGAACAATGTGTCAGCTTTAACCTTTCTCTTTAGCTACCTTAAGAATAACCAAGTTTTTTCCTCTCTTCGTACAAGGGCCTCACTTTTAAACTCAACAACAGCAGTTCAAGAATGTCCCACCTTCTTCAGTTCCCAAAGGCTTGTACTTTCAGCACCACAGTACAAAGGACTTCTGTGCAGAGGATCATAGGAAGCTTCACCCTTCCTGCCTGTGGGGTGGAGGGGAGCAAAACAAATTTTCTCAGGCAACTTTACAAGAGTATTATTCTTATTTCCCCATGACAGTAATGCTGCCCATCACTCCCAGCTGGACAGGCCAGGGTTCATCTGGCAGCAGGACAAGGCTGTATTCAGCTGCCCTTGAAACACACTAGTCAAGAGTCTCATCACTGCTGAGGTAACAGATAAATTGCTCTGAGTGGTCACTTTCAACCAAACTTAAATTTAAAAACTAAAATAATGTTTTAATCACTTAATCTTACAACAACTCTTGACCAGCATGTCCCTGTTATGGACTCTTAGCTGTTAAGTTATCTATTTTCCTGCTGATTTACCTCCCATATTCAGATGATGCACCCACGAGGCTGATGAATTTGAATTGTTTGTTTTAGCAGAATTTTCCACTGCGCTTTTCTTTTCATCTCCTACTTCTTTGTCAGCATCCACAAATTTTTCTTCATCCTCTTCAGCCTCTTCTTGATCCTTAAAGCACTCCTCATCATCTGAACCCTAAAAAACAAAAACCATTAGCAAACAGCTTTTCCTTTCCATATTTACTCTGATGTTTTAGAAAAACGCACATAAAGTTCTTGAGCTACTTCTAAAAATTTAAACAAATTATGGTTGATGTTTAAGAAATACGGATTTTTGTCCTTGATATAGCACTTAAAATAGAACTTTACTGCTTAGAACACACAACTACAATGGTCCCTCCCCATCTCAAGAAACATGTTAGCAAATGGTTACTAAAAGACAGGTTAGGAAAAAGTGCTTATTGAAAAAGTAGTGAGATAAAGAAACCATCTTATACCATGTGATCCTGTAACTGGGCCCTTAACTCTGGTTTTACTTTCAGAAGCTCAGACAGAAGGTACAGGGTTCCACAAATGAAGGGAGGCATTTGTCCACACGTGACTTGGAGCAGCCTCTTCACAAAGGCCTTCACACGCCGCAACACGACATCTGCCTTCAGAGACTTGTAAACAAGATTTAGAAACATGGATGGCTTGGAGCACGTTGCTAAAGCAGGATCTAGAAGCTTCCTGTAGGACACACGGGAGAAATTTTGCTGGTTGTCACAATGCACACAGGAGAATAACTGCTATTAACAACAATTACCTACGTTTTTCAGAGCGCCATCTAAAAAACAGGCTGCTCCTCAGGACTTCATACTATTCATTTCAACCCTGAACTGTCAAGAGCTGTGTAATATTTCTGGATATATATGAAACACTGAAGATTAATACAAAAAGAAACCAAACTGCCTTGGTAAACAAAATATTGCAAGAAAATAAAAAGAAACTGAGTTCAACTGAAAACAGTTTCAAAATCTGAGTTATTCAGTGTTAAGAAACTAATCTGATTTGTTCATTTAAAAAAAGAAAGCAAATGGTTAAAAATCAGCACATCCACAATCAGATCAGACACTTGTACTGAACAGACAAGTTCATTTTCTGTTCCAATTTTTTTCCAGGCTGCCAAGCACAGTAAGACCCTTAAATACACTCCACATTCTCAGGGAACTTGAAATTCCTTTTTTTTAAAAAAATCAATAACTTCCCCTTAGTCATCTAAACAGAATCCTGTAAGGATCCTATAAAGAATCTAAACAATCAGCAGGGACAAGAAAAAAAAGCAGTATTTTTATAACACAAAACTTTCCAGCTACACAAATTAAATAATCTAAAAAAATTAAGATAATATTCCTCCTCCTCAAAATAAGGACAAAAAAAAAAAAAAAACCACTAAGATTTTAGGCTATTTACGAGCCCAATTTACAGACCTAATTACTTTACAGGCTAGTACCTGTAAAAGTGATTATTTCAGAAGGAACAGTTATCAATTAGTTTCAAATAAGATCTGGAAGTAAAGCAAGCCACCAAAAAAGTGGCAAAGGATGAAATGCACATGTGCTCTCAGGACTTATCACTGTCTTTTGTTTTTATCCTTATGTTAAATCAAAGAAATCATAAGCAGCTTCCAGCTTCTACAAAACATCAGGAATTTTAGCCAATGAAACACGAAACTAGGAAGATCTTAAAAGCAAAGTGTTTCTACAACTTTAAATTAATGGTGACTACCATTAAAATGAAATTTAAATTAAAATGAAACGTATATGAAAATGCAAACCTGCCACTTACTTGTACAGCGCTGCATAGTACCTGTCCGACACAGTCTGCTGAGAGTCCATCACTTGGAACAGCAGCATCAGGGCCTGGACACTGGTACTGAAGTTCACAAGATGCAGAACTTTGAACAAGGTGTTCATTTGCTCTTTCACTTTCTCATCACCAGTCTCAGCGTAAGGGTAAGCTCTGTTTACCCCACAAAGAAGAGCACTGAGCATTTTGGATTCAACATCCTTTTTCTTTATACAGTTCCGGAAAAAGCAGAAGTACAGAGTTATCAGCTTGTTAGCCAGTGCACTTTCCTCATGACTGAGGACTATCTGATTCAGAAAGCAGATAGCATAATATTGAGTTTTCACGTTGATGTTTGAGCGGTACAGAAGCCTCTCCACCTCACTGCACACCACTCCCTTCATGTTTGGATGCTTGTGAAGCAACGTCTCTAAGAGATAGGAGGCTTTGGTGGCGATCTTGTTCTGAGGGTCACCCAGTTTGTTCACCAGCAGAACCAGCAGCGCTTTCTCCTGCTCAGGCTTGTTACAGAGCAGCTCGTGGGACACTGCCAGCGCCCGGGATTTCGTGGCTGTCAGGCAATCATGGCTCAGTGTTTCCAAGGCCTGCACGAACTCTGCTATCTGCAGCTTCAGGTGATGCTCAAAGTACCAGAGGATCAACCTCCTGTCTCTTGAGTCCTTGTTGCCACTCGACATCTGCACTATGCTGTTCAGGGGTCGCTGGGAGAACGACCACAGTTTCCGATTGTCTGGTAAGATATCTGTAATGAGAAGCTCCTTGAAAGTATCCAAAGCCATAAGGCTCTGCTGCCTGCTGCCCTTTTTCTTTATGAGGTTTATCAAGTTCTCAACGAATTGGAGACTGTGAACAGCACTGTCCTGGATGAGAAGGGTCATTGCTGCCATCCTGTCAGCCAAGGTACCCGAGGACACAACAGTTTTAATCCATGCAGCAGAGGCCCCCTTCTGATACTCTGTCTTATTCTTAAACAGGTCCGTCTCGTGTTCATACAGCTTCTGGGCCAGGGCCTTGTACTTGGACAAAAGTGTCTGATTCTGTGGTTCTGGAGAGAACTCGTTGGTGTATTCCATATCATACCACTTGCCCCCCGGTTTGATCAGGATTGCCTGCCTAGCATGAAATTCAAAATCTTCTTCCAGCCTTTCTTTCTTTGTGGAAGGCTGCTGGCCCTGATCACCACCAGCCTGCTTTTTCTTGCTGTCTTTCACACTGCTTGCTTTTTCCTTTCCTTTTTTTTCTTTTTTCCCCTCTAGTGAAGGACGATTTGTTTCCTTTTTGCTTTTCTCTTTCTTTGGAGGCTTCTCTTTCTCCTTGCTGCCACCATCATCATCATCCTCATCCCCCTCCACCACCAGGCAACTGTTTGCATACTTGTTGAGCCCCAGGGAGCTGACGAACGCCTCCAGCTCCCCTTCCTTCAGGTCATCGATCGTGTCCTTCTTGCCGCCGTCCACCATCTCGCTCTCCTCATCCACAGCACACAGCATGAGGTAATCTTGCTGCAGAGACAGGGCACAGCTGTCACGGCAAGACTCCCAAGGCTTCCCCACAGAATCCCTGAATGATTTGGGTTGAGATGGACCTTAAAATCATCTAGTTCCAACCTGCCTGCCATGGGAAGGGACACCTTCCCCTAGACCGGGTTGCTTAGAGCCCCACGCAGCCTGGCCTTGGGCACCTCCAGGGATGGGGCACCCACAAGTTCTCTGGGCAGCCTTTCCCGGTGCCTCACCAGCCCCTGAGCACAGAACTTGTTCCCAACACCTGCGTGTGCCCCCAACCCCCGCGCCCCGCAAGGGCCCGTCCGGGATGGGGGTCCCGGCCGCCACGTGCTCCCGCTCCTCCCGCGCTCCCTCACCTTGGTTCCGCCGAGGCGCAGCACCTCTTCCAGCGTGAACCCTCCCGCATCCCCGTCTGCTGCTTCTTCGTCATCATCGTCGTCCTCCTCGCCGCTGTCGCCGCCCGCCCTCCTCCGCTCCCCCACGCCGAAGTCCCAGAACGCGGCCGCCATCGCCGCCCGCCGGAAGCGCTGCCGCGCACAGGCCTGACGCGCGTCCGGCGGAGACCGGGCCGAGAGGAGGAGGAGGAGGAGGAAGAGGAGGAGGAGGAGAAGGAGGAGGAAGGCCGAGGAGGAGGAGCAGCGGGAGCCGCTGCCATGGTGCTGCCTCTCGCTCGCCGCGCGCTTCTGGCGGGCCGCCGGCGGCTGCCCTGTCCCGCCGCCGCTCCCCGCGGTGAGCGCCGCCTGTCCCCGCTTTCCCTCCCGCCCTTCGCGGGGCCGCCCCGCTGAGCCCTTCTCTTCCCTCCTCTCCCCACAGCTCCGGCGGCGGCGGCGCGGCTCTGCTCGGGCGCGGGGAGCGAGGCGGCGGCGGCCGGCGGGGCCGGGGCGATGCTGCGGCACCTGGCGCGCAAGCTGCGGGCCAGCGGGCCAGTCACGGTGGCCGAGTACATGCGGGAGGCGCTCACCAACCCCGGGCAGGTGCGGTGGGGCCGGGCCGGGCCGAGGGGGCTGTGCCTCGGGCCCCGCTCACCGCGGCCCCTGGGCCGCTTCCCCCTCGCAGGGTTACTACACGCGGCGCGGCGGCGTCGGCGAGAGCGGGGACTTCATCACCTCGCCCGAAATAAGCCAGGTGTTCGGAGAGGTAACGCTGCTCCTCGCGTCCTTAGTTACTTGTACTTTAACCACGCGGGCTAATCCTGATGAGCAACAAGCCATCCGTGAGCCAGCAGTGAGCGCTTGTGGCCAAGAAGGCCAGTGGAATCCTGGGGTGCATTAGGAAGAGCAGTTCCAGCAGGTCAAGGGAGCTGATCCTGCCCCTCTGCCCAGCCCTGGTGAGGCACATCTGCAGTGCTGAGTCCAGTCCTGGCTCGAGAGACATGGAGCCCCTGGAGTGGCTCCAGTGAGGGTAACAAAGATGATTGAGGCTCTGGAGCATCTCTCTAATGAGGAAAGGCTGAGGGAGCTGGGCCTGTTCAGCCTGGAGAGAGGCCCTGAGAGGGGACCTCATCAATGGCTGTGAGCACTGAAGGGAGGTGCCAGGAGGATGGAGCCAGGCTCTGCTCTGTGGTGCCAAGCAACAGCACAGGAGGCAATGGGCAGGAAGTGATGCACAGGAAGTTCCACCTGAACATGAGGAAGAACTTTACTGTGCACTGGCACTCAAGATTGCCCAGAGAGGTTGTGGAGTTTCCGTCACTGGAGACATTCAGGAACCATCTGTACACAATCCTGTGCCCCGTGCTCTAGGATGACTTACTTGAACAGGTCCAGGTGGCCCAATGTGGTCTCTTCCAGTTTCCATCCCAACTGATTTCCAAGCCAGTGTTCAGATACCTTATCAATGTCAAAATACTGGAGCAGCAATGATAAGGTTCAAGTTATTTCCCAAGAGAAAAATTGGTTTTGAGGGAAGGGGGTTTTGTTTTACTGGAAGTCCTTTGTCTGAAACACCATCTGTGCTTAGTAACACTTCACTTTCATTCAGAACTTGCTTACAAATAAAAAGAGTTATGATGATTTTTCCAGTGTGAAAACTCTCCTCAAAAATAATCTCCAGAGTTTTATCTGGCTCACTCTGGTTTGATCTGGTTTCACTCTGGTCTCATTTCCAGAAGTGAAGATTGGCTAAATCCTGTTCTCAGTGATGCTTTGGTAAATGCATTGTCAGGAAGAACATTTGTCCAGAGGTACATGGGCAGTGCATTTAGGTGAAAGTTCTTGCTCCAGCCAGAACAGACTCCTCACATTTACTGATGGAGAGTTTCTTCTGCTGGGCTGACAGCAATCAATAACCAATGTTAATACTTAAAGATAAGAATGAGATGTTATGTACCATAATTCTTCTTAACTTTGAAATATTAAGACAGAATGTTGCCATGTTTTTTAAGTTATCAGACAAAAGGCAGGCATGATTTTCCCCAAGTGCTGAAGTTGTTACTGTGTGTAATTACTGAAGTGATAGCCTGTGTGCTGTTTCTCACTGGCAGCTGATAGGAATATGGTACATCAGTGAATGGATGGCCATGGGCAAACCGAGCACCTTGCAGCTGGTGGAGCTGGGCCCCGGGCGGGGCACCCTCACCGAGGACGTCCTGCGGGTAGGTGAAAACATCCTGTTCTCTGCTTCTGCTTGTATTCCACAGCTACAGTGAAACCTGCAGGGAGGATGTTTTGCTGCCAGGGTTTACCCTTCTCTGGTAGCCAGATCACCTCAGTCAGGGTGGAAGCTCAGGCTCTGATTAGAGTGGAGGAGTTTTCTGGGCCCAGGGCTCTCAGGGGGAAGCAGACTGGGGGCCAGTGTGTGCCACTGCACAGACACATCTGTGACCTTCCAAACACCACTGGATAGAAGGGCAGGGCAGGAATATTTCACTGTAAATTATTTCTGTGTAGGGAAACGTGATCCAAACTGAAAACCATCTAGGAAGGTGTTGCTGTGTGTGTAATTGAGATGGAGACCTTAGTGCAAGGAACAGAATGGGGGAGTACAATAACACAGAATGAAACTGTGTTAATTCCTTTGGGCATTTCAGGGCCTTATTTCTTTTGAGTTAATGCTTTGTGTTCAGTCATGCCTGCATGGCTGTCTTAATTAAAATGCTGCTGATTCATAAAAAGATTGCTAATGGGATTTAGCACCACATAAGAACTTTTAGTCTGTTTACATATGTTAATAAAAACAGTGAAATGTGGGATATCAAACACTTCTTCAAGGTGGCAGGGAAACGGAACCATTTCTCTTCTAATGCTAGATCTTCTACAGGTCTTAGAGGAGCTGCTACTACTCTTCCAAATTAGCTTTTCATGTTGTTGTCCTTACCTTACAATCCTGTAATCTATAGCCAACTTTTTTGAAGTGTAGCAGCTTTTATTGAGATTTATGAAGAAACTCACACTTCCTACTGGAGGAGCAAAATGCAGTCTCTAACTGAGAGATTTTGTTAGTGAAAGCCAACTAAAGTCTTTTACCTTGAATAGTAAATAGTGAATAGTAAATAGTGAGAAGAAAGGTTAATACTTACACCCTTGATGTACACAGCACAAAACTGCACCTAATAGAATTCATCTGCCTTTATAGGTCTTCAAGCAGCTCTCCTCTGTCCTTAGTAAATGTGATGTCTCTGTTCATCTGGTAGAAGTGAGCCCCAAACTCAGCGAGATCCAAGCAGTGACGCTGACAGGCGGGAAGGTGCAGCCAAGCCCTGAGGATGAGTCTGCTTACATGAAAGGCATTAGCAAGACTGGAATTCCCATTTTTTGGTACAGAGACATTCAAGATGTGCCACAAGGTAAGGAGCTAGAGTGCCTTGTTAAAGCCCTTCCTTCACTGACAGCTTTTGATAGCAGAGGGCATCTCTGCTAGCCTTCACAGTGGACAGAAAAGTAGTTATATACATATTTGTTCTTACTTGTGAGTCTGAGGCAGGATCTTGGTTCATTTTCATCACTGCTATCTATTTTGTCTACCTTCATTTGGGCATAGCTACCCAATTTCCTATATTCTGACTTTTTCTTTTCATGGGGAAAAAAAAAAAACACTTTACTGGCTTTGCCTGAATCTTCTTTCACAAGATAGTGATCTAAAATTCATGGACTGGTAGCTAGAGCTAGCTGTAAAAATGGTATCTTTAATGTATGCAAGCTGGAAGTAATTATAATTTTTTCATTAACTAGCTTAATTAATTAAAAATCATAAAAATATTTTAAACTGGAAGTTGTTCTGGAAGTGTTAATAATTTAATGCATTCTTTTTTTACCTTCCCACAGGTTACAGCTTTTATCTAGCACATGAGTTCTTTGATGCCCTGCCAATACATAAGTTTCAGGTATAGCAAGATTATTATTTTAATTGTGACCATCTGCTTAAACACTTTTTCTCCTTGAGGAAGAGCAGAATTAAGGTGCCCTGTCTCTGGTGATGAAATAATTCTAACTGAGTTGGACAAATAAGGCTAAATTCAGCTGAAAACTGAAAAATTAGTAATTATTTTTGAATGGAAAAACTTGAGGAAAGCTAAGAATTTCTTTCTGCTGAGATAACTCTCAAAGTTTTGGGGTTTTTTATTCCTTATGCTACATTAACACAGCTTTTAATTTCCACATGATTTTCTGTAATACTGCGAACAAAAGACTGAAGGGCTTTCGCTTGAATAGTAATGAGAGCAGCAAAATAGAGACTAGTTATAATTCAGAAGTAGCTAATTTATGATAGTCACCAGTAGAATGAAATCTTTTATTTTGGTAAGTTAAATGTTGTACTCTCAATAGAATCAGCATGTTTCTTCAGAGCATCATTCATTCCTTTTAAGTTTAATTAAACCTGTATTTGTTGTCTCTGCACATGAGACTCCACCACAAGCTTTTTCTAAGGCAGTAACTGGAATTAAATAAGAATGAGTAACAGTTGTTAGCAATGTGCTGTCCCTAAGACCTTTGTGGAAAGGCTTGACGTATTATTTCAATGAAATGAACAAGATACTGTGGTACCTGTTGAGTGTAACCTGAGTGCTTCGGGCTCGTTGAACAGCGCACGGAGAAGGGCTGGCGTGAGGTGTTGGTTGATATTGACCCACAAGTTCCTGACCAGCTGCGGTTTGTGCTGTCACCATCCAGGACCCCTGCAACACAAAACTTCATTCAGGTGAGGTTATGCCTCCCAGAGCTCATCCTTACACCTTTATTGACTCTTTCAAGTATGTTTAGTGCTTCTCAGTTACTCTGACAGCAAGAAGAGGCCTCTCAGTCTATAAATGAATAGAGCTTAAAAGTTTCTGCAAGCATTTAGCTTTGTATGCTGTGAAACTGCAGCACAAAAATTACCACATGTATGAAACCTCACAAAATAGGAGCTTGAACACAGAAAATGCCTCAGAGAGCCAACTGAGGCAGCAAGTGACAGGCAGAGTTCTCCACTTTGTGTGTGGCATCACCATCTCAAGAGTGACCCTGCCCCAACCAGGCTCTCAGCCTGCAGCCGGGTACTCACAGCAGCTGCCTGGCCTTTAATGGAAAGTCGCTGTGGTTTCTTCCTGAAGTGCACTGGATACTCCTCAAAGCCACAAAATTAAGTATTGGAGATTAAACAGAGCTACAGAGTCTCACACAGGAAGGCCTCTCAGAAGGGTGTGCACAGCTGAAGCACCATTTTCCTTAACTACCACAGTAAGAAAGTTTCACCTGATACAGATATTCTTGGTAGAAAAATTTGCATTTCACTACAGGTTATTGAAGAGAGTACTGAAATCCAGCACTCAGAAAATACTAAATGAGAATGAGTGATAGTATAAACTAGCTCAAGCCAGTGTGGGTAGCCTAGAATGCACCTCCTGCACCTGCGTGTCCCTGAAGAGCAACAGCCCCAAGACACCAGGTGTGAGGGATACTTGCCTTGTGCTTGTCTGCTAATACAGGTGTTCTGGTCTTTGAACTGTGCACTAGCCAGAAGAAACAAGAGACCACGTGGAAGTGTGTCCTGAGGCTGGTGTCATTGTGCAGAGGCTGGCCTCTCGGATAGAGAAGGATGGTGGGGCCGCTCTGGTCGCAGATTACGGCCACGATGGAACCAAAACTGACACGTTCCGGGTAAGGCATTTGCCTACAGCAATAAGCCAAAAGATTCTGTTATCTTTGATCATTAGGTTCCTGTAAGATAAACTTCCTAGTGGGCATAATAGCAAAAACTGCATAGAACTGAGTAATTCCTGTTTAATCAGTAGCCAGAAGGGTTTCTATCAGATGGAAAGGCTAATCTGAGCTCTTGCTACATTTATCTCTCATTTTCCATGTGTAATTTGCTATTGTCACCACTCAAAGGCACAGCTTAATTTTGCTGTCTCCAGCTGTGATGGTTGGACTACAGCTGGGTGTAATCTTCCAATTTCATTTTCAGGGTTTCCGGAATCACCAACTTCACGATGTGCTGAGTGCTCCAGGTACAGCAGACCTGACAGCAGATGTTGATTTCAGCTACCTTCGAAAGATGGCCCAGGGAAAAACAGCTACGTTAGGCCCCATAAAACAGAGGGAGTTTTTAAAGAACATGGGCATTGACCTCCGACTGCAGGTACGAGTGTTCACAGCTGCAGAGCTCTCCCAGTCCACAGGCAATACTCTTAAGCAGCACAAGAGCTCTAGTAAAAATCTTTGGTTTTAAAATGAAGTTGTTCAAAATAGCATGTTGGCGTGAGATCAGCACATTGTTTCTGCTAGATATAAGTTATTCCAGATCCCTGAAAGTAAACTGATCATATATTTAGGAGCACTTAATGCAAAACTTGCATCAGTGCATGGGCTGTGGGTCACCACCAGTGATCTCACCAGTTCTACCAACCATCACAGCACTGTTAAGTGAAAAGGATGCACGAAGGGATTGCAAGTATGCAGCAATTTATAGGAATGCAGGAGGGGCTCTAACCTGCTTTTTTTTTTCCAGGTGCTCTTGCAGAATTCAGGTGACACAGCAACTCGTGAGCAGTTACTGCGCAGCTATGACATGCTGATGAATCCCGAGAAGATGGGGGACTGCTTTAATTTCTTTGCCCTGCTGCCTCACCACAGACTTGTACATCCTGACAAGAAAGATAAGCCAGAATCAAAGTCTCCCCTACCACCTGTTGCTGGATTTAATGAACTGTTACTAAAGTAATTTCAAGTACTATCACAAAATGCATGATGGCTGTTTCAGAATAAGTGTGGTGCAGCCCACCAAACCTCTGGACTGACCTAGTCAAAGCAGTACGAGTGGAAATAAAAGACTGCACACACAGAAACCAGAACACAGAGAATGAACAGTGGTTTGGGGGTCTTATGAAAGAACAGAGTGAAATGTTTGCTAGTGGAATCAAAACTTGTCAGTAACAAACATGCACTAAGGATACTTTAAATGTATTCAAGCTTTGGTACTTGAATAAATCAAGATGCCTTGACGTCTCTGAAGATATTTTTATAAAGAGAATAATGACAGGATGCATGTAAAAAGAGTTCCTGCTGGCTGAATTTCCACAGCAGGACATATTTAATAAAACCACAAACAAGAAAATATAGAACCATTTACTCCTAAGAACATTTGATAGGAGAGAGAATTCATGTAAATAAAAAGAACAAGTCTGATAGGGAAATAAATTTTATTTTCAAGCTTACCAGAGGATATTTACAAACAATGGGGTGTATAAAAATATAAAAGTACTTGACAGTGTCATTTTGAGGCTATAAATTTTACATGAGCTTTTTTCTAGCATCACCATAGCACTATTGCTTGAATGAATGCAACTTAATTCATCTAGGGGTAAGGGTATTAAACACTGTAACCTACTGCTGTCAAAGTCTGCAGTAAAGGTAGAAAAAAGGGAATAAAAAACTCAGCTATTTTTACTACTCTAGGAATTTTATTCATGATGTAAGCCTGATTTTTTTTGGTTTCCTGACTACTACCTGCTTGTGGCTTCTCTTGTCTGGCTCCATAAGTCTGCATGTGATCAGGCAATCTCCTCCAAAGGCCAACAGCATTATTTTTATTTTAATACAACTTGAAGAATAAATAGTTCATATAATATTTTGAAGCAGAGCAGACTTCATGGGGAGAGACAAAAGCCAGGCCTTCTACTTCATTATTGTCCCCTCCTTCCTCTATTGCTGTTGTGCTTTTTCAAGTGACTGAGCTGCTTTATTTCCTTCCTTACAACAACACAAGAAACAAACCCACAGGTAACCTGAAGTAACAGCTCAAGTAAAAAATCTGAAGTTTAAAACCAAACTGTATCTACATATTGCAGTTAGGATGGAATATAGCAATGGCTTCACTGAAATTTGGTCACTTGAGCACTGCAAGTTTTTCAACAGCACTGCTTTCCTTGCCGAGAGCAGGCAAATACCAAACTACCAATGTCAGCGGTGATTGCTCTGCTTGCAGATGAAAAGCAGTGCCTCTGTGAACAATCAGTCCTGAAACCCTCTCTAAACAGGGTTAAGAATCCAGAGCTCAGCTTTGCCAACACAGACACCTACGAAATGCAGTGGCACAGAGATAAAGGGCAATGGGAAAGAACGAGTGAGTTCCAGACCCAGACCTGCCTGTGGGCACATCCTTCTGCAGCTGCCACTGACCACTACCAGGTCACTGCTACTGCAAGCAGCTGCCAGCTCTGAGCTAACCATGTAACATTTTAGGTATATCTAACAACTTAGAAATCTGCTCACCTGTTTCCTTACCTGAATAAAAACAGTAGAAAAAAATACTTATCTACACACAAACAAAAAAAGAAATATCTTTGTAGGAGAGAGGAGATACCCCAAAGCCTCTCACTGCCTTTGCAGTTCAAGCCTGTATCAGTATTTTAGAAATATTTCCAACTAAGCTCCAGTTAAGCAGCTTGGCACATCAGGGATGCATGCAGCCATCTAGCACCATCCAGGAGCACAACACTGTTACCCACAAAAAAAAAAAAAAATTTCACCCTTTTAATTTTTTAAAATAAGACCAAAAAACCTCTTCCATTTGCATTTAGCATTACAGCCTCAAACTTCTTTGAAATACCATTAACTTGAACTGTCCAAGGGAATAATTTCCAAATACTGCTGCTTCCCCTCTGCTGTGCCACAAGTCCAATTAGTGGTTGGGAATCCTTCAGTTGAGGCACGAGCACAGAAAAAACTGAGTTAGGAGTTGCTTTTGGACTCTTCATTCAGCTCAAACAGTTCTGAGCACAGTACAGAGGATGGGAGGGGCTGCAGGTTAAGGCGATAAGGCAAAGTCCTTTCTCCTACAATCCAGCTGCCCTGGCAGAAGCAACAGCTGATGTGCTATCCACTGTTACTTCTAGGTTTTGAGCAGAGTTAACATAAGACGCTAGCAGGCTACAAACTACTCCTGATCTAAGTCCAGGGAACCTTAAAAAATTAGAAAAATATTAGAAGAATTTAAAAATCTTATTACTCAAAATGACAGAAGAAAGCTGCATGTATTTTTCCCTATTTTTCCACATCCTTCTGCTAGAAGCTGGTCTTCCAGAGTGAAAGGATATGCTACATCAAGTCTTGTGTGCTCTCTGCATTATTTGTGTAGTTTTAAGGCAAAATGCCTTTGGTGTGTATCAATGATGTGCCAGCCTTGCACAGCGGCGCACTGTTGTGGCTTATTGTTTTTGTTAACAGACAAAATAAAAGCCTAGCACAGCTTTGGTTGTCATCTCTTTAGAATGTCAGCCAGCATTTCAAGAGGAATGTAAGAAGTTATGGGGTTATCCTTTTTTTTTTTTGGTTGCTTTCTGTAAAAAGTTCAATTAGGGCCAAGACACACATATTTAACTGTCTAAACAGCAGCAAATTATTCCTTCATCTAAGAAGCTGTATTCAACTAAACCACCGTGTTTTGCTTTAGCCAAGGTATTCTGTGCTGATTTCTTTATGGAGTCTCTTCACAATCCAGAGTCTGAGAAACGGGAGATGTATCTAAGTAACAGAAAACAGTCCTCTATGGCCTAGTAAATAGGGATTAGAAAACTATTACAAAACTCTTACTGCGTAGGCTATGAAAAAACAAAAACCCTTGAAAAACACAAACCATTCAGTCTGTACACACTACACCTCTGTAATGGCTTTGTAGCCACCCAGCTGGGTGAAATGCTACCCAACAGGGCTCTGTATCCCACTGTTCAGTAACTTCTCTGAGTGAAAGTCAGGGATGGAGAAAAGTTCGCAGACAGCAGTCTATTCCCATGGCAATGGAGGATCCTCTGGGGCTTCACACACCAAACTATGTGTACGGCATTTGGAAAGAGCAATAGCTGTTCCACTTTCTTCAGTTTCTGCCTGGAGCATCCTTCTTTGCTGCAATTTAGCACAATAAACAAATCAAGGGTCTTCTTCCATGTCATCTGGATTGGGAGCCATAATGAAGTGCTGGGGGTACTCGAGGTTGTGCTCGTAAGCGTGTTCTTTCCAGCGTGCATCGTCGCTCTCATGGGTAATGTAGCGCTCTCCAATGCGGGTTTCAAATTCTCTGAGGTCAAGCCAGGTCTGATAATCCTAAGGAGTAAAAGAGATTTAAGGAAGCAGTTTTAAGAAACAGCAGCACTACATTCCCACAGATAAATACAGTTTGTGTCCATTTTTAGTGTAAATAGCCACAAGATACAACCAACAAGATCTGTTTAAAAAAAATAAAAAGGCCCCAACATTATCCACAAAGAATAGTTCAAAATTAAATAGGCTAGTATCTAAGGTTGTCAAAGCAGCAGATAAAGTCCATTCCAAACAAATCTTTTCTAAAGGGACTACAAGTTGTGGCACACACCAGGCTGTGTGTCCACTTCAGCACTAAACAAATAATGTTTGCCTCCATGCACTCATCACTGCCCACAGTCAGGGGGGAAGCCAGGAGAATAAACCCATGTTGTTGTCAGACAGAAAGGAAAAGGTGGGAGAAACAGTAAGACAAATTTCCCTTGAAGAAAGAAGGCATTCATAGATGGTCAGAACCCTGGAGCACATCAAATGTAAAGCTAAAACCAGAAATATTCAAGCATTCATGAATGCTTGTTAACAGAATGTGACACTTGCAGTTTTCATAAGCCTCTGAAGGATTTCAGCCAAAAAAAATTATTCACCCATTATAAACATAGTGAAAAAGGCACTTGGGCTTACCTGTAACCATGGGTGACTGAGGGATTTGTCAACGCTGAAACGTTTTCTCATCTTCACTTGAAGTAAATTGTTTATTAAATCAATGGCTGGCAAAGAAGAACAAAAATTATATTGTTAAAACACAAATCACCTCTACCATCATTCACATATTGCAGTAGAAATTATTTTTTTATGTGTGAGTGTGTCCTATACTGAATTCCTTTGTATTTAATCAAGCTCTTGAGTTTTCTATTTAGCTTTGTTTATGTTAAATGTGGCTACAAAATAGGTATGGAGTAAGTTCCCCCTACTTTTGATGGAAACACTAAAAGCTTTACTATATTATTTGTTAATCTTTTTCCCTACTGCTTTTAGTGATTTTCAGATATGCTTAAGAAGCTTGAGCTTAATCCTGTGTTCCACAATAATAGAAGTACTTCCACTATTGTATACTTTTGTATAGGTCCTTCCACATCTGCCCCTGTATTAATCATGTATTAACTAAACATGGTAACAACACATAACCAAAGCTGGCACTGGAGAGCTCTAGAGAACAGCTTTGTAAACTTCTAGGTTGACACTTAAATCTGTACTTCCTAATGTACAAGCTAAAATTCCAGATTCAACTTTGAACCATTTCTGTGATTATAGTTCAGATAAAATATACCAGCATTCAGCAAATACCCCCACATGAATTAACTTTCCTTTGGGACTTTTGGGAAGTGTCAGATTACTCATCCCATTCATCATGCATGAAATTTGTATTTCTTGCTAAATCTCCTCTCTCCCCTGCCCTGAAAATTATCTAAAGCACTGTATTCCACAATTTATCTATCTTTCACAAATATATTTATCTCATATTTATCTACTTTGGCATAGTCTACTAAACTCAAGCTATCACTAATTTTCACACTCGTTCCTAAATGAACCTTGAAGTTGAAGCATTTGAAAGCACTGCCCACATACACAAACATTCTAATAGAGAAAATTAATTTCTTTACCTTCACTAGAAATTTCCTTCCAAGGATTTGGTGGGTACATAAATGCTGCATTTTGGATCTGATCATTGATATCCTCATCCTCATTAAAGGGGAATGTGCCACTGAGGCTGACGTAGACGATCACTCCCACTGACCACATGTCCAGGGAGCGGTTGTAGCCCTTGCTCCGGAGCACTTCGGGGGCCAGGTACGCGGGAGTGCCCACCACAGAGCGCCGGAAGGACTTCTCACCAATG
This sequence comes from Zonotrichia leucophrys gambelii, assembly GCF_028769735.1. NCBI lineage: Eukaryota > Metazoa > Chordata > Aves > Passeriformes > Passerellidae > Zonotrichia > Zonotrichia leucophrys. Next base: position 72,606,528 of record NC_088172.1, read on the forward strand.
ATGCGCGCAAAGCCAAAGTCACACAGCTTCACCTGCAGCAGCAGCACATTTCAGACTCGGAAATCCCTGCCTCACTTCACACCCTTTCTGCCATCCCTTAAACATTGTGTGCATGCAGGCAGAACAAAGCCCCATGGAAACCAGTCCATTAAGGTTTTTGCTGGGTTTGCAGCACACAGATCGGCCGCGCTTCGGATCAAGAGCTGAACTGGCCCTGCACAGACTCAGGTCTGAGGCAGTTTGTGTATTACACGACCACAAGTGTGCAAATAAGGATGAAGTATCTTGATTCCAAACCCAGCTCATTTTCAGAAGTGAATCCTCACTCTCAAAAGGCACAGAAGCAAAGTTTAAAACACACGTGAATCCCAGCCAAATCACATTCCTCTTAATCATATTCCTGAAGTTTCGGCTACACAGAAATCAAACAATGAGTTTTAGCTCAAACTCAGAGCCAGCAAGCTCTTGACAGAACATCCCAGTAAAAAGCATTATCATCTGGCACATGCAACGATGCTCAAATCTTCATGATCCTACAACAGTTCCTCAACTTGAACACAGCAGGCACTCGTGGAGATAAAACAATCCAGACCAAGTTCAACATGTAACCCCAAGTCAATAAGCCCTCCTCAGAGTATAAGGAATAGCAATGCACTAAAGGCACTCAGTGAGACAAGGGGAAAAAAAAAAAAAGAGATGACTGCAATACATGCAGTTCAAGTAATTCTAGAAGTCAGCTGAAAATCCCACAATAGGTTGCTTTTTAAGCAGCAATGCCAATATTGCTTTAAAAACAACCCAATGAATAGTAATGAGAAGTATTGTTTAATCTTCACTCACTTGAGGGAATGGTTCTGCTGATGCTAGTAGTACATTTTCTGGTTTTAAATCACAGTGCACAATATTCTTGAAGTGTAAATTCCTCAAAGCAACAAGTATCTACAAAACAAAAGAACACTTTCAGAATATATTCAAGCAATATATTCAGAAGTGTCAAAAGACACACAGACTAACCAATACAGCAATTTCTATCCTCAAGAACTACAGCAAGAGTCCTCAAGAACTAACCCATATATACTGTGTAAGTACTGTTTTTCCAGCTTACCAATACTTGAAAACAAGGGGGTTTATTTTCCCCAATCCATTTTCCCCCCCTCCTCCTCTGTCTTTTTGAATGCTTACTCTTTTGACATTCATTTTTAGATGTCCATAATGTTATGTCTTGGGAAAGAAGGGCCAAAAAAATTAACATAAGAAACATTCAAAGTTCTTTTCTTGTTTATTCAGCTTTCTTTAGATGTGTAGCTCTCTCTGCTCTCTTCTGAATAACAATACAGAAAACCCCTTCTCCAAATTCTCATCTTATAATTACAAAACCCAATCTAGCCTTTCCCCTCAAAGCAGAGGAACTGACTGCTCACCTGAGTGACCATGAACTTAGTTATTCGTTCTGGAAGTCGACTTTTCTCACTGGAAAGAATCATCTCTAGCATATCCCCATGCAGCTTTTCCATCACAACAAAGACTCGTTCTGGGGTTTCAAACATACATTCCAGGTTCACAATCCCAGGGTGGTGCAAATTCTAGAACAAAGTAGCATAGGTACATCACTAAAATAAAACAGTATGAAATAGCCTGAATTACACAGAAATGCTGACCACAAAACAAAAAATAAAACCAAAACCCAGTTAAGTAGATACAGGAGAAAAAAAAATCTGAGGAAAGAAACTAGCTTGAAACAAATGTCAACCCATGAAACATGCCAACTACTAAGGATAACTTGTTTAATACAACTTAGCTCACATGATTAATTTTACAGTTGATGCATGCTCTTTACTCAAGTTACTGAGTGTAAGAATAATACTCAAAAATACTCAAAGATTGAGGAGCCAGTAGTGGAAAATAGCAGAAAATAATACTGAGGGAGTCAACATGGAGTCAAAGTACATGGCTTTAGTGGGACCCCCTACAGTGGGGTAGATAACACCCCCAAGTTATCAACTCCACCAAGTACTCAGGAGTTCCTGCTTTTATAAGATTCCCTCTTCCAAAAGTACTCAGAAATCACACATTTAAATTTAAAAAATCAATTCAGAAAACTTAGACACAATACAAAATCTCATTAATGGTCTATTTAAGACTGAACTCCAACATGATTCCAAAACGCTTTTATACCTGGAGAATGGCTACTTCATTACGAAGCTGACTTTCCTGTTTAGTTGGAAACCTCATCTTGTCAATGACTTTGATAGCCACATCTCTTCCAGTCTTCCTATGTTTTCCTAAACAGAAAGTCAGTGTCAGCTATCAAGAGGTAGAAGCAATTCATAGCTATTAACATTACAGCAGAATTTCCTTTTTGAAGAAATCAGTATATTCTGTCAGGTGTACAATATTACCATATTTATATTTAGCATTGCAAATGGTATATGAGTAAAAGAAGTGATCAACCTCCACAGGAATTCTGTAGTTTAAACTTAAACCAGTTACCACTCTGCTGTCAGGTACACATACACTGACATTAGATGTACTGGGTGAAGTTTTTGCTTGTGCAAGGGACTTGCACATGAGCAAGTAATAACTGCTCCACAGAATATTGCCTCTCCTGCAAAATCAACAACAACTCAAGGCCAAAGTGAAAACAGATCTACACACCCATTGTAGTGGTTTCATACTTTCATGGGCTCCATGTGCACAGGAAATTACACACCTAATACTCTTTGGGAACATGAGAACAATTAGGTACCCCAAAGAACAGCAACACATTTAACACCTGAGGCAGTCTGCTGAGATCAAAAAGCTCTAAAAGGTTGTGGTAAGAAAGAAAATGTGGTAAGAAAAACACTATGCTGACAGCACCACATATTATTCCTTGCTGCAACCTGCATCAGCTCCATGAGAAGCATTCTGCAATACACAGCGAGGCTGTGTCCAGGGCTAAGTGAGGAGCTGTTCATGCTTGCCCAGCTTCTTCACAGCTGCACAACTGGTTCCCTTCAGTCACATCAGAGAGGTTAATGGGATCACACACTGCAAGGCCTGGGCAATCTGAGACATTTAGTACTAAACTATGACAGAACAGTAAGTCTGCACCAAAGAAAAGTGTCATTGCCCACTCAGTGAAGGGTTTGGAAGCCATTTTAGGAGAAGAGGTGACACACACAGCTACAGCGCAAGTGGCACAGAAGGTTCTACCAGCACTGATGTGGGGAGCCCAGCCACACCTCGGCCGCCAGCCAGCCTCTCCTGCTGCCCCCTGGTCGGCACTGGGGCCAGGGCACAGGAACTGCTCCACAGCTGCTCTCTCTGCCAAGCAACTACTGCACCTGCCTTTAACATCATCATGAATAAGGGGCTTAACTCCACCAGATAAAGGAAATTATATTGAAATTAGCACAAATACAGTCAATTACAAACTAGATGCAAAACACAGAAGGGAAATACTAGATTGCTAAAGCAGGTAAAGCAAACCAATCCATCTAACAAAACACCTAACTATATAAGCTGGACTACAGCTAAAACTTGCCCATGAAGAGTAACAGACAAGCAGTTTGAAAATTCCTTTTGTTAAACAAAACACAGCCAGCCAGTTTTCAGTGCAAGTTTTACATCAGCAAGAAAATGTCAAGAGTAGTTTTTCCTGTCTCCCTTTTTTCAGATCTTTCAAACTAATTAAAGTTTGAAAGGAAAAGCAGAGGGAAACTGTTCTCACTGATACAGGGAGTTGGATATCTATATCCTATAACTTTTGATTTGCAATTTTGAAAACGTTTGTCAAGAATAGGGGACACAAAAAATGCAACAAAAAATAAAAACCCAATCCAAACCCCACAACAATGAAAGCAACTTAATTTTTCCATTAATTGTTACCATTATTTCAGTATGACTACACAGGTGCAGGTAAGCCAATATCCGAAGTTACCAGGTCTAGCCCCTCCAAACACCAGCAACAATTAAGCAGTGTGTAGAGCCAGAAAAACCATAGTCTTTTATACTGTCCTCTCATACTCTTTCAGCTTGTGATTTTATATTAAGAAGTAAGCATATCTGATATATTTAAGCTCTTATTCAGTAAAAAAAAAAAAAAAAAAAAATCAATGAAAGTTTTTTGTGTTTACTACACTTACAAGCACTTGTAAGTACTGAATCATGCAAAACATCAAGCTGAGATTTATCTACAAGGCAATTTAGGAAAAATGAAACCCAGTCATTAAAATAAGTGTCTGCATTTGTTAATTTCTATTCATAAGAGAGGGAGGATATTTTGATTCACACTAGGCTTTAAGAAATGCAGAGGGGGCAAAAAACCTGATCTCTTTCAAGAGTGATGTAAAACCAGACCAAACTGTATTTCCACCAAGCAGTTTAGAAGTAATAAAGTATCTAACTACACAATTGGCAAACAGAAAAATCAAAGCCACAACACTTCCTGATTAGAAAGAAAATGTGACAGAAGCAGAAAGATTACCACTTGTAAATCATTACTTATGACTTTTTCTCTCTTTCCAGATTTATGGTCTGTGGTTTTCTCAACACTTGAGATATAACACGAGATTAAAAAAAAAAAAAAAAAAAAAAGAGATAGAAACAGAGTTCATATGCATTTCTAGTATTTCTCTTTTTTGTGATGACATATTAAAAACAAGTTATATGCTGCAACAGAAGGTTTTAAAAACTAGGTGATAATACTAGACTTGAAACCTAGGACTAACACGCTTTGCAAAGAATACCTCTTTCTACTTTGCCCTGCTGACAGAAATTTGTTTGCATCAAGTATGTCAATAACATGTTTGCATCCATATTGTCAAACCACAAACTATGTGTTTTTCTAATTGCTTTTGGCCACATCTCTAAGGTGTAATTCAAAACAGGTATAACTGACAGCAAATATATGACTTCTAATACTGTAAAGCACAGTGTTAGAATTTGCAATTTAAAAAAATCATAAAGCATGGTCAAATTGGATTGCTTTGTATTTAACTGTGGCCAAAACAAAAATGCATATTCTAAACTGATTCAAAACAAACAAAATGCATATTCAAAACTGTAAATGCAAGAATTTATTTGTAAGAAATACTGTACATAGAATTGCAGAACCACGCAGCAAAGTAATCTAAACATAACTTTTAACATTATTAACTTCACCTAGACATTCTAGATACAGCTAAGTAAGTATGAAAAGGATATTATCAAGCAGACATTCTACCTTAATAAATGCATAATGGAACATAATGCAATTTACCTCCATATACAATACCAAACTGACCAGAACCCAGCACTTCATCAGCAAATATTTGGTACACAGAGCTGATATCCTAATGCATGAAAAAAAAGAAATCACAAATATCAGGAGTCATTAAAATGTTCAGGACCACATTAGGTATTACTGGCTAGGCTGTAATTTTATCTGGCATTAATCAAAATCTGTAAAAGGTACCGTAATTACACTGAGGAGTGAGAAAACACGACAAACTTTTCCTGAAGAGGATCCACTGAGCTGCATCAAAAGCAGGGACACACATTCATAAAAACTAACAGCCCTGGCAGGTGAGTAGGTAACTTCCTACACATAACATGGACTTCTTTACCTAAGTGCTCTGGGGCTGCTTTCTCATCCAGACACTGCTACTACCAATTACTTTGTAATACTCAGTCAATAAACATCACTGTAATACAATGCACATGACTCACCACATTCTCCTGGACCTGGCAATTTGAAACAGAGATGCTTAGAGACAATTCTTCTGCAATAAAGAAGATAAAGCTAAGTTAGTAAATAAAAAGGGCAGACTTTTTCTAAAAAGAGTGGAAAAAAGAAAATCAACCAAAAACCCTTTACTGACTTCTAAGCCAGAATCGGTGAAATGATTTTTAGTTGCAGAAACTTCATACTCTGGAACTCATTAGATAAATAACCCTGGAAGTTTTATTGGGACTATTTGTCTTTTTTTGTCCTATTCCTGATTACAAAAACAGTAGAGCAATACAAGTGTGTACACAATAGACAGCTGGAGAACCAAAAGCAATAGTAATTGTACCATAGTTCGTTAAGTGAATAACGATTTCTGGTAACAATAAAGAAAAATACAGGCAAGAGGAGCAGGCAGACCCCTCATAATCAAATGAATGTGGCTTCTTATCTTCTGTGGCACCAAGATATACAGAATAAATGCATAAGAAAAGGAAACAAATCAAAGAAACCAAATAACAGAATAACTGATAATTAAAAAGGCAATAAAGCCCATAAGATTTTAAAAAAATCCTTGTTTCATGGATAAACTATATAAGCAAATCAATCCTTGGAACATAAGGGCACATTCAGGAAGTGTAATTTCCAAGTAAACATATCAGATAAAGAATTCTCCAGTCTGCAGCAGGCATTGACATGGATTTTTCATCACAGGAATAACACTGATGCACAGGCAAGAAGAGATAAACCAAGGAAGGCAGGAAATACCCTTCTCTTTTGACTTCCACAAAGTAAAGCATCTCAGAGTAGCAGACATCTGCCATTTGGAGTCTGTCTCTCTGAAGGCATTCCAGACCCAACTGGATGTGTTCGTGTGTAACCTGGACCCTGACTTGTCAGTGGGGCTGGACTGGATGATCGCCAGAGGTCCTTCCAACCCTAACAATTCTGTGATATTATGTTAACTTAAAGAACAAAAAGAAGTAACTCATCTACAATGTAGCTAGAAAACACACTATAAACTTATTAGCAGTTCAAAAAGAGCCTTTATCATCCTAAAGAGAATTTAGAGAAAAAAAGATGTCTGATTTTTGCCACTTGTGCTTTATCCCAAAGAACTTTACAGAGAGAAGACAGGGACAATTACTAATTCTCAAAGACACCCTGAAGTCTGCATCTGAAATATGAACTCTGAGTCAGTACTTAAGTAACCATACAGAACACAAGGGAAAACAAAGAAGTTTGAAAAAAAAATTCCTAAGGTCAAAAAACTGCTTCAAGGTAACTAGAAAATAAAGATACAGTTTTTGAAAATGTTTAACAGAATACACTGAACTCTTGTCCACAGATGGCTACAGAATAAGAAATTATTCAGAGGTAAAGAGTGAGTTATTCCTTCCAAATAAATCCATTTTTCTAGTGTCTGAAATGTGCAAGAATAAGGGCTAAAAAGCAGTCACTTCTAAAGAAGTTAGCAATGCCACAATTCCACAGGAATTCTACAGCAGGTAAACAGCTTACCTTCTCTCTCACTTTAGCTCAGAACCACCCCACAAAGAAACACCCCACCCCAAACACCAGGTACGTGGTTACAAAGGATTCTTTGCCATAGGTCAACTGGAAGGACATCCTCATTTCTAACTACCTCTGCCTTGTGGACACTTTGACACTACAAATTACCTGCTGCTGCAAGTATTTCAAGTGCTAGCAATATCTTCCTACTCCTTTTGGTCCTTTCATTTAAAAGCATGTATTTGAGACTTTTTTAAAATTAAAACCTAATTATCTTAAGGGCTCTTGAGATACAGTTCATGATTCACAAAGTGTAGGAAGAAGAGGGATGAAGAGACATTTTGTGGCCTTCTGAGAGTTTAAAAAGCAACCTGAGTTGTCTATAAGTATCTAAACAACACTCCCAGACTCACAGTAGTTTCTTATACTCCTACATATAATCCTAAACATACTAAATACTTCCTCTCAGTATCTACCACTGCAATTCTATTTCCTACCAATGTCAATGGAATGTAATTATTTATATCTGAAAAACAATTTGTTTTGGAAAAATCAAGTGTCTTTGCAAGTCTGTCAGCAACAGTAAGCCTTAGGTGCTAGAAAACAAAGAGTTTTGGTGTGTGTATGTGTATATATATATATATAAAAGAAAAAATTCCATATCAAAAGTGGCATTTTATGTGTGTACAAAGCCAGGTATGAGGTACCATCTCACAGGTATGCTTCTTCACTGTAATTACATACCAATGCCAGTACTGGCATTTCATAGTTTACTATTTTAGACCATTGCTGCATTTGCAGGAAGTGCCTTTACCTCAGAGCAGCATTTACATGCTCTTAACTGTTGCTGATGCAGAGTAGCCGATATCAGAAACAGAGAAACTGATCTCGGAATCTACTGCTAAAGAAAATTTTTCTGCAAGGAGATTAAAGAGTAGCTGGAATTTGAAATGAAACTAAAAAGTGAAAGCATAAATCTCAAAACAGAATGAGAATGAATGTTGTTGCAAGGAACAAGGAGATGTCTTAAAAGCAAGAAAACAATACATAAGTTTAGTGGAGCCTTGATAATGAATATAATCCTATGCCAGATGAAAAAAGGGAGGGAAGGTGCATAAAAATAAGAACAGGGTACTTTTTATAACTACCCACAGCTTCGGAAAAGTTTTTTACATCTCTGATGGTATTAACATAGCAACACTAACTCCATTTCTTCTCATTAGCTACTGACATTTCATAGGATTTTAAAAACATAACATATATAGGTACTAACATTGAAAAAATCCAAATTTGGCTCTTTCAAAGTGTATGCATATAATCTGAATATATTTATTTAGTTATGTATATTAGAAATATGTAATCTGTACTCTCTTTTTACATCTGCATGTGTTCTTAGTGGTCCCACAATAAAATTCTGCACTCTGCATTCATATTGTAAATCTGATTCTTTACTACTTTCTGCTACAAAGGATTAAAGGATTTGCCCACCCTCCACAAACCCGAGTCATTTTATAGAGACTCATGGCAAATGATAAACCCAATTCAGCAGATAACCGACAGACAGTACTTCACCCTAAATAAGCCCTGTTCCCAAAGGAATCACTACCACCAGCAGCTTCAGCACATGAACAAGAGCACCTCACTGCTTACTGTGATCTTTTCCTTGTCCTGCAGCAGTGCAAACGCTAGGCTGAGGGGTGACTGGCATCAAGGCCTGGCGGATGGCTTTCTCCCAGCTCTGAGCTACGTCAAGTCCCACTCCAGAGGCAGCAAGGACCGGACTGTGATGAGCGCTGCCATTGTTCTCGCCAACAAAGTACACCATCGTGTCAGTGATGATCTCAAAACAGTAGGGGTTGCTGCCCTGCACCACGTGTGAAAAATCTCGAGGCTGAGTCACCTGGAGAATTTCTGAAAGTGGAATCTCCTGAAGAAAGATATTAGAAATTAAAAAATGAAAATGCACATAATATTTTAATATGCTAACACCCATAACTGCAAGCGTTGCAAAGAAACCAAATTAAGTAAATAAAAAAAACAAAACAAACACCAAGCTTCATAAATAAAATTGAACTGTGCATGACCATTGAACACCCGGTGTTCTGAATATCTATATGCAAGCCTAGACAGACTTTCAGGCCCACCACAGTTCCCTCCATACAACTACTATTTTCTACTCAAACTACATTAATGTTCATCATGAGACACACCTCCACTACATGGGTAAGTGATGCACAAATAGAGAATGATCATTTTCCCCTTGCAGTTTATACAGCCTAGGCAGAGAAGAGCAGGTGGGGGAGAAAGTGAAACAGTAACATTAAGGAGAGGATGCAGCTAGTCAATAAGCACTGCTTTGTGCGTCAGAATCATTCTGGGTAAACAGACATTAGCATAATACAGACATTAGCAGATATTATCTGCATACAGATATTATCCTCTACCTGGTCAGTTTAAGACCATGGTACAAGAGTATTACAGAACAGATCTCATGGAAGAAATGGTTTCACGTTCACGCTAGGTGGAGGAGGACATTCCACATCCATGGGAAGGTGCAGGTGCATGTCACTTGCAAGAGCAGTGAACAGGCAGATGAACACCAGGCAGGCATTAGGAGGATAAAAGACAGCAGCTGATTGAGATGAAGAGCAAATAAATGTAAAGGCAAAAACTGTGAATTACTTTAACAGCAAAGACAAACAATCAGATCTAAGCAGTTAAAACAAGGGGTGCAAAGGGGCAAGTGAAAGGACTAAAAGCAGTGATGTAATGGAGCAACAAGCAAGGAACATATTTTACCAGCTGTGTTTTGAATGCACAGGGCAATACAAGTATCAGAGAGGTCTGAGAAGAGACTGCATTGGTCAAGATAGGGATGAAAAGGATCTGGGCAAGTTTAGCTGGGTGTACAGAGAAAAGGCTTGATCTTAGAGATGTTACAAAGGAAGAAGCTGCAAGATTTGGACCCCCACCTAAAGGCATAAGACAAGAAAGGGAAAAGTCCTGTTTACACATTCAAATGCATTTTCTGAATATTCCACCACCAAACACAACCCTACATTGACAATACACTACGCTTAAATTATATAAACATAAGGATATACAGTAAATTTTCCTATAAATCTTGCTTGAAACTTTCAGTTGTACGGTAAGGAGTAACTGAATTTGAGGAACATCGAAATAAAACACATAAGCATGCAAACTTTCAGTCACTACTCAGACAACACAAAAAATTCTAGCCTTCATTCAAATGGCGGCCAAAGAAATTCTCTGGTAATTGTGAGGAAAGCTTAATATGCCAGGTAATTCAGAAGAACAGTACATGCAAAAATGTAAGGAGAGACATACTCAAGGGAATTAGAGCAGGAGCTGCAAGCAACTTCTCAGAGTTAGTCTTGATCCTTCTCACTTACAGGCTTTGGGCAACAATTAACCTGGTCACAGTTTTGATTCAAAAAAGAGATGGGAAAATGGAGATAATACGTAAACTGCTCACAGCAGACTTCATATCTATAAAGCATTGAATAAATCAAGTGAAACAAAATTATTACGCATCATTAATTACCTTGTAATATTTTGTTCCAGATTCATTTTGAAATAGTGTGAGGCATTTGCTGTCCAGTCTCCAGTAATGTCTTTTTCTCTACAAAATGCACAGTACAATTACAGAAGGAATAAACCTTTCATATGGCTTTTGCTATCTCATTATTTAAATTAAAAATGCTTTCAATTACTGTGATAATCATTCAAAATTAATCTACAATAATCTTAGACTAAAGAAATGAAAAAATAAACTTTGGGAAAAAATACTTTGTCTTAATTGAAGAAGCTCAAAAATTATTTCCAAAAACTAGCAAATATCACTTACCTTACAGCAAAAGCAGTGACAACAGGAGTTACCTCATATAGGAAAAAAGAGTTACTAGACAGGCTTTACTCCAGGTGCATATTCGCACAAAATCTGAGTCATTCAAATTTAGTGACAACTGTGGGAGTCATGCTTTCTCCCTTCATGCCCTCATACCAATATTGCAAGGTTCAAGCACTGAGCAAGCCTAACAAGTCCTTAATTCTTCCATCAATATAGAGGCAAAACAGGCACATTAATGAGATTCAAATGAAAAAAAAAAAAAAAACAATTTAGAGGGAAAAAAAAATCAAGACACACTACATAGCCATTTGTTGGAAGTATCCACCAAAAAGAAATCTCCCTGACCAAAAAGTATCGTGGATTAACTGTAACTGTCTTATAATTTAAGCAGAAGAATATTCTTCAAAGCAAGAAGCTTTTAGAAAGCTACTACGGTTGTATGAATCAAAGTATCTGTAAGATACTTTCCTTGCACCACGCTCATATAGTTAGAAAACCACTTCCATTTTTCTGGGACAAAAACCAAGACCCTTAACCCTAACTTAGGATGACAAAGTTTGAAATATCATTCTATTATATTTCTATTTTATAAACTTTGTCATATTAAAAGCAAAGCTGCTTTTTTTTTTCCATATTTAAGCAGAGCTTAAATCACTTCACTCAGGGAGAAGCTAAATCAACCTATAGGAGTTAGACAAAGAAAACTAGATCAAAAATGGATTTAACTAAAAGGAGTTCCCAGAGAGCACTGGGACGATGGGTGAAACCAAAGGTGTAAACCTCTCATTTCAATATATATGCTCTTTATTAAATTGTGAATCAGGAAAGACTTTGGAGAGAGAAATTAAGGAAAAGGTTGGTAACTTACTCAGGGGTTCAAAATCTGCCCCATACCCTACTCTGAGAAAGGATGGGACCAAGGCTAGAAAAAGAGTAAAGATGATGACATAGAAAGTTCTCATTTTAAAGAATGAAACATCTTGTTATCAGGGAGCACAAGAAGCACGCAGATCGTGCTGTTAAAATGAACCTGTCTGGAACCGATAGGAAGCCCAGTTGTTTCAGGAATAGGAAACAGTCTGACACTGCTGAGAACGGAACGGTCAAGGGAAATAGCCGATGTTGTAATGCCCAATACGGAAGTCTCCTCCCATTAGGAACCTCTGTGAGATCTTGTTTGGCTGACTGTCCTTTGGGTCAGGATACTTCATCTGACTGGCCTTTTTAGTTGATGTCATCGAGGTAGCAGCCAGACTGACAGATGAAGAAAATCAAACTAAACTAAGTTGTTTCATCAGATCACTGTTCTAAGGGGAGGCTCAAAACAAAAAAAAAAGTCCATGGGAAAACATACTGGTTGTACTGAAAGTTTAAATCAGAGCTGAATACCAGGTCTGCCCTGAACAGTTCTGCTAGAACTATTCACCTCTGTCTGCTACCTGGCCTTAGTTTTTCCAGAGCCAGCTGATAATTGTGACTTTTACGTAGACTTGGCTGTTACCATATCTAAAATACACTAGATACTTATTCTGGATTGTGATAAATACATTTAGGTACTAAAAAATTGTACCTTAAAGAAATGGTTTTTAAGGTAGTTTCACAAAGATCACTTACAGCAGTCAGTTTAGCTGACAATCACAAAAAGTGAAAACACTACAGTATAGAGCTGCCTATTATCACCTTTCAAATTAATTTCTTCAGAACTTAAATAACTTTGCTTTTTTAAATTCTCTAGGCCTCCTCCAATCAGATGCCACAGAGATAAAGAATGCAAAAGTATTTCTGCTGCCTTTCATGAACAGTCTCAGTATGCTATAATGTTCTCCATGAGATCTGGGAACTTCTTAAATTCCTCATTTTCATTCATCTACCAAAAAACAAGAGGACTGATTCACTTCCTCCCATCAGACAATACTAAGGAACTCTGTTATTTTGCCTTGTCTTCCTCCTCAATACACAAAAATCAAGTAGCTTGCCTACTCAATTAAGGTAGCATTATTAGTAGCACTGGCAACAAACACCACAGTCTTTTTGGGGGATGCTTGCTTACCCAAGGACATACAGTCAAGCCACAACTCTTAGAGTGAATTGCTAGAGGAATTAAGAATTCCCATATCTACACATAACTATTTACACACACCTAGATCATTAGAATAATACTCTCAACCATTTCAGTACACAAAATACTCTTATGAATACCACCTTTTCACATAGAAAAGAACTGAACAGAAAAGAGACAAGTATTCTGTAGAAGAGAAAAAGAGAAAAGTATTCTGTAGAACAGAAAAAGAGAAAAGTATTTAGTTCAACTACTAAAGAGAAAGATGACACAAACAAATTATTCTAAGTTACTTTCTCAGGAAAGCTGAAATACTGCATATGCAATTCATTTGAGGCAATGTAGAGATGCTTTTCCTTCTTAAAGGGGAGAAGGAAAAGTACTGTTTAATCACCACATGAAGAATTTTGAATAAATTACACTTTCTGCCTGGAATCAGATTTCTTTATAATGAACATCACAGCTAAATTCTTTCAAATTATACTCTAATCAGAAATAAAATACACTAGTTTAGAGAAATAACTTAATTTAGGAAGAAACTGAAGTAACTGACCAGGTTGTCTCTGCTAGTATAGTGGACCATCCATCCTTCTTTCACCATTGTACTGCTCTTCCTCTTGGTGTGTTTGATTGACTGTACAACTCGCATGAGAGGAATATTATTGCTTGTTGAAGGACTAAAAAGAAGATACAACAGTTTAATATGGAACAAGTTAAAATACAACAGTACTGCAATTATACTTGTTTTACGTATTTAGTCCACAATTTTCAGGAACAGACAACTTTGATGCATTTAGTCCATCATTTTCAGGAACAGACACTGTGGTTACAGTCCATAATTTTCAGGAACAGACACCTTTTCTTCCCATGCAGATTTAGTTGATGGATGAATTGGATAAGGCATCTGAGCTCCTACTAGGTGTCCTATGGCCAGTATTGCAGTACTTACGGAACAGAGAAGAAACACACTGGACTGAGGACATCTACAGAAATTATCCTCTTTCAAAACAATCTGCTGAGACCATTGGTCTTTTATGCCATTTTACACCACATAAATATAATTAACATCAGCATAACCATAATTTCTTCTTGTCTATGTAAGTTGATTATGCTGCTTCATAATATTGTGGTTAATAAAGGTCCCTATCAAAGCAAACTTTCAACTTAAGAAAACATAAACCAGAGTGTGTTAAATCACAGCTGTACTAGAAAATTCTATCAATGCTAAGGTATATTAACTGTCCTGCAGACAAAGGTTTGATAATCTCTAATATTCTGAGAGAGCCATTAATCAAACATACAGGTTTTAATAGCACTGAAAATGAAGCTAAACATCAAGGTGCCTGCCTACACCTAGGAGAGCTCTACATGTGGCTCTAACAGACACATCTGTCAACACACATTGTGAGGTGGTTCCAAAACAAAAAAAGTAAGGATGCTTTAACATGGCCTGTTGCACTACAGGATGTAGAACTGGCTACAGGATGCTGTCATGCCCAAAAACCTGAATTGCTTCAAATCCAATTAGAAATAAATGGAAAAATCCTACTTGGAGGTAGCTGTTGCTTCCCAGTCAGGAGATCCTTGAACTATGAATCACTGGGAGTTGGAAGGTATCATTATATGCTCTCCCTCACAAATTTGCTATTAAGCCCTGAGCTACAGTGATGTTTAGTTTGACCAAATACAACTGTGCTTATCTTAGCATCCTAAGTGTCATCCTAAAAAAATCAGGATGACACTACTCAGAATAATAGAGAAATAAAAAGATCAAATTTGATTTAAGGAACTATGTTAACAGTTATTGGATAAAAGACTTCAGAAACATCACTTTCAAGATAAATAAAGCCAACTATTGCATAACATGCATAGACTACAATGCCAATATTAAAATATCCCAACTAATGCTGTTTAAATCCACACAATATATAACAGCAACTAAATTAGACTCAAGTCATAGAGACCTTAACCACACATCAGCTTTGTTAAGCTCTAAGTTTTATCCTGCTTTAATAATCTGGTTGTATTTCTTCAATAGCTGTCATAGGATAACACTTTTTCCAATTAGAAGAGGCTATATTCTTTTAGTCTATTTATGTCTCAGATTTTCTTGAGATAGGAGAATTTTACAAAGTGTTTTCAAGCTAAAAAAAAAAAAAACACCCAAAGGGAAAATACACTTTCAGCAATAAAACTGGGCTAATTGGAAACGTTTTGCTCACAATATTGAGCAACACATATCCTGAGCAAAGAAATCCATCTTGTAACTTACCTGATTGTTTTAACAGCTTCCTCATCTTTGTCTGCATCAAGGTCAGATGGATCCATAAAAAAGATTTTGTCCTCTGGAGGAGAGGGCTCTTCAGTATCATCTAGAACTCTACTACCATCACTGTTCATTTCACTGCTATCAACTTCCATTGGCATATCCAAGTCCTGGCCTGGGCTAGCAGGTTCTGGAAACAACACAAGTCAGACATTATTTCACACATACAACTAAAAAAAAAAAATAAAATCCTCCAAAACTCAACTTTGTTTTTTTTAGTTAACACTTATGGAAATAAAAAATTACAATCACAATATACAAAATCTTCACACACTTGCTGTAAGATGCAGAGTATGCTAATGAACATTATCAAATTCATTTTGCTAAATGCCAAGGCAAGAGAGACCCAACAAAACACAAACCATTCTGAAAGAAAGAGTGAAAAGCCTAAATCTACACCTAAATCTCATTAAGTAATTCTGTTCCACAAGTAATCACGACAAAGTAACCTTTCAAAGGCTAGAGATGACCCAGAGAATTATTCCTGTGCAAATGAAATTCTCCATTAACAGCAACCCAGCTCTGCTCTCCCTGGTCTTGTAGTCCATAATAAGAAAAGTAAGAAAGAAAAGGGGAGCTGTGGAATTGCAGGAAAAGAGAAAAGCAGAACAGATCTTATTTACCTGTGATTTTTTGTAGGCAAAAATTTAGTGTTTTCAAAAGCTGTACAACTTGTACTGTGGAAAACTAAGAATTAAGACATAAAAATATGTTCTGTAATATGTCTGTAGCCTTTTTATGGTTGTTTTTTTGTTTGTTGGTTGGTTTGTGGGGGGTTGTTTTTGAGTTTGCTTTTTACCTGGGGTGAGTTCAATTAAGAATGGAAGAAAGAACAAAAAATAAATTGCTCTTTATGTCTTCAGTAGAATTACATGAAACCATAGTTCACAAACTCTGTGGCCTTTAGCACCTTAGCATCACAAGGGCAGTAAAACCAGGCTGCATCAACATCACGTTGCACATTGCTGTTCACAGCCACCAACCTCAAGATCCAGGAAAGAGCCTGGGAGCTGGAGAAGGTTAGCATGAATGGATGGGATCTATTGTGCAATGGCAACAGACCCTAGCACAGCTGTTGCCCAAGCCTCTGAATCAAGTTGTACTGTTTGATGCGATCTGCTCCACGTCATCAATTTTGTTCCACTAAAAAATGTGTGACAAGGCAACAGAGCCACAGAATGGCTGAAGTTGGAGGAGATTTTTAAAGGTCACCCGGTCCAACAACCCCCCCAAAGTTCATTTCTCCCGTCTGCTGAAGTCCCTCAGGATAGCAGCACAAACCCTCTGTCATATCAGCCAGTCCTCCCCGTCACCTGCAAAGCTGCTGAGGGTACCCTGCCCCATCAAGATCATTAATGAAGATGTTGAGCAGAACTGGACCCTTTGTTGGCCTCCTGGGTACACCAGGAGTTATTTGCCATTGATAATCACTCTCTAGGCCCCCCATTCAATCAGTTTTTAATCCCTATCTGCTCATCTAACTCATATTTCATCAGTTTAACACTGGTTTAAAACTTACAGAAATACTCTAAACATTCTTCCACAAAGTGGACATTCTGCACATTCCTCTTTCAATTCTGCAAGGACTATGCAGAAAGCAGTCCTACTTCATTGAGTTTTCCAGAAATTAGGGTGCAGTTCTTTCTTTGGGTTTGGCTTGGGGTTTTTCTTCTTTCTCTTTTATCTCAAACACCTCAGTTAACTCTGGTCAGTAAGATATGAGAAAGTCATAAAAAAATGGCATATGTATTCAGATATTAACATTTTAAAGTATGTATTTCACGGTGAAAAATGAGCAGACCAATCACAACAGATCTTCAAATTTTGTACATTGGGGTGGCATCTAGATTTTTCATTTCCATTAAGTAATCCCAAGAAAAGCATAGTGAACTTGCCAAGACTGATTTAAGTAAAATTTAAGTCACCAGAGTGTAAGTTTTACAGTGAATCTTTTTCATTTTAACTGAAAAAACTGGCAAGATAAATAAAAATATGTCAAATATTCAGAGATGAGAGAACTAAATACTAAGGTATTTAGTTTTCAGCCACAAAAGATCTCTCACTATTTGAAAGCATGTTTCTCATCTTACCTCCATTGAAAACAACCTCTCCAAGACAGTCTCGAGGTACTTTAGGTGCACAGCGTTTGTGACAGTTGAATCTGCAATCTAAAACAGCAGATAAATAAGCCCATGATATCAGAACCTGACTCCCACCCAGGCACTAACATTTATCATTCACTTCTTCCAACACTAACTTCAGTTCAGATTCATGCATTTGCATGTAGCTGAAGACAGCACCAATGAGGTCACCTCCAGGAGGAAATTAGCAATCTTGTCCTTATGTCACATGTTGATTTGTCCCACCACTATTTATTATGTCAGTACTTCCCCTTCCAGTACAAAATGGTTTGCTACTTCTGTAGCTTCTTCTGCAGCTATTTTTTCCCTCATGATGCAACCTCTCCCATTCTTTCATTTGTTCCACATCCTTTTTTCCATTGCTATATGATTTAACTGTCTCATCTCTAACATTTTTCCCCACCAGCCAACTAAGACTTGCAGCCATCAGAGTCTGATCACCCAACATCTATGATCACACAACTACATCAGGGCAAATATGTTCTGCAGTAAATCCTGAAGTCCGGTTCCTCTCTCATTCAGGTTACAGATTTGCCTGACTCCTCAGGCTCCATTTCTTGCTGACACAGGGCAGACAGAATAGTTATGCCCGGATTTGGCCTGACACAGGATGGAATCTCTGCTGGATGTGTGCCATTGCTGCACCCGAGGTATCAATGCAGCCCACTGAACCAAGTCCAGCACACAACATTACTGGTATGAACAGGAATTTCCTTTATTAGTCACATCCCTGTGATTTTCAACTCCATCAATACCATGAATTTCAAAACTCCCTACTGCCCCCACAATTGTTTTCATATTGGTAGTTTAACCTCTTTTTGCTATTCAAAACAAGCTAAATGTGTTTTTCTTTTAAGCCCAGACAAGAGAAAAACCATTATCTCTCCATTTTTAGTGGCAGAGGAGCCAAATTTTGGAGCAGAATACAATATTACTCAGCTTCTGAGTGCCTAAAAAGACGCTTCCTAGGAGACTCATTAACAGCATTTTACAGCCATGGCTTCAGTCCATATTATGAAATACAATTACTTCACTACTTTAGAGAAGGCTGCAAGAAACAGAGACATTTCAAATCCTGCCATGAAACTAGAAGACTGAATCTATCCTAAAAAATTAAACTATATTCAGAAACATTCCTGGGTACTGCCATGCAATTCTCTAGTCTAGTAAATAGCTACAAACATCTCCTAGCAAGCTTTTGGCCCACAGCATTAGCATAATCTCAAAGAGTTCCAAGGTCTAGCTCATAAACCAGAGCATCCTATGAAATTGCTCCAGGCAGTCTGCACAGAGCCACCCAGGCTGGGATGCTAAGAAAATTTGTTCATGAACACGGGTCATTCTGTCCCAGCTGACCTCAGTGTCCGGGAATGTTTCTGGACACATTTAATTTATTACCACAAATACAGCCTTAGCATCCCAAACATCATCCTTAGAGCCCAAATAGCAATGAATTAAATCAAGAAATCCAGGGCTCTTCCGGGTAATCAGAAACATAAAACTACTAAAACACCCCAAGCTTTGTGAATGTGCACAAGGAAGTTGGTGGGAAACCTTAAGAATCTGTAAGAAAAGTCAGTATGAAAAAAATTTGAACTGCTTGATATCAGTTCCTGGTATATTAAAAATAAGTATAGGATCTTACTGCATAAATGGAGGCCTATTAAGACACTTATTTCTGTCCTGCACACATATATGGCATTTCTCTAGGCTCGTTTTCCATGCATAAATGCTTACAACATGCATACAAATAATATTTTTATCCAGTGCCATTCAATTCCCTGAAACTGATGTGGTAGCCCCATTTGTTCAGCTGGATACAGTCATATGCTGTGTACGGCCAGAAGCATCTGTATGTTAAAATCACAAGGCATCTTTTTCAGGCTTCATTATTTTTGTATCATGTGTATCCAAGAGACACACTGACTGGAAAAAATATCAAAACCAGTTCAGGATGCAGACTTCAAACAGACTACAAAGACTGCAAATAACAACAGAAATGAAAAATAAAACTACTTCCTTACTCACATGCAACAGCACTATTACTAGTTAAAAAAAAAAAGTTAACACAGCTGTAAGCTTACAATATTTTCTCTCCTTCAATAAAGCAAACTGAAAATGTATTAAGTGACCAGTCTCAAAAAGCTGACCTTTGATAATCCCGTTTGACAAACTCACATGAGAGAAATGGAAACTCCTTTCCATATTAATATTTATGATTCATTACTAGACTTTTGTTTCCTGCAAAGCCCACAGATCTGCACTAACTAGTAATAAAATGCCAGAAGGAGATCACGTTAGAAAACCACATGGAAGAGCCTGAGAACTGAAGCCATGCATGTTAACATTTGCTACATAAAAACCATGCAAGTTCAGCACAGGCACCTATCTCCAAAAGGTAATAATCAGTATCCTGTACTAAAATACAATGAAAACTCAGATTCCTTAGTGATCAGTCTAAAATACAGATATTGAACAAAAGGAAGCATTTCCCATTTTTATTAATTCATAATTATCCTTCTAGAATTACAGTGTTTTCAATCTACACAATTAAATCTTATTTTTCAGAAAAATGTACAATGCACAGCTTACTACAATGAAAATGAGGGCTGCTGTGATCTTCTGAAAATTATGCCATTTTTCAAAACTTACATGTCCCTATTTTGCAGTATACAGCCTGTTGTGGTGTGTTGCAATATCCTGTTTTACCTTCTCCCTTCCCCCTCGCCCCTCGCTGAGTGTGCCCTGTCAATCAGGCTAACATACCAGCAAGGCGTCGTGTGATAGGTGTCCCTAGTACCTTGAGACCCTGCCCCTTCACCTGGTTGGTGACTCACCTGTCCCCTCCCCTTCCCCTGTCCTGAGCTTAAAATGTGAATGAGACCATGCGGCTTCATTCTGTTACCAGCAGTGGCCCAGTGCAGACGTATCTGTACTCATGGAATAAACATCTGGCTACCTTCTAGCAGAATCCGCTCCCTTCTTTTCTTCACCATCGCCAGAAGCTCTCTCCTGAGGAGAACGGAGTCCTGTCTTGTGCCCCGCTGCACTTTGCCGCCAGCCAAGGTACCTCTGGGGTTAAACACCACAGTGCTGCCTCTGGCCAAGCAGCGAAGGTCAGAACTGGCCTAGGCACCATCTAACTGGTTATATTGGGATACATATTCCAATATATTGGCGTCCCTGTGGGTGGCTCGACTCTGCAGCCCGAAAAAGGACTCGCAGTTCCTCAGAGAAGCTTCTGCCAGCCGTGCATCCAGCTGAAAGGAGCCTGGCTTCAAGACTCCCAGCTAGAGACTTTGGGAATACTCCCAGAAAAAGTTTCGTGGACTGTTCGGCGCCTTTGGAAAGCCCTGCTTCATTGTGGTGAACAGATTTTCCAGAGGGAGAAAAGGGCAGCCTCTCTTGCACCCAGAGAGAGGTCCTTTTCCGGTGGAGACCTGCCTGCCTGTACCCAGCCTACAGCTTCCATTTCACGTGAGTATCTCTGCTTTCGGTAGAGCAGAAGCTCAAAAACAGACTCTGCCGCGAGTTCTGTTCCTTTTTTGCCTTTGCATTTTGGCTGCGCAGCCCCACAGACGAGAATTCATAGCGTTCTAGTTTAGCTTTCCTGCTGCGTGTTTCACTGTTTTTTAGAATTCGCGCCGGAGCGGGATCGCTCTCTGCCCTTCCCCCCCCGGCTCAGCAGCGTGTTCAGACACGTGTTAGGAGACTCTCTTTCTCTTTGCGGGGGGGGGGGGGGGCTCTCTTTCCACGTGGCCGGGGGATCTGCGGGGTCGGGCGTGCTCTGCACACGCGGCGGGGGGGGGGGGGGCGTCCCGGTTTCGGCTGCCACGTGGCGTGGCTGCTGCCTCTGCTCCGCGGGGGGGTTGCATTCCACGGCGGGGGAGGCTTTGTTTCTGCCTCGGTTCGGCAGGGTGTGCCGGTTCGGCAGGGCGTGCCCTGCTGCTGCTGCCCGGGAATTTTAAAAGCAGTATATACAGCTGCATTGTGAAGCTTTTGTCTGCTCGTTATCGCTTTCTATCTGTGGTTTTTTTTAGAAATTGGTAGCTGATTTTAGCTTTGTTTTTGGTCAGGCGGGATTAAGTACTCTGCTTTTTTACATCTATCATGGGTTCCAAACTTAGCATTGTACAAAGGGGAGTGTATTATGATATTGTTAGCATTCTAATCAAGAGTAATGTGAAATTCTCTAAAGGAAAATTGAAACAGTTTATAAGATGGCTTTTTCTGCAGTTCCCAAACATTTCCCCTGAAGAAATCCACAATATTCAATTCTGGGATAAAGTTGGGAATGAATTGATAACCTTAGGACAATCTGGCAAATTACCCTCAGCTAAATTTGTGTTCTGGAGTTTACAAATTCGAACAGCATTGCTCAAACAAAAGGAAATGGAGAAAAAGCCAAATGTAAAGCCATGTGCCTCTGCTCTCCCTGTTCCTCCCTCTCCCTCTAAAACCCCTGTTAGCTTTTCGGAGAGCAGTGATGTCCAAAATGGCCCCCAGTCCCTAGGGGGTGCACAAGATGGTGGGTGCCACGTGGCATCTTCCCAAACCTGGTCTTCTTCTTCCCAAAATCCTCTTAAGCATCCCAAAATTCCTGCCCCATCCCCCTCTCCTCCTGTTCCTCGTGACACCTTCCCCCCTCCCCCCGCCTTTCCTGCAGTACCCTCAGCTCCGCCCCTCTACTCCTGCCAGGGGGCGGCTGCTGACGTGATGTCACCAGGTGACCCCGCCCTCTGTTCCCACGGTATCCCCGCCCCCTGCCAGCCCCTTGACCCCGCCCCTTGTTCCCACGGTTTCCCCGCCCCTTGCCGGCTCCCTGTCCCCGCCCCTCCCCGGGTTCCCACGGTGGGGACACACCCACTGCCTGTCCCCAAACCTGTAGCTGTGATCCCAATGCTTCTGATTTAAGGGATACAGAGCAGGAGACAGCAGACCCAATGCATGGTGCCATGTTGTCACTGGCCCCTGTTACGTTTCAGCCTGCAGCTCAAGCTGGAGCAGCCCCAACTGCCAATTGGAGTTCTTTTGGACGACAATTGATTAAAGAGATCTGTAAATCTCATAAAGAATATGGTCAACACAGTCCATATTTCCGTGGCCTTTTAAATTCTGAATTAAGTAGGACTATTGTGGTTCCACATGATTTAAAACAATTGTTTTCATGTCTCATGACATCCACGGAATTCAAATTATGGGAATCAGCATTGAAACAACTGCTAAAAGATGCTCTCCCAAGCTTACAGGCTGATCCAAACACAGCAAAAGACAACAATGGTAACCTTATTACTATTGACCACCTCTGTGGTGAGGGTCAATGGTCTTCTCCCTCAGTCCAAGCTGCTGCAATTCCTGCAGAAACACTTGAGAAAGTAAAGGAAGCAGCTGAAAAGGCATTCTTTTCCCTCCAACCTGAGGGGCCTTTTGAGCCCTATAGTAAAATCAAACAACTACCATCAGAGCCTTTTGTGAAATTTGTAGAAAGGCTAACTAGAGCCATTGAAATACAAGTTAAAAAGGAAAATGCAAGGGAAGCAATTTTAGAAGAAATAGCGTTTACAAATGCAAATGAACAGTGTCGAGCAGCAATCCTGAGCCTTCCTATGGAACCTTCCCCTACATTAAAAGATATGCTTCTAGTCTGTAACAGGAAAGTGCCTCTGATGACTGTAGCTGAAGACACCAGACCAAGGCTGCTGCCAAGACCACCTCAGCGTGTTGCTGTTGCCAGCCCTGCACCTTCTCCCTCAGCACAGCAGTACCCTGGGCAGCAGCGGAGACCGGCAATGGTTGAGCTCACTAAACCATGCCTGCTTTGTAATAAGCTAGGGCACTGGAGTAACCAGTGCCCCCTGAAAAGGGAATTTGATGAATTTAAAAATAGCAGGGGAGGAGAACTGCAAGCCCTCCCTGGGGTCAACAACAAAAAAACGAAGAATAAAGCGCCAGCCTGCCAGGCGTGCAGACATAAAAGGAGCAGGCCAAGAGAATAAGGGTAGTAAAATAAATCAAGCGCGCGATAATATTAACATTTGTGTAAGTGAAGCAGGTGCTTCAAAGACCAAGTCCGCTAGTCCACTGTTAAATGTGAAACAAAATAACCTTTGTTATGATTTAAGTGATTCTGTATTAACCGCATCTTCTGTCAATGAGCCTTACAGGTTGCAGCTGACAGAGTCACTCCACCTGAAGGACACTGACTGGCATTTTGTCTCTGTAAATCCTGAACAGAAGGGTACTTGGAACCAAATTCGTTGTAAGTACATCATCACTGGGGACAAAAACACACCACAAGAGATCGAAATTGCTCCGGGACTGACAACATCAGATCCCAAGCAATTTGTTCTCAGCCTGCACTGTTTCCACCCACCCCTGTTTCTTCCCAAGGGACAAATTGTTGCTCAAGCTATCCCTGTGCCATCTTTACCTGAAAATGTCGATAAACAAGGGCCCACAGTCGCCCGGGTCCAAGTTATTGGGACAGATAAACCCAAATTGTGGTGCAATGTCAGTGGGGGTGGGGAGTCTAAACGCATTGAAATGCTTGTAGACACAGGTGCAGACTGCACAGTGATTCCAGTACAAGACTGGCCAGCACACTGGCCTTTACAAAATGTTGCTGGTCACTTTCGAGGCGTAGGAGGTCTGCAATTGGCAAGGCAATCCAAAAGCATTATTCAATTCGAGGGTCCAAACGGACAATTGGCAAATATCCGTCCATTTGTGTTAGATTATTCAGAACCTTTGTTAGGGAGAGATTTAATGGCCCAGTGGGGTGTCACAATTAATATTCCAGACTCTCCACAGCATTTTTGTGCAGCAGTCATTAAACAACAGCGCCCCGCTCAAAAACTTAAGTGGAAAACAGACGAACCAGTTGATGTGAAACAGTGGCCACTCAGTAAACAAAAAATAAAAGTGCTTGAAGAACTAGTACAAGAGCAACTAAGAAAGGGCCACATTGTGGAGACCATGTCCCCATGGAACTCTCCAGTGTTTGTCATCCAAAAAGCTGACAAAAAGAGGTGGCGACTTCTCTGTGACCTCCGACAAATTAATAATGTAATTGAAGATATGGGTTCTCCCCAGCCTGGTATGCCATCCCCAACAATGCTTCCTCAAGATTGGAAATTAGCTGTTATTGATATTAAAGATTGTTTTTTCCAAATCCCATTGCACCCTGACGATGCACCGCGTTTGGCATTCTCTGTCCCTTCTATCAATTCAGAAGCTCCTATGAAAAGGTACCATTGGACCGTTCTTCCTCAGGGCCTAAAGGTATCTCCAGCTATCTGCCAGTGGTATGTCTCTTCCCTGCTTTCCCCAGTTCGTGCAGCCGCAGAGAAGGCCATCATCTACCATTATATGGATGATATCCTTGTGTGTGCCCCCAATGATGATTTACTAACACATGCGCTTGACCTAACGATCGATGCATTGATTGTTGCAGGGTTCGAGCTCCAGGAACAGAAAATTCAAAAGATGCCACCTTGGAAGTATTTGGGCTTAGAAATTGGAAATAGGACCATTGTTCCTCAAAAACTAGAAATCAATCCAAGGATCAAGACCCTTGCAGATGTCCACAAGTTGTGTGGGTCTTTGAATTGGGTAAGACCATGGCTTGGTCTGACTAATGAAGACCTTGCCCCTCTTTTCAATTTACTGAAAGGGGGAGAGGACCCAGGTGCTCCTAGGTCTATTACCCCAGAGGCACGGAAAGCTCTAGAAAAGGTTCAGATTGCAATGTCCACAAGACAGGCCCACCGATGCCGGCCTGATCTGCCATTCAAATTTATCATCCTAGGTAAGTTGCCACACCTCCATGGAATTATTTTCCAGTGGGAGGAAAAACAAACACCTAAGGCAAAGGACACACCAAAAAAGGACCGGGACCAGAGGGACTCTCTCTTGATCATAGAATGGGTTTTCCTCAGTCACAAAAGGTCCAAGAGGCTGACAAAGCCTCAGGAGCTGATAGCAGAACTGATCCGGAAAGCAAGGACCCGGATCAGGGAGTTAGCAGGATGTGATTTTAAGTGCATTCACATTCCAGTTGAGTTAAAATCAGGTCAAAATACTATGAAAATACTGGAACAATTGTTTCAAGAAAATGAAGTGTTGCAGTTTGCTCTGGATTCCTACTCAGGACAATTTTCGGTAGCACGGCCCGCTTGCAAATTGTTTGAACAAGATGTTCAATTTACTTTAAAATTAAGAACTGCTCTAAGTAGGAGACCTTTAAAAAGGGCTCTGACTGTCTTTACAGATGCGTCCGGGAGGTCCCACAAGTCTGTTATGACTTGGAAAGATCCTCAAACCCAGCAGTGGGAGACGGACATTGCTGAGGTGGAAGGTTCACCTCAGGTTGCTGAATTGGCTGCAGTTGTTAGGGCTTTTGAAAGGTTCTCAGAACCATTTAATCTGATTACAGACTCTGCATACGTGGCAGGAGTAGTATCCAGAGCAGATCAAGCAA
Source organism: Zonotrichia leucophrys gambelii (assembly GCF_028769735.1). Taxonomy (NCBI): domain Eukaryota; kingdom Metazoa; phylum Chordata; class Aves; order Passeriformes; family Passerellidae; genus Zonotrichia; species Zonotrichia leucophrys. The sequence goes on from NC_088172.1 coordinate 72,632,605, forward strand.
TACTGCAAGATGTATCTAACATTGCACTTTTTGAATTGCTTTCCAAACTGGTAAAGTTAGTCACTCACCGAGAGCAACCCTTTTATGTGATGCATGTCAGGTCACACACTGACTTGCCAGGGTTTATTGCTGAAGGCAACAGAAGGGCAGATGCTCTTGCTGCGCCTGCAGTGATGGCCACTCTCCCAAATGTTTTTGAACAGGCAAAAATCAGCCACCAGCTTTTCCACCAAAATGCACCTGGCCTGGTTCGCCAGTTTAACATCGCTCGAGAACAGGCCAAAGCGATTGTGGCCACGTGCCCAAATTGCCAACAACATGCACTCCCTACAGTGAGTACGGGAGCAAACCCAAGGGGACTGAACAGTTGTGAACTGTGGCAAACAGATGTAACACACATACAGGCTTTTGGACGGCAGAAATATGTTCATGTTAGTGTAGATACCTTTTCTGGAGCGGTCTATGCTTCTGCCCACACAGGAGAATCATCTATTGATGCTATTAAACACCTCTTACAGGCTTTTTCTTTCATGGGCATCCCCAAGGAGCTGAAAACTGATAATGGGCCTGCTTATAAATCCAAGGAATTCGGGAGCTTCCTGCAGCAATGGGGAGTAGAGCACAAAACTGGCATCCCCTACTCCCCTACAGGTCAAGCCATTGTAGAAAGAACTCACCGTGATATTAAAAGGGTCCTGGACCAGCAACAACAGGTTCTGAAGGTAGAACCTCCCCACATCCGGTTATCCAGGGCGCTATTCACAATAAATTTTCTGAATTGTTCTTTTGACAGCCTGAACCCTCCCATCCTACGCCACTTTGGGGGGAACAGTCACAGGTTGATGAAAGAAAAACCTCCAGTTTTAGTAAAGGACCCTGAGACTTGGAAAATGGTGGGACCTTACAAATTGGTTACTTGGGGACGTGGATACGCCTGTGTGTCCACCCCCTCTGGTTTAAGGTGGGTTCCTTCCGAATGGGTAAAGCCCTATGTTCCCAAAGTCTCAGAGAAATCTGCAGAAGCACCCCAGGTTGCTCACGCTGCCTGGAGAAGAAAACGCCGCGCACGTTCTCTGGAGGAAATTCCATTTAAGCCTCCTATCTGGAATAGTTTGTAATATATGTTTGTCTCAAGTTTTTGTACCAGTTTAGATCCCACTGTTCGTGTGTAGCCTCGAGACGTCATGAGACCGAGCCTGCTTCTCGTCCTACTCGTGATCATCCCACCTGCAATCTCCTACATAGTACCGCAGCCCAAACCACGTATGGACTACCTTGACAAAGGCTCTCAGACATCAACAGAGAAACTGACAACGAGCTGAATGGACTTTTCAATGGCTGGGGACTCTCGGGCTGGTTAGGATCTATTCTGAAAACTGTAATTTTAGTGCTGTTTATTTTAGTTGTAGTTATTGTAGTTTTTAGCATTGTTTTTGGAGTAATCAGACGCATGGTTCTCAAGTTAATCTCAAACTCATCTCCCCCTCCTGAAGTCTACCATTTGGAAGCCCTCAGTGCTCCAGTGGATGACCTGGAAGCCTCAGTAGAATCATTCTGCACCATAAACACAGCCCTCTTCTTTTTAAACAAAACTAGGGGGAGATGTTGTGGTGTGTTGCAATATCCTGTTTTACCTTCTCCCTTCCCCCTCGCCCCTCGCTGAGTGTGCCCTGTCAATCAGGCTAACATACCAGCAAGGCGTCGTGTGATAGGTGTCCCTAGTACCTTGAGACCCTGCCCCTTCACCTGGTTGGTGACTCACCTGTCCCCTCCCCTTCCCCTGTCCTGAGCTTAAAATGTGAATGAGACCATGCGGCTTCATTCTGTTACCAGCAGTGGCCCAGTGCAGACATATCTGTACTCATGGAATAAACATCTGGCTACCTTCTAGCAGAATCCATTCCCTTTCTCTCCACCATCGCCAGAAGCTCTCTCCTGAGGAGAACGGAGTCCTGTCTTGTGCCCCGCTGCACTTTGCCGCCAGCCAAGGTACCTCTGGGGTTAAACACCACAGTGCTGCCTCTGGCCAAGCAGCGAAGGTCAGAACTGGCCTAGGCACCATCTAACTGGTTATATTGGGATACAACAGCCACCTAAGTTGCAAACAGTTTTAAATACAAGACCTTTACCGAAATGTACTGCTGCAGCAGTAAATGCAAGGTTTACCTTTACACTGCATTCCTTGGCGAAACAGGCCCTTCAGCAGCCGTTTGCAGTACTGGCAGATGGTGGGACGGGTGTAAGAGTGAACAGCAAAGGTGTGTGGGACCTTCACTCTGCACAGCACCATCTTATCCATCCAGATGGGGCGGCCACTCCAAGAGGGAATCCTCTTACTAGGCTCTGGGCAGCAACGCTGCAATAAAGAAGGAATACATTATTTGCACCAGAACAGTTCTACTGCCATGACTACCTTGAAAAGTCACAGCAGTCAGGTGAACTGGAAAAAGGCAAAAACTGCACCCACTTTTAAAAAGAGCAGAACGGACAACCTTGGGAACCACTGACCTTTCAGGCTCCCCTCTGTTCTGGGAAGATCACAGAGATCCTACTAGGAGCTATGCTAAGCACATGAAGGGAGGAAGTGATTTAGGACAGCCAGCAGCCTTCCATGATGGAGTGACTCCATCTCAGTGGACAATAAAAGGGCTATAGGTGTCATTTATCTGGAATTCTGTAAAGCCTTTGACACGGTCACCACAACATCCTTCACTCTAAAGTGGAGAGATGGATTCAATGGGCAGACCTTTAGAAGAATAAGGAATTGACTAAATGGTCACATCCAGAGGGGAGTGGTCAATGTCTCAGTGTCCTGACAGACATCAGTGACAAGTGGTGTCCCTCAGGGCTGACACTGGGACCAGAGCTATTAAATGTCTTCATCAATGACAGACAGTGGGAGTGAGTGCACCCTCAGCATGTTTGCGGATGCCACCCAGCTGGCACACTGCAGGGATGTGATGCCATCCAGCAGGACCTGCATAAGCTTGAGAAGTGGGCCCATGTGAAACTTGTGCGGCTCAACAAGGCCAAGTGCTGGCACTGCGCCTGGGTTGGGTCACCTCCCTGTATCAACACAGGCTGGGGACTGGTGTCAGCCCTGCTGGGAAGGACTTGGGGGTCCTGGTGGATGAAAAAAATGTCAGTGGGGCTGTAAGGGAGGTGTTGGCTCCAAAAGCGACCAGACAAGAAAGCAACCTGGCCAAAAGCTTTAAGAGGGCATTCTGGTATTGTAAAACAAAACCATGAAAATACCAGATGGAAAAGCCTTACAGAAAGCAGGAAGTTATGTATGAACCTTTATTTCCACAGAAGATAAAATGCTAGAAATTCACTCACAACATTCATTTTTTGAGCAACCTGACAAGGTGCAGAGAGCACATACAAGCCTCCATATAGAAGGTAAAACAGAAAGCACTGGGGGCAGGCAGACCAAATTGCAATCACTACCTCAAACTATTAGTTTTTAGAAGCAAGGTATAGCATGCTGGATAACTTACTAAATTAGGCAAAACTGTTTAGAAGATATAAAAATTATTTAGAAAATAAACCTCCTCAAAAAAATTTTTGAAATTAAGTTAAAAAAAACCCTTCAATTAAAACAGAAGAAGAATTGAGTAAAATTAAGATGTATCAAAAAAGTACTAAACATGCACACAGAAATCATAAAATTAAATTATGTGATAAATGCTTACAATTCTATGTTCACTGAATGAATCTTACCAGTAGTCATAAACATCAAAATAAATATTTTTCATTACTCAAGACTAAGTTTTTATAGCCTCTAGCTAAAAAAAATAATGTTCTTGACGTAGACTATATGATTTGTAATTTAAATTGTGGTAAGAATAGTTATAGTGTAAAGTAACAGATTACCAGAAAAGCCTAAGGCACAAACAAATGGATCTAATCCTTACCTCTCCTCTCATGATCCCAATATAGTTGGGATATATTTGATAGTTGATATTTGTTATGTAATTGATAACCTCTCAGCAATCATCACAACAAGGAACTACTATGAATGTCTGTTTTTACTGTAAGCCTTTCATCTCATACACCCTCCTAGATAGGGTTTGGGGTTTTTTGGATTAACTCTGTGAAAAGCTTAACAGCAGATGGGGAACACTCTTCCCCAGTATAAAAGCTTACAATTTGTACTGCATTGGCCAAGTAACTAATCTATGCTGATACAATAATTACAGAACTAATCTGTATTACTAGAAGGCAAGATGTTTTATCATTCTGAAGCCAAAGTTCTCAGGATTTCATATAACCATGAGTGAAAGGCCAATAATGAATTTTTATATATAACTTATAATTTATTTCCTGTTGCATCTCTCACAGTAATAATAAGCACTAAGTGTCAAAGTCTAAGAATCACTGTATTTTAAAATTCACTAAAACTGATCATAATGGTTAAGTTTGACTCCCACATACTCATCATAAGCCACTTAAAACACTATCTAGTTCTTCAGAGGTTAAAGAATTTAAACCAGAAATTGTTTCTTCTTTCACATTACATACTTCTTCGGAGGCAGAGGATGTGTGTTCAGCTTGTGCTGGTCTTGGAACTGAAAGCCCTGCTCCTGGCAAAGACACATTAGACAGGCGCCTCTTCCTCACTCCACTGCAGTTGTTTGGAATCTTGAAGGCACATCGCTTATGGTAGTTTAACCCACAACCTGGAAGAGGAGTTTGTTTATTCAAAAAACCTCCCAACATTCAAAGTAAAAAAAAACAGTACTAATATTTTGATAAAGGACTTTTAAAAAGATGACCCAGGACAATGGCAAGGGCAGAAATAGACTGTTGTGTCAAATTCTCCGATTTTAGTGTTTTTGATGTTATTCACAAAAACAGCTTTTTCTCCAGTAAGCCCACTTCCAGTAACAAGGTCTAACACTTGGAAGCAGCTGATCTCCCAGCACCAGGAGGCTTTCATCACTCCCTCACTTTGGAGCACAAGAAGCAAGAAGAATTCAGTGAGAAGGCAGTGTTAGTACCTGACAGCAGACTGCAGAGTGCTCCACAGCCAGCTGGATGAAAGCCATAAGGAAAGGGATTCCCCTTTGGGAGTCTCTTCAAACTACGTGTTCCTTGTGCAAAGAACACGAGGTTGTAAGCTAGCTATTTTATTCAGAGTGGGAAACAACATTTCTTAAGTCGTTAGCCCAAGGTCATGCAATAGCCCAAGCCTGCATTAATGTCAAGATCAGAACTTCAGTTTTCCAATGCACAAACCCTTCCAGGTAGGAAGTACTGTATTTATCACTTGGTAACATACCAAACACAATACAACTTCTTCCTCATCTCATACAGATATACACACACACAAATACACTAAATGTCATAGACTGACTTACCCTCACATTTTAATCCTTGTCGTACCAAACCCCAAAGCATCTCTCCGCAGTAGTCACAAAAAGTAGGAGCCTTGTAGGAATGCACATAAAGTGCATGAGGACGGATCTGGAAATCTTCAACTGTAGCCAAAGCTTTAAAAAAAATTGCAATAAGTTATAACTCTTGTTCACAGGATCAACAAGGATTTATGGAAAGAACATGTTTTAAAAAATGGCTAATTTAAAGAACACTTACAAGATATTTAGAAATCAGCATTTTACTGTATGTCATTTAAATATGCATTCAGGACACTACATAGTTCTCAATAAACATTTTTATTGAGGAAAAATATCCACTGAACACTGTAGGCTAATGTTCCCAATTAATCAACAGTATGAATCACTCTGTTGAAAACCTCACTAAGTTGAAGGCAGGTACAACAAGCTTTGCTAAAAGCAACAGTAAATGTTTTAAAGAGCAACTTAATTTTCCAAGCTGTTCTGTAACCTACAAAATTTTCAAAAAAAGACAGTTCTAAAAATAGATTTTTATCTTCTAAAGTACTTCTGCAGTAAAAACTTATTAGATTAAACTCAGTGTATCAAAAAAGAACTGTGGATAAAGTTTCCACAGAACACTGAAATATTACTTTCCCTAAATGAGTGTAGATATATTTCAATTTCTTTTGTTTTGTATCTTTGAGGGAAAGAAACAAAAAAAAAAAGGTACTTTACATCAAGATTGCCTTGTCCTGATGGCTACTGGTTTTTTATCAGATACATACTAACACTCCCTATTCAGATCTTATTTTTAAAATCCTACTGAAAGAGATTTACATGTCTTCAAAATGCCTCAGTTTCGGGTGGTCTGTCTGTCTGTAAGGAAACTGTCAGAGACTGCCAAGAGTCACATTACAAATTTTGCAAATATGCTATTCATCAGAAGCAATGAAAAGTTCAAAATAAGATGATCAATTACTGAACAGTTTAGACATGCCCTGAAATGTGGCCAAGGACTCAGCCTTACTTACAGCTATCAAATTCATACTTTATTGACCAAGCTTACAAATCTAAGCTCATGACAGCCAAGAGGTCTCTCCTTCTAATATATAGTCTCAGTTTGTCACTTTATCCTCAAAGACTTGAAAAACTGCTCAACACTAGTCCAGCTTTTATTTGTAGTTTAACTACAGCTGAATTTTGATTGAATTTGATGAAGTATTGATCAAACACAACAATGACAAAGGGCTGGGGTTGTTTTGTCCTCGTTAGTGGTTAATGACCACCACTCTAAGGACTATATTGTTCAAAGAAACTATTTTTAAGAACTACAATAACCTGTAAGAGCCTGTTCTTATAGGTATGATTCAGCAACAGCATTTATATGAAGACTTATGACAGCATAAGCCATCAATAGCAAAAACTACAGAACAAAAAGACAGATATAAGCAAAAGAAAACCCACAACTTGGAAGAACAAATTCTGAATCCTACCTACATTTCACCTTAAACAATCACAAAAATGAAAAACTGGTATTATTATACTTATAAATTCTCATTTGTATAATTCAGATTTATTTTTAATAATAAACCTGAAGAAGATGAAAACAGAACAATGAAAAAATAACAAAACTGAGTGCTGAAGCATCAGTGACTCTAGGACTTTCTCAGAAACCTCTACCCCAAAGTATATTGTCCAAAGTGAAAAAGCTCAAGGCAGACATGAAAATAATGCTCCATGAAGTCCTAATTTCTTTTAATCAACTGAAGAAAGAGTTGTTCCACTGTTACAATAATACCTACCAGAGAGTACAACCTCAACAAGATCTCCCTCATGTATCTCTTCTGCTGATGTAATTCGTTGCAAAATATTATCTGAGTTCAGGTCATGGCGGAACAGGAGAATTTTGTCATACATGCCAAAGAAACCACACTCTGGGAACTGCAATAGAAATCAAACTCTAAATTAATACATGCTCTTTGATAATCCTATACATCAATGTTTTTAATAACAGCTACAGAACTCAAGAGTTGTAAATGTTTCATGACAACAAAATAAATCTGCTTATTTTTGAGGAAACAAAGCATTTGCTGAAAATTTCTATTTTTTTTTCTTTTTTAACCTGAAAAAAATAAGTGTTAAAGTTTTTGTTTATTTGGGTTTTTAATCTCTCAGACCAGCATAATCAGTCTGGCACATAAAAGCCAATGCAGACTTTTAACTTGGATACCACCACCTTTAATCCTTATTTCACAGGTATTCTGGTCAGGCGGGTATTTAGCTCGAGACACTCCAGCAGCACCTGCTGCACTTTTCTTGAGCAGCAAGCCAGCTAAGAAGCTCCATACCATTGTTCTACAACAGTTTAGATCAACAGATATGAGTAATCCTGAGTAATATGCTCCAGAGGACACTGCTTCAGCAGGCAAGTTGGACTCTATGACCTCCAGTGATCCCTTCCAACATTACCCACTTTCAGTGATTCTGTGAAAAGAAAAACTCAAATCCTCACAAGGACAGGAAAAAAAATCCATACAGGAAACAGATACACTAAATAACATGCCACTTTTCCATGACACATCACTGAAAAAAGCTTTCTCATTCTGTATTTTCCCTACTCATTGAAAGCTATCTCATTTTTTGTTTTCCTTACTCTTCAAAACACTGTCAAGCATGAGTAAAACTTCTTAAAATGAAAAGCTTAAAAGTAAACAGTTCATGGGGGAAAAGAGCAGGAACAGACCCTGGAGAGGAATGAGCAGCATTCAAGCAGCTCCTTTGACCTTTTGGTTTAAACCAGAATTCCAACCTGAGGTGGGAACACACGCAGATCAAAACAGGAAAAGTGCGGGGAAAAAATATGGAAAAGCTCACAAGAAACTTTTAATTAAGGAGGTAACAAATTAGTAATTTACATGTTGCATAGTCAATTGTATCTAAACTGCATGAAGCTTGCAGTATATTAATTGTAATTAACTAAGATTTTTTTATACAAAATCAAATACATAATGAAGGTATCATATCTAGTGTGCCCATTGTTTTCACACTTTCTTCTCATTCAGAGAAAAAATAATGTCTTCTTTACAGCAGCAATTTTACCTGAAATACCAAGTTAGTCTTCTCTGTTTTGGTGTGCATGCACTACATAATTACATGACACTTAACACGGAAGAAGTCCTTGCTCCAGAAAGCATGCTATCTACCTTGGACAGTCACTAAGAGACAGAATTTGTACAATTTAACCCTTGCAAAAACAAAAGACAGAGCTGACAAATTTATTCTGACACAGAGGTATTCAGTCCACAGCAAGAAGAAACTGATTTACTGGGCCGATGCCAAAGCAGCCAGCTGCTTCCTCTGTCTCCCAACTCACTCTCAGGCTTCCTATGTAGAATAGCAAATACCCAAGAATATATTAAAAGTTACATTTTTCCAATTGCCCAAAGATCATTTGTAATGGGAAAGAAAATACAAAGCAAGAATTAGCTGTGCTGCCCAAATATGTATGTCAGTATCTCTGCAAGTACGCACAGGACTTGACTTTATATTCTGAACACACAAAGATACGGTCACTAGTAATTCTTCCAAGGAAACTGACATTTCTTTATAACTGAAACCACATCATAAACTTACTTTAAGCTCTAACCCAAAATCCCACTCTGCCTTGATTGACAGAAAACAAGATATATTAACATTATTAGAATAAGTGCTGTGAGGTCTATTCCTCGGTACACTTCTGTTAATTGCATTATACTGCTGAAGAACTTAATTCTAACAAAAGAGATATAAAATCAATATTACAACAGTATATATCTGCCTTCAGATACACATGACACCTTTTAATAACACCAATAATAATTTCAGCTGCCAGGAGGGACAACTCATGACTCAGGGAATCACATGAACTATTGTCTCTTCGTATTAAGTTCACGGAACCACCTACAAACCACAGACTTTAAGGAAGCCTCCAAGATATTTTACAGGTTTGAGTCTCCTTCTTTTGATAAAGATATGTTTTTCTCTTTAATTTGTTTTCACTCTTTAAGACCATAACCCTGTCGTGCAGCTGCCAGAACATCCCTACACATAATCCTCCACCTCAGTAACCAGAGGTCACATAATCACCTGCCAAGCAGCACTTATCTTAATTGCTATGACAAAATATATTCTGCCTATGTGCCATTTACCCATTCTCATGTACAAATCTTGGATTTATTAAAATTTTTTAAATATACTACACTAATTTTCATTACTGAAAAGCATTAGCTGGCAAAATAAACTAAAGTTACAGATGAACACTGAAGTCCTCTTTGTGACAGCAAGTTTAATCATTAAAAATATGAGACATTACATCCCTTAGAAAGCAGCACCATCATTAATCCAAAGTTTGTAAATAACATTATAATACCTATAACTAAGATTTTGCTTTTCAAATAAATTCCAAAGGCAAAATTAATTTCTATGGAGTAGAAATATTAGGAAAAAAAGCAAAATCATGCATTACAGATTGTTAGAACTGTTGATATCAACATCCTCATTTGGTTTTCCATTAATTAAATTGACCTTTTAAGCTTTGAAAAAGCTTAAAAGAAAAGCATTGTATCGTGAATGCTTTTCTTATTGACATCATATGCTTTACTGCCCTTTTCTTCCAAAACCAATATACATAGACATAAAAGTGACTGTGAAAAATTGTCTGGTTTTGTAACTCTAACATTTAACCTCCTTAAAAGATATTTCTTCCACTTCCAAACTTAACTTTATCAGTGGCTTCTAGACTATGATGCAGAATCACAAGCTCACGACCATCAAAGGAATAATCTATACTCGTATGGAGTACAAGAGTTCTCTCACTAAACACAGCCTCTGCATAGAGTTTCTATAGCATGTGACAAGACTACACCAGGACACATTTTTATAGGCATTGTGCATGCCTGATCTCCATTTCTGAAATAATAATTCCAAAAGCTGAAAGGATGAGAAGAGACACAGCCTGTTCATTAGCACGGAGCTTCAGTTGCTAGGAGGTTTTCCTGAATCCTTTACAGCGACAGGCAGTAGCTGAGGAACCTCAGCAGCTCCTTTACCTGTCCTGCTTGTGAGGTGCTTGTCTGCACATCCACAAAGCAGCACAGAGGAAAAATGCAGGTGGGGGCCACCAACACCCTGCCCAGGACCTCCCAGGCCCTTCACAGGAGCCATCAGGCCCATCTCCACAAGCCAGGGGAGCACAGAGAAAGAAGGGCAGGTAGGAACCCAAATAAAGAACTCCAGGGAAAAGATACCCTGGCCTTCACAGGACATCCTTAGACCCGGTTTCCACACATACACTGATCAGGTAAGTCAACACCAGAACACTTTTTGGCCTGAGAGTGGTTGCTGTCCAATGGTATGGCACAGATCATAAAATGCTGGGAAATTGGTATTGTACAATACCTACGGAATGTTTACAGAAGGCAACAAAGGCAAGGAAAAAGGTGATTCAGGGAGGAATAAACGTGGGAAAAAACTGAGGGATAAGAAGATAAAAGAGGCTGGTCATCTGTAAACAGGGGTTGGTCAGAACAATTGTCTGATCATGCCCTGTGCATCATCAGCACCACCCGTCCTCTATTCTCATTAAATTCAATTTCTAGCTATTTTCCTGAATGATTTCCTCTCATTCTGAGCCCACATGTGTGTATGGGGGGGTCTGACTGCCAGCAATCAGAGCAAGAGGACCCTGCAATCCCAGTGACTGCAGAGATCAGAGTAAGTGAAATCAAGAGCTTGAATATCCAGGTGTCAGCAACTGAAAAGACCAAGATCCAGTGGCTAATGAAGTAGCAGAGAGTGCTTGAAGCCAGCTGCTGGAGACACCCACCTTTGTTTGCTGCTATTTTTTTACTGGTTGGTGAGGGAGTACGTGTCATTTTTCACCACTACCAGACCTCCATCCTGAACCACCAGAGATTGATACAGCATAGGACCACTGGTGCTGTTTGTGCCCATGGGAGTGCTCCCAGACACAAACACTGTTGATCTGTTTGGATCTGTGCATACACATGTATGTGCTGCACACCTGCATCCAAATGCTTGTGTCTATCAGGAATGTGCGGTCAATCTTGTTGTCTGTAGCTGGCACATAGGGACAGAGCTGCAGCAGCCTCCAAATTCAATCATACCTAACAGAATGTTTCAGGTTCAATGAACTAATCCTGCTCTTTCCTTGCACACTTCCCCCCCCACTCCCACCAAAAAAAAAAATTCCCACTTACGGGGAGGGTGCCTGCCCCCAACTCGATTCCACACACTGTGGCTCAGATTCCTCTCCTCTGCCCCCAGGGCAGCCCAAGCCGTGGAAGCGCTGGCTGGCTGCCCTGCCCATGGCCGGCTCTGATGAGCTGCAGGTGGCCCAGCAGAGCCCTGGGTAAGGCACTCGGCCGGGCCTGGATGCAGGGAGCAATCAGCTCCGACCAAGCAGCTTGGCTCCTTCCCGGCATGCGGCGCCTGCTCTCTCTTCCGCTCCCCAGTCCGCTCGGGAATGCAGCATTCCTTGCTAGCACCTTGGCCAGAAGGCTCAGTGCACACTGCTGGCCAAGAATAACCTCATCGATTAACAGGGGTTTCATTTCAAGTGGGATCTTTTAACAGAATTTTTACGCAAAGCTTAAACTATGCTCAATAGTTGAACTACGTTCAAGTTGTACACTACCAAATTCTTCTCTCTTGTACTGCAGCGAAGTACAGCTTTTATAGCTTTCTTTATGCTCAGTTACACGAAGCTGTTAAGGAAGAACATTACCCAGTTCCTTTGAAGTGTTAAGAGCTCATAATGTAAACTTGAAAACAAAACTCAAAGCAGAATTTTTTTAAGCCTGTTTTATCTTATGGGATTATACAGCCATTACTTTCCTGCATAAAAGCCTAATGTATCTGCACAGTTACTCAGAACATACAAACTGCTAATCCCAGTATTACTAAGTTTCCTAAAAGCAAAAACATGACTGTTCCCAGTTTTAACAGTTCCAAAAGAGCATCTAGTGACAGGAAATCACTTGTGGGAAGTCTACATATGCACTAGACTGTGCCAAAATTAATCTCTGGTACAACAATATCATCAACTTATATCAAGAATATATGTCATTATTAATACTTGGTGATACTAGCACAAATAACACAACTAGTGCAATATTACAATTACACTGAGGAAAAATCATTGGTGTTATCTAGCATGCTCATACTGTAAGTATTACACCATAGCTAGCTTTAATTGAGAGTGCACTACATTGTCTTTTTTTATCCAGAAGAACTCAACCAACATACAGCAGTCAGTACTCTGAGCGAAATACAACTGAGGCTTCTTTCTATCTTGGCAGTAACTGAAAAATCCCTTTACTTCAAGTTCCAGGAGTTACTCTGCAAAGTTCTGGACTAGTCGCCAAAAATTCTCACTAGGGAAAAGTGTAGGCGGATATTGTTTCAAGGTCCAATATCTCATGACCCGTCATAACTCAAAACAAATGCTTCAAACCACTGAAAGTTAATTCCAAAGTCTAATGGTCCAAAACACCATTGGAAAGTCTCTCTGTTCACTGAAGTCATCCATTCTATTATCCTGCATCCCTACCCAGCTATTCACTCCCACTCTTTAGAATCATGTGCCAAATGACATTATCACACAGATGATTAGCTTCAAACATGTTGCAGAAGATCCTTCCCTCACCAGATGCCTCAGCACAGACATACTTGGACTACTGCTTGGCTAGGTTTTCAGGCATACAAACTATCACCATGCTGGAAATGCTAATCTGCCCCCCATGTAACACCTCTGTGCCACCAGTAACTCCCCAGCTCCCACCTTCTCAAAAAGCATGTTTGTTTCTCATGCCTCAACTCTTGCTAATTCTCTGCATTATCTAGCTCCTATGAAGAAAAGAGCTGACAAGTCAAGAAGGCAGAGCAGTAGGATGAAAGCAGATTTGAGCACATCTGAACAGAAGAGATGATTTGCCTTCATTTTAGAGCCTTTCAAAAACAAACACCATGAACTATCACAAGCTTAACCTGGAGAAAAACCCAGAACACTGGTTGCAGTTCGGTTACTTATTTATTACGCTCAAGCTGTTACTGCAAGAGCTGTAGAAATCCATCTGTGATATGGATGGATTGCAATATGATCCTTATAATGTAATGAAAATACAGAAGCAGAATCTAATCAGCAAGACATAAGAAACACCACTTTGATTTTGCTAAATGGTGACTTTGGATGGGTTCAATAAAAAAACTGTTCTAGAAAAACTAGGCAGGAAGAGTAAGAAAAAGATTACATAGGTAAAGTATCAGTACTCAATCAAAAAGAATGCAACAGTCAAAGGATCAAGAGAATTTCAGGGAAACATTCTAAGGTAGGGGAGCAGTTGGTCTGTTTCAGAGCAAAATATAACAAAGCCATCAGAGGAAATATATACAGAGAAGGAGAATACTGAGTATGACTAAAAGTGAAAACAATGAAGGACAGGTCTGTGGACCAAAAAAGATAGAGAAGTTGCAGAAACATGAAAGTAAAGACTCATAAATTTACTGAAAAATCTACAACAAATTTTGCAGGTATTGATACTATACAAGTAATAACTCAAGTTACACTTTTAGCTGCAGTAATCAAATGTTTTTCATTTATAGCTCGAACCAGAATAAAATTAGGTGAACTAGAATACAGCACTTAGAGCATGCTGTCCAACATAACTCTCAGTCTGCAGGCAGTGGAACATCACCACGTGCAAGTTTCTAGTTTTAAGTCAGTAATCCCTTTGTTCTACTTCATGTGAGGAATGAAGAGACAGCATTCAAACACAGAACAGGATTAAGAACTTGCCTTTCCAATATCTGACTACTGTGCAAGGACACACACTGTCTACCTGCTACAAGTTTTTCTGCTTCTAAACACTGTCCCTCTGCTCCAGCAGCCATATGTGTCCAGCTTATGTTCCTCTTCAGATTGCCCCTGAGAACTGTATGTCTGATACTTTCATACAGAGCACCCTAGATAAGGAATGAACAGAGAAGACCATGAATGTACTGGAGACCATAAGCAAGAATTTTTTTAAGCACCCCTATAAAGTCAAAAGTCTGGATTTTCTGAGGAGTTCTATTAACCATTCCAGTACAAAACAACCCTAACACAGTAACCCCCAAACTTAACTTTATGCTTGAAAAAAATTGAAGAAAAACACTTAAAAAGAAAAAACATCTCCTGATGTTCAGAACATCTGTATGAGAGCTAAGAGACACACCAAATATTTGCATTACTCATCTCACTCTCTTTGCAGACACGTCTCTTTAGTTTCAGTTCTGCTGATGCTGCTTCTAATTACCCTTCAGCAAAACCTGAACAAGCTACACTGAACACCAGTGTCTGAAGCAGGAAACACAGAAAAGCAGAGCCCTAACCAACACTTTTGATACTGCAATTGTAGCCTCAAATACAGTAAGGCAGGTGGTTTAAGCTCCCAAGTAAGCAAAGGACTCCTCAGTTTTTTTGTTCCAGATTATGTTCAGGAATACAAACCTGAAATGTGACTGTTAAGTAAGGAAACATCTGTTTAACTCTAGTAACGATAACAGTCAAATAAGAAGAAAAGCTATCAATTACTATTCCAAGTAAAAAAAAAAGAAAAGGTATTTCTCCTCATTCATTAAAGAAATGTCACAGTAAGTAGATACTGTTAAGTACGGAACTACCACAACCACAAACCACAGAGTACCCTGCAGTCAGGACAAAACACTTTAAGCAAGCTGTGGAATACCAGAGGAAAGGGAAGCTTTAACACTGTTGAATCTCAACAGCATACCCAGCAAGTTCAAAGCTTTTAATTGGAAAAAAGCAGCAACCATTCGCACAATTACCGACAAGAATGCAGTTTGCAATTCTCACATCAGGTATCCACTAATCCAAGAACATTGAACAGCCACCAGATCTAAGAGAAAAAAAGTCAAGGCAGAACATACTGCTGTCAGAGTACAGGGAGAATACTGCCACTCGTGCATGAGCTGCAAAACTAATTATGAAAGATGAATCCACCACACATGAGGTTGTTTCCTGATCAGTTTGCTGCCTGTGCTTTCACTGAGCAGTCACTTTCTGGTAGCATCAGCTGCAGGAAAGCAGAAACTGCAGCAAAGCCAGACAAAAAGGAAAACTGATCATGAAATCCTCATCAGTTTTCCAGTAGATTAGGTTTAGCATGTAAGAACTTTGAGCTATAAGAAGACCTCACGTTAAAATTTTAGCTGAGCCTGCTGAAAAAACAGAAAGGAAAAAAGAAAAATAAGTGTGAATGTACTTGTTTTCATCTTTCTTTAAGATAAAAGACAGGAAATATGCAGATGTAAAGAGGAGGACATAGAAAGAAAAAGCAGCCCCTAAAATGGCTGCATAAAGGTACACCTAACATGCATGGTACAGGAAAAAAAAAAAAGTTGACCCAAATAACTCATCTCTTCAGAAAGGAATGAAGATGCTGAATTACATTTTGGAAGTTATTATGAAATTGGCTTGTTTGTTAACTTGTTTGTAAAAATACAAAAGATATGAAATATATTATATGAAAAATATGCAGTAAGTTATGAGATAGGGAAAAAAAGATAAACAACATATACAAATAACATATCACGCACTTACATTTTTTCAGGCTATTAGGTGAAAAAGAATTATATAATAAAACTAACCAATGATAAATATCACCACTATGTCAACAATGAAAGACATGGAGATAATTCCCTGACCTTGATGGAAAACAGCAATTATTTCTTACTTTATGAAATATTGTTAACTTCTATTCAGGCTGCTTCTTAGGATCTAACCTTCCTAACCTAAAGATAAAATTTGGATGCAAAACCAACATGATCAGTGTTACTTTCTTCCTAAATAGGCAGCATTTGCAACAGGGTAGCCAAGACACAATGGAAAAATGTGCCAAGGTTCTTTTATTTCTCGGTCCACCCTCTCCTAACAGGAATATATTGACATACAGGAGTAACACATGTATTTGGTATACAGAAAAACAATACTAGGACATTGTTAGCTGTTTGGTGGGATCTTTAGTTATTAACTAGAAACAAAAAGAACAGCAAGTATCAAGTCTGTAGCCACAACTGGTCCTGTCACAGTAGCTGGCTATGCAGATGCAAGAATACTCTTCAACAGTAGTAAGCACAAGCTAGTAAAAACCTAAGGTATCAGTGGCAATTGTTAAAAGGAAAAAACTGCCCATATTGTGAAAAGTCATCATGCAGGAAATTTAGAACTACACATTCTTTTACTAGATTTCAAGTGAGAAAGCAAGAGGAGGGTTTACTCCTGTTGAATTAAAAGCTTCTCCCTTGAGAACTACCAAAATTTCTTTCTGCATAATTGCAAATACCTAGCATAGATCTTTGTCACCATACCAAACTCTTGGCATATCTCAGTTGCTATTACTAAACAGCCTGCTAGCAAACAGCTGTTGCCATCAGCAGAACACAGTAGCATTATACCATACCTTCTGGTAAACTATTGAGCACACGAGGTCTTTAACAGCAGAGAGGGACAGGTCCTGAGCTTCAATGGTGACAGTCTCCCGAGTGAGACCGATCTGCAGAAGGAAGGAGATGCCATGCATGGAGCCTCGGGAGTTGGTGAGGCTCTGGGTACTGAAACTGCCATTGGAGAGCCGGCTGGAGAGCCCCGACTGGGGACTTGAGGACAAAGATGGGGTCTGTGGCGCAGCAGCATGACACGCAGGTGGGGAAAACTTCTGTAAGGATGGGGGAGAAGAGTCGTTTGCTGACATCTGACTTGCTTTACTCTGCCGAGATCTCCCTAGCAGTCAAATTCTAAGTGGAATATGTTATCGGTTCTTGGTTTGAAATGAAAACAAGGATAATGTAAGTTTCCCTTTCTTAGTTCAGTAAAATGCTCCTGACCAGTAAAACTTAAATTTCCCTTTCATTCGGTGCAAACCAAAGAGTAAAATAATTACAGCTGCAAGTTACTTTAAATTAAAGGTTCTCTTTCTGCAGTTACAATCAGCTGATCAAAAGCAGATTGCTTGTCCTTTAGCACCACATCCAGACACAGAAGCTTATATAAAGGCCTCACAGAAACACATCAGCTCTTCTGTTTTGTACTTGTCCTTCATTTTTTATTAAAAAACAAAAGCTGGAGAAGCAGATTGAAATAGAGGTTGATAACTCATTAAAAGGATCCTTGTTCACCTAGTTACACAGATCATATCTCAAATGAAGACTCATCTTCATGCAGATAGCCTTTCACAATGAAAAAAAAGTGTATCCTTGAGCAACAACAGAAGTCCACGTGTGTGATGAATCTCTTCCTCCTTCAGAAAGTCTTCTCTGAATTCACAGGACACAGTGAACTTGAAGATCAATGAAGATATCCAATTTCATTTTTATAAAATATTTTAGCTCATGAAATGGAGCAGCAGAATGTCTGAAGATACAATCATATTAAATGTAATCTGTAGCATCACCCAGATAATCTCCAGCATTTTGAAACATTGTACTCTGCCTGTAGGGGAAAAGATAAAGTTGTTATTTCACATGAAATGCATGAACTCACATACCCATGTCACAACCACGCTACTTTTACGCAGCAGGATACCAACTCCTTTTACTCAAAGGAGTTAATAATAAATAGTGTTTAATAACACCAAATGTGTTACATTAGAAGTATTTTGTACTTGTAAATTAAACTTTACTGCTTTCCCATTGTATGATACACAAGAAAAATCAGATCTAGAACTGACCAATATGTTACTACAACTTCTAGTTAACAACAGCTTAGCAGAGCAAAGCCCTTAGTGCTTAGGAGGAAAACAAAAAAGGTATGGGGAGGGAGGAGTAGAACACAGCTCTGCCCTGCACATCTATATTGGGAAGTTGGTGGGTAGGGAAGGAAATTCATTAAATTTCCTTAATGTAAATTTCCTAATTTTTTTTGACATAGAAATGTCAAAAAAAATACAAGATAAAAACTCATACTCTATGTGGCAGAATGTACTCAGGGTATCATTTTAATAGTGTTATTCAAGAAAACTGAAGAATGAGTTGCACAAACTCTTAACTATAGGAAGATATGCAGAGCCTACAATTGTGCATCAGTTGGTTCCTTTGGGAAAAAAATCATTTAATAATACTCACATGTCTGATTACAAAAGCAAGTCTGCTACAACCTTTGAAAATAAATAATTTCACAAGCATGGGCTTGAGATACTTGTTACAAGATGCTATGCTGCCTGATTCAATATTTCAAGCATTTCGTGAGCAGCTGAAATGCTTGAAAAGAATAATTTAAAGATTCCCCATGCAACTTCTGCCACAGGAAAAGTTTTCCATGGATGCAAAAGTGGTCCAAATACATAGATGCTACATATTGCTAACAGTTTTTAAGGAGCATTGATCCATACAGGATACCAAAATCAGTAAGCTCACATATTTTTCCTTCCCTTATGTAGTAAAAAAAAAAAAAGAAAAAAAAAACCAAAAAAAAAACCACTCAGAAAGTGTACTACTCTCGCAATGAAATTTCAGAAGCAAAATGCCACATCTTATTGCATGCAGTAGAAGCCGTCCTTCCCAGAAATAAGGCTGAGAATTGCTAAAACAGTCCAATTAATACACTATGCACTCCTGGTATTTACCAGTCAAACAGGTGAAAACCCCACTGTCATTGCATTCTGAAAGGTAGATAAGGAAAGAGAGATACACAATTTGCAGTACTGGGAGGAAAATAAGCTCTCAGTACTGTGACAAAAATTCCTAACAGGGGCTCTGGAAGACAGAACAAATTGATACATTTGGATTTTCAGCACAGTTATCTAGAAACTCTTGCCTTCAAATACAGAAGACTCGTTGGACCTGTAGCAACGACATCTGAAAAGAAACTTCGGCCTTAAAGAACACGCTAAACACGATACAGATGAAAGCAGTAAATAGGAAGAGCAAGGACAGCAACAGTAACATTTAAAGACCTTTCTCAAGAAAGCAGCTTCACAGTGCCTTCAAGTTTGCTTGCAGATGACTTGTTCTTGTTTTCTACATCCTGCTTTCCTCTCCCTCACCTCTCACAGATACCAGAGACAGCAAATATGAAGCCTTAGGGGTGGATTTGAATTACAAAAAACAATGCCTAACCAACATAATAGAGAACAGAAAAGCCTTATGATGTGAAAGAAGTAATGAGTCTGCTAGGCAAGTTTAATTAAGACAGTGAAAGCGTCCTGTGAAAGCTCACCTACAACTGCCTAATTAGAACGTTAATTATGTTTGTCAAAGGCACGATGCATTTGCATTGACAAAGCCTTTTGATACCATATGTATTTGCACACAAGCCTTTGAAAAAGTTTATTTTTGTTGCTTAATAGGAAAGAATGGATCTTTCTATGAAAGGAAAGCCATATAAACTGTTCACTTTGTAGTGAGGATAGAGTTCTTCCGAACACCAAATCAATAAGCGTATCCTGAAACTGACATGCAATCTACAATACTGCATTTTGTTTATGCAAAGAAATCTCCACAGCTCACAAAGCAGAGAGAAGCAGGGGCAATGAAGGAGTCCCTCTGCCTCCTTCCCCCGCAGCCCGGCTCGCAGCCTGCGCCCGCCCAGAAGCGCTGTCGTCCCGTTCCCGCTGTCCCCAAACCAAGCGTCTCCCGGGCAGCTTCTCCAACACCTGGCCCTCCACCCGCCCTGCCGTCCCTATGCGAGGCGAGCCGCGGACGCCGAGTCCCGCTCCAGGCGGCTCCACTCGCGGTTCTTACCCAGCAGGGCCGTTCGCACCGGGAGGGACGGCACTCCCCGCCACGGCTGCCGGGCGGGACCGGCGGGACGCGTCCTGCCTGCCGCGGGTCACGCAGCCCTGTCCGGGCTGGCGCTGGCAGCCGCCCGCCCGTCCCTCCCAGGTTTAAATCCCCGCTGCGCGACCCGCCCCCGCCGGCACCATCTCCGGAGATGATGTGGCCTCGGCCCGTCACCCCCACCCCGGGGCACCCAGGGCGGAGCTGCCGCCGCGGCGCTTTCCCCCCGCGGGGCCGGCGGGCGCTCCCC
Source organism: Zonotrichia leucophrys gambelii (assembly GCF_028769735.1). Taxonomy (NCBI): domain Eukaryota; kingdom Metazoa; phylum Chordata; class Aves; order Passeriformes; family Passerellidae; genus Zonotrichia; species Zonotrichia leucophrys. The sequence continues at coordinate 72,653,029 of NC_088172.1, forward strand.
CGGGGCACGGCCCGTGCCGGGCTCGGCGCCGCTCCCGCCGCCGCGGCAGGAACTTTTCGAGTCCGCCCCCGCCCTTCCCCGGCGCGGTGGCGGCGGCGGCCCCCACCCCCGTACACACACACCCACATCCCCACACACCGCGACCCCGCGGCGGTTCCCGCCCACAGCGGCGGCGGCGGCGCCCCAGGTCCCGCCGCGCTCACCTGCGGCGCCGCTGCCCCGGGCCGGAGCGGCCACTCGCGCATCTCCAGCCCCGCGGCTCCCCGCACACACACCAGAGCCGCCCGGGACAGGACGGGACCGCGCCGCGGGGGCTGCCGGGAGCTGTAGTCCCTCCACCGCGTCCTGCCGCTGGCCGCCCGGCCTATGCGAACCACGAGCCCCGGCGTGCCCCGCGCGGGCGGGGGGCTCAGCGCGCGCGGCAGCGCACGCGCAGGGCTCCCTGAAAGAGTTTCCGTTAGTTTTCCTCGGCCGTGGCGGGCGCTGCCCCGAGCCGCTACTGCGGGATGGGACGGGACGGAATAGAATAGAATAGGACGGCCCCAGCTGCGGGGCCCTGCGCCCCCAGCTGCAGCTGCCGCCCCGCCGCCGCCCTGGCCTCGTCTCTCCAGCCCTGCCAAAGCCGGTGTCCGCGCCAGCTCGCACCCGCCGGCTGCGGTGCCAGCGGCGGCCGCGGGTGCGGACAGCCCCCGCCCTGCCCGCCTCACCTGGCGGTACCGCGGCTCCTTCCCCCGCTCCGCCCCGGCCGGCCGGGCAGCCACAGCCCATGTGTCGGTCCTCGCCGCTCCCGGTTCACCTTGCCGGGACGGGGATGTCCCCTGGGCCGGGCAGGCCCTCCATCGCTGCACAGGAAATACTTGACCTAGTGTGTCACAGCCCCGCGCTGGTCTTGGCCGTGGCCGCGCTGACCTGGGAGCTGGAAGTGGCTGTCAGCGTGTCCCGCTGGCCCCCACGGATGTGCGTGCCAGGACTCAGAAGTTCTCCAGGCCCTTTTCACTGCCCGTCTCCTGATGCGTTTCAGCCCCCCCTTCTAATACTCTGATTCACCCAAATCACATTTTCTGCTCTGCATTAATGATGCCACTCTTGGCATCAGCAGCAGATTTCTGCAGGCAAGATACTTGGGAGAAACAGTGAGCTGAAGTACCAAATAAAACTGGTGCGAGGCAAAACTTCCTCTGTGACCTCCCTTCAGCCCGACAGCTCCCTGTTGAGAGACAACCTGTAATCTTCCTTCTTGAATTGGTCTCAATTTCTGTGTACAAGACTTAAACTAAAATCCACTACCATAGGGAGTTGCTGAATTTAAGTTATATACCAGACCGAAAATGCCTTGAAAAGGCAAACTGTCAAATTCAAAGGCTTCTAATGCTCAGCTCAGCAAGATGGAGAGGCAGATTAGTGCCTTGTCATTTATAGCTCTGTTTGTAACGCGCGTTTCTCATTTCCTTCACCTTGTGCTCCTGAGGCCTGGCCCAGAACCCAATGAAGCTGAGGGGAGCCCTTCCGCTTTCTGCACCCTATTTTGCATCAGACCTTTACACAGTGCAGCTGACAGAGAGTGTGACCAGCTCTCTGCGCTGACTGGCGCCATTTTATTTGATAAATAATATGCCTGCAGCTTCTTGTCAAAATCTGGAAGTACTTTAAACTAAAAACGTAGCAGTTAATGGTTGATTCTGCCTTTAACTGGTTTTGAATGCCAAAAACCACCCTGGGACTTTTTAATGAAGGCTATTCCATGAATAGAGGATGTTCTTGCCAAAGCTCTGCAGCAGATAGCTGAGCAATCCTCGTTTCCTTTTTCCTCTGAAGTGGGACTCCCACACGCCACCACTGTAAACACAGAGCCTGCCTCCATAAACATGATTTCTGATGCTTAGCACAGCAAAGAGACACACTCTGCTGTATTTAAAGTGCAGCAAGCTTCCCACATTTTGAGTAGCAGCCCTAAAAATATCTGTTTAGGGACAGCACCAGATGGATATTAGGTATTACCACAGCCACTGGGCAATGATTATATTTCTTTGTAAAGAAGCTCAGCTTTATATCATCCAATAGGGTTGGTGCCATTTAATTTGCTGCCCTAAGCTGCAATAGCTGCTTTTTCATAAATCAGAAGATGGATTAGTTAAAATCAATTTATTACAGAATACAGGGCAGCATCAGCCAAAATAAACCAAAGTGCTGTAAGTACTTCTTTGGTGTTACTTTCTATTAAACAAATATTGCTGAAGCACCCAAACCCTGTTCTGTTTGTAAAGATCTCTGTTGTAAAGATGTGTAAAACACATCTGAAAGCAGCTCTGCATTCAGTATCTGTGTTTGGAGCAGCACACCCATCTGTGCACATGCACAGCTGACTCTGTGTGATTGCAGCATCATGACAGCATTAGCCCTGGCTGCAGTAATTGACAGGGCAAGCATTCTGGTTTGTTATTTTTATGACTACCATAATTAGTGATTTCCTGTGGATTTCATCAGTGTTCTTATTTTTTTTTTCTGAGCCTACATCATTCCCTCAGATGGTTAGTTTGCTTTCACAGCTCAGCTTTCCCTGCTGAAGCCAGCTGTGCTTTACAAATCGCTCTCTTACATTTACAAGATACTAGGAAATGGTATGGCTGACTTTCATTGTATTTATTTGCTTTTATAAACAAAAAACTGGTTTTCTGTATGGACCACAAGGGCTATACAAACAAACTGTGTTTGGAACTGTTTTTTAACTCTAAAAATGTGTTAAGGTTTTCCAGTTTGAAAATAATACCTCTAGCATATGGTTATTTCATATCTGAAAGTGGATACATCATGTATTCATTTCTATTCACCAATCTAATGTTTTGAATATTTTCATATTCAAGGCAACATCTTGGGAGAGTTTACTGGGGCATTTGCCTGAGAAATTCCATAAGCACATGCTGCCATGATTATTTTTCACTGCTTTTGACCCTGGTGTTGCATAGCAAAGGCCCTCATTCAGGATTTGCAAGATCTGCAACAAATGTCTGCAAAAAGAGGAAGTAATATCTCTATAGACAAAATATAGAAATGCTTTTCTCCTTTTCTTTTCTTTTCTTTTCTTTTCTTTTCTTTTCTTTTCTTTTCTTTTCTTTTCTTTTCTTTTCTTTTCTTTTCTTTTCTTTTCCTTTTTTCTGTTCATTGTCTCTTTTCTCTCTCACTCTCTCAACTCACCCTCTCCCATAAGGGAACTGAAAAAAAGCTAGGAGTTCAGGTTTGGTTTGGATAAAATCCTGAAATGTGGGTATGTCTATGAATTACCTCATCGTCTTGGTTTGAGCCCTTAGCTGAACTTTGTCCCAAAATCTACCTCCCAACCAACCAGTGAAAAGTTTCATATAGACTTAAAAAACATAGAATCAAAATTTACCTTCGTATAAACATACATTTTGGACATTTTTTTTTTTATTAAACAAAATCCATATTCGTATTCAAAATTCTAGGTAATTGAGTTTTGGAATTCACTTAACCCCCCCCTAGTTTAAGGAATGATCTCATGGATCCTTTAATCTATGGGTAGCTTCATTCATATCATATATATAATTCAACTGTATCGGCTCCAAAATAAAGTTATTTTCCTAAATAAGGCTTTGGGGTAAACCTAACACATTTCACACTTTCCACTTATTAAAGCTTTGTCTGAGAAGGCATCAGCCCATGGAAACAGGCTCTCTGTCACCTGAATCACCAGGCAGGTTGCTTGCACAGCCTGATAAAGGAGAGGAGCAGTGGATGAGCTAGCCGGGATGAGCAGCAGCAGCTGAAGCCCACAGGATGCCCACGAGCAGCGGGCACCTGCAGGCCCCTGTGCTCCCCTGTGACCTCAGCCCACCTCCCTTCCCTCTGGCTGGCAGAGCTGCCTGTGCATTTCTGAGGCTGCAGCAGCCCAGGCTGCTGAGCTCTGGAAATCTCAGGCTGTTTCTGCTGCCTCACTGCTGCTGGCAAATCAGCCGCGGCTGAGGCTCAAAACTATAGAATCACAGAGTGGCTTGGGTTGCAAGGGAGCTTAAAAACATCTGGTTCCACCCTCCCTGCTGTGGGCACGGACACCTTCCACTAAACTGGGTTGCTTGGAGCCCCATCCAGCCTTTTGGATTGGAAATGACCTTTTATTATGTGGATTCAAACCGCAGCAAACCACACTTCCTCTGCTCTCCCTGCCACGGACCTGCCAGTCGGGAGAGGCAGGCATTCAAACTGTGTTTGTGACGGTGGAAGGAGCGGGAGTTCCCCCTCGGGAGAGAACTGGCGTGCATTAAACCGCATTGAACCGCACTGAACCGCATTAAACCCGTACTGAACCGCATTAAACCCGCATTAAACCCGTACTGAACCCGCAGCAGCGCCGGGCAGTGCATTTCTGCAGGGCTGGTAGGCACGGCAATGACAGAGCCCGCGGCCTCAGCTGCCTTCCCATGGCGGTTTGGCTGAAATGCTGGCGTGCTGGAGGGGGAGCAGAAGGAAAAGGCTTTGCCAGAGGTGCCTGCATCCACTGTCCATCGGGACTTCAGTAGATGGCACTGTCACACCAGCTGTTGCTTCCTGGGCACTGGAAGGGACGATGTACAGATCATACTATCACACATTGCCTATGCTCTCTTCAATTAAAGTGCCCTTTTCCCCCCCTCTAGATGGTATCTGATTACATCTATTTGATTTTTCATAGTAATAACACAACTATTTAAAATGGATGTAATAGAACAGCTGGCCACTGAGAAATTTGTTGACACATTTCCTATTAGGTGGTACAGAGCAGGATTAAACAACACATTTTTTTCCTTCATAAATCCCTGGAAAAACAAAATGTCCATCACTTCTGATTTTTATTTTAAAGTTTGCATATTTAAATAGTTATGTAATTCTGTTTTCAGGTGTGAAGTGTTCTGATTTCTGTTGCATGGACTTTTTTGCTGTTGTTGTTCCCTCAGTCTTCTTTGTAGACACAGAACTTTATGGGATGGTTATGAGAGGGGACTTCTCCACTCCAAATTTTGAAAGTAATGCCCTTAAAAAAATCCTGTTTGGTCTCTCTAGATCACATCTGGTCCAGCACTTACATTTTTATGTGTGTTTCCCATGTAGGTGATATTAACACTGCCTTAATCTGACTTTACACTAGCCAAATTTGTAATCTATCAAATAATTGTAACCCTCAGAGCAACCACAATCCCTTAGGGAAAAGCAGTGTTAGCTAATCCTGACTCATATTCTTGTCAGATTTCTCCTGTAGCTATAGTATTTATTTTCTTTTCTGCTAAATTGTATGAGAACCCTGGCACATCACCCAGGAATTCTGTCCAGCATTTGGATTGTATAGCCAACCACAGGAAATCTCATGGAGGGGCAACAGATTTTTGTTCTGTAGTGTAGTTCTGCTGGGATCACCATCATCTTGGTAGTGGGATTTAAACTAATTGCCCGTGACTTGATCTCTGACATGCTGGGGCTTTTGTCTAAAAATCTGTCAACCATGCTGATTTTTCTTGGTAATGAAAAGATTGCCCATTTCTTTCTGTCAACCAGTGATTCAGCTGTGAATTTGGAACAATTTCCTAACAAAGCACTTTGTGGACTTTCACGACTGAAAAAAAAAAGGCACCAATTTAAATTAACTCTTTGTTTTCCCATATATGCAAAAATGGAACAGAGCCACATTCTGAGTATCAGCTAGAAGGATCTGTAGTAAAGATATCACAGATGTCATCTGTACGCTGGGTGGCAGATCCACCAGCTTTTCTAGGAAGCCTGTGAAATCTGGGTCAACAATCTGCAAATCACAAATCACTCAATTTCTCCAACATCACTGTTACTTGCAAAGCTATAGTTACTAGGATAGGCTTTCCAGTACAAGGCTGACAAGCAGCAAAATGATTACTCCTGCTGCTTCCCTCCTTCATCTCTTCTTTTTCTTCTTTTATTTTGTTTTGAGATTGAGCCTGAACTTTAAGAAATATGTCAAAGTCGGAGACTTTAAATAGAGTATCTGTGATGCAGAATAGACAGATGTTTTCTACAACATTCTAGAGCAAGAACGGTGATGTCAAATCACCTAAAGAAGAGGACAAAAACTCAGAAACTTGTATCTTTGGTTAATTAATCTAAATAAGTGTACTGCAAAATACTGCCTCACCACAGACTTTGCTTTGTTCTTGGTTGATAATAAAAGTAAATAAATTAAAACGCCTGAAGAGAGGGTTTTCATTTTAGCAAGTATTGTTGTTTTAGGCCTAAAAAAGATCATGAGAAGAACTTGTAAATTAATGAATTAAACCCCTTCGCATTTCTGTGGTCCCTGCTGTCACACCCTTTATGAGGAATACCGGCTCCGAGCTTCCATCAGCCGCGGGCGCTGCTCCCGGCGGGCTCCCAGCGGGAGAGCGCGGCCCGTCCTGATGGCAGCGCCCGCAGCTCCCACCGCTGCCCGGGGACCGAGGGATCACGAGCTGCCCCTCGGAACACAGAACCAGCTTTCAGGGCAGAGCCGCAGGCTCCGGCTTTTCCCACGGCGGCAATCACGAGTGCCTGCCCTCCCTGGCTGCCCGGCGGCCGGGGCAGGAGGGAGCGGAGGGGGCCGGGGCGCAGGCAGCCCCTGGCGCTGCTGACGGGCCGGGCTCTGGGGAACGCGGGCCGCCCGAGAGGCTGGCACGGCTGCGGCTCCTGCGGCCAGCGCCGCTCCTGCCGCTGCCTCCTCCCGCCGTGCCTCCCTCCCCCCTTGCCTCCTTCCCTCCCTCCCTCCCTCCCTCCCTCCCTCCGTGCCTCCTTCCCTCTGTACCTCCCTCCTTACCTCCCTCCCTCCCTCCGTGCCTCCTTCCCTCCGTACCTCCCTCCCTTTCTCCGTGCCTCCTTCCCTCAGCGCCGCCTCCGCCGGCACAGCCGCCGCTCTCTCCTTCGCTGCCCCGGCACTCGGCGAGGCGCAGGAAAGGGATGGCGAGGGTCGCCGCCCGGCTGCTCGGGGCGCTGTGCCTGGCCGCCTGCCTGCCCTCGGCGCTTGGCAGGGACGCCGGAGCGCAGTGGACCCAGGAGAAGGTGGGTCGCGTTCGCCTTTCCCGGCGCTTCTCGCCTCTCCCTTGGTGCGGGGGCAGCGCCTTCCCGGCGGGCAGGGGTGAGCGGCTGGGCGCGGGGACGGCCCCATCCCTCCTGCCCTGGCCTCCACCGTGAATCCGGGCTAGGCTCACCCTTGGCGCGGTCCCGCAGGTGAGGGTGGGTGCCATGGCTTCCCTCCTAAGCCTTGTGAACAGATCTTCCTCACGCGTTCGGCTTTGCCATCTCGCACCGCCCGGGACCGGGCAGCAAGAGCCATAAGCTTTGTCACGGTCTGAAATGTTACTGAATTTAAGGGGAAACCCAAACAGGGAAAGACGGATCAAAATCTGAAATTGTATTCCTTATAACATTCTACTATACTCCAACTTTCATTGTGACCATGGTGAGTCAGAGGACAGTGACTTAGTTTGAGAAGACAGATAGCTCTGTCAGCAGCAATGCACATGTATCTAGGAAAAACAAGTAGGCATGGTGCTGATAGCCGGTACAAAATTGTTTTGAAAAGATATAACACTCTAATATGTTGTAGACTCGTACCATATTGTGTCTAATTTAGACTGCTGTGTGAACTAGTGAAAAAAGGAATTTTGAGATAAGGTTTAACTAAACAGTGGTAAGCTTTAAACCACAGATTTCTCAATGTAGCAGGTCTCAGTGTTTCATTATGAAACATTAACGTAGTTTTCTTCATAAAGAATTAAACCACGTGAAACGTAGGAAAGCTTAAAACTGCAAACCACATTCAACTAAACACTTCAGGAATTTCCAAACAGAAAATATACTTTTAGGGCCATTCCCCAAGTGTTTGTAGAAGAGCTGAAGTCAAAGTTCAGCAAGAAGCAACTGAATTCCACAAGACAAGCTGGTAAAATGAGGCTTCCCTCACACCCTTCCATGCTTTCCCTTAGTGACTCCCTTTCTCCTTGTTTTAACTCACCCCCTCATTCAAGGAAATGTTGGCTTGTTTCTTTGTTTGATAATGAGGTACTGTTTCATTCTGTTCTATTAATTGTACCTTACACTACATACATATATATGTGTATAGCTCATATAGTATATATATAGCTCATGTATAGACTGTATATCTGTAATTATGCACAATACATGTAAATGTACATATATAGTATATCCATGCAGGGGTAAATCTTTAGTCACGCTGGTCAATGAACAATCACACAGCCCCAGTGCTCCTTTTTGCAGCCCCCTTGAGCCCCAGCCCCTCACTCTTTAGCTGGCTCCATTCTGACCAGCCAGTCTCCCCAGCAGTGCTGTCAGTAGTGCCACAGAACCATCACACCTCAGCTCCTCCGCCTGCGCACACACTAAGCAAGAACAACCTCCTCTTTCTCATCAAATTCTTGTCCTTCAACAACTTTTGTTCTTTCTCCCTGGAGGGACATGTGAGCCAGAAATTCAAAGTCCTGCAGGTAAGCCTGGGCTACTTGTAGAACTCGAAGTTTTGCAGTTTTGTACAGCTTAGTAGAACAGGATTAGTGACAACCCTGTCATGAAGATACTGTTCTGCCTCCCTGTTGTGGCTAAGTAGGGATTGACCAACACTGTAAAGAATGAGTCACTTACAAATCTTATTTTGCTTCTCTTTTATTTCATAACCACTTTTGTAACTCCTCTCACTTCCCAAATTTGATATCTCCATCATTAGAAATGGAAATTGATTCCTCTCCTCTGAAGTACTTTCATGCATTTGTACTTTAATAATGTTTCTTTGCCAAGTGATTTGATGACCCCAATTACCAGGCATGCTCTTCGCTTGTTCAACTGCAGATTTTCTGAACTTCCTTAATTAAATTGTCCTCCTACACTCTTCCAAAGTACATAGCTTTTGTTTTTCACTCTCCCCTTACAGCCTGCTCCTCCTAAACTGAACAGCTCCCTGTCATTTTCTCTTCTCTGTGCCTCTTCTACACTGGTTTAAGTTCCACCTTATTATACTTCTAGTATTTCAAAAGACTGTTTTACAACTTCCATGGTATAATTTCCAAACTTTCAAAAGTTCATCTTCATATCAGATGAAATGCTATAATTTTTCTTTTTTCTTTGATCTATGTCTAAATTTGCTAGCCATAAAAATGTTAACTGCCCATTTTAAATTTTGGTGTCCTTACAGTCTTAAAACTCAGCTTTAAACATGTATTAAAATTGGCACAACTAGATTCAGTGTCTTTGTGTCAGCCCTCTGCTTAATTTCACTGCTAAACCTAAGTAGAACCAGAGGAAAGATTCACACAGAGATAAATAGCTAGGAAACAAGAGAAGGGTAGAATTAAATGTTTGTAGTGGAGTCTAAAAAATACTTGTGTTCATACTTGCTTGTACAAACACAAAGGAAGTAGAAAAAAGTCAAATAGTGAGGCAACCCCTGTTTTTCAACAATATTCATCACCTAGGGTAATAAGGTAATTGGTAATGAGATACCTGACTTTCGAGGTCAGTTCACATTCTGGCCAGGTAATGGGTTTTAGGTGTTGTGTCAGACACATGTGAAATGACACACACGAGTAGAAAAGGAGTGAATTATTCCTTGCTAACACATACAATGATAGGGTTAGACTACAGATATGGATGAAAATGTCATTTTGATGCTGGAGCAGCCCAAAAGCAAGTCAGCTGTTTAACAGTTTGAAGAAAGAAAAAGAATAAAATAAAAAATACCATTGTCCTACAGTATAAACTGATGTGCTCATGTTCCATTTTCGTTCCTTTTGCTCATCTTAGAAAGGATGACACAGACAAGGTACACTGAAGGACAGCAAATCATGTAAGGCAGTTCTGATCAAAGAAGAAATAAACAAAGCAGTATTTTTCATTAGGAGAAAGACAGGAGTAGAGCGAAGACCCTGTGATATAAATGAGGAATGGAATGATAGTGCCTGAAACAGGAATCTGTAAAAATAGTAGTGGCACAGGAAGTTTCTGAGGAGACAACTGCTAGAGATTGGATAGGTTCAAACCTGGTGTCTAAAGGGGCATTTGAGATGTCCTTGGGAATCCCACCTGGCATTCAGCTACCACTGCAGAGCTCTTTGGAGCTCTTGCACATCTAAGATGTGCCTTTGCCAGCTACATAAGGATGTCTCAAGCATTTTGGGTCACCTGATACAGCCCCAAAGGCCTGCGCTTGGGCAACAGAAAGGAAGTCACCTGGGAGGTAGGTCACATCCTAGGGGCTGCCACAGGAGACGAGCTGTCGGGTCTGAGGTTAACCCATGTGTCACCGAGCTGACAAATGCCCCAGCTAGCCCCAGAGGAGCCACAGCATTCTGTGCAGTCACACTCATTCCGCCGCTGTGGGCAGAGACCACAATGACACAGCCAGCTCCCTCTGGGCGTGACTTACCTTAGGCATTTCTTCACAGCACACAGCATAAAGCTAAATACTACTGCTGGAAACAAAGCTTCTGGTGTTTGTCTCAATAGAAACCTCGGCTGAAGGTGGCGTGGTTTCAGACATGACATGTATAATTTAGATATTAGGAAACAGAGAACCCATTCATCGGTTCAGGTTTTACAGCTAGCTGGTAGGTAAAACTTTCTCCCATACTTTAAATACTAGCAAGTTTTGTATGGAAATGAAAGACAGAGAAGCCAATCATTTCTGAGTAAAAAGGGGTTTTTTAATTGCATTTTGTTGGGAATAAATCAAAGTAACACTATATGCCATTTTTATCGTAATTATGAAGAAAACTGGTTTAAAAAATCTAGTAATAGTTACAGCACTCTTCTTCTCACTACCTTCTGCAGTATTCTCACCAACCAAGAATTTTAAGTTCTGATGCTATTCAAAAAGTTGTGGCCAACACAGATATTTCTGAAATGTGGGAGAATGATTTGCGCCCTATCCTGATAGAAAGATACCCGGGATCACAAGGAAGTTACATCGTGCGACAGGTAAGACAACGCTTCCTGACAATCTCTAACATCTTTACTATATATTATTATTGTAATTATTTATATTCTGGTAACATCTTTGGTGATCCCACCCAAAGAGACAGTGCCACAGAAATTCCTTTAATTCAGTAGGATGAACTCTATCATTGTTCAAGTCTAGACCGCATAGTGCCAACATGACACAGCTTGCACATCAGCTGACATTATTTCCCAGGGCTGCATAGCATGATGGAAAATAAGTCTTTTTTTTTTTTAATCATGTTTTAAATTAACAAGTTTGCCCCAGGTTTGGTACCCAAAGTACAACACAGTGGTTGTCCTTTCCCTCACATGAGCAGGTTTTTGGTCACTGGTTCAAACCCGAGACCACGCATGGGATGAAATAAATGACACTTTTTCTGGAGAGGCCCTGTCCTGTGCTGTTGCAGTGCCCTGGAGTGTTGCCTCAGATGGGTGTATCAACACAAAAGGGGATCAGAGGGGCCCAAAGGGGCAGGCAGATGAAATGGTCAGCACAACAAAGTGCAGCCAGCCCTGGTCCATGAACCACAGCAGCTCCACTGGCCCAAGCACAGCAGTGTCCTGGTGCTGGGCCAACAAACCAGGCTGCAGCTGGCCCCAAGGCAGTAAAGACTCCAGCACGTTGCCTTTGAGCCACAAGAAGTTATCACACAATGGGGTTGCTGCTCTGCCAGCCCCTCTGCTCTGCACTCACAGCGTGGGCAAATTCAGGACAGCGTCCATGCTGGCTCTGGACCCCATCAGCCAAGCAGGAGAAGACAATGGTACAGCTGAGTTTACTAAAGACATTCACAGCATCCACGAGCCTTCATCTGCCCTTTGGGCACTGACTCAACAGCTCTAAGACAGCCCCAGCTACAATAAATTTATTTGCTATTCAGGAATTGGTAGATTGGAAAAATGCAGCCTTTTTATGCATTGTGTGTGTGTGTGTGTGTGTGTGTGTGTGCACATCTCTGTAGATTTAGCTTTGTGGTTTCTTTAGCAGTACTCTGGAAGGCAGCCAAGTGAAAGGGGGAAAAGGAAGAAAAGCAAAAAAACAGCTGAGCCTAGGCTAGAAAACCACAGATTATGTTCAAAATAGAATGCATCATCCTGTTACAAGGTAACAGCATGTATTAAATTAAAAAAAAAAAATTAAGAGTCCTCTATTGTCAAAACACAGCAATGGAGTTTGAAATGGATTATACTTCTTTGTTGACACAAAATCATCAGACTAGGGAAAAAGGCTACTGGGAACTCCATCCAGGCTTATATAGTGCCCTCAATCCTTAACAGACATCCTTCACTCTGCCTACTGATAGCTGATAGACCATACCATATTGTAAAAGCTTTCAGTGGGTGACCACAAACAAAATGGAAGTTTGTTCTAGCACTAAAATCTATGGCAATATTGTTGTTTTTTATCATTCCTACTGACTCCCCTAAGAGCAGAACAAGTCTTCAAAGTCTATTTTCCCCTTAGAGGCTTTTCCTAATGTTTACTTAAAGAGAGAGGAATCTGCCTTGAAGAAGCTCTCTAGGGACCCACAAAAATAAGTTGCTCAACAGAGAAGCAGAGATGTCCCTCTATTATGAGTTAGCCAGAACTCTGGTTGAAGTATAGCTGGGGTTGTTAGAGGTATTCTCTTCAGGCAGAAAGATAGCTAAAATTAATGATATGCCTTATAGATTGTCTCAATTCTTATTTTTATATGAGCTACACTTATAGAATTTCATTTTTGAAACGCTCTTCTGAAATGTTCATTCTTTCTTTAATTAAAATAATCTACCTATCTGTTATGGCCTTGTAAACAATTTATGTCACTTGAAAGGCAGATTTTTCACAGAAGCTTAGAAGTCCAGCCACCTCACACCAACCAACCAACCCAAACAGCTTTTGGGGTTTTTTTCTCCTTATACTTCTGTGGCATCTTTGTGTGGTAATTGTCTAAACAGCCACAACAAGGTCTCCGCAGCCAATTCTGACTTCTAATTTAAGGGCACATCTGAGTTAAGCTTTGAAGATGTTAACATTAAATCTGCTCTAGTTACACCTGAAAAAGACACTGGCCTGAAAACTTTAGAGATCAAGATCTTAATGTGTCGTAATAACCAGCAATAATTCAAAACATCTTCACACTCACAAAAAGAAAGGTCAGAGGGAAGAAATAAAAAGCAAATGAGGCAGTCAGAGGCTCAGGTAGCAAAGTTATACAGTGATATTACATTTTTTGCTATAAAGTTTATCCTTTAAAACACCATGAACTTACAGAAATAAGCTTAGGAGCCACTATTAATTAGCTAATAACAATTTGTCTGCAACATCTTTCTGAAGCAAGAAATATTAACCTGATTGTTTTTTATAATTGCAGCATATCAAGAACCGTCTTCAAGCATTAAAGGCTAGTTGGGAAATTGAAGAAGATACATTTCAGAGATACACACCATATGGCTATAAAACATTTTCAAATGTTATTGGCACTCTGGAGCCCTCTGCAAAACGCCATCTCGTGCTTGCTTGCCACTACGACTCAAAATTCTTTGGACAACAGTGGCAGGGCAGAGTGTTTGTGGGAGCCACTGATTCAGCTGTGCCTTGTGCCATGATGTTGGAGCTGGCACGGGCCCTGGATAACGAGCTGCAGTTAATCAAGGTAGTTCTTTTGTTTCATTTTCATTTGCCTTGCCAACAGCAACAGGCCTCAGGGCATTTCCACATTCTTTTCCATAGCCTGCATGCTGGGTTCTCTGATTGCTGTGCTTGTAATAAATCTCCCATTGACTCCAAGAACAAACAGAGATCAGTATCTACTACTCTAAATTATATTGTCACATTAAAATTTCTTATTAAAAGGGTGGATAACTTATTAAAAGTTATCTGTATAAACATATACCATTTAAAAAGAACAAATGATACATGAATAATAGATGTTTCGCAGACTTGGAAAGGTATAATGCTACTTTCTATCTAAAAGGCACAGAACTTGACTCAGAAGTTCCTATCACATCCAGTAACATCTAGGGCCATTGAAAAGCTTTGCTGCATTCTGAATCCTGCAGAAGTATCTCAGTTGTATTCTGCTTTGAGACACAAATGAACTAATTGTTCTGCAGAAGAGTCACACTCAGGTCCCCCCATCCCACAAAGATTTTCTTCTTAAATTTTTTTTTACAAATTTGAATGGTTTATTTATGAAAGAAGTATAATGTCATCAGTCTGTGTTACCTATGCTATGAAAATCTGTTTCAAAGGGCTGCAATTGCTAAGCACAAAAATCTGTTGAGCCTACAAACTCTTAAAGCTTGTAGGATTACAAATTTGTAGGATTATGGATTCACGAGTGCCATCTACTGGTTCAGTATTCAGTATTTACAGAAAAACAATTCTCATAAGTTTGCAGAGGTGTTACAGGAAAAGGTCTCTCCAATGTGAGAGACACTCTACAAAGTGTCAGGAGTACACTCAGCTCAGGTTTTAGAATTACTTGTCGACAGGAGTTTCCAGAAACTGATTTGGTGCCTTCTGATATGTGAATATTTAAGAATGAGAAGATTAAGAATATGCCAATATTTTTAATCACAAAACAAAACAAAAAAAAAGTCCTGTAATATATAGGCTTTGATTTATAATAAATTTGCCTGGTGAGTATTTATGAAACAACTTGCACACTTACTTTAAAGACTGATACTTTTCACTATGAATACACTGGTTTGCAGTGAAAATTATTTTTTATCATCTAAGATGACAGCATTTGACAAAAAGGCAACTAATGACTTTTCACAGGCTATCACTTGTACAGTCTGTTAACAAAATATACTTTGGGATCCATCTGCTTAATACATTAGTGATGATGGTTTTGCTCTGCTTATGGTAGCACAACAGACTTTGCTATGTTTTCAGCCAAATCTATTTATACTTTGACTTGAGGTTGTGATTTTTATCTTGATGCTTCTCCAGTTATAACTTACTTCTCCAGAGTTAAAATTATTGGGCAAAGACTCTCTTCATTATTAAAATGTGTTAAGCAGTAATGGTAATAATAACACAAGTACTACTTTCTAAAACTCAAATAGCACTGATACAGTTTCCTGCAGAATGCAAAATGACTGCTGCCCACAGAGCTCTGTCATGTGCAAAGGACAAAAGGCAGCAAGCCATTGCCATTAGAGAAATCAATATACCACTGTGAGCACAATCAATACCATCTTGCCTGCATGACTGACATTTTATAGAAGCTTCTGTTCAGATTGCATCAGCTCCAGCTATTTGGGAGTTGTAGCCCATACAGGACATGACTGCTGCCAGTGACCCCACCTTTTCAACCACATCATGCAATTTTACTTCAAGCAGTGTTAATTCATAGAGGGCTTAAAATATTTATAGCGACTGTCAAGACTACAATTCTCAAACTGTTCATTTATTGGAACCAGACTGGGATTTTCTGGGCTATGGATTATTAGGAAATTCTGACAATTCAAATGAGGCTTCAGATAGTAGACTCCCTCTACACTAGGAAGAAATTTCATACAAATGTCTTTTTTGTGACATTAAACACATTTATCATATATATTCTCAGGTTTGAGTGCTGTTATATTTTGGTTATTGAAAGGAAAAGACATATCTGACATATCCACTCTCTTTGCTCTGGTTTAGCACAAAATTACCTCAGTGACTGCAAATTCCCCTGAATAAAAAGAAGGGGCTGAAAGAACCATCAACTTGTCAAATACATAATTCACCTCCACTGATGCACAGCTGTAGCAATTACATTAATCCTTGTGATGCAATCAAATAATGATATTTGCACTCCCATCAGGGGTTGTTACTGACATGTCCCCTCATTATTTGAGATAATGTTGCTGCTACCTGGTTTTGCAGGTCTCAATGCTCAGGTCACGTCCTCCTAAGTCAGAAATGAAACTTTTATTCAGAACCAAAATTATATGAGACTGGAGAATGTGTCACTGTGTTAGATAAATAACAATTATCTTGACTGATGACTACCACTATTACACCATAATAACATCCAAAGGAAGGTCTGCATAGGGAACCTTGAAAATACACCCTTATCTGTGTTACTGACATGACTACAGTATTTGCCCTTTATTTAATGTTCTGGCCAGAATCACTTAGTTTTACTTTTAACTTCCTCCAACAGGCCAGCTCAACATCAAGACCAGACCTTTCCCTTCAGCTGATCTTTTTTGATGGTGAAGAAGCCTTTGTTCGGTGGTCCCCTTCCGACTCCCTCTATGGATCTCAACACTTAGCTCAAAAAATGGCATCGACTCCACACCCACCTGGTTCAACAACCACAAACCAGCTGCAGGGCATAGTGAGTGGCTCTTCCCTTCCTAAGGACTTTCCTCCTTAGGGAACAATAGTAAATGGCATTTGTAAAAATATTTAATTAATAGGTAACTGGCCAAATTCCCAAGAAAATCACAACCCCACTGAAGTTAAAGGAAGAAGCAGGATTCTGGAAACATTATGAAATATGTTAGAGAATTGGGAAGAGCTTTTCATGGGATTAGACCTGCTGCATGCAAGTATGAGGAGGAGCCATAGAAATATCAAAATACACAGTTTATTAGAATATAAACTAGGATACCCACCTTCTTCAGGAAAAGATAATTCAAAGTGATAAGGAAAGAGCACAAACAGCATTGGCCTATGAACAAATCTCCCCTAGCTCAGTACTAAGCTACAGCAACCTCTGTATCCCTCTGATTCCTACTAACATTCTGGTGTCTGTTCCCTTCTACTTTCCCTGTTTACTGCTGAGGCACTTCTGTCATTGCTTCTTGTGACTCATAAAATGTCTTTCCCTTGACAGACTTTGTTGTTCTCAGGGGAAAAAGCAATTTCCTCTTCTTTCTCCCCACCTACCGCTGTTTTAAAGAGATATAACACACAAATTGCAGGCTAGGCTATGCAGCCTGCTTCAGCTCGAGGAACAGAGGAATAGCCTAGCCTTGCCCTCCTCGGGAAGACAGCAAAATGTATCAGATTGGAATCAGGTTCTGCTAGTGAATTCTCCTCAGCACCACACTAGAAAGGCAGATCTTTGGCCGGGGTTGCAAAGACCTGCTCATGAGCTATACAGGAAACCAAGAGTTTCATTGCTGCTGCTGATGTTACAGGAAAGAGTTCTGCACTAAAGATTCTTTCTTGTCTAGGACCTGTTTGTACTACTGGATTTAATTGGTGCACGAAACCCAGTCTTTCCCAATTATTTTCCAAACACTCTTCGATGGTTTCAGAGGCTTCAAGCAATTGGTAAGCACAAGGATATGGGTTTTGGATGAATTTCAAAACCTAGTGAGTAGTTTTTAAATATATTAAGCTCTGTAAATCTGTAAAAGATTTTTAGATTAATTTTCTGGTTTACAGTAAGAATCTTTGAAAATATAAATGTGAAATGTTAAACCTGTATGAAGATTTTGATACTTAGTTAATGAAACATCTGAGAAAGACTCTCAGACATTTGAAAGCAACAAAACAGATTATATTGCTGATTGTCACTCTGTGACACTTGGCAACTGCTTCACTTCTGTGTTTTTGTTCTCACTTCTGTAAAATTATGGTAACAGCACCAGTTCTGAGGTCTTCCAAATATTAAACAAATGCAAAAGACAGTCACTACTGTGCCATGGAAAAAGCTTCCATGTGTGAGGAAAAATAATTCAAACATGCTAACATTCCTCATTGTTCAAAAATTGTAATAATCACTTTCATTGTGCATTACAGAGCAAAAGCTACACAACATGAATCTGCTGAAGAATCACCCTGTTCCAAGTCAGTATTTCCGCAGTAATTTACATCGAGGCTTGGTTGAAGATGATCATGTTCCATTTTTGTTAAGAGGTACCGGAAATTCTTATAATTTGTATATATTCAGTAAGAAATGCTTAATTTAATAAATGATCAAATGCATATGCTCCTGTTTTTCAAGCTTATTTGTCCCAACTTGAGGCTTCTGAATCCAGCTTTAGAGCTTTGATGTATTACCTAATGAAAAAAATTGATTCCTTAGTGGTATGCAGCTGAAAAATCAGAGAGGAAAAGAAGTGAAACAAGAAAGAGGCTGAGAAAAAAAATGCTCCTCCCTAAAACAAATTGGGAAGCAGAAGACTGATTTCATTCCTCTTTTACCTACAAGCTGCAGTACATATAGGTGGCTTAATGTGTGTGTATGTATATATATATATATACACACACATACATGCAGTGATACAGTTCCTTTATCTGAGGGCAACACTGTCTCTATTTTACAGAGTAAAAATAAGAAACCCTATTTTACCATTTATGTAGAGAACTAGAAAAATGCTTCAAAAATATTCAGTCTTAACAGTATCACAAAAACATGGTAATCAGTTTTCATTTTGAGGAGCTGCAGTGATTTCTCTGTCCTGCTGTAGCTCCTAAACACAAAACCTAAAGAATCTTGGAAAAAAAAAAACCAAAACCCCCAATAAGTAGCTACAGATTATTTTAAAAAGAAAAAAGTAAGAGGAGGGAAAAGTACTCAAAGGAAAGGAAGGTGGCAGCTTTACACAATACACTCTTTAATGATGCGATGCAGTCACAAGCATCAAAACAAGAGAAGGAAAAAGGAAGCTGCAGGGACACACCCTATAAAGCAAGCTTATTGAATAGTTACCCGACTCTGTTGCTAAATGGTGAAGTATCTGTTGGATTAACAGAACTTCTAAAACATTTCTTCTCCAAATTCCACTTTCCTTTTTTTAGGGGTTCCAGTCCTGCATCTGATTCCATCCCCTTTTCCTGCAGTATGGCATACCATGAAGGACACAGAAGAAAACCTTGACAAAGCCACTATTGACAATCTCAACAAAATCCTGCAAGTGTTTGTACTGGAATATCTCAACCTCTGAAAGACAAAACATCAACAAATTGTACTCCATTCACACTACTGTTTGTCCACCTTTACACTTGCTATTTAATTGCATTGGAGAGTATCAAGGTGAAGAAAAATGTGATAGCTCTTGCTAGACTGATTATTGATTGAGCTGTTCATGGCCCATTGATCCAGCAGCCAAATAAGATACCATTAAATAAGACCTAGCTCAGCCTGGAAAGAATTTGATCTTTCCATGTTTTGTGTCTGAATAAAAAAAAGTCCAGAATCTTTCCAGATTGCTATCATTGTTTTTTGTCACGTATTGTGATCCCAGGAGGGAATGCCTCATGGCTTAATTGTATGATACATTTTTACAAGGTGGGACCAACTTTTACAGCGTTCAGCTACGGAAATTTACACCACGTTATCAAAAGAGGCAAAAATCACACCATAGCAGACTTCTACTTTGGGCTGAACAAAACCACCTTATGTTGAAATGAGTTGCTAGAACTCCTGACACACAGGTGCGATTTTTAATCCTCTCTGGTCCCTCTCCTCCTTCCCCTGCAAAGGTGGCTGCAAGGGTTTATCTCTGCAGACAGCTGACTCCCAGAAAACAGAACA
Organism: Zonotrichia leucophrys gambelii; assembly: GCF_028769735.1. Classification (NCBI taxonomy): domain Eukaryota; kingdom Metazoa; phylum Chordata; class Aves; order Passeriformes; family Passerellidae; genus Zonotrichia; species Zonotrichia leucophrys. The sequence continues at coordinate 72,672,492 of NC_088172.1, forward strand.
ATAACCCAAATTCAGCTTTGCCCTTATCATTTGTTGGATACTTGTTGATGGAGAAGGGTGGTGGGGCGTGATGCTACAGGAAGGTATGTGGGGGTTTCCCTGAGCTCTGACTGCGACACAGGAGATATAAACAAAAGATCAGGTGGTGTGTGGGAGCAATGACCCAGTACATACCATTCAGTCACGTGAGAATCATTCACAATTTGACCCAAAAAACCTCCAAACCACCACCCACCTGCTGTTTTTAATACAGACCACAACAAAAATACTCATATCAGGAAAGTGATCACTTTAGAAACTATAGTTTATCTAAATACAATTTTAAAGGCTAAGTGCTATCAAAAATAAAATGTTGTTAAAAGCAAGACAGCAGTTTAGGCACCAAAAAGATACAAATTTAACAACCCTGTGCTTTTACATTCCTTACTGGAATTATTCAATAGGTTTAGTGTAACACTGGCAAAAAGAAAGCCTGGAATGAGATCAGTGAAAGACAGAAGAACAATATTCAAATCTACTGACAGAATCATGGTTTCAACTGGTGAGAAAGGGATGAGAGCATTTTAAGGGGGGGAAAAAAAAATCAAGCTGATAGGAGATGAACTGAGGGAAAAAGTCAATATTTTACTGCTCCAAACTTCTTCCCTGCAAAGTTCTGCCCTGAGCAAAGAGAATTAAAAGGGAGGTAAGCAATGGAGTTTTAAGCATGTCAGATTTGACCTGTATTTTATCATTTTCCTAAAGCAAATATTTTGGAGCCTAAGACTATATTTATATCCATATTATAAAGCCATTACAGAAACAGGTATTTACAGCAGTGAAAATTTGTAAAATTTTTCTATTACAGGATAGCCTGAAAATTAAATCTGATCTGATTTTAAATTTAATTCTGATTTGGTAGCTCAAAGATGAAACAAAAGCATTTTGTGTTTTCCTGTCACTTTAACATTGGTGAGAAACATTTGTCTTACCTGCAACTTCTGAAATAGAACACTATGAAAATTCTAAAAAATCAGACAGATGTCTTTCAGGTGTTACTGTACATCTGTGTAAATATATCAAAGTTTCTTGAACCCTTCACAATCATATTTTCTTCTACTTCAGCCCATGAGAAAACAGTCTAGAAAATGACATTAAATCTTCTGAAGTTTGAATACTTTGAGCACTATAAGACACCTTCATAACCTCCTAAGTGGTGAAGAAAGGTAACAGAATGGCTAAATATAGAAATATTAAGCATGAATTCATGTGGCTGATTTGTTTTGGCAAACTCTTGTGGTACTTCACATTTTGCAGGACCTCTGAAAAATGCAGTACATGTTTGCAGTGTGGACTGCTTCAAATTCTCAAATCCTCTTTGAGAATTTGAAAGTTAACTTAAAAACATGCTTCATTGTGAAATACTGATTCAGAGGGTTGTTATAACTGGGAAAAGCCTGGGGTTTTTACATCTCTATGAAGACTTAGCTGAAGCCATAATTTAACCATATGGTACTCCAAATCATGTCCATTTTGCCACTAAATTTTTACTGCCTGAGCATGCAGTAAAAGTTATGTTTATCTCGAGTTATGTTTACTCAATCCAAGGCAATGAGACACAGGTTGCTGTAATATGATTCAATATTTCTCAAAATGTGAAGAAAACATGAAAAGGTCTGGGGTATTTTTCTTCCCTTCCTGGGTTTCATGTTCAGGTTTTTTTTGGTACAGGAAAAAAAGGCCATCTCCTAACTGGATGCTAGCCCTGGAAAAGTTTACTTACAGAGGGATGGGTCATCATCTTAGCAATTTCTATGATCCATCATTCATTTAAAAAATAATTGCTGGAAGGAAAACTTACATCAAGCCACTGACCATGTGAATCCAAGAACCTAAGTTCTTAAAAGCACAAGAAGTAGCCAGCAAGGCAGACATAGCACAAGGTTGATTTTCATTGCTACCAAGGCAGTGGAGAACAAGCAGGTAGGACAAAGTCAAATTTATTTCATAAAATGTCCAGAAAACAAAAAATAAAGTGAAGAGACCAGGACTGGTATCTCTTCTACTCTCAGTTTCAACACTGAATATGACTAAATATCCAGATCCATTGGGTCTGGACAAGCACAGGACAGATAATCAGTCCAGAATTCAGAGAGAGGCTTTGTGTTGAAAAACCTATGGCTGGATAGTTTTTCCTTCCCTGTTGGATGGTGGCAGCAAGGGTTAGAAATCAATAGAGGACTTCAGTTAATCTAATCAGAGGAACTGCTGCACAGGTTCTCACCTTGAAAAGGATTTGTCACATCTCAGTCAAGGGGAAGGGAATAAAAATCAGTTTACCAGCCACAAAAGGCTGTCACTGGCTTTGTGTGCCAAAGGTGTCTGTGGGTACCACCAGGGTTAAGGGAATGCAGAACAGAATGAACTCAAGAGCCATCACTCAACATGCAAAGCTGAAAAACCCCCATATTATGGTAGTTATTTGTCTTGTGATAGGAGCTCTGGCTCCTTCTGTATCAGAACAAGGCAGTTTCTCACATTACTCTGAAGCCAGATAATGGCACATGCCCCTAAAACTCTCTAAAGCTGGATGCATTTACCTACAAGTGATGGGATCCTGTGCAATCACAGCTGGAACAACTTAAGGGGGTAACAATGCCAAATCCTCTGACAGGCAGAAATGACAGCAAGAACCAGTCTTCTTTTCTCTCTAGCTGAGACAGCATTCCTAGCATTAGGAATGAAGATGATATAAATTATCAATTCTTATTCACTATGTATCAAATAAATATTTAGATTTTGATCACCTAACAGCATAACACAGAAAAGGCAAAATGTACAAAAAACCACTTTCTACAGAATTATTCCAAGGACCCAGTCTGCACTGGTAGTAGACCCAGCAAAACAGATCTGAAGTTTGACATACCTGCTCATTGAGACTGAAGTATCACCTGAGAGCATCACTTAAACAAATACAGAGAAAGGTACCTGTAAAATCTTGTACACAAATTATCACTTTTCCCTTGTCATTTGCGAATTACACTGATTTTATTTTCCTCATATAAAAGGAGACATTTTACTCTGTGCTGATTTAACAAATGTTCCAATATATTCATAACAATAAAGCAGCTAAAAAGCTGTTCTAATATCTAAAAGAATCTTTATCATCTGCACATATGATATATACTGTAAACGATCACTCAAAAAAGTATTTTTGTTAAAGTGATTATATTGCACTCAGAATTCTGGGATTCTCACCCTCCCTTCTCATTTTAAATCAGAGATCAGCTTCATTTTTTAATAAAATGGAGATTTAATTTTCTACTGAAAACAAATAAGCATGCATTCAATATAATACAATGTATTGAAAATATCAGAAAAAGTGATATCAAGTGATTATGAAACTGGAGTAAGGAACAATTGTTAACCAGGCCACACAAGAGTAGTGTATTGTAAACATTCTGCTGGCTCTAAGGTGTTGCAGATGCTGCAGAAAGTGCAGTCTAATTCACCACCCAAGAGGTACAGAGAATCTGTTCAAGTGTTCTGTACTTCAGTGAATTTCCATGCAGCAATGGCTCATACAATAGACTCACAGAAAGACAGGATAATGGAGCACAGGTGATTACTGAGTTAATACTGACCTCACAGAAACAGAGCCAATCATGGTAACTTCATTGCAATCTTTAAATGGAAGTTTGCCAGGTTATTACATTTTCTAACAGAGCAATGAAATTTTCACTCTCGCTGCAAATGAAGTACAGAACTAGGTTCCCTACTTGTACTTACATGGACAGCATCCCAGTGGCAGCCTGGGCACCACCCTCAGCCTGAAACATCCCCAAAAGACACATCTCCATCATGCAGAATGTCACCTTGCTTTTGCAAGAATGACTCCCTCCTCCAAGCACTGGCTCAAGAAACACAGGTCATGGAGAGGGGAGAAAAATAGAAATATTCTTACACAGAAAAAGAAAATTAAGTCCTCAGCCAGTGAAGAGGCCACACATCTTTAAAATTAAAATGAACGTTGTTTTCTCCACTCAGATCTACATAAGAAAGATTTCTTCATCAAAGCAATTATCTTCAGGTAACATAGTATCTTTGGAATCCCTGAGATACTACAGCTCCATGTAACCACCTCACAGAAGTGGAGTCACTGACTTAGCACACAGATGAACAAGGTGGAAGCCAATACGTAGCACCCTGAGTTGCAAGTGGAACAACAGGAATGAACAACCCATTCCTAGACAGCCAAGAAATGCAGAAGAATGTGCAGAGGGGCAATTGTAATGTAGATACTGCACAGGGGAACAGAAAAAAACCCTGAAGTATTTCTAAAAGGCCTTTCCCTGTTCTCAGAGCAGAGAAGGAAAAGACAGCAATGAGAGGGAGGGAAGAGCTCTCTGAGAAAGGCCCTGCAGAAATGCAGACAGCTCAATGTACAGTAGAACAGTAATGCAAAAGCACAAGCGGTCTTGTTCCAAATGTGCCCCAAAGGTTAAGCACTCCAGCAGTGACTATGAACTCTCAGTGATCACTGACCTGTACTCTGGATTTAAACCAGGAATATAAATAAATTACTTTTCCCCCTGGAACTGTTAAAAAATACAAAGAGGAAAATACAAAGTCACAATCAAATCATAGAATACTCCCCATAGTCAAAAATGAAATACTGGTTTCAGAAACAACAGTCATCTGTTCTGCATCCTTAATAGGGTAAAAAAGAGGTGCTTGTAAAATCTTAAGTTTTAAGTATTTTATTTCCCAGTATATTGCTAAATAATTTTGCAGTTAAACCAAAAAGTAAGAAATATCAGAGATGAGTATGGAATACTTACAACTAGAAAATGGTTGCTGAACCATCTGAATTTCTATAAAAGCATCAATAAAAATGTAAAAACACGGTATCACAAAATCAATTACAACCTGAACTGCCAGATTGCTTTCACAATGGCCACAACATGAATATTGATGGATTTTTGCAACCAAAACCTAATTGTGATTTGGCCCAAACATGGCTTAATACAGCAATCAAACATGTCTGAAAATTGGGACTTGTGTTTCTGCCATTTCCTACACTCTGCTATTCAGCATTCAGTAATTTTCATCAGGAAAAAAAATGCTACCTGGTCACAATTTCATTCTCTTATGGAGTTGTGCTGCATCTCAATACATTCTTGGATAAATGAAGAAAAGTGGATAAAAAAGATGAATAGAAATAGACACCCTATAAAAACTACTTGTAAAGTACTGTAAATCTGCAAAATATCTGTGGCATTACACAGGCTACTGCTGATGCGAAGGAAAAAACTGCTTTTAAACCACTTCATGAATATGAACAATGCACTTGTTCCCAGCCATTCAGAATGATGTGACATTCCAAATGTTCATAAAAATTGGGTAATAAAATAATTAAGTCAATACCCTTAAGTATAATAAATAATGGTGTTTATTATGGTCGGGGCTGACCACGAGCGTTTGTTCCATATCTGCCTGGCACATTTGCAAAACCAGTTCTGAATCCTTGAGCTGCTCCAATTCCCGGTATTGCAAGTCCTTGACTGAGTACACTGCTGTAGGGTGCAGATCCATGATTAAAGCCCAATCCATAGGGCTTTGTCTGAGTGTTTAGAAGGATGACTGGACTCACATTTTTGCCTGGTGTGTTAAAAGAAAATTCTGGTGGTGGAATGCTGGGCTTAGCTGGAGTGGAGGTAACAGGGCTCAAATTGTCAGCAGCTTTCAAAGACGGCATTGGAATAACGTGATGATCCGAAAGGTTCAGAATGTTGTTTGCAATAGGCACAGATGATAAGGTAGGTCTGATCCAGTCATCTTTGAAAATCTGAACAGTCAAGGTAGAGACCAATGTGTATAATCTGTTAGTGACATGGGCAAGGACCATTTGCTCATTTGCATCTCTCCGAATTCGGACATGGACCGATCCAGCCTAGAAAGTGATAAAAACAAGTTGGCTGTTAATTATGACTCCAATAAAGATTCCCCACATGCACTCAAGAAAAGGCAAATCATCCTGCAGAGAACTACACAAAGACCTTTTGCAGTGGAAACTACTGACTAAATTAAGGAACTTATTACAGGATACATTCTGATCTTTCCTAAAGTGCTGCTCTCTTATGAACACAGCAAGATCATCACTCAGGAAAAGCGAGTCTTAGAACCAACCTACACACTACAACATGTGTTGGCAGGAAAGGCAACAACTGGGGGAGAAAAATGGCTCAAAAGAACAAAATGCAAATGTAAGTGGCAGAACAGTAAACTGAAAGCTGTTTTTACATCAGACATAGAGAACAGATGCCTTTTTTGTTGTTTTAAGAAGGGCAGCATACTGGAAGAAACCAGTGAAGAAATATTCTAAGAGTCTTAATTTTCCAGCTGTCACAAAATACCTGCATCAGTTTAGGAATAATCAAGTTCTGAGTGATCATTCTGTATCATAAAAAACACCCATTCATTTCTTTAAGCTTACAGAATTATTGGTACACAACTGTAATTATTTTGCTCTACCTTCTCCCCTAGAAATGTTGAAAACATATGATTCTACTGTCTATTGTAGAGCTTTGGTGCTTGAAGGGTAACAGTTCTTTCTCTCTTCCGAGACAATTTACACTGTTTAAAAAAATGTTTTTTCCATTGTTTGTCATTTTCTTCACTCCAAAATATGAAAGAAATTCTACAGTTGCAAAAATGTATGCATTAAGCCAGAACTGCAGTATACATTAATAACATTAACCAACAACAAAGCTTTAAAAAATGACAGAGGAAGAGAAGTTTTGCAATAAAGCACATGGACTGAGTATTGACTCCATCAAATTTTTTTACAGTTAGTATTTCAGAAGAAATATCTTTATGTAAATTAAAAAATTCAAGTAGTATCTGAAAACAAAGGCTAGGAAGATAATAAAGGCATAACTTACCAAAGTGCCAAAACCTAACGTCCAGAAGTGCTCATTTCGAACTTCCAACACACCATCCAAAGTTGAAACCTAATTTTACACAAACATCCATAAATATGAAAATAAATTAGAAGCTTCAAATCCCTTTAGAAATGTATTTTTATACATAACTAAATAACAAATAATTTTCAGTAGTGAAATAAAAGTTCCATACGGAGAACAATGATGTCTGTCAATGTCACCAATGCTTATCTATCGCACTTTTGCTACCCTTAAACATCCAAATCCATCAAAAAAGTTTTAAGGAACCTATTTCAAGTAATTCTTGCTGCCAAACTGAAGTATGTTCTCAACTTGATATGCTGTAATTCAACAGCTGCCTGTACTCCTTTTCCTCCTTCAACTCACATTTGTAAACCACTTCAAATAGTAGCTAAAATTTAAATAAAAACAGCCTGCACTACTTAGACAGATTTGTTCCAGATACCTAAAAGACACTATTCATCTTGGAAAACAAGATTCCTATTTTCTACATGCAGCTAAAAAAATATTAAAAAATATTTTTAGCAAACTTCTTGGACTAGTCAGAAGAATTCTTCACATTCCTGAATGCTCATTAGCTGTACACACTGTGCTGTGTATTATACTGACTTACCTCTCTAAGAAGTTTATCTAACTGGCCAATCACATGAGGTGGGGTTGTCTTCAAAAAGAAGAAGAAAAGAAAATACAAGTTAAATAAAGATTAACTGGCCCTGTTCAAGTAAGAGAGCCTTTAAGTCTGGTCTACCCACACAATGGCATTTTCATCAAATTCTTATGACTCTGTGATGCATATTTGCACAACCTTTAATATTCCTGCAGCACATCACAAATTCCCATGGGAACACTTCCTATCAACAAGCTTAAAACAGATTTCAAGGGTTTTATTTATTTTTTTTTTTGATGAGGCCATTTAACCAAACCAAAACCAGAAAATCTGTTGATTTGTGAGGCTGCCTTACCTGGAGTAGAACTTTCCCACTGTAGACACTCATGGGATACATGGTACCAAATGTCATCAAAGCAATTGCTATAGCAGAGGCTGTGTCCACAGCAAAATAATTGCTAGGGAGAAAGAGCAATTTTAAAAAAATGCTGGTATTTATGTTTTTGAGAGGCAGAACAACTTACTTATGATTAGTTTTTCATTCTTTTAAATTATATACACTTACAAAATTTTACATATGCTAATCTCATTTCAACTCTCATTCATCTTGGATAGCAGACAGATGCATTCACAGAGTTGCAATGTCATTCATACAAAATGCAGCTCTACATCAGATCATTCCTCTCATGCAAAAAATGTATTTTCCCACAGACTGGATACAAAAAGAGCTACTGTTTTAAAACACCAACTGCACATACTTGATTTCAATGAGCATGTATGTAATGCAAAGAGCCAGAGCTCCAGCAATATCAATCAAGACAAAAGGGTTCATCCGTGGCAGAAAGATGCTACTCAATCCTGGGATGATTCCACAAATACTGCAACAAAACAGAAAAAGCAGCTGTCAGCCAGCTCTTCATCACTTCTTTGAAATTCCAAAAGTACACCCATCATTTAGTATTTAACTTCTAACACACCTTGCTGTCATAGCACATGACGAGCACTGTAAAGGCCCCACTAAATCAGCTGCTGTCAGCAGAAATTAATTAAGTGTTTTTTTCTGGGAACACAACTCTGTGATATAGCTGTATCAGCTGTCTGCAACACAAGTGCTTCATGGCTTCAATACTGGTATTACAGAGATGTACACAGTGAGAGATTTGAGTATCACCTGTCTTCAATCCATGTGCCACCTTGGTGTGCCAAAGTGTCCTAAAGTCAAAGCTAACTAATTCATGGAGTCTCAAAAGAGGAAGAAGACCAGCTAGTTGAATAAGAGGAGACCAAAAAAATGCATGAGGGAATGCTGGGAAAATGACATATTTATAGCTATTTCCTGTCAACAGGAGTATGAAGAGAGAAATGAGTTTCTGTACTTTCCAGTGAATGTTAGTGCATGTCACGTCCTGGAAAATTTCAAGGCAAAGACAACATGAAATATTTTGTTGCTATGGTTAAAGCCAACTTATGTTTAGACATCATGTGCTGGCCTGCTTCTCTAAGAATTTTAATTAACATAATTATATACAGGTGCAGATATTTTTAAATCAGCACTGCTTCACATAGCACATCTAAAATAGCTGTATACATACTAATTCAATGGGGTTTCACTCATATTGGCTTAACTCTATACAGGTTATCTCAAAACCCAGTAGAAATAATACTACTCTTGATCTGGGACTCCAAGTTATCCATCAGCATCCCTCCCCTTAAAACTGTGTTTCTACACTGATAAAAGGGAAGTTGTGGAACTATCTGTGATTGGTATCCAACTTTTATCTTTTTTTTTTTTTTAAACTTGGAAACCTAATTATTAGTCTTCCAAAACTATTTCACAGATTTTGGTTCTGATGATGTAACATCTTACACCCATATAAAATCAAGTCTTCTGTTACCAAGTCAGCATTCTCTGCTCTCCTTAACTGTGAAAAAGATCACGAGATGCAGAAACAGATGGGTTTTGAAGCATACTTCACATGTTTCACGACTTGGTTTAACATTTTTCTTTTGATACTGACAGATAGTTGGAAAAAACATGTATGGATTAAAATAAACTTCCCTGACATCTGACAAAACTATTTGCAAACAATGTTATCTTGCATTCAGATATCCAATACAAACACGAGAGTTAACAGACAAGATGAATGAACAACACTGCTTATATCCCTGAAAGACATAGACTTTCCAGATTCCTGTTGGACAGGTGAGGAGTTTCCATAGCTATGGTTCAGTGAGTAACCTGTTTCATATATCACATTTAAACTCAACCATCTGAAACATTTGTTCAGCCCACAAAGTAAATAAACATAAATTATTACAAAATATATCACTTGGTAATGCATGTTGTGAAATGCAGTTTGAGTATGTACAGGACAATGCTAGTTTTCCTATTCTCACCCAAAGAGAATCACATGCAATGTACTGAACATACATATTCAAAAGAAAAGATACCCAGAAATATGTATTTCTGTTAGATTGATGTATCTGGTATATATGGGAGACAATGTTTGCTCCAGAGTTCATGTATGAGACCTGCAGTAGGTAAAGCTATTTCAAAAGCTCTAATACAAGTTTATGCCTCAATATCTCTCCAAAACGTTATTATACAAACAAAACCAACACTGCCTTCCAGAAGCTAATGATTTTGAAAACAATATAAAGCTTCACCTTCTACTAAGATCTGCAACATGTTCCTGAAGCCAACTTGTGCTGGCAGCTGCAAAAGAAAGAAGGTAATGAAGTTACCACAATTTTAAGTACCACTTTAAAGTTATTACATTTTAAAGTACACACAAGTTTTATTTTAAGGGAAGAATTCAATAAATACAGTGTGAATGAGTAAATATATCTCCACAGATACCCTGGCACTTGAAAAAAGACCCAAATCTGTCTTTTCCAGGCAGCAAGTACAAAATCCATCTCTCATAATAATCTGAACTGATTAAATACAAATATAATTGTAGGCTATAACCATTATCTTTTATATAATTTAGTGTAATAATAGATATTTCTAACTATGGACAATTTACAGGACAATTACAACAGAACAATTTACAGTTGCAGGAATGAGTGCAAACCTATTTCACAATGAAAAAGGTAAAAGAGCTATTCATTTACCAATGAAAAGGAAAAAAGAACTATTGCATTAACTTATATTTTAATCTATTAATACATCAATAAAATGTGTTGAAAGTTCTGGTATCTGTCACATGACCTTCACTGGTTGCATTCAAAAAATTGAAAATAAAGGATACTGCAGCATTAAAATAATATCATATTAATTACCTCAGACTACTCAGAGCCTTATAAGCAAAGTGGAGTTGAAAATCAGATGGCAATTCTACTGTACAAAGTTACATTAACAGAGGTAACAGTAATATACAACCACTAGTTAAGGAGGTTACCAGACAAGTTATATCTTGATAAAAATAGAAACATTAACATTTTTTGCTCAATTCTTGTTACAGTCTAATTTATCACATACCTTCAGAGACATAAGCAAAAGGCTTATTCTTAATGGAAAGCATTGTAAATAAGTTGAAAAAGAGAGCCACGAAAGTACCAACCAGGAGTCGTCCCCTAGGGAGGGGAAAAAAGGTGTCTTAATTTCTCATCATCACAGAACATCATCAAGCTGTAACTACCAATAACACTATCAAAATATTTTGTTTGGTGTTTACTGAGGCTGAAAACCAGCAGGATAAACTAGTGTAACACTTAATAACCAGCAGTGCATAATCATTGTAAGGGTTATACCAGATCACTGAACTTCGTACTTTATTGTTATCACACAACGCTCATAATGTTGAGTAACAGCTCTTAACCAATTGCATATTTGCACACACACACACACACACACACACACACACACATATATATATTTGCCCTCTGAAGATACAAACACATTGTTCCCTCAGCAGCACAGCTAAGAAACTTAGCTTTCTATGGAATTATGCCATATACCCCCAGCCTTCTTCTAGAACTACTTCATCATACATCCCACATCCCCTTCCTTTGCCCCTTAACACTTTCTTTTCCTCTCCCTGTGGTCTTCATAGTCTGAACCCTCTTTGCAAAACCTTCAGTTCCCTGGTGACCACAGCATCCTTCCCCCCACATACCAGGCCTTCCAAGAGGCCACAAGAAGAAAAGGAACTGAACTATGAAAAGCAGCAATGTGCAGTTAGATCACTATTTGATATAACATGAGCATTAAATTTCAATTGTACCTTGAAAAGAACTGTTTGCAGTATAGCCTGCACATGGTTTGAAACAAATGCCAAGGCACCAAAAGCAATTTGGTACTGAAAGTACTTGCATAAACAATATATGCTAGATATGAATTAGAAACATAGAAGGACAACAACACATGTTACATGCCAAAATAATTTCTTACGTGTGTATCTCAGGCTGCTCCAGAAACCGCTCCGCACTACAAGAATAATTGAAAATCTGAGTTATACAGTAAAGCCTTGACACCTGAAGCATGTTTTTACAGTTCCTTAGCATTAGCTGCCATTCATAAACAAAAACTGATAGATAAAGTACTGCAAAAAATTGGATTGCTTAAATAAACACAGCAACTCTTATAAGCAAAGAAAGCATTTAACACTGAATCAAAGCAGATGTGATTTAGACTGCCCAAATATTTCCAAACTGTGCCAGCTACCATGAATGCTGCCTATATGATAAACTTGCTAAGTTTGCGGAATTTCCTAAAATTGATGTTGGAAAACTTGGAAGTTTTGACAAAGGGTGATTCATTCCAGTGGATTGTCACTTCAATACATTGACCTTATAGTATAAAGTTGCTATGTTGTTAATAGAGCCCTTTACACAGAAAATAGAGCACTTGAATAAAATAAGGGAAGGTATATTGTTGCAGTTTTAAATTCCAGATGTTAACAAAAGCCTCTTCATCTTTAAAAACAAGAATAATGTTTTAGGCTAGCCTCCTGAAATAGAAATGCTCCCAAGCATACATGGTATGGCAAATTAATACTTGAGCAAGCTTTGAGGGAGTGAAGAAGTTGATGCTACAAACATTCAGCTCCTTGATATATTATGAAGCTGCTTTGACTTCAAAAAGCAACAGAAGTAAAACCAAAAAAACTATTTGTTCAGGAGCTTATGATAGTCAAGATGCATAAGGAAATGCATTAAATTAATGACACAACCTTTGGAAAAAGTATTCTTAAAACCATTAAATCTTTCCCTAGAAAAGCTTTTTAAAAACATTTATAAATTCCCATCTTTACATCTAAAGCCTACATGTAGTGTAGTAAATGCAAAGCAAGCAGTAAGGTTTAGCAATATTTTTTTAATATCTTTTAAGTTTTTTCTAAAGTATCTCTTTAAATACAGTACTCATAGAATACAGGTGCTTTTAGTTGATCTGGACTATATCTTCATATGTTATAAAATGAAAGAAAACATACATAACCCTACCTTTCTTTCAGTATAAAAAGAGCACCAAGCTGTGCCAGAACGGTAGACGCAAATACAGCTAGAACTTCAAACCTTTCAAACCTGAAATTTGAGAATTAAGTTTAGAAACACTGAACATTGAACAATGCATCCAATAGAATCTTTTCTGTGCAAGAACCAGCAGGATATACCTACTTTTTCCAATTCATTCAACAGCAGACAGATGGGAAGAAACTGAAAGTCTTATGGAATAGTCATAATTTTCAGTTTCTTTTAACACTCCACTCATCAGAGACACTTAAAATTCAGCATTTCTTAATTCTTCTTCCTGTCCATCCCCTACTCTGTAATTGTTCTTTACAGTAAGCCTTGGCCTTCACTTTTAGGCTCTTTCACACACAGAGTATTACTGATGGCTGTTCAGGGATCCAGGCAATGACAGTGAGCAATGTACAAAATGCTGTATTATCAAACACTGTATCTTGTCATTAGTACTTACCCAAATGAATAGATTGGGCTGGGTTTCTTCATCATTACCCAGTAGCTTATTAGACATGTTATCAAACTGAAAAAAAGGGGGAAATTAGACTGTGATAAGTAACAGCAGCCTTTACAAACTGCAAAATCTACAAATACACACTTGAGCCACCAGAACTCAACATACAAACACAGCCACATCTTGTCATGAACTCAACCTCCATCACTATCCCAGTGATGTTCTGAATGCTCCTCATGTGCTTTCTGAACTTGCCTAGAAATGCTGTAACCTGAGAAATGCTGCTTACATGAGAAGAAGCTGATAAGCAAGACAGAAGAGCGAATGAAAAAGCCAAGAAATCTCTCCATTAAAGTTTTCTTTTAGAGCTATACCATGAATTAGATTTGATACTCTAAAGTCTGAGGCCACACCAAGTATTGCCTTTCTTTTCCACAGTGTAATTTCTCTATGTAATTTGTCCACAGTCAAAACAGATGAACTTTCTTTGGCTGCATTCACCTACACGAGTTCTAATCTAGCTGCCCATTCACTGACAGCCACAGGTCTCTCTTGATATCTTCTGTCCAAATTTTTCTCTCATACTGAACATCTAGAATTCCAATTATTTTGGAATCTCCATGGTAGTAGTTAGAATGTTTCAAGGATGAGTACAGTTTCCTCTGCCTATTTTTCCTCTATTGAACAATTTTTTCTCTACAGGATAATTTTTTCAACTGGAATCCACATAGATTCAGTGCCATCTGTGCTTTCATGCAGTCCTTTTGTGATTAATAACAATGTTAAATCAGACTGGATCAAGAATGCATCCCTATAACTGATGAACAATCACATCCTCACAACTTGATTTTATACAAAACTCATATTCTCAGTGAGACTATAATATGCAACCAGGCAATGACAGAAAGAAAAGAAGCAGAAAATGATTTTTGCAGCAGAATTACTGAGCATTGTTCTCCCTTACAGCAAATCAAAATTCTTGAAAGAGATTGCTGTGAGTTAGAATAATTTTCTAGTCCAACCCCTAATTAACCTAAGACAGGAGTGCCTAGGGTTGTTCCACCTTCTTCTAAAATTAAAAGAAAAAAGAATTCCATACAAATGGGAAGTACAATATCAACACTTTCCCCAATTTCCCCAATGTGAAAAAGGTATTTTGAGCAAGACGACAAAAATTCAGTAGATACAAAATTCTCAGAGAAAGGCAAGATTCATTAGAGTTAAATCCTAATGCTAATGCAGTCACAGATCATTTTTTTTTGTGCCTACCCCAGCAAGTCATTTTTGTTTCTGCATGTTTGCTGATGTAATTTATGAATGTTTTACTGGAAGTCAGATAAGTTATAGTAGGTAATGGATATATGTATGACTCTTTTATAAGATAGTGAGATAGCAAGGAAGGTAATGTAGGCTAATATTTTTAAAATATCTACATTTTATTTCCCAACCACCGCTACCATTCTGTATCTTAGAACTGAATATATTTCATGTCTGTATTATCAATATTAGCAAAAGTGTTCAGAACTGTCATACTAAAAGTTGTTTTAATATAATTTTCTTAGAATACAAGAAAAATACTGTAAATATCTAATGACCTTATGTGCAGAATACTTGGTATCTAGCTTGTGAAACATTTTTGAAATAGAATGACATGCTTCTTGTTTCCTGATGTTAAAACTGAGGGTTGCTTCACAATCAGTGACCATGGCATTAGGAAAATGTTCTGAGAGAACAACCGGACAACAGTTTTGTACCATATTGTGTTGTCACACATCTGCACAGAGAAATCCATGACTGAACTGATCAGTTACTAGTCATTCTCAATATAGCTATGGTCATTCTCAATACATCTAATAAACAGACAAATACAATATATTTATTGTGTGCAATTTTATACTCATTTAAGCTATATTTAAACCAATGACTGTTTCTATACTGATGAATAAGTTACATGTCTTTGAACCTGTAAGTAAATTTTAAATGTATAGAAATATACAGACAAAATGAAGAGTATGACAAAATGGGAAAAAACTCACCTGAAAAGGTCAAAGATTGTCAAATATGTGTAAGCAGTTAAAGCTGTAAAGAAAAGTAAATGTTAAAATTTAATACTTGATTTTTCAATGCAAAAACCACTTATATTCCAAGTCCCTTTTGTGCAGCTCTTTCCAGTCTTCTACCTACATAAACTGCCCCTACTGACAGAGCAAGTCTCTGTTATTCTAAAGACACCAATATATTTAATGTCATAAGCAGGCTCATTATGGCAATCCTAATTCAACTACCGCACCCAGACACAACAGCTATCACATTTGTGACTAAGTTGTGACAAGGAATTTAGGTACTGGAAAGTCAGATCTTCCAGAAACACATCACTTACCAAAGTAAGAGATCTCTTATGTGTGTTATTCCAGTGAAAAGTAGGTTGAACTGAATATTTTACTTGTTTTGCATCCCTAACCTATCTTGAAACTGCAAGAAAACCTGCACCAAAAATGAAAAACTAAACCAGCACTCTATTCCCAGTGCAGGTGATGGGAAGCCCATTGAAGCCCCTGTCCAAAAGCAGAAGGCACCCAGAACTGCACTGGGTCTGGCTGATCTGGAGCTCATTTCCCCAGCAGCTCTCACAGTGCTGTGCTTTGCAGCAGCAGCTACAGAGGTGCTGGAACCACTCCAGTGTTTTGGCTACTGCTGAGCATTCCTTGGAAGCAAAGAAGTCTTAAGCCTTTTCCACACTACAAACACCCTCGTTCAACTGCAAGCAAGGGACTCTGCATGTCACTGGTGCTACTGATACACAGAACAGGTTTGAGGACTAGTCACTCAAAAGCCTACTTGTTTTCAGTCTTAAAGATGAAGAAGCTACTGCAGGAAGCAAATGACCAGCAGGACTGAAAAACTGCAAACTTTGAAGGACTTCCACCCATCCAAACGTGTCTGTGAAAATTGCTGATTTTCTAAGCTGACTGTGGCAAATCAAAAGGAAGCACTTTCGGAACCTGGCTGTGCAAACCTCTAACTCCATTAAGTACTGGATTTGGCTTTTCAGTCAGCTGGAGCTCCACAAGCTAAGAAACACAAAGCAGTTTGTTGTAGTTTCAGTACGTGAGAGCCACCTACCTATGCTGTTTGTAGAGCTGCACCACATGAGCAGGAAGCCAATACATATTAAATTTATAGCACCAAACAGTAAAATCTTCCAGGACTGTTGATGAGAATAAATATGTATTTACACCTTCCAAAATTTACAAGACAGAAATATATCTATCTGGTCTTAAAAAACAATATTGCAGTACTTGGTCATGCAAACAGAACTGGCTTCTCCTCCCTCCCAAAAATTCACCACTCATTTCAGAACGGCAAGCCCTTCATCTATTTTAAACTTTACAGATTATTTTAAAACTCATTTATGAATGCCACCATACTTAAAATACCTTTTTGTCTAAAAAAAGCCCCACCCATCTATAATATTTGCATTTTATTACAGCACACAGCATCTGTGTGCTGTAATGACTTTTGAATATCAACTTATGCAACTTTATATTAATGGATTCCTTTATTTGTGCTGAAATTTTGGTCCCAAAAACATCTGAACACATTCAGTTTACAGTTCCACTGAACCCATCAGATATAAATATGTAAGTTCTGGAGAACACTAAACTCAGAGGGACAATGCACAGAAGCAATACAACTTCAAAAATTATTTTTAAGCACAGCTAGAAAAATTCAAAGAAAAAATTTCATAATATACTTAAGTTAATAGTGTATTTTAACTTACTACAGCTAATGTATTTTTACTATAATTATGATTGTTTTAAGCAATACTTACCCTTCTGTCTGCTGCAACCAACCTAAATTCATGTGTTAACTTTCCAACCAATGATCTCTGTGATTTGCGGAACAGGTGTATTGTCCCCTTAAAAAAACCAACAGTTTAATTAAAAACTTTACTTACAGCGTAATTTAAATTAGCAAAAAGGAAATCTTCATTTATGAACTATTTTCACAATCGTATCAAAGACTCAGGTGAACTTTTTGTTGATCAGAAATATCACAAACTTTAAACTCAGTATTTTGGTAACCATTTCACATGGTTTATTATATTAGGAAATGACAAATTACTTAGAAATAAGCTTCATTTAGACATAATCCAGAACTCAGTTTTACTGGAAGAGACACTAAAGTATCACTTAAAGAGTGGGTTTTAACTTTTATTTACATGAAACTACTACAAGACAGTTTTTTAAAACACAAATATTTTTCTTCATCAAAGCACACTTCCCACGCCAAGGCAATAGATGTATTAAATAGAAAAATATTGTTTACAGACCTATAAAGGAGAACCCACCACAGAAGTAAAAACAATGCTGGTGATGTGGTGAACACAAAGCCAGTAACAAAATGAAACATACCAACAATCCTGGCTGTGACTTAACCTAAAGGGCTGCTACATGGCTCTCCTACAAGCATGACAGGGAGCAGACCACCAGAGAAACTCATCTGCCATGACACTTGTCTCCCTTTCCTCGGAGGGTCCAAGCTTCTGGTTGTCCTCTGCTCTGCTCTGCCCACACAGAAGTAAGCTTTCCATGTGAAAAACCCGTCTGATTTGCAATAGAAATCTGTGGACTTGTAATGACAGACCATACTCTGTCAACTGCACCAATTTGGGGCCAGATTAAATAAGGCTTGATTTTAAGCTATCACACCTTAGCTGCGAGCAGAAGGCAAAAGGACATACTAATGGGCTCTTCACCAAAATAAATTCAATTAACTTTCAGACTTTGTCAACACAGCTGCATTTCATATTATCTGAGAAATACCAGGGTGCCATGAATTAAACTTTAAGCACTACTACATATCCCAAGTTTAGCTCCTTTGCGACAAAACATGGGCCCTTACTCTTTTCTTTATTAGCAAATCATTACATGATAATTTTAATTCTTAATAGACACGTGCAAGTTGCCAGAACACCTCAGAAAGCTTTTCTAACAGGCAGTGGACAGCCTGCTTATGAAAGCTGCTGTGTTACAGAATCACAAAGAATGACAGAATATCCTGAGTTGGAAGGGACCCACAAAGATCACAGAGGTCCAGCTCCTGGCCCTGCACAGGACACCCCAAGAGTCACACCATGCACCCGAGAGCATTCTTCAAACACTTCTTGAGCTCTGTCAGGCTGTGCTGTGACCCCTTCCCTGGGGAGCTGTTCCAGGGCCCAACCACTCTCTGGGTGAAGAACCTTTTCCGGATACCCAACCTAAACCTCCCTCATAAACAACTTCAGGCCATTCCCTCAGGTCCTGTCACTGGGCACCACAGAGCAGAGATCAGTGCCTGTCCCTCCCGTTCCCCCCATGAGGAAGGTGTAACTGCACTGGGGGCTCCCTCAGTCTCCTGAGGCCGAACAGACCAAGTCACCTCAGCCACTCCTCACACGGCTTCCCCTCCCGACCCTTCACATCCCCGTAGCCCTCCTTGTCACCTTCACACCCACTGCTTTCCCACACTGCTGGCACTGCGTGCGCTGCCCAGCCACACGGTGCCACACCTCCCTGTTTACAAAGGACGCCGTGCCTCAGAGCTGTGCACTCTGTGCCTCAGGGGACCCGTGCAAACTCAGGCGGGCCCCAGCCCACCCGGGACAAGCTCCAGCTCAGCACGTGTTGTACCTCGGCGTGAAGGCATCCCTGGATCTCACAGTTCTACCCAGAGCTTACACACAGAGCTTCTGCCCCAGACCGCAGCCAGCCCCTGAGGTGCCAAAAGAGCTCCACAAGGCGTGTTCCTGCAGCCAGCGGCGCTGTCTGCCCCAACAGGTGACAGCACCTGTCATGGATATCCATGTCACTCCAGTCACTCCAGCGGGGCTCAGCACGACAAGGGAACATTTCGCCACCCAGATGAACGCGCACACGCGGCGGTCGTGCCCAAAGGATCGGGTTTTCGTCTTAGGGAAGAGAGCCACAGAGTGACAGCCCCGACACCTGGAGCAAGCGCACTATAACCTGTTTGTCCTGCGGCGAGTCCCAGTTCCCTGACCGACGTGCCCTGAAGGAGAACTCCGAGGCTCACACCGCAGCCCGGTATTCCAGAGGCAGCTCCGGCACAGGAGCCCCCACGGCCCCGGCTCCCGGCCGGGCCCTGCCCGCGGTGCCGGCGCCCGAGGGACGGGCGGAGAGCCCCGGGGAGCAAACACCGCACGGGCAGCGACACCCGCGCTGCCCCCGGGCCCGCTCCGGGCCGCGCTTGCCCGGGCGCCCTGCGGCGCCGCCGCCCCACGAGGGAGCGGGCGCTTCCAGCAGCCTCCGCACGCCCTGTTGCACGCACGACTTTACTTCCCCCTCCCTCCTTGCCCCCAGCAGGGGCCACTCACCATATTACTCCCCGCAGCGGAAGAGACGGCGCCATGCGAGGCCGGAAGGGGCGGGAGAGGTTCCCGTCGCCGCGGCAACCAGCGGGCCCGGCGGGACACGTGGCGGAAGCGGCGCCCGCCGGGAGCCGGCTGCGGCTCCGTCCCGATCGCAATCCCGATCCCGCGGGATGTGGGGCCCGGGCCGCCCTTCCCCCGCTCCTCCCCGGCGTGCTGAGGTGGAGGCCCGCCTCGGGACATGAAGGTCTTGTCTGCCGCCTCCCCGCGCTGGTGCCGTTGATCTGCCCGCTACCTGCGAGAGCCCAAGGAAAAGGGCTCCCACGGTGGTGCCATCGCAGACCTATGATCATCACAGTCCAGCCTGTGATCAAACACCACCATGTCAACTAGACCGTAGCACTGGGTGCCACGTCCAGTGTTTCCTTTTAAACACCTCCAGGGATGGTGACTCCACCACATCCCGGGCAGCCATTCCAGTATCTAACCACCCTTTCTGTGAAGAAATTCTTCCTAGTTATTCAACCTAAACCTCCCATGGCACAGCTTTAGGGTGTCGTAGTCCTAGGTCTGTCATAGTCTGTCACGATACTCCACGACAGCAATTCCACAAGGATGGGTTTGCGTCCCCACCGCCAGCCGCGGTACCCGGCCTTAAGGGCCCTCAGGACACAGCCTACAAAAGGCATTTCTTTTCCACAACAAAACCCCCAAAGGACAGCAGCTCTCCAAACTACAGGAGTTATGTTGAAAATTTAGTCACTTGTTGTGTGCTGAAATCCTTAAACATGCTCTCGTTTCTCTGAATATGATGAACATTGGAAGCACGGCAGCGCCGAGCAGCGATCCGCACGCAGCCCAGCCCATCCCAGAGCCAGCAGCTATCCAAAGCGGACTGTGAGAGAGGATTCTGCCACTGACTACCGCTGCCGAGGCTCTGGAGCTCCGGGACACAAGGGGACAGCCATCCCCCGGGCTGGGTGGCCAGCAGATGGCTGCACTGCGCCCAGAAGTTCCTGTCAGAAGGAACGCGTACGGCAGGAGCGCTTTGCACGGGAAGTACAACGAAATCCAGAACAGAAGTCATTGTGGAAGTTCGGATAGGTCTTAGGAAAAATTGTGTTGCAAAGCACTTGCATGGGATTGAACGTACTTAAAGATTTATTCACAAAACAGCTTATTTATTATTTATTATTATTTGCAAAGTAAGTGAGAAAGAGAGGAATAAAAATCGAAGTGAGATATTTTATTAAGACAGATTATTGTGCCTAGGAAGAAACTTGAAACAACCTTTTGTAACACTGCCTTAATTTTTGTTCTTTTAAAGAGTCCATTCAGTTCTCCAGAACCCATAGTTTAAAATGTTTTTTGCATCTCACCCGTTCTGTAAAACCTACCAAAATACTTACCTGACTGTGGGTGAGAGATAGGCCTGTACATCAAATTAAACCAGGAACAAGCCAGTCTTTAATCTGCTTCACAGTCAGGAGTGCTTCACAATTGTGTGTATTGTCTCCAGGATATGTGATGTTATTATTGAAAAAAAAAGATAAAATCATTTTTACTTTCTAGATTTTGAGTATATGTGGTCCTTAGGGTATGATTAATTAAGAACCACTATCAGACTTATCAGGTAATTGTACTCCTTAAGATATATTTAACATCTCAGACCTCATTCTAAACCCTTGGCTGTAATCAGTAAACTTTTTTCCAGTGTATGGAAGAAGTTTTAGAAACTATTTGCAGAAAATAGATTTGTGCTTTAGAGAATCTGGATGACAGGCAAGAAATTCAAACTGCAGCTGCTGCCTCCATTCAAATTTAATGAGGAAATCAGAACTCTGATGAACCACTATATAATTTGCTCCACAAAGTTGTTTGGTTCCTTCATTATTGACATAGTATTGAGCTTTTTGATTTATCTGATGTCACAGGGTATTTCTTCCCAGAAGAGGCCAATAGTTAGTTATTAGAAACTGCACTTGAGGAAGTGTCTTCACAGAAGAAAAGTTTTACAATAGCACAGCTGATACTAGCATTCTGCATATAACAAAACTAAGAGTCTTCAAGGATCTCTTACTGAGTCAAGTTTGAGGCCTTTCAGAAATTACTAAAATGAGATTTGAAAATAACAGAAGTTACAGACTTAGAACATATTGTTCTTACAGTATACACTTCCCAAAAAAGTGGAATTTTCAAAACTGTGTGGTAAAAAACGCCACACTTTGCTCAATAGGTTCCTTGTAGGCTGATATTCTGAAAAATGTGGGTTTTTTTAATATACCTGCAACACAGCACCTAGAATAATCCCACCAGTGTTGAGAGATGGATTTTAGTTAAACTGTATTTTTCTGCCTTCACCAGTACATGTATTTTCTGTATTTATATGTATTTGTTTTATCACGATACATAGAATAAAAATTAACTTAGGGAATGTTGCATAACTGTCTTCTCCAGAGCCATATGAACCCTTGCAGGAAAGAGGCTGGATTTCACAAGTTCACAATATATTTGGAAATATGCAGAAAGATGGCATGATGAGGGAAAAAAAAAAAAAAAACAACAAAAACCCCCAACAAAATGAACTCCACCCAAACAAACAAACTAGCAAAAAACCCCCAAAACAAAAAAAACAACAAAAACCCTAAAACCAAAAACAAAAAACCAAACAAAAACCCCAAAAAAACTCCCAAAAAAACCCAAAAAACCCCCACCACCCAACAAGTTTTAACTTACTTTTTTTCCTCACTTTTCTCTAGCAAACTTGGAGCACTCAAATACAGAAATAAACATCTGAGATACACCAGCATCTAACATCAGGCATGCAGCCTTGTCTCCCCTCCTTGGCTGGAATGGGAACAATTTGTTGAGTCCAAGATAAACTTCAGTCCAGGGAATGCTGCCAAAAACAAAATCTCTGAATATTTCAAAATAGCAAATGGTGGGATATGTTTTTTCATGCTCTTCTTTCTTCACTGATTTTAATTTATCTGATTATCTCCTCTACAACAATAAAATATTTGAATGTCTGTAAACTATATGCA
Source organism: Zonotrichia leucophrys gambelii (assembly GCF_028769735.1). Lineage (NCBI taxonomy): Eukaryota > Metazoa > Chordata > Aves > Passeriformes > Passerellidae > Zonotrichia > Zonotrichia leucophrys. Next base: position 72,695,383 of record NC_088172.1, read on the forward strand.
AAATTACCAATAGAAATCATTTTAGTAGTTCAAAATCTACCTTCAAGCATTAGTATTTCAGCCAAAGAGAGATACCTTGGATAGACACCAGTGATGTCTTTCTGCCCTAAGGAATTATTCCTTGACAGAGGCAGGAATAGCTCACATACCTCTGTCCAAAACACTGCTTTTTTTTCTTCCTTCCTGTATTGATTTTTATTTGATTGGTTTGTTTTAGCAGTGATGATGATGATGCTATGGGGAAGGCAGTGGTCATGGCTGTTTTTTGGAGACTCCTAATGCTGCCAGATACGTAATAGTAAAATGAATCTTAAAAAAATATAGTTTGATTAATTTTATCTTCAGGATGTAACTGTAATAACAGAAATAGCTGTAAGCAGTCCAGATGCAGCCTCAAGACATAGAATTACAAAGGGTAAGGCAATGGGGATAAATAAAGAAATTATATGGTTAATTTAGAATTAACAGCAGCAATCTCCCCCAGGCAAAAGAAAAAAAAAAGAAAAGCCATTTTGAGGCCAAGCAAATTTGCTCCAAAATTTTCAGGACTTCTCCATGACCACCAGAATTCATTATGTAAATACTCCTGTTTTTCACCATGATCTAGCAAGACTAGGATAAGCACACACTTTCAGTTTAAGCACATTTATTTAGGAAGTAGCACTTCTGTTTACATTAGTTTTAAGAACTTGAGTTATGTTCTTTAGAAACTGATTTATTTACATATTTATTGTTCCATCATCTGGTATACAACACCTGATGTTTTTAAATGTTTTTTTAAAACCAGCAGCAATTTAATAGGCTTCAAGTTTAATGAAAAGGCTTTTAGTTTTGGACAATTTATCTGATAAACAGACAAGAAAACAGTAATAACAGGACAAACAAAACATTTTATTGTAAGCTAAAGCTATGTGACTGCTTGTCATGCTTTTTTACATTGCTATTAGTAAAATGGTGTTTAACATTTCAAAAAACATTCTTAAAAGAACAATGAAACAAAAGTGCTTCTAAACAACAAAATACAAAAATGAATCCCATCCCAGACTGGAGTTGTCCAATATATTTTACAGGGGTGGGGTATGATGTTTAGTCTCCACCTTTGGTTTTCATCACTTTAATACAAATTTCTGAAAAATACTGACTAGCCCTTCAGACGACTAAAAGTGGGAATCATGTGGCAAAACCAGTTTCTGTGTTTGCAGTCCCTTTGACAGGTGTGCGACTATTAGACAAAATGCTTTCTTCCCACTTCTAATGGGAGAGAACCTGCACAAGTGAGAGCCACACCCCGGCACCTTTGAGCACCGACCTTTAATCCTCAAAGCCACTTCTCTGAAGAAAGGGTTTTTTAAGAAGTGTGTCTTATGAAGGCAAGGAAAGTCTTACAGCAAAACAAGGTTCATCACCATAGTTTCCAGAAGTAATGTCAAGCATTCTGAAATCAAACCATCAGACTCTGAAGAATCTGCAGTATTGAGCCAGTATGTTGTATCCACCGGAGGAGTGTGTACCTTGCCAATTATTGCTGAACTCAGGAGGTAGTTATTGACAAGGTAAGAAGTTTCCACTCTAAGACAGTTAATGATTTACACAAGAAGCAGGAAAAACAGAATACACATTTCCCCATATTTTACAAGATGATTTTGTATTTGCAGGAATTGACAGCTTAACTTCCTCATCCTGTGGAATTATAATTACCGTAATTAAAAGAAAAGATACTGAAAGTTATAATTAAATAAGAAATTCTAAAAGAAAATAGCTGATCAATTGGTCATCTCTTAGGATGTCTGCAGATCATCCTAAGCATGAAAATTCACACAGGTCAGTAAAAAACATTGTTCAACACTACAAGAGAAACTAATAGTAAAACTGCCTCTAATTAGCACAATGACTGAGATAACTAGTTGCATTGACTACTTGCTTGCTACTCTTCATTCCATGTTTGATATCTGGTAGAAACCGCAACAACTTAAAGCATCACAAAAGCTGGAGGGCACCACAGAAAAAGAATGAAAACCGGGTCAGGTACAGTAGCACTGGCCCCCTCCCAAAGCTGCCACATGCAGAAGCATCACTAAAGCACTGGAGAAGCTGAGAAGCACATCCCAGGCACAGCTATGCATCATCCATATCTTGGGCAGGAAAGCACTATGGAAATCTAGGGCACCAAGTCTCACCACAGGTGATGAAGGAAACCCTAAGGAGAACACTGCTTTCCAGTTCAGAACAGATGTCTCAGTTCCATTTGCCAGCATATGTGACTTCAGTATTCCCAGTACAAAGTACTTAAATTTCACAAGAGGGACATGACAGCAGTGCAAAGCAGTGCTAAGCCCCACTTGTCTAGAATAGAAAAAATACTATTTATCCTACACCAGAAGGTAAGGTTAATTGAGTTACATGTATAAAAACAGTCATTTTAAAAACACTTCAGAGAAAGGAACAGAAAAATCAGCAATAGTCTCTAATTAGTGCAGTGACAACACACCTTCTCAGTTCAGAGATCCCATTCTTACTCTTATTTTAAAGGGTTGTTATCACATTTGTTACCTACATAAAGATGCAGGGCCATATTCAACAGAACTGTACCTAGCAACTGGCTTTGAGTCAGCAATACATCTCAGGGGCACAGTGCCTATTTCTGATACTCTAAAAGCTGTAAAGTTTAAGAAACTAACTGGACAGATTTATTTGTGCATACATATCCTAGTTTAAGGCTTATCTTTAGTATTCTGTGTTGATTTTGTCTTTGCATACACAGAGAACCTGTACAAGTTTGCTGTAGTCCACAGAAAAGTCAACATTAGCAAAGGGAGCATCATAACAGCGAAAATATTCTCTTTTTAATGAGAAAGAGCAATCTACATACTATTCTTCCAGTATGTTGAAAGACAAAAGATGTGGCTCCTGCTTAATAAAGGCAGAAAGATATATGAAGAAGGTTGTCAGAAAAACACAAGGGGTTTGGGTTGGTTTTATTTTCTCCCTCCAGTAACTGCTACACTTGAAAGTCAGTAAAACACACTGGCAGAGAGCCAGACAAGCTGCTTACTAATCATGTCACAAAAGTGGGTCAAGTTGCTCATTCACTAGCAGTGGGCAGATTCACAGAAAATAAAAGGGGGGGAAAAAAAGAAAAAAAGAAAGGAAAAAAAATCAGTCCAGAGAGCTAATGGACTCGTAGTTTTCACAAAAGTTAAAAGCACCCAAGCTACTGTCCTGTTTATCCTGATTTGAGACACTGTATTCGAACATAACCTGATTTTATGGAAAATACAGCTGGTAAAGTTCTGTCTAAGTACTACAGCCTTGGGAAATACAGGTAATTTGTGGTTATTTGGGGTGGTTTTTTGGTGGTTTTTTTTTGTGGGGGGGGTGGAAGGTTTGGTGGTTTCCTTCTGTTGTTGCAGTTGTTTTACCCCAGATCAGCTCTTATACACAGTTAATCCAACATATAGATGGAATCACTGAGCTGGGACTTAGTACATTTAAAATGAGGAGTAAGATGCAAGATAACGCCTCAAGCAGAACAGAATTACTCTTAAAAGACACTATTCAGAAAATAGCATAAGACAAGACATTTAAAGGAGATTTATGAACCAAACAGCACCTGGCCATGGGCTAAGAGTCCAGCAGCTGTGGGGCAAACTGATGTTGCAGAACAAAATTTTCTTCTTTTTACTGTGTTCCAGCATTAATTTATAGGGCTGTAGTTCATCCACTAAGCAGAAAATAATCAGGCATAATGAAAGACCAAAAAGCAGCTGTACCAGTCACACAGATTCTCTTGAGCTGAACTGGTTGTACAAACCAGTGAAAGAGCTGGTCTCCTTATGTAGCAGCTGGTGATTCTGACTCCTCGTGCTGCATACTGGTGCTACTTTAGGGGATGAGGACCTCTAGCTCAACATTTCAGGTACCAATCCCATGCCAGTGAGTATGCATTTGGAATAAATAACCAGTATGTTCCTCAAAATTAAGTGGACAAAACCAACAGTTTTGTAACAATCATTTAGGAACACTCAAAACCAGAGGCATTATCTCCAAAGTTCTCATTTGCAAAGGATCTCAAGGAATGTCTACCAGAGCTTTATGAATAAAACCAAGGCCCTTTCTTAGCTGTAGCTATTTGACAGATGCTAATACAACAGTAATATTCATGCTTAGCAATATGAGGAATATTACAAATATGGATCAAGTCAGCCAGGAATCTCCAACAACCAAGATGGTCTACCGAAGGCAGAGCTAAGGCAAAGCAAGACATGAGACTTAAGAATCTGAAATCTTTTAGCATTTCTCCAGAAAAGTGAATCAGAGGAACCAAAGTCACGTTTCATTTACATAAGACATAGAAATTTGAGAGAGTCCTATCCTTAGAAGGCTAGAAGTGGTTTGGTTAGACTATTTCAAAAGGCATAGTAGTGGAACACAATCTTCTCTTATTTGATTGCTTTTAATCTTAAGATCAGTTAAAAGCATCTCTGGTTGGAAAAAAAAAAACAAATAAAAGAATCCCAAACATATTGCATATGTGCATCTCAAAGGTATGACAGTTTCTGCTACTTAGTACTCAATACCACACAGTGAGCACAGTCCTCTCAGAGTATTACTATACCTACAACTGCATCTCTTAGCTAGGGTTGGTTTTTTTCCATATATACACATAATATATTATTTATAATCAACTTTCAGGTAAGTAGTTCAAAAAATAAGTTAAATGAAAAATTAAAACAAATTTTCTGTTAAGACCAAAAGCAAACAACACACTTTCATTAAAACAACAATAAACAATATGCATTTTTGCAGTAGCACTAAGTTGGGAGAGGTGTAAAAAAAAAACCAAACCAACCAAAAAAACAAAGAACCCAACAACCCACAAACCTGCTTTAACAAGGAACTAGTGTTCTGCCTTGCAAACATCTGTGTTTAATCTGTGTAGAATTTGTAAACAAGATGTTGGGCCTTTAGAAGTAAAGGCAAAAATGCTTTCCTTTATTATGGTATTTAAAGGCTATCATTTAAGAGTTTGTTTTTTTAATAGCTTGTCATTTATATAATAAAAACAAGTATTTGTACAAAGATGCAGTTTCTTTTTAAAAAAGCAGATCAGTTGAGTGTTTCATACTTTAATATATAAACTGAAACATATGAAAGCTATAAAAACATTAATGTGTGCCATGTATTAAACATGTAGCCTCATATTTAAATGCTTACATGTGGAGATTAAAAAAATTATCACAATGGAAATTTTACTTTCAATTATCATAAACAGACCAAAATACAGAGTAGAAACACGTCATTTCTGAAACTCAACAATTAGCATCACCTACTCTCTCAAACATCAGCTGGGCTCAAGTTGTACACTGTAAGCATAAGCTAACATTCTACCAATGAAAGCGTTACAAAATGCATTAAGAGAAAATACTGCCACTAATGAGTATCTCAGTCTATTCTTTTATTTAGTAATTTTTCTTTTAAAAGGCAGTTTGAATTGGTTTTATAAGGTTGGGGTTTTTTGCTGTTCTGCTATCAAAGGTCTTCTTTAAACCTATCCTGTGAACAACTCAGTCACATTACAACAAAACAAAAAGACAAATAATAACAGACCAGCTACTTTTAACATTTTAATAGTCATAAGTCCCCAATGCTGTTCTTCCACTCTGCACAGGGCAATTGTTTTATTTGGCACATTAAGGATAAAAAAGTCAAAAAAATGAACTGCAGTTTACAAACCTCAAATTGAACATCATTGTTCCAAGTCCATTGTTCATCAATGTCATGGCAAAATTAAAAACAAAAAAAAAAACCACACACACAACATAGGGAAAGGTTCTCCAATGATCAATATCATCAGAGCCTTGTAGCAGAAACAATATACATATATTAATGTTCAAACCAGGATCAGATTGCTAGGAATCTTACTTCTCTCAAGTCCTGTTGTGCTCTTACTTACAGTGTGTAAATCCTCACTAAATGGCAAGGAGGCTTTGATGAACACATTTCACATTGTATAATTCTCTCTCAATCTCAAGTTTTAATGCAGATACTTAAATATCTGTAAAGTCCTGTAAACTCTGGCTGCTTCCCAGTTGTCTGCACCAACTGCTCCCCAGGCAGGAGTGTTTCATTTCAAGCAGTGTCTCACACTGTGGTGTCTCCAAAGTCCTTGTTCCAGCGGATGTACGCCTCCAGCGTCTGAGGGCTCAAACTGCGCTTGATCTTCTTCAGAGACTCCGTGAAATCTGACAGCTTGATGTTTCTCATCTAAAAGGAAAATGAAAGACATCAGGGTCACAAGTGGTTTATGTACTTTGGTTTATTCAGGAAGTACTTGAGTATTCACTTTTAACAAAACATATTCTATGAGTGCTGCATCTTGATGTAAGAATGAATTTTTTTTGCAGAGTAGACATTCATTGCAACAACCCCTCAAGAATGTGGTAGAGTCTCCATTGCTGGAGGTTTTGAAGGTATGAGTGGGCAGGGTGCTAAATAATCTCATTTAAGTTCCCTTTCCCACAAAAGGATGGACCAGGTGATCTTTCAAGGTCCCTTCCAAACCAGAGTGTTCTATTATTCTATGAGCTGATGCAAGTATCTTGTAATTTAAGACTACCAGTAGGTACCATTTTAATAAAATAACTCCTGGCAATAGTAAGATCTGCCCTGTTACTTAACAGCTTATTAGACTGTGTCATTTCTTCCTGTTTCAGTAGGTGGTGTGAGCTGGTGCATATGAGGACATCACAACAAATTATCACAGATGCTGTTATCCTCCTGCAACAAATCCTTCCAGCTTATAGCTTTGGCCATGACCTCAAGCTAAACACAAAAAGCAACTGAGAAATGAAGTCCTGCTTCATTTTCTCCTGTGTAACTGTGCTTTGCACACACCTGAACAGAAACTTCTGAACTTCTGTACACACAACCGATCGTTTCCTTTTTTTTTTTTTCCATATTTACAGTACAGCTGCAGTTTGTGGTCAGGAGCTTCATCTTTCTCTTTATGATGGTACATGTCAATGAATGCAAGTATTATACATATACATGCACAAATCTCTTTTAGGTTCTCCCCAAGTTAACCTCCTTTGTGTAAAGATGGGGTGGAGGGGGTAGAAGTAATTCCACATAATACTTCTGGGAATGTTCTTGGGAAGTAACACTGAGTAAATAATAGCCAGGGCTCTGACATCATCAGCTAGGTAACACATACTGCAGTTCAGTGTGAAGGAAAAGACAGGACAGTCAGATGAAATTAACAACAGACTTACTAACAGAAAAAGAAGTGTTCTGAAGCCTGAAAGCCAACAAACTACCCATGAACCTCTGACATCTGAGGACAGATCTTCTCAATCTCTATTTCTACAGAATTTTCTTTAAGGATGCAGCGATTAAAAAAGATGATACCCCCCAAAATTATCCTATCTTGTATGATACTACACATAAAAAAGGGACTTTAATAGTTTCTAGTGAGAAAACCTTCTATTGAAAGGGGAATATGCAGCTGCTAAAACAGCTTACCTCACTGGCAGACATGTTCTTCACCTGTTCTGGTTTTAATTCTGTAAAAATAAAAATAGATGGGTGAGTTTAATAAGAAAACTTTCATCATTTCTGACAAATAAAACATGCTAAAAGCACTTATATTCTGGAAAAAACTCTTGCGGCTAAAAATTATACCTTTCTGCCTCAACACAGTCTCCTATAAAGAAAGGTACATGGTGGTTTTGCCTCCTCCTTCCCCATTTATCAGATCCTCGACCAGGCTGCTCCCACGCTCAGTTACTGCAGGTGCAGCACAAAGTGATAGCAGAATTATTCCTTCTTCCTAAAGTATGGAAAACAGCACACAAGCCAACAGAGCTACCTCCCCCATATTAATTGCGGTAGCCACAGCCTCCCTACTGAATTTCAGGAAACAGAAGGTACAGTTAGCCAAGAACACTGAAATAGAATCAGGCAGGGCACATCAGAGTGCTTCTTGCTCTATGCTGCACTCATGGGATCTGAACATTCTTGCATCATTCACCAATTAGTTTTTTTTTGGAACTTGCAATAATCTCATGATATCAACACATAACAGCAAACACTTTGCTAGGAGAGTACAAGAAAAAACCTAGACAGGATTGGCAAGGATAATATCACAAAACATTTTCCAAAATGTACTGTTTTATATGGAAAACAAGTGAAGGAGCAAGTGAAAGAAATGTGTTGCACAACGTTACAGGGTCTCTTCTTGAAATGGACTCGCCTGTGAAGTGAGCTGTCAGCAAAGTAAAGCCTGCATACCTAAATGCATACATTATTAATTCCACCACTCTAAATAAATATATTCAAATGCTTAGGAGACATGATGTCTCTTATGAGAGCCATTTAATGCAGTTCTGTTTCCCAGTTATTATGCAGGGTTGTGAAATATGTGCTTTACAAATTCAGCAGCTGAAAGAAAATGTGTAAAAACATTACATTCCAACAGCTGCTTTCAAAAGCGAGAGTGCACTGGCAACAATGCATGCTACAGGATTAAAAAAAAATAATAAACACACCCACAAAACACGAACAGACCTCTCCTCCCCATAAATAATTTAAGAGAGTTGCAACAATTTTTATTTACACATAATAGGCTGATATTACAGAACACTTCTGCTCTGCCTGCCTTTAGTACCTTTCTGTAAAGTAGGACAATATGTCTACAAACAGAAAACTAACACCAAATCTTCACAATCTTTTCTACACAAAAATCCTGCTACTGATCTCCACTAAACCACATCAGTTCCCTCAGATGTGACTACTGGACACATAACTAGCTAGTTAAAGAGAACAAAGAGAAGAGGTGTTGGAAAAAAGTATTCACATTAAAACTGTGGTTTTTTCCTAGCTGGACATGTCAGAGAAAAAACAAATATAAGTAAAACTCTGGATCATTCACAGTTGTCATCTGGATCACAATTCACCATTAACAGTTAAAAATACAAAAAGCTATGCCGTTCAAACTGTATCTAGAAAAATCCCATAAAATAGCTTGTTTCAGTTTTCTTCCCCTTAGACTTCAAAGATATTTGACTCTTTTATAAAGGCAAGTAATGCACATAGCAATTGCTATTCAAGTAGTAATTTAGCTACAACAGAACTGACACCAGTCTCAGAAAGACTCTAGTTAAAAACCCTACAAATCAGCAAGAAACATTTCACACTGCTTTTCTCCTATGACACAAAAACTTTGTTTCACATGCTGAGATGCTGAAGGGCTTTGTGTAAGTAAATCTTATAAAGATGCTATTATGACGAACAGACTAAAATTCAATGAAAAAAGTTAAATTTCAGAGGTTTTAGAATTATAAAGATGCAAGAAAATGTACCTCTAATGTCAAAACCTCAATAAAAATCTCTGCAGCTTACCTCGAATGGGGCCAAGAGCTGCATCCTTCGCTAATGCAGTGAGGTCACTTCCAGAGTATCCATCTGTCATTCTTTGGCAAAGGAAAAAGTGGGGTCAAGGAGGAAGCAAAAAAACCAAAAAGCTGCTTCAAATCAATTTAATTGCAGATAATCAAAGTGTTAGTTAATCAGAAGAAGTATTACTTTGATGTTATTTTTCAAGTTTAAAAAATCAGAAGTGTGTTCAGTATAAGTGATCTTTCACAGATTAAAGTACAGATATTCAAGTACCAAATAACATTCTAGAAAAAAAAAAAAAAAAGGCAGCACCTAGGATTTGTAGATGAAAACTGATTCCAATCACATTTACTATTTCTGTAGGAGAATTCTGCACCAGTAGTTTATCAATATCTGTCAATTACCGTAAAACCAAAACTTCAATTGTCCTGTACAGTCTGTCAGAGCTGTTCCAGAATTAGACTTAATATCCAAGTTAACCACTGAAACACTCTGGAGAATAAAGGCCTCCACTGAACCAGGAAGCCAATAATACCAAATGCCAGCATAAGTGAAAATGAGTAGTTCAGGTTACCTAAAGGAAAATTTAAAAACAAAACCAGCAGCCTTGTAAGAACAGTGGCTAGCTGCAGCAACATGAGCTTAGTCTTCTGGAGATCATAAAGTCTGTTATAGCTTGTAGAAAAAGTTGCAGAGGGGCAAAGGAACACAAAATCATAACGGAAGTTAAATACTTCTCTCTTTTAAAACAAAGAAAGATGGAAAAAGAAGCAGGCAGGATGCTCAACTTTTACATTTCCTCTAAACCCTTTAAAAAAGGTTGCTCAAGTTGCATTTGTAATTTGGTTCTTACATTTGCAGTTAGAATACAGGACACTGACTGCGTTTTTCCTCCATTTAGCTATTACTGCAGCCTAAACATGGCCTGAGCTAACAACCTTCAAGCACAGACGGAACATATTCAGTTGGATGACACATCAACTTCTGCAACATTACTAAGAGGCTGACAAATGCTACATCCAAGACTGTACTAACCTCTGTTGTCCTACCACAAGGAGAAACAGACTGAAGTACATCCACCTGCCTATCTTTGCTGTCTCACAGAATGTCTTCACTCCTTCCTGCCCTACCTGCTTTTTAGTCTAATCTCCTTCACACAAATTATTAGATTTAGGTGACTAACAGCAGTACTGTGCCAATCTCAAAGATGAAGAACATAAAACAACTCTATTTCATAAGAGGAGGGAAAAATTAACCCACATTTTCCCAAGTGAATTTGAAAGTGAAAAGAACCTAAAATTGTCCAGTGCTAGCAAGGCACCAGCAAAGAGAACTTGCCTTTTATGTGAAATGAATGCCAAGTGCAAAACTGGTGCTATCTTTTTGCATCAGGGAGGAGAGCTGGACTCCTTGAGGGACGGGTGGAAAGAAGCATCCTCCTCCCTCCTCCTCAAAGGAAAGAGCTGATGAGCATGTTTCAACAACAGAAACCTGACTGGGTGTATCTTATATATGCATATATAAAACCACTTTCATACAGCCTGACAGGGAAACATCTTCCCCAAATAAATGAATTCATGTTGTTGCTGTTGGATGATTTACATGAGTTACATTTTGAATGAATTAAACAGTCTGAATGAATGCAGTAGAGGAACATATTTATTTAGTATGGTTACAAAATACTTACCTAGCTAGTTGAGCCAACTCTTTTTGGGTTAATGGACTTCCTTGCTTGCTTAGAAGATTTTTAAGCAAAATCAATCTTGTCTGAAAAGAAGATAAAATTATCAGATGCAAAACTCGTTTTCACGGAACACTTAAAATTGTGTTGCAAGAACAGAACTAGCTTTTGTCAGTTTTGCTTTTGTGCTTCACCAGTTTAAACTTGCCCATAGTGCTTGTGCAATTAGACTGTGCACTATCATCCCTTCAGGAGCAGAGATAAGGACTAGGTAAAATCAACACCAAGAGCCTAACTATTAGTATCAAGAAGAATTAGAATCTTCATCAAAATTCCTGATCTCCTGTTGAACTGACAAACATTAGGAAAATTACTTCTGTCTTTTGCAATAAAACACTCCTTCAGCCAAACAAACATGCTCCTCTAAGTCCTACTTCAGAGTTGCCCACGTCTGCCAGTCTGTCAGCAACACCTCACTAGTCAAGAAGTACTGAGCAGCTACCACCAGATTTGCTACTAGTATGAGTGAAAAATACCCACAAATCTTAAAATACTTCTCAGAATTAATGCACCGTGTATATGGGCAAGGTGAGCCAGAAATTAGTTCACGGAACTGTAACCATCCAGAAGGGCAAGTTAAGAATTGCCTATAAGTGTCTTAAAAATGTGAGTAGAAAACAATACTTACCTCCTCGTTTGGTAAAGACACATATACCCGTTTGGTGAAGCGTCTGAAAAAAACTCAAACATGTATACATTGTTCACACTATTATGTAACTATTTATCCCATACAAATCTAACATTTAGTTTGGTTAAGTGACAAAATTTCACTTTCAGCATCAAATTCTAGGAAGCAGAACTGGAGATTTTGAAAAAACCAACAACAACCAAACAAAAAATATGTACAAACTACTGGTGCCACCTTACTCTTATCTGAATTTATAAGACTCCTCCCAGAGAGGAAACACTCTAAAGGCAGAAATACAACTGACTACCAGCAATGAAATGAAGCCTCTCTTAATTTTTACACAAAAAAGTCTTTGGAATAATTTCTTCAGGCAATGCTGACATATCTATTTTCCTCAATCAAGAATGAAAAGAGAATAAAGTATGAGTACCTTTAACAAAAAAAGCCCTACGGCAAATCTACAGCAAGATCTGTAATTGCATGGGATGTCAGAAGACAATATTCACAGAGAAGAAATACTAGATTTCTGGTCAATCTGGAAAACTGATCAAATTTTCTCCTTTATTTTGCCATTATGATCCAAATAACAAAAAAGTAAAATATTAAATTAATTTAAAAACCACTGACGTGACCTCAACAGGTACTACTGTTTCAGACTATTCCAAGACCACCATGATTGTGCAGATGCATCTCAAAAGAAAAGAGCCCCTCTTTGAGAGGTTAAATAAGTTAGCCTTGCTGAACAGCTTTTACATATTACAAAACTTAACTGAGACACTAGGCAAAACCTGTTCTTCATAATGAGTATCACCTTAGTGTATATTCAGAAAAAGATGTTTTGATACCTGAGAACAGCATCATCAAGCTCCTGAGGCCTGTTTGTTGCTCCCATCACAAGTATTCTGTCCTCTCCAGAAGACTGCACCTATATAATGTGGGAAGGCAAGCCAGCTCAGTTTACACACTCTACATTAAGCAGAAATACAACAAAACCAGTTAGAGATTTGCCATGGATTCAGCACACTGATGGGATCTTTATATATATATGTATGTATGTATGTATGTCTGTGTTTCGGGTTTTTTTCCCATTAAGGTAGGTTTAAAATATTCCTCAGATAATTGTAAAGTCAAACCAGGAAAAGGTAAAAAAAACCAAAAAAAACCAACAAAAGCAAAATCAAAAAAGGCTTTCTGGAAAAATCTGAGACTATAAAACTATAAAAGGCACTCATAAGTTTAGTTACCAGGAGATAATTACGTTGAAAAAAAACCAGACATTCTGCTGTTCTGGGGTTTTTACACCAAACATTGTTTTGAAGCCGATAGGGTGAGAATCAAAACTTTAAACTTAAGTATAGCCAGAATCACAAAATCAGAACAGAGATCCATCTAACACAGGTCTCACACAAATCCAGTAATCAAAACAGGCTATAAATCAACCATAATAGCAGAAAGGCACAGCAATTTCCTTCCCAATTCACTCATTTTATACCCCAGAATATGGAGGCTTACACCTTCCAAACGTTAGAGGAAACTCTGGGCTATCAGAGACATTATTTGCTTAGTGTTCAATTCTTTATAGATTTAGGTTCACTGCTACCGTACCATGTTCAAAAGGTTCACCAAAAATACTCTATGACATAGATACACTTCAAATATTAAGTCAGCAGACTTTACATTATGCTTATTTTTCCCTTTTCATTTTAAGGGAAAACTCTGCATGTGTGTGTAAATAATCTCTGCATATCGCTGTCACATTGCATCATTTGTCCTGATTCATCCATTTTGGAGTTTTTCCCAACCTTGCTGCCTCTCCATGTTGTTACCTGCTCCTCCTGTACCTCATTACTATTTCTTCACCACTGTAGCAATATTCCATTGTGCTAATGGAACACACACTAAAATTATTCACTACAAGAACAGTGCTGAAACAGAAAAATACTCTGATATCATTTGTGTCTCTGTTCCACTATGAAATCCAGTTCCTCTTCCTGGATATTGCATTCATGCCATTAAATACTTCTTACTGAATTCTGTCTTCTCTAGCTTATGATACCAAGAAAAAAGTTATGTAAAGTTGTAACAAAAGGTGTACTAACACAGAAATTAATCCTTCTGATGTGTCAAAACTGTGTATACATGAGATATATATGTATATATATATGTTTTTATATATGTGTATATATGTTTATATATATATAATACCTGAACTAGTCTCTTGGAAATCCTCATATCTCAAGTCTCACCCCTTGACAGTGCATGTTTGTGACACATATTCCTTTGAAACCAAAAACTATTTAAATGGCTTTTAATCTTGTTTTGCTTTGCCAGAATAAAGAGAAGTGACTCATGAAGCCATGCAATTGCAAACATGGATTCAGCTCTCTGTGACCCTCAAATGTCCCTCTTGCCCTGTAAGAACAGCTGTCCTCACAGCTCCTTTGCTACTGCCATCTGTTATCCTTTCTTCTCTGTCCATAATCTTCCAAGACATTATTACAGCTCATCTCCAGATCACTACCTTTCAGTCCATCAGTGCATATTCCAGAATATCACAGTAAGCAGGTAGAAAATTAAAAACAACCAAAAAAAGCTGTTTGCCAATTATGGTGGGGTGGGAGGGAGGCTGAGCTAAACTCCAGCAGCCAAACCCTTTGTAATTCACCTATAGGTTTTACTGGCACCCATTACAATTACCCAATTTAGCTAAATCAAACAATACCAAGATTAAATACTTACACCATCAAATTCTATTAAAAACTCTGTTTTTAGACGCCTGCTAGCATCATGTTCACCTTCTCGTCTTTCACACAAAAGGCTATCAACTTCATCTAAAAAACAAAGAAATACATCTTAACTAAGCATACAACATCAAAGTTTTTCTATTTGCCTATGTTCCTTGCTAATATAAAGCTCCTTTAAGGAAGACCAGATCTTCATTCTTTAGGAGACAGACAGATCTTAGGAAAGTTTAAAAACCTGCGTGATGTGTTGGCCTTTGAATAGGTAACGCCAAGCACAAATGAGAGGGGGAAAAAAAATTAAAACATCTTTCTGATGATAAACTGCTACTCAGGACAAGCAAAATATATTTTCATGTTTGAAGTTTAATGGACTCACTCTGTAAAGGCAGTACAGTATTTTTCTTTTAGAGAGCACCTGTTCCCACTATTACCACCAACTAAATAACATAACAGCAATCTAACATGCTTTATATGAAGCACTGATTGCCCAGTAAGTCATATCTGAGACAGTTGTCCTGAGCTGCAGAATTACCCAAAAGAAGTTTACCCAACTATTCCAATAGTTAAATACTTACTAATCTTTGGTAAGTAAGATTATTTAAGAAAGTAAATTAAAGTTAAAATTTAACATCTTACCAATAAAAATTATAGAAGGTTGAAGTTCTCTCGCTACTGCAAATAGTGCACGCACCAGTTTCTCCCCTTCACCCACCTAAAATAACAATAAACTGGTTTTTAGGGGGTTACAAATTTTTACTATAAGACAGCTAACAGAAGGACCTACAGAAAATCTTGCTAGTAACCTACACTCAGTCCATTTATACATATTCAGATTATCACTGGTTCAGTACATACAATGAAATTGTTTACATCTTTAAAGAAACACTACAACTTCTCTTATGATCACAACTGAGTTAACTGTCAACAGATTTTGGTGCCTAATGTACCAGAGTGAAAAAGAGCTGGGACCAAACTAATTCACTTTTTAAGGATGGAAAATCCCACAACCACTCATCTGCATTACTGCCATTGCCAAGCTGAAAAAACCTTTGACACTGCTTTATCACAAGCACAAACCAAATTTTTTTTACTTCACTAGTCATTTTAAAAACTATGTTCATTATAGGCTAACAGTTCACCAAGGGCTCATCAGAAGTCTCTGGGTTTCTTAACCCCTAATTAAAGCATGGGTGTTTTCAAATCAATATATTTTACAGCCACTACTTACATATTTTGAAGTCAGACTCGCTGCACTGATGTTAAAGAAAGTAGCATTTGATTCTGCAGCAACTGCTTTGGCCTAGGAAAGGAGGGAAAAACAAAAGTACTTTTAAAAGCTATCATATTGAAGATAGTTCTCTGCATCTGCAGTGACCACTCATGTCCTAATGGACAGTTTTGAAAACCACTATTTCTTCAAAGGGAGCACCTTGTAAATGGAACACAAAACTTCTGTCCAGGTCACTTATAAATGAGAATGGCTATGCAAAACAATAGAGAAATTTCCAGACTACCATAGACTTTTCCAATCCCCTTAGCTCCATAGCCAACTACAACTTGCTGTGGAAGAATAAAAGCCTCCAGTTCCTTTCAATTTATCCTGAATAGAGATCTAAGCCAGTTTTTACTAATTTAGGGTGGTAATTTAAGGCATTGGTTGGATCAAATCACATTAAAAAATACTGTGTTTTTTCCCCTTCTTTATCTGTGCAAAAGCTGTTTTCAGAGGAAATCTAGGGAAAATAATCACTTGGAATGCTCATTCTCCTTTAACAGTTTCACCATATTCAAGAAATTATGATTCCCTGCTTATAGAATCTAATTTTAGTGATTAGCAATTATGTTGCAGTATGTCAAACATAACAGATGAGCCTACATGAGCTGCTCTACATTCACACTCCTGCACTTGAGAGCTGCTCCAGCTCCAGTGTCAGCAGGAGTGCAGCTGCAGCCACACCATGTGATCAGGACGATGTGCCCGGCGCAGCCGCGTCAGGACACTCGATGCTCCCTGCCCGATGCACAGCCATGGAGCTCCAGCTCCCTGCAGCTAGCACAGCAGGCTGAGGAAAAAAGCTCTGGCTAGGCAGTTCCACAGCTCTTACACTCTTTGCACAGCAGGGTGCAAGTGAGACAATCCCTTTGTTTGCTACAGTGCTCCCTCCTCATTTCCAAAATGTACTTCTAGTATGTTTCAGCAGAGAGCAGATAATTTCTGATCAATCACTGCTATACAAAACAATGAACCCACTTCCTTTTGCTCTCTCTGAAAATGAAACCTGGACTTGCTGGTTAAAGTTTTAAAATATTACTTGTCATAATGAAAATAATTAAAGAGAGAACAGTTTAGCAATTCCCTCCATAAAATCCACGGTTAAGAACAACTTTGCCCTTTTATGTGTGAAATAACACCATAATATATATTCTGTAAGAATGTACAGTTTACTAGTCCAAGCCCCAAACTGAAAGCCATCCCTTGTGGTTACATTTTAAGCCCACCAACTCATGCAGGAAGTGATTTTCTCACCAGCATTGTCTTCCCATTTCCTGGTGGGCCAAACAGCAATAAACCACGTGCAGGAGCTCTCAGACCTGTAAATAACTGAAAAGGACATCATCATAAGTTATCATCAAAGACTTGAATATAATGTTACTTTACCTTTGCAAGAAAATGGTTTAAGACTGAGGACACTGGCTAGTACTGATAGCAACAGTAGCAGTGAGAGCCACAACAGTGCAGGCTTTGAGAGAACCACACTCTGTTACTAACTTGACCTAATGCACACCACTATTGTTTCCCAAGCAGCAGCTAAATTATGTTGTAATTGTTCTGTGCCTGGATGCACTGTGCAAGCAGTTTAAAACACTTTCCACAAGACAGACTAGCCTATCAAGTTTAAAGCATCAATTCCAGTTAAAAAGGGAGTAATGAAGGTGTACAGTAGGAGAGTTAGTGTTCTTACTAATTCCATATGGAAGATCTCCTTAATCTTTCCTTATTAAATGAAACTTGAGCAGACAAGTTTCAACAAAATTACTTAAAATACTACTTAACAACCACCTACTCTCTCTATGCTACTGACAGTCATCTCTCTCTCACTTTGCACTAGATTCATCTTCCCTACTCTATAAAATTGCTCCCAACATACCTAGTGCAAGCAAGTCTACAAATTCTCACAGAATACATAATTTTCAGTTATTACTCTTGCCTATTTTCTCTAGCACTTTGTCTTTACCCCTTCCCTCAAAAGTTTCAGAGTTTCTCTTTTGGTCTCATACTCACCCCTCCCTTCCAGCTTCCAATAGTTCCAATAAACAAGCAAAAGCAATAGGAGGGTATCTCATATACATCCCATGTGTAAACAGCACTGTCTGCAGGCATTTCTTTCCACAATATCCATGACAACAAATAGCTCCATTTCCAGTGTTATATTTCTGTCCTGACTGACCAACATGTGTTTTCTCTTATCATTTCATCATCCACAGCATTTTGTTTGTGCTTGACTCTGATCCCTAAAAGTAGTTACCCAGCTATTCACTAAGTGAACACTCCATGGCTTACCAGCATGTGCATTTTTTGTCTGACTTCTTTTGTTTGAAATAATTCTTGGGGAGTTCAACCATTTTCACACAGCCCGGATCAAATCTGTAACTCTTTCTCACCTTGATCATCACCTACAGTTCAGCTGCACTGACATTTATTACTGAGATACACAAAGCTTTTCAAGTTTTTGTTAACAAGGTAATTATCCTTAACATGGTCTGAACTGCTACCATTTCATTAGCATCTAACCACTGAAATGGTTTCGACCAATGCTTCCTGCTTATGTACCCCAACTTTTGCTCTCCTACAAAAATACCACCGGCTTGTTAAATATGAGTTTGAGTTCAAAACTCATTAAGACCAGAACTCAACTAGTTAATTTACTAAGTAACCCCCTACAGTTGCCACATCTATTGTGCTCATTTATAAGGAATAAAACCAACCCTTTCTACTTCCAAGGAAAGTGTAAAAATTAATGGGATTCTCTGTTCTGATTACATCTCAACCTACACCAAGGTCAGGCCCATTGCAATATGAGACAACCTTATTGAAAATTCCATGTTACTGGAAAAGCTACTCCAAGCCTCCCATCTCCAAGTCCTTCCCACCCAGCTCACAGTGTTGGTGTCACTGAACAACACACTTGACATGCTATAGCACTGTAGTAACAGAGATGCTGTAATGACATCTTCCTTTCGCATAACATCTGAGCACACACATTTGTTGCCAAAGCTTTTTTCTCCTTACAGCTCATATTTCTGTGATGCTATGCCAGGTTTAAGGTTTCTTCCCTATGCTGCTTCAGTAGCTGCATTAAGGGGGAAACCACAGGGCAACTCCAGTCACCTGTCCACGTAACAAATGAGACACCCAAGCAAACAAAAAGTACAAACAGCATTTTTTCTTCAATAATCACAGAATCATAAAGTGGGACTGGGTTGGAAAGAACTTTGAAGACCATCTACTTCCAGCTTCCCTGTCATGGACAGGAACATTTTCCACTAAAGCACACTGCTCAAAGCCCCTTCCAATCTGGCTTTGGACAACTCCAGGATGGGGCATCCACAACTTCTCTGGGCAACCTGTTCTAGTGTCTCATCATCCTCACAGTGAATAATTTCTTCATAATATCCAAATCTAAACCTACTCTCAGTTTGAAGCCATTTTCCCTTGTTCTGTCACTACCTGCCCTTGTAAACAGTTCCTCACTGCTTTTCTTTTAGGTCTCCTTCAGGTACTGAAATAATGTAATAAGGTCAGCCTGGAGCCCTCTCTTCTCCAAGCTTAACAACTCTAATTCTCAGCCTTTCCTTACAGGAGAGGTGCTCCAGTCCCCTGATCATCTAGCTGTTCCTCCTCTGGACTTGCTTCAACAGGTCCATGCCCTTCCTGTGCTGGGGAGCCCAGAACTGACACAGCACTCCAGCTGGGATCTCATGAAAGCACTACAGGAAACCATTGCATGCAATTTCCTCAAAGGTACTGCAACTTTTAGTAAGTTCAGCTCTAGAAAATGACCAATTTTTTTTTTCTTAAGAGTAGCTCAGAATATTCCAGCAGTATGCAGACTAGGCCTGAATTTAAACAGTCACAGTAGTTGAGGTACCATCTATGATAAATCAAAGCCTGAATTATCAACTTCCATACAGCCAAGTAAAGAGGAAATCTGCCCCCAAATGTTATATATCTCAGCGTATTTGGTTGTTCACTACACTTCTTTGTATCCTTTCCATCTGTGAATAAAATATTCAGTGTTTGACCAACACCCTCACAGAGAGGATGACCACAATAAGAGTAACGTATTTCCAAACAGTGAGTGTCTATACAAACCTCATTTGTATAGATAAATTTCCCATTTCACCCTTCCAGTTTGGGGCTTTGTCCCTTACATGGCCCCACAGTGTTGGAGACACAGCTATAGCTATCTGGAACAGTCAGCCTGACAAACAGTGAGAATTTTTGTTTGTTTGCTTTTGCTGTTTGTTTTATGGGGTTGTGGGGGTGTTGTGGTTTTGGTTTCTTTTAGGGGTTTGTGGTTTGCTGATTTGATTTGGGCTTGAGTTTTTGGGGGGGTTTCTTTTTTTTTTCTTGCTCCAGTCACCTTCTGCAACATCGATTAACCAGAAGACAAGGAATTTCCTGGCAGTATTTTACACAAAAATCCTATATTCCCCTTTTCCAAGATGACTAGGACCCCACAGCTACTCATAGCTGCACAATCAGTAAAAACAGGATTCCAGAATCATCATTTCATGTGTGAAGCCCAGCACATTTCTTTCATCCTGTCACAGATTGACAACAATACCCAGTTGCTTACCTCAGGTCTAAGAGAAGGAAGGATAACAATTTCTTGCAAAGCTTGTTTAGCCAGTTCCTGCCCTGCGATATCATCAAATTTGACAGCTGGCCCACTAACAAAGAAATGGAATACTGATTAGTCTAACAATGAGATACTCTTTTTCAGCTGCAGCTGACTAATTTAATGCATTTGACTATTTACACAGAACCCTTTTGAGAAAATCTACAACTTATATTGTTAAGTATTTCAAAACATTCTTTTGCCAAAGAAACAATAATAAAAACCCAACCAAAAAATCCCCCAAAAAACCCAACAAAGTAGAAGTACTAACTTCATTCCAATTGGACCAAGATTGTACTGAATGCAAAACTGATTTACTGGATTGAAAAGCCTACTTTTCTTCATACTTACCTATCAACAACTTCATTTAGGATAAGATTAGCCAGATTGCTGTCCACATTTCTAAATATCTTAGTGTCTTTCTTTTTTCGAGGAGCAGTGGTAGGAGTAGAAGGCTTATTTGCTCTGCTGTTTTTAGGAGCAGCCTGGATAGGGGGGAAGAAAAAAAGCCCAAAACCCCCAGATTAATACTTTGAAAGCGTAGTGTTAAACAAAGTAAGATCTACATCTCATTTGCTCCAGTAAAAAGCCTGTTCACAAATATCCAATATTCTACTGCTGTATTTGGCTACAAATCATACTATCATATTAGTCAGCCATGAGTAGGCAATCTTAGGGTCCAGTGGTGAAGTATCTTTGGTTTGAGGTTTTTTTCTTTGATAATTCATTTATTTAACTACAGTATTTTTCCCCAGCATACTCTGGAAATAAGCATCACAAACCATCTCAGGTTCTCAATACCTATAAGCAAGAATTCCTACTACTGTTGTACTTTGTTACAGGCCACTTAAAAGTCTTCATATTATAGCAGCAACAATGCTTTAGCAGAACAGTTAGGTTCAGTCCATTCTGCTCTTTATTCCACTTTACTGGGTAACAAGGATGGAAGGGAAAAAGATAGGTCAAAAGAAATGCTGTAATTTTCTGTATTCTCACTGTAGGACTTCTGTGCTTCAGTCCCAGCCTAAGTATAATTTGCTTTTCAATGTGGCTGCAAAACAACCTGTGCGTGCATGCATGCTTTGGAAGAGAAGAACATGTAGGGGGAAAAATCTTGTAGTTCTGGAATAAGCGGTTTCCCCCTCTATCTTTTACATACTAGAAGTAAGATTTATTTTTCTTCTAGGTAACTTTCACTCACTTCCCATGCAATTTATAAAACAAGTAGTATTTATTACTGTGATTATACTTAAAATCCTTTTCCCATGCACCCACCTGATGCCCTCCAATTTCTAAAATTCACTCTGCAGCATACCTCAAGAGGCCTGTCTAAAAATTTGGAGTTTCAGTTTTTTCAAAAACTTTCTACTGCTACAATATTGCAATTAAGGCATTAAATCCAAAGCTGCTTCTGGAATTTACACTTGATTTTTCAAGTGCATACTTGCATATTTATCCTCACTATACCTTGTGAGCTGAAGGTGTAGGATTAGGTGCTGGTCTAGACACAGATGATGATACCCCACTGTAGCTGGGCGTTCTGTGGTGACCTGAAAGGCCTGTGGATCCAGTTTTTGCAACAGTCTTTGAACGAGGAAGGGAATTACTCGTGTGTGTTAGGGGGTCCTTCTTTTTTGGAACTGCTCCACTTTCTATAAAGAAAACCAGTGTTGTATGAACATTTGCAGCAGTCATACTTTACCACCAACTGCAAGTAGAAGATAGAATTGTTGAAACATATAATACTGCATTATAGAAGAACAACACACATTTCTAAAGAGATTTAGTGTTTTTAAGGGGATATTGACTGCTGTTTTCACCTACAGATAAAATTCTAATTTTTAGCTCTCAAAATTAACCCTAGTTAGCCATCTTAGAAAAAACAGAGATAACTTAGTCCCATTATCAAGGGAAGAACACCATCTGCTCCTTATGATGCGAAGTCCTCTGCTGTCTTCTTTCCCAAGAACTCTTAAAAATAATCATCACACTGTCCCCCAAATTTCAAGCCTTTAGATTCTGAGTATTGATTCTTTCAGTGATGTTAGCAGGCTAGTTAATTGGATGCCAGCTAACATTATCTAGCACCTTCCACACAGAAACTTCACCAAGGCATTTTAATCTGGAAAAATTACAGTAGTAGTTATACTTGCAAGTGACTGTCAGGTGTTTTTTCTTTCAACTTGCTTCCACTTTAGCAATCCTGAGGTGTAAGTAAATTCTGAATGGACCAGTCTGAAGCAGCTTACCTTCCTACATTAAAAATTAAGTCTTAAACTACATTTAAACATCACGAGACATCCCACTCACACTACTTATTCACCTCCATGATGAAGCAGAAAAGTCTCAAATTAGGTGACAGATAAACTTGAAATATTGGCCACAGGCCATCAAACTACAAAAAGTCATTCTGGTTCAGAGTAAACAAAATAGCACTTGATGTCTACATTCTCCATATGGGATACATGGTAAAATAAAGTTCCTTGGCACAGAAATGACAGTGCAAAACATCAAATCACATTAAGAGGTAAGAAGGTGATACAGCAAGCAGGCAGGTTGGTCAGGCTGGTTAATGATTAGAGCATAGCTTGAGATTAGGGTACTTTATGTGGTGGGAATACACTACTGGAAACTGTCTAGTACAGTACTGTTGTTTGCAATGGAAACTATAAATACTGTCTTATTTCACATCCTTTTAAAAGGATTAAGGAGTCTTTTGATTAGATAAGACAAATAGGGCATCAGAGGTAAGGAAGCTCAAAATAGATTGTAGAAATTTGCAACTCAATTTGACCTGCTAGTCTTAAGGAACAGGCCAAAGAACTCCGATTTTTAAGGAAATTAGTGACTCTAAGAAGAATTTTTAACTTAAAACATTGCAGTTCAATGAAAAATACTTTAAGTAATAAACCTCAATTTTAAATGTTGTGTTTAAAAAACTCAAAGCATACTTCAGTCAAACAGTATTATGGAAGGATCAACTAATTACTGCTATGTTCTCAGCCTCTTTAAACGTACTACAGGACCTAATCTCTACACAGCCTGCAGGTAGCCTTAACAATTCAGTGAAAAAGTTTCTAAAGCCCTTCTTTAGTCACTAATCCATCCCTTTTTAGAGTTACAGAAACTCTGCTGGGGTCACAATAAACAGTGCAGATGTATCAATATGCAAGAAACAAGGCAACTTGACTAATATAATTAAGTATATTTACCTGTAATATGTTTCTTCTTAAAAACAAATGAACAAACAATAAACAAGAAAAACCACCAAAACTGGCTACTGTGACTAAACCACACACAGCTCCAGAGCTGGATCCATTTATTTAGTCATTCCTGCACAGGAATTTCCAAGTCAAAAACTCTTTAAAATGAGGTATATTTAGTAGCTTTCAAGTTCAAAAAGCAGCATATGAATCTGCTAACACATCTAGCTACTCAGCACTTCGACTGGTCCAATTTAATCAAAAGGTGGCATTTGGTTTGGTTGGGTTTTTTTAGCCCACCTCAACCTCATTTGCACAGCTGGCTGGAAGTCAACATGGGAAGGCTTCAAAAACCAAAATTAGTTTTTCTCCATGTCCTTCACCCTAACATGCTGCTCAACTACCCCACTCTCTCAGAACCACTCCCACACATTGAGAACAACACACAGATATTGCAATTTTGAAGGTCATAAAATTGCACAGGTAAGGAGTATTTCAGGAAGCTGGAAATAGATGAGAGGAAAGAAGGGAAAAGAGACAAGGTTTAATTCAAATTATGATTTACTCTAACTGCACCTCCAGGACCCAAGACCTGTAGGTTTACATGGTTTTTGTCAGTCCTCATGGGCAGCATATAAAGAAGCACTGATGAACAACTCCTGAACAGAGCGGTTTGCTGAATGTCAACTCCAGAGGGAAGCTTCATTTTATATACAAATTTTCATTGAAGTAACAAATAAAAATGTTATCAAATCGTTCAGAATTACAGTTTCTATAAAGCTTATCTATTTCTAAAGCATGAGATGTTTAAGTGAACATCACACATCAGACAGCTCCTACTGTTCCACTATGCAAGACACATATTTTGCTGAAAAAACCCCCCAAACACATTTCTTACCCATTTTTATTTGTTATCTACTGGAAGTCTGGAAATACACAGCAAGTGACTTTAATGCCTTCATTATATCTCCAGCAGCATTTTGCCAAATGTTTCACTGTTCTGCATAAAACAATAAGGAAGTACCTAAAATATGTTCTAATCATAAAGAGACACCATGGAATTTTTTCAAGTGTACTTGAAACACTGAACAGTTCAACTGTCTACTTCATACGTACTTATAGAACAGTACTAGATGCTTAATCAGTTTGATTTTACTCTCTAATTCAGGATAGAATAATTTACTTCATAGCTCCAGGCTAACACCACTGGATTACACAGACATAATAGCTGTCTGGTCCTGAAAGCATCCCTGCAATTTTAATCTGCCATCCAAATACACACACAACACAAACTACAAACAAGCAAGTAGAAAAATTTTGTCTGAAGTTTTCTATTGGCTAAATTGTGATAAGATGCAGACACAGGTGCCCAATTTCAGACTCCCTTACGGAAAGAAATGTTATAAGTTATTATATAATATAGATACTTATTATGTTAAACTGGCTTTAAAGATAAAATACAAACATGTTTGAAAAAATCTAAGAGAAGCTTGATTATATTAAATACCTGGAAATGCAAAAACCATCTTAAAATTATTCAACTGTAGCTCATTTATCTAATGTAACAACATCCTTTATATTTCCAAAAAAGCAAACCCATTGGGTTTTTTTCTGCACTTAAAGCAAATTAAAGCACATGTCAATAAACAAGTTTCTACTAGTCTCTAATTTCTTAAGCATCCAAAATAAAAGTTTAAATTCAAATTAAGAGCAGCAATTCCAGCACCGCAGAACAATTTCCAGCCTTCAGTTGTGACATCTTAAAAATCATCAGGGAATATTCCTCAGAAATTCCCTACATATGCCTATTGAGAAGTAAGATAAAGGGACTAAGACAAGTTATTGTACATGGTCTATGGACACTAAGTTGGAAGAAAAAATCTACCAGTCTAAAATTATCTGTAACTTTATGTATGTCATTTCATTTAAAAAAACAACAAAACCAAAAAACTTTAAATTGCTGCTTTAAACTTGCAGCAATTGCAAGACTGATTGTTATTCAGGATTAGCATTCACAACAGCCCCCAAAATCGCAATTCTTCAAAAATTCAATTCAGATTTTTCAAATAGGTAGATGCAAGTAATAAAAGCCATTTAACAGAAAGCTCCAGGAACTAAGAAGGACATGCTGCCTGTGGTGGCACAGCTACACAAGCCAGGAGTTACAGCTGCTTTCCTTTCTGAACTGACAGATCCAAATTAGTCAAAGATCTGCTTTTGTCAAATTATGCTGTTAAAAATAATATTATCGCTACTTGTTCTTCCACTCAGGGAACTCCTTTGAAAACTTCAGTATTAAAAATAGAACTTCTGCACCATGACAAACACTGCCAGTATATGCCTACTATTAAAGACATGCCAGCAACTCCTTCCATGTGAAAAATGAGATAAAATACTAGCTAGCTGCACGGTATTCATGTTGAGGTAATAGAAATGTAATGCTCTGTCTGGCCATCCCTCATGCTGGCATTTACACATCAAATGTTACACACTGGAATTACTGTAACACTAAGTATTGTGTGAAAAGTAAATGAGTTCATAAAACTCAAACTCTGCTTTTGGCAAGACTGGCATAATCTCTTTCCTTAGCTTGTTTAAAAAGAAGAAAACTACAATCCATAATGAAAAGGAAAACAACCCCATTTGAGGGGGGAAAATACAGGTAAATTGTTTTACATCTAATTTAAGACCACTATGAGAAGAAGAAGGATGAATAATAAATTAATATTATTTCCAAGTACAGTTGGGTTCAAGGCTACTTGTTATTACTCTTTAGACAAGTTCTGCATAGCCCTCTGCAACTGAAGGGGAGGTGATACTACTGCCACGTCCTGAAAAACCTCAGCATAAAACGGGAAGATAAACTTCCAAGAAAAATCTCTACCTATTCATGTAAGTTTGGAAACTACAAATGCTGAAGACAGGAATGGACAATCATTTGTGTTAGAATCAAGTAAATTGGGCAGGAAGGCTGACACAAATAGTATCTTGAGAGAAGGAAGAATCTCAAATCAGTAACACTTTGGAAATAGAAAAAATGTGCAACATAGCTGTGAGAATAGTACCTTACTCAAAATTATGAAGCAAAAACATCTGTAAAGACTTTGGCCTTTAAAGGCAAATCAATTAAAGCAATGTAGTTTTAGACCAAATGATGGGCAAAAAGGTACTTTGTTTATGTTAAAACTAAGAATGACCATGTATCATACTTCATAAAATCCTGAACTTTTAAAAAGCCCAACCTGATTAGGCAACGGGGCAGGTTAACACTTGCCACAGATAGAAAACTAAGCTTATGCCAGAGCCCTGTGGCTCAATACCTCAGAAGTACCTCTATCTTCTCAGATAGAGACAACAGCCCTCTTATCTGAAGTAGCCTGCAAACTGATTTTGTAGTTTTCTAAGAAACCCTGTCAACTACTTTGTGTTTTTAAATTATTAGAGCTGTCCATATGAAAATATTGTTTTACATGTATAAAGGAAAAACAACAGCAAGATGATTAGCAGATTAAAGCATAGCCACCTATTTACATTGCTTTTAAGAAAAAAAGTGTATTACTTATAGAAATCACTCCCTCACCCCACACCCCAAAAAGACAGAAAAAGCAAACACAAGAGCATAGGCACCAACCATTTAAGAAATCCAGATGCCTGCTAATAACCAGACTTTCATGGTACTATATCAGGGATCCCACAGCTGCAAACATTCCATACTTTGGGTAACCCCTGGACTTGCACAACTTTACACCTTGTTTATGGACACAAAAAGTTCATTTCTGCCATATTAGTAAGTTTGGTTCAGTCTTCTGGGAAAGGATTAAAACAATGTTCTTTGACAAAATGCAAGAGCTGCTGTCATTCTCCCCTCATTTCAATTGCATCTCACTTTCTTGATGTAAAAACCCCAAAATTTTTAAGTTGCTCAATGCATATTCACAATATCTTAAAGGAAGAGCTAATTAATGTAGACACAACATATAACCTATATATCTAACACTGACACTTTCTAAAACAGGTTTAATGTAATTCCTTGAACAATATTACATGAGAATTATTTTCTAGAATCTTGCCTTAGTAAATAGATTTGAATTCTAGGACAGTCATTTAAGAGAAAACGGAATACTACAAAATAAAACAGTGTTGTCAAAGCTATGGAAAGGATGGAATGTATTTTACACAAAGCCTTTAAAAACAGAAATATAAATAATTTTATTTTAAAGCTGGTGGGGCCAGAATACAGCATTGCATTATTTTGCCTTGTAACACACCAGGAACTGAGAGACATCCCCTCAAGAGGTGCTGGTAAAACCAAACCCACCTGACTGGAGATGTCCATTGCGGCATGCCAGGTTAGTACTGTCATTATAGACCTCCATTTGCGGCTTGGAAATTTGCAAAACTGCCTGCAGCTTCTCTACATAGTAGAACAGAGGGGGAGGGAGGAAAAAGGACAAAATAAACAAACAAAAACCAAAAATGAACCAAGAAAATTTATGTATGTTGAACACAGAAATGTCAAGTTTGGATTTGTTATAGTTAAAGATAAAAGGAATATTTCTATCTATTCTACACATTCAGCAAATGTGTAAGAAAACTCTGTTAGTATGAGCATGACTGAAAACAGCTTTAAAACTCACTCTCTCTGGCAGAGTTAATTACAATCTTTCCAGTCTAGTGATTGCAGTTACTGTTAAACACAATGTTCAGGATTAACTCAATTTAATTTAATAAATATTCATGTTGATAACACATTTCTGAATGTCCCTCTCAAGGTGTTACTTTTGACCAGGTGCAAGGAGTCCTCACTTCTCTGCATAATAAATGTTCCAATTAAGTAGTAACAGCTAGTCAACATTTTACAGAAACCTTCAAACTTCAAGCAGGACACCATTTACACATTACAACGATGCCATACCTCTATTTAGATATTTAATTGCCTTGAAATTAAGTCAATAAAATTGTCATGCAAATAGTGTTCTTTAGGAAGATTAACAGAAACATCTGAATACAGTATTTATAAAGCCAAAGATTAAGGAGAAAGTAATGAGAGAAGTAATGAGAAACAGCCAAACCACAAGTCAAAGAGGTGTAAGGCAGCAAACACCAAGGAAAAGTTAAGGACACTCGTTCTCTGCAGTCCAGCTCCACTCCTGCTTTTCCCACTAGTTAAAAACCTCTAGGCCATACCTTTGGGTACCTCTCCCATCTTTATTCCACACACACCTCTCTTGTTTTGAAAACCAACCATGGTCTGCAAGGATGCAATGCATACACTGTCAAGCTCTCTCGTTCCCTCCTGCTTTTTTTCCCTTCTGCTCCCCCCACAAGACATAACACTACAAAGAAACGGCAAGAAAAGAGATGTCAAGTAGAAAAGCAAAAGCAATGTTCTCTGGTACTATGAAAGCATATACTGCAAAAGCAGACAAATTCTGCTGAAAATGTACACAATTAAGGTCATAAATAACCTGGCTGGAGGAAGAAGTGCCATTCAGAGTCTGCAGATGGTACAACCAACAAGCATGAACATCTCCTTCCTTAGGCTTCTTTACCTCTTACAGATCTCTCCCTCATCTTTCTGTTTTGTTCCTTTCTTCTTCCTGCTCTTCATCACTCACTGCTTAGCTTTCCTGAACAGTATCCTTACACTTCATAGTTAAAGTGATGGCTTAATAACATTTAGGTTCAACAAGATGTAGTTTGGAATGAAAACTTTTTAGTTACAGGCATTTATGAAAAGCTAAACTCAAGATTAGTATGTGTACACAAAGTTTACTTCATTTTAAATTGAAGGCTTTGAAGAGACAGAGTAAAACAAAAAAATGTCAGTCACACAAGAACAGCCTACAAACAACCACAAGTCCTGCAACTTCCAAGAAGTTACCCTCACAAGCCTTCCTCTCCAGACAGGTAAGGAAAATCCTTTTGGCAGGGCAGTGCACTACTTTAGTGGACACAGCAGTACCAAAGGAGGAGCAGAATGGTCTACTGCCTGCCCAGTGCATGCAAAGAACATACAGGAAGCTTAGGACACAAAATTAGTATTCATAGACTTTGAAGATATTAGATAACCAGCTGAGCTTTGGAAAATATTTCTGAGATTAACAAAAAAAAAAAAAACTTTCTAGTGAGCAACCATAATAACATCAATTGGCTGGTGCAGGAGTTCTTGCTTTAATGCTACAATCTGACACCAGGGTTCTATTACAATTACCAATGCTTAGCTAGTTCCATATATTCAGGAACTCCAGCCAAAGAAAAAATGTAATCCAGCTGTTGTCCAGCTTCAATTCAAGAGTTCTCCCATCACATTACCTATCAACGTGTCATTTTAGTATTGCACATAAAATTTCAAAAGGAAAATATATATCACCTTTCTTTAGAAACAGTATAGCTGTAGGCTCCTCTGGGATATCAAAAATAAATTGAGCTTTTAAATATTATTCCAGGGAATTACAGGATACCATCATCTTCCATTTAAATATTTTCTCCCTATTTTTCCAGACACTGACAGAAAGTTCAGATTCTCATTCATGACACAACACTGACATAAACCTACCAAACAAACAGCACTGCAGCCACTGCCTTATTTAGGCAACACTGGAGCTTGAGTTCAGGGAAACTAATTTCTACTAAAAAAATGCTACCCTGTAACATAAGCCTGAAGCAAAAAGCACCATCTCCTCCAAGAAGTTAAATATTCCAAAAGGTGTCC
The DNA here is from genome assembly GCF_028769735.1 of Zonotrichia leucophrys gambelii. Classification (NCBI taxonomy): domain Eukaryota; kingdom Metazoa; phylum Chordata; class Aves; order Passeriformes; family Passerellidae; genus Zonotrichia; species Zonotrichia leucophrys. Next base: position 72,725,713 of record NC_088172.1, read on the forward strand.
ATTGAAGACTGTACCTACACAGGCAGAACAGAGGAATATCAATACCTTCCAAAGAGGATAATGATGACAGATATTTGACTTATGTATCACATAACACTCTACAACCAAAATACTGAAGCTACACTAAACACACAGGAAGGCACTTGTGACAGAAATCTGTGCCCCTACAGAAAGTCTCTCTGAAATGGGAGAACACAGATTGATAAAAAACATAAATAGCATTAGAATTGAATAGTGCTGCACTGGCTATTACAGCCATCTATCTTTAGGAACAACAAGCTGCCAAGTTCTGTGTATCAACTGTAGAAAACAAATACCCTCCTGTCATTCCAGATACATCAAATTTAATGACTCTAACATGGGTGATCAGTCATCCAGTAGAGACCAGGTGTGTGAAGACCATCAAAGCAAGATTTAGCCACACAACTAACACACCCTAAACCATGTCAAAAACGGGGAGCCACCACCAAATCAAATGGAAGAAACTACAAGTCCCCTGACAGTCAGCACAACCTAATATTGTCAATGGACTGCCAAAGCCATCAAGTCCCCTTGGGTTGACCTGAAACACACCAGCAGTCACTTTGGCTTTCAGACTGTGTTACAGGACAGCTTCCAACAGAGTAAGAGACATAATTTAGACCCAGGATGAAAACAAGGCTCAAGGTAGAATACCCATCATCCACAGTGGGTAGCCCCATCCTCTTCCAACATTGGAAGGCATCAGGGGTGTGATGACAGAGTGGTAACACATGGGTGTGATCAGACATCACACTCTCACCAGCAGTGTCCAACACCCCCATCAGTGGGGTCATGCAAATTAAAGGTATGTGTGATGCAACACAGGTGATGCACCAACACCTCAAAAAAACAAAAAACAAACCCTAAAAAACCAACAACTCTGAGCACTTTCAAGGGACAGCTGTAATCAGCATGATTTAATTTTCGCTTTCTATGTACTATCAATGTAACCTGCTTGACTGGATGGCATTTGAGTTAGATAGTCTGCAATCTCACCTCCCTCTAGCAAGCAGGATGAAATATTTGGCATTATTGTCTGGTTTGCTTTATCCTTTCAGCTAATGTAATAAAGGACTTGCCTATTCTGACTTAAGGAAGGGAGAAATTCCACAAAGCAGACAACACTTATGAGTTCAATTCATAGAAAAAAATTACTTCATTAAACTATAACAGCTTCAAGAGCCTCACGCTTAATTCAACTACAGAAGGACCTTTACATCACTCAAAAACTTCCAAATATCTGTTACTATAAGCAACAGGCAAAAAGTGTGTTTAGAATGGCACATGGAATTCAACTCTATATTACCTTAAATTTCTACAAAATCCATGAAAAATGACAGACAAAAATAATAAAAAATATGCTGTCAATACTTCAAAGTTGGTTAGATGGCATAGAATATTACTCAAATAGAACCCTAATGATCAAACTTGTAGGGATTTAAAACCATTGAAATATCCCTCCAAACCACATCTTTTGTCTTCTTAAAGGGCACAAGACTTCACTTGCTCCTTTTTATCCAAATTTCACTTTTAGGTACATTGTATGAAGCACACCCTCAGTAAAAATTAACTAGAACCTAGGCAAACCAAATTGTTAAATTGATAATTTAAAAATAAAAATAAAACACGATTTTACATAAACTAACATAATAAACACTATTCTATCTGTTTACCTTACCATCTGCACTCTGAATTAAGCAAATAGCATGTGATCACACATTGTGGTAGTGAAGATAAATATACTTCAGGGTTTTTTTGTGAGTTTTACCCTTTGTTTCTGTCCAATCAGATCACAGCAAACAAGCAACTTATCAACACTGCAAGCACTACTAAAGTAATACAAGCAAGGATGAAGCACCACCCACAAAACACAAACACAGTTGCTTCAAGCCATACCCTACCAAAGATTGTTACATGTAATCCCTTTCACTCCATTGCTCCCTAGTTCATATTACCTCTAGAAATCAGCCTTTAACCCTAGTAAGTGGAAAATATCTTTTCTCCATATACTAAAACTGCATGAAGATACTAAAGCATAGAAGATAGAGGTCTCTTTCACCTCCTGTCCCCTTAATTTTTTTTCAAAAAATATTAAAGACACTAGGAACTCAAGGGGAACAAAAGGGGCTCACTTCCTTGGGGTTGTCACAACTTCCCTGTCAATCACCAGCTAGGACCACAGAACGATGAAGTGTAAGAGGAGAAAAAAGCCCAAGTTTTCCCATCTGTGCTATATGCTCCTAGAAGAATGAGTTAATAGGACTGAACACAGGAGAGTATAAGATTAAAGCTGAGATATGCAAGTTAAAATCAAGTACATTTGTTAGTGTACCCTTCAAGAACAATTTAAAAAATATCCCTTATTTTACTTTTACTGACTGAACTGAAAGCATTTTCAAAGTTTTAAATTTAGAAGATGCACTACACAGAGCAATGGGTCTGTTGTTTGATGGGAGCATTCTCACTCTGTTAAGAACTTATATACAACATTTAATAAAGCTAAAGCTATACAACAGTATGTTTCTGAAAAATATGACTGTACCTTCTAATTTTAAAATAGAACGCTAGAAAATAATAAAGAAAATTAGAATTTCACAACCTTATGGTCTACATGATATTAAAGAATTATTATTATCATAATTATTATTATTATTTACCAAAAATAAGGAAAATTTTTAATATAGGTGACAGCAAAATCAACAGAATATGAAGTAGTTACACTTACAAGAAGCACACTTGGCACTCACGATCAGCAATGTATCATAAATTTCACTACAGTACTAACAGAAAAATCCTGAACAAGGAGTTAATCAAGACTTCCTCATTTTATGAGTCAAGTGTGCTATGATATAAAGACTTCTCAGTTACTTTTATACCTGAAAGTGGGTCATGAAATTCCATTTTCAAAATCCATCAACAGCACTTACTCCCAACTGAAAATTAAACTAAAGAGACCCTACAAACATAATGACTCCTTCACTTTAAAAATCAAAGTAATATTTTAGAAGAACATATTAAATGAAGTTGTGCAAATAATTACAAACTTTCCAAAGTCATGAATTGTAACTGGTACCTAAAAGCTGCAACCGATCCTTGGCCATTGCCAAATTTGTCATCATTTTAGATTGGAGACGTCGTGCCCGTTCACACTGATCACCTTACAAAGAAAAATCCATGTTAAAACACAATCTGGTAAATTAAGTGCTAAAATACTGATATCCAGCCTTCCCTCCTCCTCCTTTTCCCACCCCTTATCTATTCCCTCCACTATGGAACTTCATTACAAAACTAATGAAGAAAACTCTAAAGCTTCCATTTACTCAAGAATTTAAAGTTAGTTGACACTCTGTGCTTTACAACAGTGCTTACAGAGTGACAGGAACCCAAACACTGCTTTGCATATTGTCTAACATTTCATGCTGACCTAAAAAGTCCCTTGTCTCTGCACGTCTCTGAACAGAAATCAAATAAAAGATTTTTGAAAAGCTTGAAAAGTGACTGAGAGGCAAGTACAATTTGAAAGAATTCATTTTGGCAAAATTAACAGATTTAAATTCAGTTGACTGTGTCCCTTTACATTTCAAAACACGTGGAATTAGACATTAACACCACTTTCTAAGAAATATTGTCTGTTCAAGTTAAGGGTTTTTTTTTTTTACACTGTGCAATTTATACAGGTTATACCAAAATGCCACTGGTATTGCCCCCTAAGTAAGATCACCACATAATTTTTAACACAGATGAAAGAATAAATAAAAGCCTGCAAAACCACTTAGAGGTTTAGGTTTGGGGCAGGTGATTTGGGTTGTTATTACAATATTATTTTGAGGACAGAAATTTTCAGCCAGTCCTTCACTGCACCTGTATTTCTATAGTACATACCTGCTTCTACACTAAAGGTTGAAATGTTTCCAAATAGAGAGATGGCTTTCTTCCTTTGTTGGAAATGTTCAGTTATTTTGGCCTAAATTATTTAGAAACACAATGTCAGGCCATTCCAAATTGGGGGTTTCTTTTTAGATTATACTGAAGGGAATAAAAAATTCTGCATAAGTGAGAACATGAACTGTCAACTTCAGCAAATCAAATCCAAACTCAGTATTTTGGCACTCCCATTATATAAGAAATCACATGTTTTACTTAACAGTGTTCATGAACTCCTTATGATTTTGCAGAGTCTGAAAATATTTGGAGCAAGATTTGCATGTGATATAGACCAGAATATTAAGGTGGAACAGAGAAAAGGACCAGTGTTCACCTACAGCTAAAACAGGAATAAGAAAGATCCTTATGAAATAATTCATACATCAGGCTGCTCCTAGACCCTACCATATTTAGTAATATTGATTTCTCACTTTAAAGAAGCCATAAACCAAAATCAGTTCCACAAAACTCAAAACTGGCTTACCTTGACCAATTACTAAGACAGCTATTCCTTTTTCCAGTTCTTCAATTCCTTTCTTATACCATTCAACAGCTTGTTCCTTTTGTCCTGCTTAAAAAGGAAGTGAGCCCATTATTTTCTTGAACGAATTAAAGCTTAAGAATGGTTCTAAATAATGCTGCATAAAACAAGTAAGAGAGAGGAAGAGATATTTGAACAAAATCCTGTGATTTAAAGGAAGTCTTAAAGGGACACTGTCAACTTTATATCTATTTAAATATCAAATAAGCTTTTCTATCAAAAAGAGGTACTACACCAGCCTCAAATCACTTTTGCCTGTTTCAAGAATAATTCTTCATCTGCCTGAAAGAAATAAATCCACCCTCCCCACCCGCCCCCCAAAAAAAAGACATGAAAGCTCACCTACACATATTCACTCCCAACAGAAATGGTGAAATTAACAGTTTTTACTTCTGGAACATCAACTAGAGATGTGCCTCTAAACCTTCCAGTGACAGCCTAATAATAACACTAATAATACCCAAAATAACACTAGAAGCACAGAAACTCAAGAAGAAAAGCAACAAGTCTAAGACACTACATGAGAGAGATGGGAGACACTTCTCCTCTGGTTACCCTTTGTGCAGTGCAGCCCATTTGTCATGAGGGCATTTCTTTGTTTAGGCTATTATGAAACTGCTGTATTACAGCTGTTGCCAGCTTTCACATGAAGCAGACCTCAAGCAGAGTGAGAGCTCACCTCTATACCAACCATGTCCTGAGTGGGTATTACAGCAAACACAGCCCTGACCATGCTGTGCCTGCCCTAGGCCATGTGACACCATCACTGCAAGTCAAGCACTGAACACCCATTAATATCTACTTCATAGTGCTCTCTTTCCATAAATATTCTGCATTAAAAATTAATATGCCTGCATACTGAAAAATAATTTTGCAACATAATTATATCACACTAAGCATGCATTTCCACTGAGGAATATAACAAATTAGGTATTAGGACATAAAACCTGATCAGCATTAACAAGCTACTAGTGGTAGGAAAAACTAAAAATGCCTACAATGAAACTTCAGATATGATTACCCTATTTTCAGATGACAATGTTTCACAAAACTATTCCTAAGTGCCACTTACCAGTGGTTGTGTGCTTCCACACTCAAATCTTTTGAATCTTTTGAAAACTTCAGTACCAAACCTATTTTCTAGCAAATTTTAGTGTTACTAAAAATATTTCAATGCATTTTTAGAATACTCTTCAGGGTTTTCTCTTGCTCCTCTTCAGATTAAAAAAAAAATCCCTTAATAATAACGTTTGGCAAGTTCCCCTGTGCAGGTAATTTCATGCTTTGTTCCTCTTACCACCACAAACCACAGATCACCTGCCTATAGTCATGAACACCACACACTTTGGGAGTTAAATTATTACTGCCTTTTCTTCACCAGCCTCATATATCCTGACTGTTGAGGACAAAGCTAGATAAATTACCCAAGGTGAGTGACTTCAATCCTCTCTTTAGACTTTTTCTTTAAGCTTCTTCTCTCTACCACCCACAGAAACAGTTTCAGCTGCAGTGTAAATCATAAATCTAATACTGATTATAGCTAAATAAAAATCTGATTTGAGATGATTCCAGCCCCCTGTGCTAACAAAGCCTGAACAGCTTTGTTATTCTTACAGGCAGCTGCAAACATGCCAAGTTCATCATTAAGATTTCACTTCCAGCTTTTAACTGGAGAAAGTTTCCAAAGCACAATACCACACCAAACTGTTTGCAAAGGTTGTGCTCCAACTCCACACAGAATGGTTGACTAGTTCTCAGTGATTATGACATTAAAAACAAAATAAATGTCATGGTCCTTGGAAGTTGCTGACTTGCTCTATTGGCTCTGGCAGAATGGAGCTCATTTTCCTCAAACAGCCCCCATGGCACTGTGTTTTGGATTTGTGACTAAAACAGTTGATAACACAGAAATGTTTTGGGTACTGCTGAACAGCAAAACCTCAAGGTTTTCTTTTTCCCATCCAGATCCCCAGTGAGTAAGCTGAGGGAGCACAGGAAGTTGGCAGAGGACACTGGCAGGATGACTGACCCAAAATGGCCAACGGAATATTCTGCATCATACAATATAATGCTCATCAATAAAAACCTGGCTGGATGAATAACTGAATGGGGGCAGTCTTCCAAGACAATCACTGCTTGGAAAGATTTCTCACCTTTTTTTTCCCCCCTCACTTTCGCTCCTCCTATGCTCTCCCCTGTCCCACTGAGAAGAGTAAACAAGCGGCTGTGTGGATGCTGAACTGCTTGCAGAGGTCAACACGCCACATGTGCCTTCTCAGGAAGAGATATGAAGCTTAATTGTGAAAATACCAAAACAAGAATAACTGCCCCACTAATTCAGAAACATAAAAAAATACCAGAAATGCTATCAAAATTACTGAAGCATGCAGAGCTCCCACAACAGCAAAAAAATGCCACACAACTAACAGGCTATTAGACAATTCAGAAATTCCAACCATTTCACATACTATGTCTAACATACAGTTTTCTCTTTGAAGATATAAAAAGCTTGTTTACAGATAAAAGAAATTCAAAGTATTCTGGAAAAATCAGATAAGCAAATAACAAATCTGTGTATTAAAGGGAGTTCTTTCTTAGGGGAATGTATATTGCAGTTGCAGGCCTGTAACAGTTTTGCAACTGCTCACATTAGCAGCAAAGATCATCTTACTAAATGTATGGCCTGTGCAGCTAATTAATGTATCATCACCCTAAAGACACCTACAGAGAAGTCCATTATTAATATTTATATTTAAGGGCTTACCCTCCAAACCACCAACAGTTAGAGGTCACAGCAGTGGAAGAGTCCCTGATAAGGTTTTGCCGCTCACAGAGCAATCACCAACAACACCAAAGCTTTCAGCTACCTCACCTTCTTTCATGCTTTGTTCCTGCGACCCTCAGTGCTCCCTCGCTGTACATCTGTGCTGAACTAACCCTGCTGCACATGGTGCAGGTTTTTTTTCTCTCCCAGAGCACACCACTGCCACTCCCAAACTGTCAAGGCAAAGGAGGACACATCCCATGCTTTTATGGTGCTGTCAGCATGCAGCTTCTGTTGAAGGCCTGCTCCTGTATGCTTAATCTCCTCCTCTTGGATAGCAGTTTCATTAGAGCACAACTGAAAGTTTAGAATAAAGCATTCTGACTTTTCCAGAGAATTTTAAACACCAGCACAGCATGCCCCCAAAGCCTACCTTTTGCATGCTGACACAATCATGCTGCTGCATTTAGAATAAATGATTAAATTTAATTCAGTATCAAGTATTTTGTAAAAAATCCTCACTCCTCTGTTTTATTTCATCGAACCCTAAATGCTCCCCTTAAGGTCTTCTCATCACACAGTGGTAGGTTTTTAGGCTTTTAAGAGTATGCATGTCAAACAGCTTAAGAAAAACACGTTTTAAGAAACTGCCTAAATACTTAAAATAAGTATTTATTTCCTTAAAAGTCACACCACTCCAAATGGGCATTCTGAGGGCCAAGTAACCTGCAGCCTCGCTTGAGCACTCACATCATTTGCCAGGCAGTGCACTGTAGGACGCATCCTTATTATTGTCCTTGCTGCTTTTGTTGTCCAGCTGGCTTGGTGAAGGCTAGTTACAGTAACACACCGGCCCGCAATTTTTAACCACCTCACCCAGACCCCCGCGGCAAAAATTGAGCTTTTGGGGAGAAATACAAGCACTTGTCTTGCGAGGAGAAGGAGCCCGGGCCGCAGCTTTGCGGTCCGACCCGCACCTGCGGGCTGCGGCAGGGACGGACCGGGCCGGGGACCAAAGCACCGCCACCGCCTGCGGGCACAGCCCGGCTCACCCACGGGCGCAGCGTCCGCAGCCCCCCGCACACAGCCCGGCTCACCCCCGCATTTCTCCCACGAGCGGGTTTTGTTTGGTCTCAGCTACAAGCGGTTCCACGGCCCAGGGCCTTGCCGGCCTCCCCCCGCACCCCGGGCGCTCCCTCCCTACCTGTCTCGTCCTCGTCGATGCGCAGAGCCATGGAGATGCACTCGAAGGCCCGCTTGTGGCACGCCCGCACCGTCTCGGGCGCCCCGCCGGGCTCGGGCGCCTCGCCGGCCCCGGCCCTGCTGCCCTTGGCGGCCATGAGGGCGCCGCGGGAGAGGCGCTCGCAGAGCCAGGCGAAGAGCAGCCCGAGCTGGAAGGCGACGAAGCGGAGCAGGGCGAAGGCGGCGAAGAGCGGGTACGAGAAGTAGTACAGGTTCCGCTTGTGCGGGGACGCCGCCGCCGCCGCCCCCGCCGGCGGCACGGGGGGCGCCGGCCCGGGCGGTGAGGAGGGAGAGGTGCCGGCGGTCGGAGGCGCGGAACTGGAGCCGGCTGAGCCCTTCTTCTTCCCTCGGCCGCCCGGAGAATTCATTCACCGCCGTCGCCATAACCCGCTGCCAGGGACTGACAACAACCGGCCATGGCGATGGCGGCGGCGGCGACGCCCCTTTCGGCCGGCCCAGGGGGAGGGACGGGGGGCGGGATGCGGGCGGCCCCGGCCGGGGCGGGGGGAGGCGGTACCGCTCCTGCCACCGCGGGAGGCGATGGTACGGCAACTGCAGGGCCCGGCTTGCCCGCTCCCACGGCCCCAGGGGAGGGCTCTCGGGGGCGCTCAGCGCTGGGCCTGGAAAGCGCAGAATGACAGAATCAGTGTGGTCGGAAAAGGCCTGTGAGATCAGCGAGTCTAGCCTTTGACCGATGTGAAACTGGACCGTAGCACTAAATACCGCGTCCGGACCGGTCTTGAACATGATCAGGGACGGTGACTGTACCACCTCCTCGGGCAGTCCATTCCCTAGTTAAACCACCCTTTCTGTGAAGAAATTCCTCCCAGTTTCCACCCTGGACAGCCGCTGGCACAGCCTGGGGAAATGTCCCCTTGTCCTTGCCCTGGTCGCCGGCAGAAGAGGCCGCCCCCCAGCTGGCCCAGCCTCCTTTCGGGGATGTGCAGGAGCGCAGCCCGACAGCGGCAGCTCCAGCCCCGGCCGAGGCCGCCCAGTGCCGGCCCATGGCCTCACCGAGCGGACGGGCGATGAATAATTTACCAGGATTAGTTATTCTGGCCGGGATTGTGAGCCGCCCCGCAGGCACAATGCAGCGCGGGCTCCTGGCGCCGCTCCCGCCTGGAGCCACTGCTGGCAGAGCCCGGGGAATTCCCTCGCTCGGAGAGGCGTGGAGCAGCCAGTCCCCGACGGTGTCCCTGCCCCCGGGAGCGTGCTGCGCTGCTTTGTCTGCTCCGCAGCTCTGTAATGGCAATGACAGGCTGGCTCCTCACATGCAGGGAGCTAATGGAATTCACTATACATTATAGATACATCGCTCTGGAAGAAAAAAAAAAAAGAATCTTAACTCTACTCCGCTCTCCTTACCCAAAGTGAACATGGAGTTGTCGAAGCCCTTGACAATTATTTGCCCAGCCATAATATTTATTTGTGTTTCACCAAAGAGATAGATCCTCCAGCTACCTATTCCTTTGGTTATTGCAAACCTTAAAAATGCTTTGGTACCTTTGGTCTAGCAATCTAGGGGAGGGAGGCATCCATACACCAGCACTTCTGTGCCTGCCGCTATGAGCAAGCACCTCCCTCTCTGCTCCAACCTTCCCACCTTTGTGGGTGCGTTGTCCGATCTTTTTCATCGTTGTTTTGCTTTGTCACACACACTGTTCTACAAATGAAATACTGAGTGATACTAGATTGTGATAGATCATCTCTGTGCTGCACCCCTGAACTGCACACTGTTGCCCTGATTGGTAAATAATTTATTGTTTTGCATTCTTTTATGGAGAAGGAGAAAGTTGATAGACTTGGTTTGTCCAGTGTCATTGGTGAGGTGGCACTTTCACCCTCCAATCCACTATCACTTTTGGAAATCTATAAATGTTGAAGTCAGAAAATAAACTTCCCTTTTTTCATCTTGAGAACGTGTCGTGTTGTTTCATGTCCTACAGTGACAGCACACAGGAGCTGAGACAGTCCCCAAACTGCAGACAGGTAATTCAGTGCCCAAGCAAGTTTCCCCCAGCTTATAGCAAGAAAGGGCAGTTGGTGTGGCATGTTAATTAAAAGGATACACCAAACTAAAATCACTACTGTCTGATGTATTTTATTCATTCTTCCAAAATTACTATAAAACTACTGGTTTTTTTTTCTTGTTTGTTTATGCCTCATTAAGTTACTTCCAGTTGCCCCTGGTGATGTGTATTTATTTTCTTAAACGACAGAGTGGAGTGGTTTTCTTTTAATGACAGAACAGTACACAGTTTTCTTACTGTATGAAATAAAGAATGTTATCACATATAAAATACCATACAAACATATAGCAACTATTTATGGCCTAGACCATTATTAGACAGACAGTGAACCTATTAGTATGGAAAAAAATGCAGTGATGTACATCAAGTACTTATTTTCTGTATTTTGTAAGAATTATTATGAAAATATTATCAAGTTTGGAAAAACGCTAATCACTTTTTTTTAGAATTTAAAAAGTTCAATAGTAATAAAATGGTTATAAAAATAGTAATATAATTCGAGTAATAATAATTTGGACAGTTTGGATTAGGACAATATGAGACAATAGAAACAAAGAGTTATGGACATCCGGGTACCTTTTTCTGGGCAATATAAGCCCAAAAAGGACACACGTTAACAGAGGATTAACCCTTAAAACCAATAGCCTGTTGCATATTCATACATCTTATACATGATGCATAAATTCCATTCAAATACAGGATTCTGTCTGGTCAGTGTCAACTTCTTCCTCTGAATCCTGATGGCGTCTTCAGGGCTGAGCGAAGCAGGAAGAAGTTCATTTCTTCTGATAATGGCGCAATAAATTCTCTTTCTCTGAAAGATTCAGGTGTCCTGTGGCTGCTACCTCGGTGTGAGTCCTCTCTTTAAAAAGAGTATCTTACATAGCATAGTTTCTATTTTAACATTATGTTATAACCTAAAACTATATTTAACACACTACTTAAAAAAATTATACAGCATAACTTTCTAACATAACACATATAATATTAATTTTAAAATTTGGGAAAAGCCAATCATAAAATACACATTTTTCACATCAAGTATGTTCCAGCCCACTCATGAGAGAATTTTCTTTTAGTATATATAACTGTCCTTTAAAAAAATCTCTTATTTACTGATATAAAGTTTTAACAGATTTTATAATACCAAAGAACTTCCAGAAGCTTCAAGCAGCGTTAACACTAAGTTATTTCACTAACAAAACCCCACTTTCAGACCCAAATCAGCTTCAGCAACGTTATTTTCAGTGAGCACCACAGTGACCTCCTCAGACACCAAGCCGCACTGATTTACGAGCATATTTCTGTAGGCAAAACGCCGGGCTGATTTGGAAGCGAGCACACCGCGCGAGTTTTATCCCGACAGGTGACAACTCGCCCGCACACGAGCGCGCACCGAACCTGTCCCGGCCCCGCCTCGCGGGCCGCCGGTGGCGCCTGCGCAGGCGCACTGCGCTCGGGCCGGCCGCGCGACCGCTTCACTGACGTCAAAACACTCCGCGACGGCGGCCGCGGTTACTGCGGAGCGGCTCTCGGTGTGTGTCCCTCCGATCCTGGTGTCCCGCCCGTCCCGGACCCACTGGCGGTGAGAGCCCTGCGGCGGGGCCGCCCCTCCCCCGCGGGGTGCCCGGGGCACGGCCGGGGGCGGCACCCGCACGTGGCCGCGGTTGCGGCGCGGCCCCAGCCCGGCCCTGCCCGCGGCGGCTCTCGGGGCGCTGTGGCGGGCACGGGAGGGAAGGAAGGAAGCAGGGAAAGGGATGTCTCCGGCGTCCTGGGGGGATGAATGCTGTATTTGCTAATCGCAGTACTGCTGTCCTCAGCGGACGTAACTTCAAGGCACTTCTCGGTTCTGCGTGCGGGAGAAACCAGTTCAAGTTTGGCGCGGGGGGAGCACGGAGCGACTCCCTGTGCTTTCTAGTAATTGTGCCTTGGTAACCATTAGTAACCAAGTGATGCAATATCGCTCAGCTCACATGGGCTTCATCTCAGCCTGCTGACCAGATTTTTTATTGCTTTCCTAGATCTTCTTGGACATCCATCAAATTTCACTTTTGAATCATGGAGGGAGAACAGATTATGGAGGGACAGCCACAGGTATTACAAGAAATGTTTTATGTGCAGTATGTTACATGTGTAAAAGGAGAATTTATCTTTGCTAACCATGTGTTATTTTACAGGTTCCGGAAAATCCTCATTCCGAATACGGCCTCACTGAAAATGTAGAGGTAACAAAGATTTTGTTGCAGTGGAAGTCACATTTGTGGTTAGGGGAAAGAAGTTGACTCCTGAGTTTAACTTCAGCAAATGTAATATTCTCAATGGAGTTAAGCAATACCTGTCCCTGGTGGAAATAGCTGTAAATATATTTTCTGTTGTGCTACTTCCATTGTTCTAAATGGTACTGAAGTAGATAATGAGCCTTTTAATGAGTTGGGGTTTTTTTTGAAGTATCTTATGATTATTATCTGTTCGGTTGCTGTCTGTGAGAGATACAGATATATATTGTGGCACAAAAAAAGCCACCCACACTAGGCTCAACCTATGATGACTAGACTGGGAGAATCACTTCCTAACTCTGTGGCATTTATTTACTCTTCTTATCAAAGAAAAACTTTCAGCCTCCCTTTATTATAAGTTCCTACTCTGTGCTCAGCTTTTGCAGAAACTATTTTAAAACATCTTCTGGGACTCATCTCTCTGGTAACTGCTTGTGTCTATGCCTCAGCTTCCATGGTTCCTGCAGGACCATAACACACCGGTCCCGTGCCAGTAGATTCATGTACATTGCACTGAAAACATTTAGTTTACTGGCAGTGGGAGGGTATCACTCTTCAACTACAGTTGATGGTGTAAGGTGATGCAGCACTTTTTGATCAGAAAGTACCTGGAGGCATTTTGTATGTATTTTCTTTAAAGTGTCCATCTATACTTGAGTAGAGCACAGTCACAAAGTACTTGACTTTAGCAGAGTCCCCTTTGTCAGGCTTCACCTGAATTCCATGTGCTTTTACCATTTTGTGTTAGAAGCACATGTGTACAGGAACCATCTAACTGAGACTCTTGTTGATATTCCTGTCTTAGTGGTGTAGAGTTCAAATCAGTGAATTTGAACTGAAATTAAAAAAAAAAAAAGCAGAAATAAATATTACTGGGATTGGATGTCTTCTCTTGTAGAAAACTTACAACTTCTTAACATTGTTTCCCCAAAACATAGGAATTTAACAAAAGGTTCCTCTGGATTAGGTTTTTTTGCAAGTAAAAATACGCACTTAATATTCTTAAATGATGTAAAGAAGTTATTGCCATCAAATTGCAGAGATGGGTACTTTGCACACACACTTCAAAGTAGATGTGGCTGCTATTACCAATGTTCATTCATGTTTTTGGGTTTTTTTTTTACTTCAGAGGATAGTAGAAAATGAGAAACTAAATGCTGAGAAAACATCAAAGCAGAAGGTGGATCTTCAGTCGTTACCCACACGTGCCTACTTGGATCAGACAGTTGTACCTATCTTGCTACAGGGACTTGCTGTTCTTGCAAAAGAGAGGTAAGATGCTTCTGGGTTCCTTCTGTTCCTAGGAAATGCAGGTCTCAAACTCAGGCAGTGCAGCACCTTTCAGGCCTCCCACACCAAATATGGTATTGCTCTTTGTAAGGTCCTCATTATAACAGGTTTATGAACCCATGAATTGCTGTGATTGACCATGCAGGGTGGGTTCCTCACTTCGGCACACATGGCATGACAGGAGTCATTGAATTAATGATCTCCAAATGAGGTACACTACTGTGAAAGTTTTAGAGGGAAAAATGGGAGAGGTTTTGTTATTAATTTAATAATGTAATTCACTTTAGAGAAGCAAGACAAGAGGATGTTCTAGTTCTGAAGATTTTAGTTCTGTGGAATTATAAAATGTTCTGCTTGACATTTAAGAGAAGGAAAGACAAATCAGGCATGACATGCATCTTTGTCAGAGATTAAGATACTTTCTAAAGGGTGTGGCTGAGCCTGCACTGTAAACACAGTCTGCTTCTGTAAGAAGCAGACTGATGGTTTATCCTCTGAGTAAAGATTATGCTGCTGAGGTGCCCCAGCTCTCTTTGCCAGTCAGTGTAGACAGGTATCCTTCAATAACAGCAAACATTTCTTCATCTTAACAAAACATCTCTTGGTGTATCCTCACTAGTGGCAAATCGTACTTTGTGAGCCATCTCTCAAACTGAAATAATACAATCAAAAGCTGATATAGATGACCATAATTGCATCATGGCACCTACACTCAGAAGAACCATCAAGAGTGTATGAACTTCAAAAGGAGTTGAGAATTTAAACTGCAGTGTACAGACAGCTAATTAAGCAAAATTAGGCACATAGGAAGGTCCACCCATGTGCACATCTGAGGGATGTGCAGATCTTCAGCTGATATCTGTGGGAGTTCTGCTGCAGACTCAAATGTAAAACACAGCCCAAGGTTAATACTCCACCCTTACACTCTGAATACCTGTGTGACAGGCAAACTTGTTCCTCCCTTTCCCTTTTTCTTTTCCTTCCCTTTGCCTTGCCTTGTCTTGCCTTGCCTTTTTTCTGTCTTCATTATGGGGACTCATCACAGAAGTGAAATTGGATCATTGATAGGAGGGGTTAGGAAACACACAGGTAGTATGAACCTACCAGGGCAAACTGTCTGTTCAGCTGAGCATAGTAAACCCTCAGGAGTGAGAAAGCTGAACTCTCAGCTCTGCTGTACAATCCACTGCTTAAAATTGAACAGGAAAATAACTAGTGGATGCTGAGTTATTTTTCAAAGGAATATAGAAATGTTCAGGGAACAGCCCAGTACATCTGATAATCATGCCTGGAACTCAGTAGAAATTACCATCCAGGATAATGAGCATATGGATAAATGACATATCTGGGAGGAGGTCAACACAATTTTTGTTAGGTCTTTTAAGTGTATTGGAGTTTATTGAAGGAGTCAGTAAGCATACATAAAGAGGAATGCAGATGATGCAGTCTGTTTAAATTTCCAAAAAGATTTTCACATTGTTGTTCACTAACAGCTTTTAAAATTAGTTAGTTGCTGTTGGGATTAAAGGAAATGCCTTTATATGTATGAGGAACTGATAGGAAGATATGAGATAAAGGGTAGAAATAAATGTTGAATTTTCACAGTGAAATGAGCTCAACACTAGAATCATGGAAAAGATCACTTACAACAATTTGAAGAAGTGGCGGACAGAAGTTGTTAATGAGACTGAGTTTTATAGAATAGATTTTAAGTTGATTAATTGTAAATAATTGCACAGGAACTTCATAACACTGTGAAGACTGGCATGAAAAAATTTAAACTGACAGAAAGTGACATTGAATCCAAATAAACAAAGTTGTGGACCTCAGAGGGTAATGAAAAACTCCACTGACAAAATGTTAGATTCTGAGCTGAAAATTACCCTTGTGGAAAAATGATGTTAAACTGTTACATATCTATGTCAATAGACTGCTTTAATCAAAAATAAATTCTGAATGGTAGCACTTAGAAATTGAAGGGGTAAAACCAACCTAAAATTAAAGGGGTAAAAACAAGCATAATGTCACTATTTAAATGAAAAAGTGATGTTCTTACATTTTTAATGCTATGTATAATTTCCCTGTATTCTGGTAGAATGTGAAAAAGTGAGAGTGACAAGGTGGTCATAAGTATGGAATACTATCTCTATATTGAATGACTGACTAGATGATATCTAAAAAAGAGGCTTCTGTGGATGAACATACTGGGAGCCTGTTAAATCACAACAGCACAGAGATGACTGATTAGGGTGGACTGTTTATTATCTCTTCTGATTCAGTAATCAAATTAAATTAAGCAGGCAGCAAATTCATTAACAAACAAAGGGCTGATCCTTCACAGGGCACATAATTAAGCTATTTTTTTTGCTCTCAGTTGAGGACATTAACATTTTATTCGGGCTCAAGAGGCAACTGGTCAAAGCTGTAGAGGAATCCACCCCAGACTATTAAGGGTACTAGCTCAGGAATTGGTACATGCTTGGATGCCAAAAGGATAGTCCCGAGAAGTGTCTCTGCATATTTTTGTTGTTGTTGTTGTTTTTGTGCTCTTTATAGGCAGACTTGCTCACTGCCAAACCTTAGGTTTGACCTGCTGTGGAATAAGCATGTCATTTATTCTGTGGACAGAATCCAAATTAGCAGGATTCACATGGTATAGCTGGAGGAGTTCTTTTTAAAAAAACTACAGACTTAAGTCCAGTGATCAGAAGTGTTTATTATTGACTACTTGCAAGTTACAGCACTTCCCAAACTTGAAGATTTGTTGTGTTTGTTTCAGTTGCCAGAAACCATGAAAACAACTCTTAATACACTAAGCTACCCAATAACCACTTGGAAAAAAAAAAAGAAAAAAAGCAGAGATTCAGCTTTACTTTAAATAGGATGAGTAAAGAAAGAGGCAAATGCATGTCATATCCAATGATGTACATATAGTATTTATGCTTACAGACTGTGGTTTTAGGTATGTCAGTTCTGTTCTAGCAATTTAGTAACATTGAACTCACAGTGACTAAGACCCCTTTTTAAAAACTTTCTCATTAGACATAAACTGGAAATTTACAGAGTCACTCTAGGTAGTTGGTCATCCCTAAATCAATGCTTAGAAGTGTTTGGGAGGAGCTGTGTTGCTTTTAAGGGAAGGTGATTGGTTCTTCAGCTACCTAATTCCATATAATAACAAATAATTACTTTTGATTTACTTTTTTTATTTGCAGACCACCCAATCCCATTGAATTTCTAGCAGCATATCTTTTAAAAAACAAGTCACAATTTGAGGACCGAAATTAACTCCATAAAAATGAGGACAGTTGGGCTGCTAGACTGAAATGCTCATTTGCCGCAATTTGTTTTCTGCTGTAAAAATCCTTTAGCCACGTTGTTGTCTTTCTTAACTGCACAATTGCTTTATCTTTTGAGTTTATTTAATAAAGAACACTTTACATTTAATTGTTCTCTTGTTTTAAACTGGCTATTAAGAGATTTTGAAAATAAAATACTGAAACTCCACTACTGGATGAAAGTCTGAATAATTCCATCGCATGGCTGATAATTTATATAACTTAATTGGGTTTTATATAGCACCCTCCAGTGCAACATGCCTAAACAGAGAGCAAACAAGAGCAGAACAATTAAAATTTATTTATTAATTAGAGAGGAGAGAACTTGCTTCAGAACACCAGGAAATGGGTTTAGTTAAAACAAACAGTGAGATCCAGCAGCTGAACAGATCACCTAGAGACAGAATCCAGTGTCTCACATAGGTACATTAATGAGGTGTGCTGTTCAGCATTTGTCATTGCTCTCCTAGGACTGGATTCAGCTGAAACACAGAATGAATTTGGAAGTGACATATAAGAGTTCTGTAATTCAGGTCTCTGTACTGCTACCCTTAGTTGAATTGTCTAAAAACTTGCAGGGACTGAGGTCTTGCTGTTAGTCTTAGTAGGAAGGTTCTCACTATTTTACATACATCTTATTTTCTTAAAACAGAAACATTGAATTAGTGCAGTCTAAGAGCAGTAAGAGGGGGGAACAAAAATTGAAAGAAGCCTGCAAACCCCAAATCAAGTGTAAAAGCTGTCTTTGGGAAAATGTACCAAAATTTGGAAGGAGATTACTAATTCTACTGCATTGTGGTGAACACAGTCTCCATCAAACAGTGACACTAAAAAGATACTGAAAGGATTTTAACAACAGTGTTTTGACTTTCTGGAATGACTAATAACATTTAAGTGAAGACAAGGAAGCATCATAAGGACTTGGTACTGCTATTTTTATTGCTAAAATGGTATTCCAACATTTCATAAGAAACAACTTTGCAAGACTGTAAGAACTGTTAAATGCAAAGGGAATCTATGCTGCTCCCCAGCTTCTCTGTTAAGAATTTGTGTAAGACCAAACAAAAAGAAGCAGTTTCACTTTTAATCCTCCCCAGACAGAGCAATTTTCTTAGATTTTTGTACCTGAATTCAGAATACAATCAGATTTCTTACCTGACAGAAATATCTGTCAAGCAGCTGCACAGAACTTGAAACACTCTGGCTTTCTGCACAGCTCTTGCATCAACCTGGAATCTCAAAGCATCAGTCCCAGTACCAAGGGAAGCTGTCCCTGCCAGCAGTGTGCCATCCACTCAGCTGCTGGTGTCACTGGTACATGGTGTCATCTGCTATTATTTTCCCATCTAGGCTAGAGATTTAATTCAAGAGAATGAAAAAGCCATGTTCACATAGTGGGAGTGTTAGAAGATTTACTACAGCAGCTTTTCTGGGCAGCCTCTTCTAAGAAATAAATTGTAATGTGACTAGCAGCAGTGAACTTACCACTCTAAAAATTAAATCTTAGTGATTACTGTGAAAGCATGACAAGTCAATAAGATAAACACAACCATTTTCCTTTACTTGTTAAGTTGGCTTCACCCATTGAGAGCTTCTGCACAGAAGATACTCTGTAACAGGAATAAGTAGCAAGTTAATACCTGTATTATCTAGTCTCAGTTACAAAAGTAATGATAAAGTCCAAATTTTAAAAGCATTTACTTGTTTTAAACTCTTCACTACAAAACAATGAAAATTCTGTGAAGAGACGTGACAGATGCTTGCTATCCCAATTTAATCTAGAAAGTGGTACTGTTTTTCCACAGGAAATAACAGTTCTGAAAGCTTCAAGATAAATTGTATTAAATTTTGAAATACAAATACATGTAGAGTAAAAGCTTGAAGAAGTACTTAAAAATAGCAACTTTAGATGTATGACAGGCCACTGCTAAGTATCTGAAAGCCATTATATCTTTTTTTTTAAATTATTTTTTAGTGCTAACTACCCCAGGTAACCAAGTGTATGCTCCAAATGGCAGTAAAATTGAGTGGAAAATAAAATGGAATACCTAGTTTACTTGACAACATGCCTTTCAAGATTACTATTTTAGATCTCCAGTATCCAGAAGTCACTATTCAGTAACTGTGAAAGTATTATATATGTGTCATATGTAGTATTTTGAAGTGTGTCTTTTTAACTGCTTCTACTGAGAACATTGTCATTTACCTGGAGGAGAACAATGACAGAAGAAAGGATTTCCCACTAAAAGCAATTCTGATCAAAGGATTCTACATCCTTCTATTCTGAAGCCAGTTACCACCTAAAATTACAGTTTGACTTGCCAAATCCTTTTTTTGGTTTTTTTTGCTCCTCTGATTTATCAAGGACTTTCTCCAAAATCAGTACATGTCTTTGAGCAATCCATTTTATTTTCTGAGGCACTGTCACCATTGTAAAAGCAGTTTGATCAAAGGAACTTTTCTCTCCCCATCAGACTTTCTGGAAATAAAAGACCTGCTTTCAAACATATGAAAAATCTGAAAAATTCTGAAAGATACAAGCAGTTGAAACCTGTAGGTTGGAAAGGAAACATGAGAAAAATTCCTATGCCTACCACGCTTCATAGAGTGGAGGTTTTGATATATTCTTATCATTGTACTAATTACATAACAAATTATTCTTAGCCAAGCCTTAGCTTGTGTTCCCTATGCCATTTCATAGTCAGGATTCATTTCAAGAGTGACTATATAGCCTAGATCACAGAAATACAGAATGCCAGCTGTTATAGAAAGAGACATTTTACCATGATGAAAAGTCTATCAGCACCATTTCTGCCAGTGTTCCCATTCAAATACAGTTTTGTGCAAGGATTTCAAATGTAAATGTACCATGAATAATTTTGGGGCAGTTTACATCAGTGCTAGTGCAGCACTGACTAGGAAAATGTCACATTCCCATTCCAAATGTGCTTTTAGCTCTCTTCTAGAAGTTTGCTTTGCAATAGTGTGTAACAGACCCGTTTTCCAAAAGGAGCATAAATTGATGAAAGACTGCTGGGTGGTTGAGCAGTATTTACAAGATGGGTAATTACCCACTGATATAATTTCAGATGCTCTTATGTTGCACAGGAAGTGGAGAGATTTCCCTTGTAAGGACTGTGAAGCTGGGGGTGAGGTGGGGGTGTCTGCTTTTAACAGCAGAAGGAAGGACTGGTAGGAACAGCAGGTTCCTCAGATGCAGAACAACAGTTTGTAAATAGAAAAACCTCAAGTAACAGTGAACAGCTTCCTGAGAAGGGAGGGGACAGGAAAAGGGCATTGTGAAAAACACCATAGGAAAGAACCACATGCAAGAGGACAATGGGAGCAAAAACCAAGAGAGCAACAGACCATGAAAGCTGGGCCAGCTGAAATCCTCCCATCCCAGCTGCTCACAGGGTGTTACTGGAGGAAAACCCTGCATGCTAAGGACACTTGCCAGTGCCTTCACCCTCTTTTCCAGGTAAGGAAGAACCTGCCAACAGACACACATGTGCAGCAGAGGTCCGTGCTTTATGGGTGTGCAAACCTGGGGGATTGTCCATGCATCGTATCAGAGAAAAATGATTGGAATAACAGCTTGGAACTGTTAAGTTACTGTTCCAATACAGTCCTGTTACTGTTCCCCATACAAACAGTGCTTGGAAGAACTGTAGATGAAGAAGGAGCATCTCCCAAACTAACCCATTTCCACTGAAAGCTCAGCCTAGTTTCTCAGTTTTTGGCTAGAACATTTTGATACTTTGTGTCCTGAGCACCAGGAAGCCCAGCACTGCCATCGGTGGGATGGACAGTTCTCTGTGGAAAGGGACCCACAAGGATAAAGTCCAACTCCTGGCTCTGCACAGGACACCCAAGACTCACACCATGTGCCTGACTGTTTTCCAAACAGTTTTTGAAGAGCTGAGTGCTTTTGTGTTTCTGCCTCTTCCATGTACAGGTGGTGCAGAGGGAGCACATCACCGCTCCTTACACAAAGAGCTGATGATCAGGAGAGGACAGTTACCAACAGGAACCCACAAATCACTAAACACTGCTCAATGGTATGAGGACCACTTATGATAGGGTACAAATTAATACCCAAATGTCACCCTTAGCAGTGGAACTGGCAGAAATTCCTTTTGTAGTGTTCTGGCTGACAAGCTCTGTCAGGAGCAAGCAAAAACTGGAGGATGTTCTTCAGCTTCCGTGGGCTCTGGTCTGACAGTGCCAATTGATAACAGAGAAGGGCAGAGAATCACCTGGCTGTCACAGTGCCTGTGGCACACCTCAGTTTAAGGATTGGCAAAAAGAAAGCCTGTGCTTTCTGTGACCTCCAACACTGAGCTGTAATGTTCCTCTGCATTCTGTGGGGATGCTGTGTTCATGTTACACCCAGTAAAAACTTCATCCTAATCTAGGAGAGGTAAAACTACACACAAGGAAAGAAAGGGCCGTGAGGAAAGCAAGGGAGAAGGAAGCTTAAAAAAGAGGCATAAGGAGAAAAGGAATCCAGCCTGTTATACAGCGACAAGAAGAAATATATTTAAGAAATTTTAAAAGGCAAGCTGAAGAGGAAAAAACCACTAATAAAGAAAGGTAGTATACCCAGAAGAAAATACTTGGAAAATGTTTTTACTTACTAAACCACCTGGTTTACTACTCAGAAGTTCTTATATTTTAATTTAATTGAAAGGAAATGCTTAGAGAAAATGAAAGCTTTTCCTCTAAGTGATAGAAAATAATAGCAGATAATTAAAAATTATATTTTATAATGAAATGTTCCTCCTAACAGCCTCTTCTAACTGTTGGTGATGGACTGTGGGACAATGGTGTATCAAATAACTTGAATATACCCTGATGTTACCCATTTTTAAAATATATAATCACAACATGTACTTTTCTCCATGCAGTAAACTTTATCCTCTGCTGCATTTGTTAACTTTATTGAAGGATTAGTTCATTGAAGGATCACTGCAGAAACCAGTCTTACTACTGAAGTTTATGTAAATGATTTCAGAGGTACAAAAGGGTATCAATATAGTTAATGGTCAGTATAACTACCGATATGGTTTTATGTTAAAACAGTCGGGCAGGGTATTTTTTCCGGTCTATGCAGCAATTATAATCTGCATTAACCTTTTTGAAGCCACTGTTTGTAAAATAACAATAGAATAATGTGAGGATCTGTAGAGCAGTGAAGGCTTCATAAAACATTAGACATTTGCTGGGATAATCGGGGCCCATTTCCTCATGGCTACCTATTAGAAATATTATTAATGGGAGACCCCAGTCCTTACTGCCCCTCAGGTGCACTGGCAAGGCAGTGTCATGGGTGCAGAGGTGGATCCTCACTGATAGAATGCCTTTGTCCCTACACTTCGTTTTACTGTAAAAAAAATCAAAACCAAGCAAAACCAAGCTAACAAAACCAAAACAGTCCCCCAAACCTCCGTATTTCGCACACATTAATAACCGCCTGGAGGTTTTTTCGAAGAACTAGATGACAAAGGGGGAGGAGGAGAGCGTGTTCGCTGGCCGGGCCCACCCGTGCTCTCCCTCACAAAGGCCCAGTCAGCCTTCAAGGCCTCAATGGCCGCAGCCCCTCATCTCCGCGATGGTTTCCTCTCTGCGTCTCTCGCGTCAGCGGCTCGGATTGCTTTTTCCCTTCCCCCTTTGTACCGGCCCTTCTCCCCTTTTCACTTCTGCCTCGTTAGCTATTTTGAGCCACGCTTGATGTCTCCATGGCAGCGATCCATTCACCAGATAATAAAAAAAAATAAAAATTGAAGGGGTGGGGAAGTATTAAGCTGAGAAGAAGCGGAGACTTCCACACAGCTACACTCCCACGGCCCTCGCTCCGTGCCACGCTGCCGCGGGCGTCACGGCACAGGCAGGGAGGCGCAGAAAAGGCTCCTAGTTCGGAAACACGGAGGCCCAGCGCAGCAAAATCCACGCTTCCAAAGATGCCTTTGGGAACCGGTGCTCCGTCCCTGGAGCCCTCGGCATCCCAGCTGCTGCCGGGGCCGTGCGGGGCGCAGGGGGCGGCGGGGGCAGCGCGGCCCGGAGCGCTCCCGGGGGTCTCCCGGCCCCCCCGCCCCGCTCCCCTCACCTGACCCGCGCCCGGAATCTGCCCCGCCACCACGGAGACACGGCCCGGCCAATCAGCGCGCACGGCACCCATCACCACGGCAACGCGCCGGCCAATCCGCGGCGGGCTCCCCCGCCTGGCCCCGCCCTCCACCCCCTCCCTCGCGGGGCGGTGCTACACTTGTCAAAGGAGTGGGCGGAGCCGGCGGAGGGCGAGTGACCAATCACGGTGAGGCTTTTGCTTTGGTGCCCAATGGGGGCGCGGCGCCCGCGCGGTCCTTAGTCCACGGGAGCCGAGTGGGGCCAAACCCAGCTGCGGCCGCGGCCTCCTTCTCTCCGTGCCCCCCCACCCGCCGGCGCGGAGTTGGCGGCGGCGGCTTCGAGCTCTGTCCCCGCGTCCCCCCCCCGCGACCCCGCCCGGCCCCGCGCCCCCGGCCCGCGCCGCCCCGGCAGCGCCGCCTCCGCCCGCGGGGCCCGGGCCGTGCCGGGGGAGGAGGAGGGGGAGCAGCGCCGCCGCCGCCGCCGCCGCCGCGGGCGGGCCCGTCCCCCAGCGCCCCCCCCGAACACCATAGGCGGCTCCGGCTCCAAGATGTCCAACCGGGTGCTCTGCCGGGAGGCCAGCCACGCCGGCAGCTGGTACACGGCCTCAGGTACCGCCGCCGGGAGCGGGGAGCGGGCGGCGGGGGCTGAATCAGCACTTTGGGGCCGCCGGTACCGGGCGCGGGGAGGGGCCGCCGGCTCCGCCCCCGCCGGCACATGGCGGGCGGGGGTTGGGGGTGCCGGGCCCGGCGGCGGCGGGGAGCGGGCAGGGCTGGGCACGGCTGTGCCGCCGAGCCCCCAAACGCACCTGCCCGCCGCCGCTGCCCCTCTCCTGCCGCCCCGGTGCCTGCAGCGGCGCCGCTCGGCGGAGCCCGGCGTTTGGCCGTCGTCAGGGATGGATCGGGGCCCCGGCTGCGCCTCGTGTGCCCGCCCTGCCCGGCAGCCGCGCCTCGCCGCTGCTCCGCCGGTGTCACGGCAGCGGCGCTGGAGCCTGCCCGGGGCTGGGCTTCGCACCGAGTGCTGCTCTCCGTCAGAGCAAACGGGCGGATTTCAGTGTTCCCATTCGCTCCTGGGGTTTATTGGTTTTGTTTTGTTAATTCCATGAGAAAATACCGCCCGTCTGGGGTTAGAAGGCAGGGGGGAAGGTGTGAAAATAGGGAGTTTTATTTTACTTCTTGTCGAGGTATTAAAATAGGGAGATCTATTTCTCTTTTTTCAGTCCAAGGAAACCTTCTATTTTTCCTTCCCTGGCGCTTTCTTTAGGAGTGAAAAGTTACTAAGCAATAGTGCAGAGTGGCTCTGTCCATTTAAACATGTGGCACTTGCAGAAGAAGAATAGAAGAAAAACGTGGTGCATTGGAGGGCGAGCTACCGCTCCCCTCGCCCACGCCAAAAAAAGGGCAGGAACACGTAATAATGGCTTGATAGCACATGTGCTTGGAGATAAGTTTTGTTCGGTTTTGGGGCAGAACCGCTTTTGTGAAAAGGATGCACGTTTGTCTCTTCAGAGCTGATAATAAGATTTGTTAGGGATGTTCTTTTACTGGCCCCGGGAGTAAAGATGATTACAGAACTGCAGGTGAACGAGCTTAGATGAACGAGAGGCTGTCGTAATGAGCGGTTCAGAGGGATGGGGGGGTACAGTTGAAAATAAATCAAACCAAACAATGAAATGTTGCATTCAGGATCCTAAATTAACATCTAGGAAGAAATGGATGTGAAAAGCCATACACTTCTCTTGGCTAAAATAGATGTGGTTTCCCCTCTCCTCCATAAATTGATGAACGAGGTATGAGGCAAAAATGAAAGGGAAGAAAGAAATACAGAGAAGAGGGGAACACAGGAAGAGGTGGATTGTGTGATAAGTAGCTGGGCTTCAAATGGTCGGGTAGGCATTTTCGAGACAACAATAGAGGATGATTGTTTTCCTTGTGAGCTTAATATTCTAAACATAATTCTTGTGTCCATGACAAAACTGGCCTCAAATCTTTGTGCAGCTTGCAACTACGTTTATTTCCGATGATCTAGAAAGACAGATAGTACTCCATTTACAGAAAATATACAAAATCGTGTCATAGGCATAGATTTAACCAAAGACATCAAAACATCAGAGCTTAATGGTAATCAAATTGGTCCTGCAATTTATATTTTCATTTATGAGTAAGACAGAAAACTGATCTGTGATATGGAATGGCTACATAACCTTGCACACAAATTTTGTCGTTTGCTTGGCATTGGACTTCCTGTCAGGTTATTACTGGATACCAGGAAATAAGAATTTTAATTTTTTAAAAATAATTTAAGAGGCATGGATACTGTGTTTGACTGTTTTCTTCTCAGTGAAAATACAGTGCATGATTTAGTTAGGCTACACTGTGTGTGTGACTAGTTTGGCCAGTACTAGTTGTTTGTAGTAGGACACCCAAAAGCAAGTTACTCCCATTGCTTTTGGGCAGCCCTCTGGCAGTTGCTTATGAGGAGATGTGGGATGGTTGCCCAGACACACTGCATGAAAAAAAAACCCAAACTGAATCATGTTGTAATAATGAATTATGACAGCTGTGCTTGTGACAAGTTAAATTGTTACAGTGTGTATGGTGGGGGTAAGTGGTTGATGTTGCATAATCTGGGGATTTTGGAAATGTTTTTCCTTAAATGAGCAAGGAGTATTTTGTGTCTTGCTATAGAACTCTCTTCTGCTGTTTGCACTGGGTGTGTGAGAATAGGAATTGTGCCTGTTCAGCAAGACAAGAACTGCCTATTATTTATTGCTTGAAAGCAATAAATAATAAATAAATAATTTTGTGTGCCATTTAGGAAGGTCCATCAAAACTCAAGAGAAAACAAATGGGGACCAAAAGGCTGTGCATTCATTGTAGGTATAACTTAAAATCTTCCTGTATTTCAGGCCAGACTCACATGTCAGCTGCTACCTCAAACTTTTAACGTAGTCTCCTCAATTGTACTGCTTGAAGAAAGTGGATTTGACCATGTGTTTTCAGCTTGCATAGCTTCAAGGCTGGAGCTGAGGCCGGGATTAGTTTGAATTGTGATAGTTCTTCAGCGTGTTCCCATGGATCTCTGGGGATTGTCTTTTCAAGTCCTCCTACCTCATCTGTTCTTGGCGCTCCTGTCTCGGCCCAGAAACGATTTGTTGTGTTTTGTATAAACTGGTTAGCGTTTGAGCTTCCCCTTTCCTCCAAACTGCTCTCCTTCCACAGAGCTGAGTTTGACTACACAGGGTGAGTGGGTGCCCTGCCCCTCATCCTGCTCTGTAGTTAAGATGATCCATCTGAAAGGGTAATGAGAAATGTGATTTTTTTACAGATATGTTCAAAATCTTTTCTGAAAGCATTTTTAAAAGGGTTGAGTGAGGATAAGGTTTTTAAGTGGTAGTTTATCCTGAGGTGCCTGGTACCTAGGGCTAAAATGTCAACACACCATCCAGGATGATGCATGGCATCCTGTGCTTGGGAGGGGGTTTACTGCAAAAGTGAAGCACTCATTGTTATTAAAAATAAAAAATCTCTAAAATCTGGCTGTAGAAGTTAGCTCTGGGAAAGAAGGACCAAAGCCAGCTGACGGGGAAGACAATGGATACAGAATGCAGTCCATTTTATTTTTTTTTTTTTTTTTTGGGGGGGGGGAGGTCAGAGGATATTCTTAAACTAGGTTGGCTGTCTCCTGTGCTCCAGGAATGGCAGCAATATCACAAGTGAAGCCACAACCAAGAAGCTGCTACTCTTCATGGATGGTCAATGCAATGTGTGTAAGAGGGTTTGGAAGAAATGCCACTTCTTGTCTTTAGAGCTGCTCATTTCCATGGGGCAACAATTGTTTCAGCTGAAAACGGACCATTGCTCCATCATTTTCTCCAGCCATGGGATGTGCACTGCTCTAGGTTCTGCCTTGGAAAATATAAACATGCACTCCATTCTAGTATGAATACACCACCTACTTGTATGATGCTAATGAATGCTGTAGAGCAGGTGGGACTGGCTGGGCAATTATGCACATTCAGATGTGTTCACATGTTAGAATGTTTCATCTTGGTAAACAACTTTGTATTAGAGGGAAAGTTAGGTCGCAGGGAGAAAGCTCACTGCTTCCTACTCAGTAAAGCTGAGAAGGGGGCAAGAAGTGGAAGATGAGCTTCACCATGATATTGTAGCATTTCACTTCCCATGCGTTCTTCATTGTGTGCTGTTGTGAAAACAAAAACATCTAAAAATTTAAGGTCTTTAAGGAGTTTCAGTAGGTGAGTTCAGTATGACAGTTCAAGCCAAAATGTTTGTGATCGCTTTCCCCACACCAAGAATTCTAGAGGAGAGGTAATGTTCATTCCACATCAGTCAATGCAGGACCTTAATGAACTTGAGGTGTGTACCTCTGGAGCATTTGATTGGCAGCAGACAGAACAGTCAAGTCTGGTCAGTTGTTCCTCCTCCTGCTTAGCAGCACCGCTGAGCATGGAAAGCTTTACAACTGAGCTTCCAGACTGAAACTGTGCTGTGCCCATCCCTGATAGTAGGTCACTGGTCTAAACAACCTTGTTCTTTACTTGCAGAGCTTGATCTGCATGTCTGCTATTAAATAAAGTTAATGGTATATGACATGCCATTGCTTTTGTGGTCTAGCAGCTTGGTGTATGCTGGCCACTGAAAACATTTGTAAAATTTAGCTAAAAGCATACAATGTAAATAAAAACAACACACAGCACTGCTGTCATGTAGATTGTTTAAAAAAAAGAAAATATCACTCTTGTGTGGTGAAAAATAGTACACTCACATCTATTTTCGGAAGGAAGTCCCAGTCCTGCTGTGTTAATTCAACCACCTAGTATCCAGACGTCTTGAGAAATTGATTCTTAACCAGCAGGTGGAAGAGGAAGATTAAGGACAACTTGAAACAAAAATGGCATAATTTTCAGTGGCTTTGAATGCTGGCAGACACATTCCTAGATACAAAAGAGCTGATGAAATGCAATGGAAATGACATGCTATCCTGAGCATGGTGCTGGGCAGTTATTGCTGTGGGAAATCAATCCCTACACTTCTGAAATGGAAATAAACATTAACTATGTGTGTCTTTTTGTTTCCTCTGCTGCTTGTCATGACAAGTGGGATATCACATTATGGTGCTGAACATGGCTTATGGACTCACAGCTGGCCTCCCTTGTCTGGCCCCTGGAAGTGCTGACTGAATACTGTGCTGCTCCTATTAACGTGTGTGATAAGAGTTCTTGTTTCAGCTTTTCCCCAGTCAGTGGCATGGTGATACAGGTAAAACATGAAGGGTTTTAGTAGGCTCTTCCAGGCCACAGGAGTAAAAATCAAATTGAGAGTGTATGAGAATAACAATACTCCATGATGTGAAACTTGCCCTGCAAAACAAGTTTGTTGTTGTATTAGTTAGGACTTATTTCTCTGCTTTCCCTGACCAAACCATAGTGGCCAGAGGTGTGCTGTTAGCCTGTGCCAACTTGTTTGAACTAGGAGAACCTTAATTTCCATAAGCTTATTAATGCAAATGTGAGTTGGCAGAGTAATTGCTGTGTCGACTTGAAACACCATTGCACTTATTGTCTCGAATGCTCTTTTTTTTATGATGAGCCAAGTAAATGGCCAGTAAATATTTGAGGAGACTTCAAGCTTAATGGTGCACTTGTGTTTCTGCTGCCCTAGCTTGTCAGCAAAAGAACCCCAAAGGAGGTAGGCACTGACATCTTGTTGCTACTGTTTGGAAGGATTAAGCTCCTAACTTGTTTGGACAAGAAATGCCAGAACTCTCTAATAACTGGCTGTTGTGCTGCCAGCAACGTTCCAACCTCATCTTTTGGACAGAAGTCTGCATGATGGTGTGTAGATCAGCAGGAAAGTATAATGCTTTGAAGAACTTCAGCAGACCAGAAAATAAATGAAAAGGCAATTGTGTGCCATGAATGATCATTTCAGAAGTTGCATTTCCCTCAAAGTTGGCCACTATTTTCTCACATTTGCAACCCCTTGTATTCCTTTGTAATCCCCAGTAAGATCAGAATTAAGGCTTTTTTACTGCGTTTTTACTAAATACTGTTTTTTCTGGTGTCAAAACGCACTTACTCTGTGGGGTTGGCAACTTCAAGGTGCAGTAGCAGTGTGATTCTGAGATAGCAAAACTGTTCTCATTTGTGCCTTCTGGGGCTTGGGGGCCCTGAGGAGTGATGTGAGTATGACTCTTCATTTTAACAAACAGTGCTGTAATCCAGCATTTGTATGCTTGTTGGCACGAGCTGGAACTTCTCATCAGCATTAGAGAAAGTGTGAGTGAGTTACAGCTGTTCCTGCTTTGCTGTGGTGTTGCTGAGTGTGTGTAATCCATTCCCCAGACCTGCTGCCCACAGTTTCTGAGGGCAGATGCTGCTGCTGGGTTCACTGACCCTGAGTGGCTGCATCCACCTTAACTTAGGGCAGAATCTCTTCTCTGTAGCGTGCTGGATATGGGTCTCTGCAGCAGCTGAAGTGGTCAGAAGGGAATCACATGTGACTCTGTGTGCTTCAGACTAGGAATGCAGACGAGGGGTTGAGAAAGATGTTCTCTGTGCCGTAGAAGAGTCTATAAAAGTGGTTTACTGTGGCATGCCAAGAACCCTGGCATACTCCCCAAAATTGGAATAATTCATCACAGTTCGTTCATAAATGTAATGTAGAAGTAGTGAATCATCATGTTGTTGGTAGATGGTCATAGACAAATGGATCCAGGAAAACATGGAAAAAGTGTGTGGGGGTCACTGAAATGAGATGTGGTTTAGTGGTGAGCTTGACAGTGTTAGGCTTATGGTTGAACTCTATGATCTCAAAGGTCTTTTCCAGCTTGAATAATTCTATGATCTCTTGTAGTGAAGGGAGCTTTCTGCAGTAGCAGGATAATTAATGTACTGATCATGAAATCTTAATGTTGTGACATTAGCTAAAGCATTACAAATACAGCTGTTAACTTAAGTTCTTACCTTGCAATCTGTGAACAACTAATCATAGTGTCTTACGAATTCATTAAGTGTTTGCTTTGCAATGTTAAATACCAAATGTAATATCTCTCTCCCTTTGGTCGTTTATCTTTTTTTAGGCTTTTTAGGGGGAAACTGGATGTGTCATTACTGACTCTTTTATGAATTAAACATGGAACCCAGCATTAATATGCAGACTGTATTATTTAGCATTGTATACTGAAAAAGTGTACTGGAATAATTTGAAATACAATTTCTAGGCTATTATTTCTAGCTGAATCACTTAAATACTGTCAAAATCAACATACTTCAAAAGAAAGAATGTAGATTCAACTTTCACTGTACTGTTGGAATTGAGAGAGTTTTATATTTGGTGTAGTTCTGGTATCATTAAAATAGGCCTGCAAGTATCACTTAGTGCACACTTTCACAGATCTCATTTACATTTAGTGTGTGTTAGAGCTAAAATCATTTAAAGAGGTTTGGAACAGAATGTCATTTGTTTGGATCTCTGAATGACATGGGTACTGAGGTTTTTTAAGGAAGCTAGGTAGGTACATGTTGGTTGATATTCTTAATGAGTGGCGTTATAGTTTGATTTTTTTTTTTTTTTTTAATTTCTGCCAACTTTCAGTAAAGGAAAATCAGTAACTAGTTGAGTTCTGGAGAACTGGGGCATACACGTAAGAACTGCCACCAAAGCAGATTTTGATATCTGTTTCAGTGTTTCTGTTGTGGCTTCAGTTTTATTTTCCCCCGTTCAAGCACTACTTGCAGTTTTAGTTCCATCTTACAATGTATATAAATAGGAATTAATGTGGCATTGGTGTAATCTCTATTTGTGTCTTAATTTTCCCCCAGGTTCTTGTTTGCATTAGTAAATTTCTGCGTTGCCTATAGTCTGATTTCGCCATTTTATCAATATTGGATGGGAGTATATGCTAGTAGTGGAGAATGTGCCCATTAACATGAGTTGTTGGAGATCACCTTCTATTCCTGACAAATCCTAGTCTTTGCATAGCTAAAACTTATTCTTTATTCGAGGATATGACTTTTGTTGCATTGAGAAACAGGTTTGTTGTTTTGGTTTTTTTTTCCCCAAGTGCAGTCTGTGTTTTTTGAAAAATCTTTACACTTTTTGCAATTTTAACTGTTAGTCCTCTGTCACGTTTCAGATTTCAGTTTGCCTAACAATTTAATTGGTGTTTCAGATTCACCTTCAGAATTGTGAAGAAAGGAGTTCCCTTAGTTCCAGTTACTAACCTAATTGTATGCCAGCCCCCAAGGTTTCACTATTACTTTGATTTTTCTAACACACTACAGGAATAAAAGCTTACTCACTTCTTACTACACATGTTGTAATATTTATTAGAAGGATTTTTAAGGTGTAGACTTTTCTCATCAATGGGAAAAGGTAGTTAAAAAGTGAAAGACTCAAAGAAGGGGGTGGTGGCTCCTCTAGGTAGGAGACATTCTTGGACAGGTAAAGGATGTCAATGCTGGGGACTGCAGTGTTGCTGTCACTGTGCTCCAGCATTACTTGCCTTGCTGCTAGTGCTGTACACCTGCAGCCAAGGGGGACCTGAGCAGTTTTCCCTGGCACTGCTCTAAATTTTGATTGAGGTTTATGCTCTTCCAGTAAAAAAAAGTGTTCACTGAGACTGAGGATTCAGAGCAAACTCTGAGTCTTCCCTGTCAGTCTGAAGAAGTATGTTTTGTGTGTGTAATGCTGTCTGCAGGAAAAGGAGCAAAAATGCAATTACATTGTATTGACACTTGGCATATAAGCACTTCAGCCTCACCGACAAGGTGAGGTTGGCTGTGGAAAGAATGTGCTGGTTTGGCTTAACCTATAGAGTCTGGACCATGACAGCTGTAAATTGGGGTGATGAACTTATCTGAGTCACTACCAGATGTCTTTGTGTTACTATTCCCTGGGTGACAATGGCATGCAAACAATGTGGAAGGATTCTTTCTTACTTACTCTAGAGCTTTGTGATGGGATAATGTTTATTGTTAAAATAAGCTGTCCTTTTAGGCAAGATAATTGAATAAATGCTGCCCTGTTTCCCTAAATTTGCCTAGTGGAGACTTGGTCTGTGCTTGCAATTATTTTAAACCTTGGCATAACTTCTACTGGTTTTCAAAACAAAACAGGATGTGAAATATCCACGGATAATGTCAGAAATCTTTAGTTACACACCTGTGTTTATACCTGACTTCACAGGATTGAAATGCAGATCCTAATGTTACATACTTCAGTGAAGCTCATATTTTGCTGCTTAACCTTTTGATCAATGAAAGGTCTGATCTTACACTACTAATGCTAAAGTATACTGATTGTTGCATCCAGAAATTGCATCCTTAAGGTTTTCTGCCCTTCTCTCTGGGTTAGTCTTAAAATCCCTGTTGCTCTCATCCTGCCAGCTTTCTCAAGATGAGCTTTCCACCTGAGGTTCAAGGAGCCAGGACCTATTTTATTTCCAACCACAACAGCAAGGGGATACATGGGTGGCAGTGCTGTTCACTGCCCGTGCTGGTCAGCTACACATTCACTGGATTGTCTTGATGACTGTTTTTCCAGTTAAGCTTCATTTAAATATGAACAAAACTGCTTTATGAGGAAGTTACTCATGTACTATAATACAATTCCATATGGCAGAGCACAGCTACTGTGATAGTGTGGGTTTATTTATATTTTGTATAACAAATTCAAGTATTTTGACTTTAGCTTTAAGCATCCTCATGTTTGAGAAATTGGGAGAAAAACTTCTCTGAACACTTCAAGAAAAAGTTGGTGCTAATTTGGTAACAAGAAAATTACAGTTCTAGGGTATCCCCCTGAAGTATTTGTAAGCATAAGAAGCTGCAGGTAGGCTATACTTTTCCGAGTTCACCCGAATGCTGTTTGATTTTTTTTCCCCCTTTTTTCTTTCTTTTCTTTAGCTAAAAGGTCATGGATATGTTGTACTCTGCATTCTCTCTCTGTTAGTCCTCTGGAGAGAGAAATTTGATTGCATATTTTATTAAAATAGTGCAGATAAATATAAGTTGAAATGAAAGCTTACATTAGGTCAAAATTAATTATTTAAACAGGCATCTTATACTTAGCATTAGAGGGAAAAAATCTGAAAGCAGATGTGTTACTTGGTCCTTAAGTAAACACTTACAAAGTTTTGTCCCTTGGGTCTTGCAGATCTGTTATTTTACTGCCTCTAGGAGGAAAATGTTATTTTGTTAGAGTGGGTGTCTGTAGTAGCAGACTAAGCAAACCTGGGCATCTTACTCCACTTCCACACTGTAAGATTGGAAATCTTAGTCAGATTCGACCAATCATGAGATTTTAGGATATTACCAGGTGTTCTGACTTTAAACTGTCCAGCAGGTTACCTGATTTATCTCAACCAAGGGCAAATCGCCTTCACCACATCCTTAAAAAAAAAACTCTTGCTAAAGAAGGGATGGAGGAGGGCTGAGCACAGTGTCTTGCAGGGGAAGAGTTCCCCTTGGCTTAAATTCTGTCACTTTTGCAGTTTTGTTGCCTATGGACCCTCTTCTTTGAGGAGAACAGGTCAGGTGGGACAAAGTAATATTTAAGTCTGGGTAGTCAGTGTTGGGAAAAAAGTGTCCTCCTAAAGAGCTTCATTCAAAAAGTATTTTATCTTTCTACATATTTTGGGAGAATTAGGAAGTAAAAACATTTTTTAGGTGATTTGTTTCTTCACTGAAGTATGTAACAAATAAAAGTGGTAGTACTGTAAAAGTGTACTGTTTTGTTAGTCTGCTATTATCTTAGACGGAGGGTGAAAATAGAGACCCTCTATTTTCACCCTCCTTCTAATATTTGTACTTGGCTTCCCCAATAGCCTCCATTTTCTAACGTGTCATTATGCTTATCTCTATTGCACGTCAGCTGCTTGTAATTTCTCCAAACAACACAAGCAGCAGAACAAAATTGGTATGTGGTGGAATTTTTGTAACAATTTCATCATTTCACAAAGTCACTACATTATGTGAGTGACAGCAGCTACTCTGTCACTCTTTCACCTTTTTAGAGTTCCAGACAGTAACTAAGGCTTTCAAGGTGTAATAGAAGATGTAGGAAAATGGTGCTGCACTTGTTCTCTTCCTTCATGTAAGAAGGTAGGGCTCTTCACAACTACAGAAGTTGTCCTTTTTCAAGGAGACATGCATTTAAGTTCTGTATAAAAACTAATGGCTTCAACACCTCCAGTCTTCACATCTGCATTTTCTAGGGAAAGTTTTTTGACTATCCCTGGTCAGGGACTGATTGGATTCTGCAAAAGTTGACACCTTTTCTCTCGTTCTCTGTGGTTCTTGTCAGCCCTTTGGAGAGCTGTCAGCCCTTGTCAGGGCTGTTTGGAATGTGTCTGTGGAATGGCTTCAGGTGGTTTAATTTGGTTTTGACTTCCACTGGCAGTTGGCAGTTCAACACCTGCATGGGGAAGATACAAAGATCTACAACGTGCATGGAAGAAGAAAAGCAGCTTGCTGCACCATACTTTACAGATAAACTCTGCTGGCATAGCGTTCTGTCAAAAGCATAGTATCAGCTGAAAAAAGTGCATCTATTTTCTTTGTTAATCCTATGTTACTTGTAGCAATAGCAGCTGAATGAATTTTTCTTGAAAGATTGTTTAATGTTCTTTAATAAGAAAGAATGTTTTACTGTATTTGCCAGACTTGCTTCCTGAAGGATAGCTTAACATCAGAAGGTTTTCCTGTGATGGGAAATAATCAAAATGTGGTTTGTTTGGTTTGGTTTTTTAATGTTGTATTTCTAGAAGGCTTTTTTATCATCTGTCAGGTGATTGAATGAAGAATATTTGCTACTTGTTGAGGTACAGAACTTAGTTCAAAAAAAATTGAATTCTGGATTGGCCATTTATCCAAGTTAGTGTCAATTAAGTGATCATGTACTTGTAGTATATGTTGAATGACCAGAAGTTGTTAAGGTCTTAGGATAAGCATAATGTCTTGTAATTTTTAGCTTTTTCCTGTGCATTTGCACATTTTCAAGGTTACAATGTTTTGTATTATGCTCATGTACTTGCTTAATAAAGGATTTATTATCATAGTTATTGGCTATCATGCAAGTGTCAGGCCTTTGTATTATGTCATCTTCTCATATTGGGCTCTCTTGATCAAGATCATAACTTTTTACTTCTGAATTCTGCAAATCCAGTTATGAGAGAAAACAATCATCTGTCAGCAATTCTTTTGAAATTCTCTCAAATGGTGAAGTGGTGTGTTCAGTAGTCCTCACAGAGCAGGAAACAATAAGTGTGTGTTTGGATGTGCAGTAAATGAACTTTCCAGACCAGGTTTTCTATGGTAACCTTCAACATTACAGAGTTGGGGTTTCTTTTTGTTGTTGCATTGGGTATTTTGGGGGAATAGTTTTTTCTGTTTGTTTGTTTTTAGGTTTAAACCCAGCTTTGAATGTTTAAGATAACTTTTAAATCTGCCGGACTTTCAAGCTTTATTTGTAAATTTTTGAGATGTATTATGTTCTTTTATGACTTCAGTATTTCCATGTCTCTTCACAGGACCCCAGCTGAATGCACAGCTAGAAGGTTGGCTTTCTCAAGTACAGTCCACAAAAAGACCTGCAAGAGCCATTATTGCACCGTAAGTTTGAAACAGAAGTTCAGTATATCTAATACTTGTTTAAATGCTCCTTCTTTTTCTGGTGATTTTGAAAACTACTAAAGTTAGTATTTAGCTGAAAGAAGGGCTGTATGGTTTCTAAATAAGTGTTTTGGATATAGCATAGAATGACAGAAATCTGGGCACATTTGGGTGTATGATTAGCTTGCCTTTGCTGATGGCCTGCACACATAATATTTGTTTGTGACACAGTAAGATGGGTCAGAGTTATATTAATGAGAAAAACAAAACCCCTCCAATAAAAGAAAAAAAAACCCACCTCAGAACAAAATAAGCAAAACTGGTGCATCCCTCACACCTCCTAAATAAAATTTAACAGAGCTTAAAAGCAAAAAGCAATTAAACACTATTCAATTCTCCAAAATGGTTTATTTTTTTAATTTTAGTTTGGTTTTGTTCCAGATGTTTGTCCACAGGTAAAATAGGGATCATCTGAACTATTTAGGGAGAATTCAATTTCTTGAAGATAGCTGAGACGTGTATTGACAAAAGTATGTTGGTCATTCCAAATAATTATGAGGTGGAAGGAAATACTGGAAAAAGCACCTTAAATATGATGCTTGTCCTGTGCTAACATAGCATTGTCCTAATGTTTGAAATATTGCGTAATAGTATTGAGTGTGCAGAAGAAATGTCCCACATCTGCCTTAGTCTTTCTTGCAGGAATGTCAAGAGACCTTTCAGCTGCAGATTATGTAGTTTGGTTCTTTTTCCGGAATTGCTGGGGGTCTTCCTGTGATCTCACCACATTTTTATGTTAACTGTGCCCTTTTTTTACCACCCACTGTGAAATGGGATATGCTTAATATTTTTGTGGAAGCTGGAAGAAGCCTGTAGCAGAGGGAACGTTTCTGCCGACTCTTTTGACATTGTAACATAGCTTGCCCATTTGTGAAGTTTTGGTCTTGTGTTTCCCCCCTTAGCATGTATGTTAGTACCTTTCTGAGCTCTTTAGAATGAGTGGGACAAGTGATGAAGTGAAATCCCAGGGTCATTTTGAAGGTAACTTGCTCCAGGTATCAGTCTGTGGATGAATATAAATGTATCTGAGCATACATACATATAAATACGTGTAAAATCCTTCAGTGCTGTCAATGGGAACTTGTGTCTTCAAGCATCCTGGAAACCTCAGGGCTTGCAGCCTGCATCATTGTGTCATTGTGCAAAGCTGTGCTGTGGGCATACAGCTGAGTGACCAGGAGCCATTTTCTGCCCCTTTACCTGGGACTCTAGGAGTGAATGTTCTATGAAATTAATGCTTTTAGCAGTGTAATGTGAATTTTCACTCATTTTAATGGGCTTGAAGAGAATAGTTCTTCAGATTTGAAGGCAATATTTGAAACAACTAGTCAAAATAATTATAAATTGTTTCGAACCACACGCAGGAGCAGAGGTTGAGGAAGGACCATGCCAGACAGATAGGAAATGGTGAAGCATGTAGCTTATTCCCTGCAGTAAAAGATAGCATGCTGCCTTCCACTCCTTTCCATGTGCTTGTTCGTTCTGTTGCCAAGTTATTCTTCAATGACAGAGCATTTTTATTCTCTCTTTATCTGCTGTGACATGTAGTTCTCTCTTTGCCAAGACCCCTCTCCTGTCATTATATTCACTTACTGGGGTGTAGTTAGAGGAGCTTTCTCCAGTAGTTTGCCAGTTTGCCACTCCCTTGTTCACTGGCTGCACTGTTAGCGTTATCATGAGCTTCTGATAACAGGCAGTTGTGCAGTGTGCATGTATCCTTCACAGGTAAGGGAAGGTCCTGTCATCTGGGGGTTTCCTGACTGTTCAGTGGTCACTGATAGTTTTTTAACTGATCAATAAATGGTCACTGCCAGTTCTTCAACAAATACATGTCTTGTGTGATCAATACTGCAGCAGCACCTTCCTGCTCTTTCAGGAGTTTTGGATCACTCTTACAATTTCTAGTTCAGTGGGGACAAAAAAAAATCCTGAGAGCTTAACACTGAATATCAACATATTTAAGATGTTAAACAATATGTTAATCCTCTCATTTTGTGTGCTTTGGTTTGCAGCCATGCAGGATATACCTACTGTGGATCTTGTGCAGCCCATGCTTACAAACAAGTGGATCCCAATATCACGTGAGTATTACAGCTTTCTTTACAGGCCTAAGACCCTGAGGTTGCAATTCTCTGATAAGTGGAATGTTCTTGTTACATTCTTACATCTTGAAGTACTTACATTTTAATTTTGTATTCTTTTTAGCCTTCTACGCATCACTTCTGTTTTAACTTCATAAATGTTCAAAATTGCGCATTACAAAAGGGGGAAAAAAGGAGTATTGTTAAAATAATTGGTAACTAACTATTTACAAGGGAAGGATTAAAGACTTTTCAGTTTATTACTGATGTTCCACTGCTTTTATAAAAGCCCAAGCTGGTTTTGTTGGGTTTTTTTTGCCTTTGTTTTGGGGTTGGCTTTTTTGTTGTTTCTGTTGGGAGGGTTTTTTTGTTTTATTAAGTCGATTAAAATACTTCACTATAATTCTACATTGGTTTTTTGAGTGTAGGATAATGGGCTGAATACTGCCAGGATCCTTCTCTGCTGTGGAGGAAGTGACCAGTGTATTTATGAAAGTTAATTGTGGCAATAATTTAAAATGGACTTTTGTTTCTAAGAAGTTTAAAAAAAGAAAAAGTAAAAAAATACCCAACCAACATACTGTTGTAGTCTGT
Source organism: Zonotrichia leucophrys gambelii (assembly GCF_028769735.1). Taxonomy (NCBI): domain Eukaryota; kingdom Metazoa; phylum Chordata; class Aves; order Passeriformes; family Passerellidae; genus Zonotrichia; species Zonotrichia leucophrys. Next base: position 72,764,637 of record NC_088172.1, read on the forward strand.
GTCTGCCTCTGAAAATTTGAATCCAGTTATTTTTGGGTAAAAGAATACAATTTTTTATGTTCTGCTGACTGCAACATTTTTTTTAATGACAAAAATTTAAAATGTCTCCAGTATTTACTCAAGTATGCATTTTGCAATCCTAAATAAGGCTTACCAGTTGTTCATAAGATAACATGCTGTAATACTCTTCAAAGACAATGGTTTTAGTTCTTTCTAAGCTATTGCAAATGATGTGAAAATAGCTCATGGTATGACAGATAACTAGTTCCTGTAAAATTTCTGGAACAAGCTGTTCCCTGATAAGGAGTTGGTTGAACTTGCTGGATCATTTGTTTTTTACTGCATGGGATATTTAGAATTCATCTTTGAGCTGAAGTGCTAAATTGCATATTTGAATATTTGTTTTTTATTAGCTTTGCAGGAAGTTTGCGTTTTAGCGTACCTTGTTATAGCACTCCCTGTGTAAGGGGTTAAAAAAAACCAAACCCTCAGAACTTTACATATCTCCCACCCCTTTAATTCAGTGCCAGAAACAAGACTATATAATCCTGGATATGAAAAGCTGAATTGCCTATATTTTTTCTTCCCTTTTTCTTTTAAGACCTGTGGCAGGAGACGCTTAATATCTAACCAAGAGCCAGGAACTGAGGACCTGATGAAATAATGATGTCATGATGACATGTAAAAGGTTGCAGTATCAGCTAAAGCTATGAATGTTCTGGTCCAAGTCTCTTGTTGTTGATGCAACAGCAAAAAAACCATAACATGTAAGAACATAAACCCAGCATTTGAGAAGGACTTAAAATTTAATTTAATGAAACCCAAGTAAGGCTAATCAAGTAAATAAGTGGAAAAACTCTGAGTAGATGATAAACTCATAGTTGTTATTTGACCCTGTATTTATTGAAGGTGGTGAGTAGCTGAAGGTTGTGTTGATTCAAGGAGAAAGTTCAAAAATCCATTCTAAGTGGCTGTAACACAGCATTCAGCCTCCAAATGAATGAAGTCCGACAAATTTCTAGCTGATGAGTGCCCACTGATAGATAACCTGCTTAAGAGATTTAAGGGTAGAGCATAATTGAACTGATCTCATGATAGTGCCTGGCATACCAAGCAAGATTGGGCCATGGATTGATGTGGGGTCTTCCTGACAACAGAGTAAAAAACTATTGTAGCCATGAGAAAGTACTACTTCGTATGCTTCCGTTAAACTTGTTACTCTGAGCTGAGTTGCTGTACAATTACAGTTGCCTAAATTGTGGCCTTCTGTTAATTGTTGCAGCCGAAAAATTTTCATTCTTGGGCCTTCCCATCACGTGCCCCTCTCCCGATGTGCACTTTCCAGTGTGGACATTTACAGAACACCTCTGTATGACCTTCGAATTGACCAAAAGAGTAAGTGCATGACAGAGCTTGGACTTCTCTGAGGCTTGGGTATGATAGACTGTGGTACTGCAGTGCTGGGGATTTTCTTCTTGTTGGGCACTTCATTGCCCTAAGTGGTGTACAAGTGCAAATCTGGGTTTAGTGCAACAAAAAATGAACTTCTGAATGAGCCTGGTTGTTTCAGACACGGTCATGTCGTAACCATAGTGTTTCTCTTCCTTCTGGCAAGAATTCAAAATTTTTGCTTATCTTTTCAATTTTGAGTGTGTGCTTCAGGGTTTTAAAACTACAAAAGTATTACATCAAATAATAACTCCCTGAACATCTTTTCAATTCTCCTGTTAAGTGTTCTGGCTGGAAATAAAGGTTCTTTAGTTGATTTGAGTTTGATTCCTGATAAATGAATAACAGAGAAACAAAAAATTGCTTTTATTTGGATTGCATGTGACTTTCTCACTTAAAAACTTAGAAACTGTGAGTCCATGAAATGTCAGTCTTTTGAACTAAGTGCAAATGAAGTTTAATTTGATATTTTGGGTTTTATGTATTTTTTTTGAGGTATACCTAAGTGATACAGTATCTTTTTTCAGAAAGGCTAATTAGCACAGATGTGCTGTGTTTCATTGTAACTGTGATTCAAAAAGCTAATTCAGCCTTTCTACATAGTGCCTGCAGAATTTCCTTAGGTAAGAAATGTTGTGCTTTCTGTAGAGCTCCTTTATGGAGTTGAGAAGGAGGCACAGCCCTACATCAAATTCATCATCCGGTGGAGAATTTTCAGAATGTGGAGATGACTCTGTATACTCTCAAGTACATTTGAGAGTAGAAAAGATAACTTAAAAATGTGGGTTATTTAATCAGTTGTGGCTGTTTCTACGTTTCATTATTCAGTCAATAATTCAATTAAATAATAACAAATCAAGCAATAGCTCATCTGATTAGTTTTTTTTAACATCTAATGGACAGTTTATGAAAATAAAAATTCAGTGACTGGGCAAATGCATGTATGTTTTCAAATGTTTTATTTGTGAATTAAATTTTGTATCATATCAAAATCTTTTTCAATATACAAACACATTTTGTAAACTGAATCAATTATGTTTATGTTTTAATGCCTTGAACATAATTTTATTTCTGAGTTTCTAAATAAACAAGTGGTTCATGATGACAGCCCTTGGAGGCAAGTAATTTTTTATAGTGGCTATGTTGTAATGAAGGTACTCTATAGCTTGCTTTTTGCACTTGAAATCGTTTTCAAAAATAAGCAAAAAAAAAGCACTAATACCTGCTGTTTAATTCATTTCAGTTTATGCAGAATTGTGGAAGACTGGAATGTTTGAGCGCATGTCCCTACAGACAGACGAAGATGAGCACAGTATTGAAATGCATTTGCCTTACACTGCTAAAGCCATGGAAAGGTACTGGGGCTAATTACTTCTGCAACAATGAACATTGTGCATTAAATGTTGGAGCTGCTGTGAAGTGCAGTAGGAAATAATGATACATTTTATGGCATAGAAGACCTTATGGTGTATATAGTGCTCATACTTCCCTGTCCCCTGATAAAAATTTTGGTAAGGAGAGGGTCAAAGACTAGGATAAGTTGCTGTAATTGAAACTGTGAGCAAAACAAACACCTAAACAATGAAGTTATAGCAGCTCTTATAAACAGGTTTGCTTAATAGAATTAATATTAGATGTGCTTTCATGAACTTTTTTCAGTAGCTGATTTTTCCCCCCACTTTTCAAGGCATCTCTGAAAGAAGTTCAAATAGTTTTCTGTGGGATTTTAAGTTTGTTTGGAGCCTTAATACTAATTTTGAAATCAGGCGTATGTTTATAGCTGCTGTTTCAGATGTTTTCTTTAAATAAAAATTTTCAATCTGTATTGGGGTTTCTTCCCTAAGATGTGCCCCATCCCTTTTTGTTTGGTTTAAGTTTCCATTGTGTTTTGAATTTTACCTAGAGTGTCAGTATATGCCTGGGTACTGTGTTGAGCATTTTCATATAAGTTTCATTAACTTTGGAGAATTCCCAACATGCAGCATCTATACACGGAAAATTTAAATCTTACTTCATTGCTGATTTCACTGTCTTTTCTTTTTGCTTGTCTGGTATTTTTACTTTGCAGCAGAGAGAAATAATGGTTTTGGGGGTGTATGTTTTCTGAAATTGAAGTACTTTGAAGTTCTAAAACAACATCCTAGTATGACCTTTGCAAAATGCTATCTTCAAATAATAGCAACCTTTTAAACCATTCTGCAGTTTCAGTTAGCAAGCCCTGAAAAATCTTCAGATGTTACTTGAATTACAACCTTTTTTCTTTTGCTTATAAGCCATAAGGATGAGTTTACTATTATTCCTGTGTTGGTCGGAGCACTGAGTGAGTCAAAAGAGCAGGAATTTGGAAAACTCTTCAGTAAATACCTAGCTGATCCTAGTAATCTCTTTGTGGTTTCTTCTGACTTTTGCCATTGGGGTAAGTTCCATATCTCATTATAAGAGTATATTGAATATTTTGTAGCTATTTTCAAATAATGTATTTTATTAAACATTGAACATTTGAAGTTCTGGTAAATTCATTTTTGCAACTTAAATGCCTTCATAAAGTTAAAAAAGTCTTTAAAATCTGGAATAACAGGTAAAAATATTAATGTGGTAATGTGTTTTCAGTGTAGTGGAGGAAATAAATGGTGATTTATATATGTCTCTCTACTGTTGCAATGAAATAATTGTCTGAAGTTGCTTGCTCTTTTTACTCTTCTTTTAAGCACCTCAAAACAACTTTCAAAACGAATTAGCTAAAAACTCACTGGGCATGGCCACATTCCTCTGACAGAAATAAGTTTTGTATGTTTTGCTGCTGGGTGAGATAGCAGATGGATTATTTATTCCAATTCACCAGTGCTACCCCAGTTCATCTTGGCGACAGAGCTACAAAGACTCCAGAAGCCTTGACTTCTGCCCTGCTTTATAATTTTATTTTTCTTTGAAGTGTAAAAGTAGCTGGAAAAGGGACTGCTTCAGAAAGATATGTGACACAACAGACCTTCTTCCTTTTTTCCATTGTCATCTTTGCTCAGCTTAAATAAGTGCATGTTTCACTCATCTTTGAAGTGGAGTAGGTGCAAGGTGTATGTAAGAATGACCTGGTCCTGTTGTGGCTAATGACCCATGTAGAACTGCTCATTGAATGATGAATTTTTTCTTTTAACTGTGGGTATTGTTGTGCAAGCAGAAGTAGCCTGAATCCATGGCTGACTTTGTCAAGAGGGATAGCAAAATGAAATGTTGCTTTACTTCTTAATTTACAAATTCAGATTCTAAGGCAATAAGAGGCAATAGTGAGTGATACGTCAGTGTCAGTTCTGCATAGTAGATTTCTCTTTAGGAATATAGCCACCCATCATGTATTTTTTTTACTTTACTTCTGGGCTGCTACTTTATGATTGCCCTAGAATTTCCTCAATGGAGCTAAAAAGTATAAAATAAATGAAGATTACTACTTTATAAGTATTATACTTTCAATTATTTAGTAGGTATTAGGGAGTGGTTTAGCTACAATTTTTCCCTTTTTTATTTTATACGTGATTTTTGTTTCAAGGTCAGAGGTTCCGTTACAGTTACTATGATGAATCCCAAGGAGAAATTTATAGATCCATTGAGCACCTAGATAAAATGGTAAGTTTTCAGATTTGGTGGAACTAACTAACAAATTTCTCCTGTACATTCCATTTCTTTGAACACTTGAGAAATTTTTCTAACAAGATATTATGGATTGGCTATTTTATTTAATGTATAATTTTCCTTTGTTTACCACAATAAGAATTTAGCTGTTGGTTTTAGCTGGTATCCTTCATTTTGCTGACTGCACACAATTATATTGTGGGTATAAATTAGTAAGCATAATTAATGAAGAAAAAAAAGCATGTTCACCTACCTAAAATGCCCTGATGTAATGTAATTTCTGTCTACATACCCTCTTCTGTTTTTGAAAAGCGATAAGAATTATGCATGGGAAATTGTGGTACTTCCAGCTTGATTGCTGTGATACCTGCATATGGGAACAGCATTGTGATTATGCAAAGGTTTCAGCAACATCCATTTGGAAGAGGAAAGGCTGTAGGGCATTGCACTGGTCAGGGAAATGAAAGCCACTGTTTCCTTGGGAGTAGCCTTCCCCATGCCCCTTACTCTGTAGTAGGTGGTGGGAAAAGCAATACAACAGGCTTCATTTGGGGTTTGGCCAAAGGCTGAAAGGAATGTTAAATCCATAAGGGTCCAATGCCAATTATATTGCATTTTCTTTGCAGTCACAGGAGCCAAGGATTTTTTTTAACATAAGAAAACCTCAACAACTTAATGTTCAAGTCTATACTTAAAGCACAGATTAGAAGTAATTCTTCTGGAAATACGTAACCATAAAATTTGTTTTACAACTGTTTGCATCATTTATGTAACTTCTGTAGAATCTGTTAGAACAGAGAGCTGTTCTTATTCATGGGATGTTAATTTTTTCCTTATCTTGAAGGAATAAATCCTATCTGTTGGAGGCATCTCTAGACTTTCTTGCCTTCTGTATACAAATTAACCTCTTTGTTTTGCTACTATTCGTCACTGGAACAGAAATAATAACAGTAAATAATTTGCCTTCATTCTGTTTATCCCATTTTTAATAATTCTTGTAGTCAGTTGAAAGGCTTCTCTATCAAGAAAAGTGTTTTTCTACAGAATCCCAGCATCAGTAGCTTTGAGTGTTTTTGCAGGAGAGCTGATTATGGTGCATTAGCAAACATTAGTTTCCCCTTGTTAATTTCTGTGGTGAAAGCTTGAAGAAAGACTGGACTTTGGCATTTAATTACTCTTAGGGAATACATTGCCAACTCTTCCTTTTGGTGGTTATTCAGCTAAATTGAAGTGACATTTTTTGTAACATGGAAAATCATGTCTACTGTTTAATAACTATGAAAATACTTTTTCAATCTGAAGTTTAACTGGAAAACTGAACATGGTGCTGTATAGCAGCCATACTAAGGTTATTTTTTTCTTGTTTGTATCATGCCATATCTGACCACAAGACTCCATATTCAGATGCTGTATGGAGGAGGTTTTGTTTTGGGTGATTTTCAGAGATGTCTTATTAGCAATATCACAATGATCTCCCTGTCACATTTTTCCAGTTTTTGGAAGTTTGTTCAATTTTATGTCTCACTTGGCTACTTCTTATTTCCTTAGAGATAAGTATTGGATTTTTTCATGTGATTTGACGTACTAAACAAACTTGCACTGTTGTAAGCAGTAGGCCTCTACACAGACAAAACAGCATTAAGATAGGGACAAAACTGTGATAAAACTGGCTTCATTTTATTGGTCCTAACTAGGAAAGCAGTCAGTTGAGCACATTGTAGGCAGGAAGGTATTCTGGGGCAAGATGAAATCAATTTTCCTTAGAAATGCCTTTGTGAGAGGAGGATGACCTCTTCCTTAATTGGACTGGACCTTACATATAGGTGCATTTTCTCACCTAGTGCATAAAAACTGCTGAATACTTTGGACATTGAAGTTTAGAGCCATTAGGCTCCAGCATAAAGCAAATACAGAGTAGTAAATATTGGTGGGCAGAGATCAGTTTCTCCATGGTAATTGTTGATCTGACCACTGTCACCACAGCCTACTTCGTGATGTAATGGTAAAAGGAGGGAAATAGTCTTGTGGTTAGAGGGGTACCTTAGGGGATAATCCTCAAATTTGGAGCTGTAACTGAGCAGCTGATGTGCAATAGTTTGTATACCATAACTTGAAACACACTATCTTTTTACATATAAGTGGGGGAAGTATTTTGTAAGACGTTGAAGAGTAATTGTTTTTGATTGACTAGACAGAAAATGCTGACTTTAATCTTCACTGCTACATTGCTCATTTTATAGGAGCATAAATTTGGTATGGGATACTTTATGCCTCAGTTGAGTCAATGTGAGGATTGTGGTGCCCTGAATGCTGATGGGGGAAAATGCAGGCACTGACAAGTGCTGTGCAAGAATAGCCAGTACTTGGTCCAGGAAAATGCTCAGTACCCATGGCTTCTCAGGCACTTCTAATGACCTGCTGAATTCTGGTGCCTTCTGCAGTGCTGCTGCAGTGAGCCAGGACCTTCCACAGTGCTCCAGCCTGGGAAGGCTTCTTAGGCTGGGCATAATGTGGGATTGAGTCTCTGCCTGGATGCCCAAGTCCCTGTTCTCTTCTCTGTGCCTCGAAAGTGATTTTCCTGGTGGTTATTTGTCATGTAGGCTGAGTGACTCACACATGCAAAGATAGTTGGGCTGGATACTAAGTACTAAGACCAAGTTTGTTTCCACTTCCATTAGAGTGCTATTAGTTTAGATATTGAAATGTGAAGAAACAGCTGAAATAACTGATAACAGACTTTACATGATCAGCCAAACAAAGCATTATTGGCATATAGTATAAAAGGAGCCTATTGGTTGTTGGATTGAGTTTTTGTTTGTTTATTTTGGGATATGTATGTGGGGTTATTATTTTTTAAAGTTTTTTTGTAGGCTTGTAGATAGTTGATCCTATTAAGGGATATTATTTGAAAATGTAACTTTGTAATTGTGTTTAAGTGCACTGTGCTGGGATATTGTAGATGCCATTAACAGTATGTGGGTAACTGAGGTATGCAATTTCTACCTGATGCCATAATGACCATGTGATAAACTGTGAAACTGTGCTTACACTTGTACCATGTGAGCTTTGTGTTTTACCTCTGTTCTAAGCCATGCCTAGCTGAGTTGTTTCAAATACTGAAAATTATTATCTTCATATACCTCTGCTTTTTGTAAAACACAACCTGGCAAAAATGTTTCCTTTGTTCCTCCATGCCATATTAGACTGAGAAACAAGGTTGATAGTCTTTGTTCCTCTGCCACAATGACTTTTAAATTCAAAAGCTTGAAGAGTTCAGTACAACCTAATGCTTATAGGACATCTGTTTGTACCAATTCCCTATAGATTTTCTCCAGTCTCTGATGTATGGAACTCTGTTAGCATTTTCTGGGATGAGCTGCATAGCTGTAAATGTTTTGCAGTGCTGAACTGTGCATTGAAATAAGCTTACTTGGCATCCTCATAAATCCATGTCCATTCATTTGAGACAAATGCTCAAATGCCTCTGCCCAGTATGTTCCAGTGATTTACAGCTATAAAGCAAGTCTCTCAATGGAGCAGCCATTTTCATGTTTTTAGAAAGTCATGAAAGGGTTTTACAAACATGTAAAATATATTCTCATGAGCTGTTCAGTATCTAAGTAAGTGCCTTCTACATCTTTAGTTTCACTTGAGTATTTAGTCAAGTTTAGTTCTGCTCTCTTTAGCTGTGTATTGACGTGTACAATCTGCAAGGAAATGGATGGTTGAGAGATACTCTTTGGAAACTTTGGAATGCAATGGTTTCTATGTAATGACTGTTAGTTAGAGAATAGCTACCATTATTTTTTGGCACTTATTTAGGCTCTGTAGATCTGGAGTGATTAACAGCTGAAATTACTGGCCAGGGCTCCAAACACTCTCTCCGTGACTCCAGAAAAACTGAGTTCTTACCACCAATTGGCCAACTTAGCTTGGTTTTGTTTGTCCACAAAACGTGTTTCTTTATGAATTCATCATATGTCTGTTTCTGTTTAGAAGTACACAAGGGTAGTGGTTATTGTTGCTGTTTGTAATTCTCCCAGCTCTCCTGGGAATCTTCTGCTTCTCCATTGCAAGCTGGGATCCAGCCTGAATAATTAGCTGATATGTGCCAGATCAGCCAACGCCCTTGCAGTGTGTTGTGGAAAATTCTTGAGGTGGAGTCTTCAGACTGACTCCTTCCTGCATTGTGGCTTCTCCTTTTATCACCCAAAAGTAGGGGAAAGAGCTGGGACAAATGCAGGAATCTTAGAAGAAATTGTCTCCTTTTCTGGTATCAACCCTGAGTTATTCCCATGCAAAGTATATTTTTTTTCCTAGTCTCTAAGAAAGAACTTAGTGTTTCACCAACAGGAGCAGCATAACTGTATTTTATTGAGTTAGTGAGTGTCTGGAGCTCATTTCCCTGGTGAAGGGAATAATTTTCAGAGAAAGGAGAAAAAGATGAGGATGGAGTCTAATACAGGCAAAAGAGCAAACCCATTATAAAACTGAGACAATAAGTGATTTAGACTTGTTTCTATACTAGTTTCATGGTGTTTAATCTGCTTTATGGGATGGGATAAGAGTAGACTGTATCTGGAGTTGTAGGATTCTTTTTGCTTTTAAGAATGCAGATGTTTGTATATGTGTAAGATTTTGTTTTCCACATGTGTGCTGGTATTCTTAGCATGACTCCATGAGATCATGGGTCTCACTCTCCTTGGAGGAAAGGGTGTATACATGTGACTGTCTCCTGGAGAGTGAAGCACCATCTCCTGGTTCTTACATTTTTGTTGTGCACCAACTTGATAGTGCTTTAGAGATTTCCTGGATCTGGTTTTTATGCTCTGAGCAAATGGCCAAGCCATGCCCAGATCAACTGCCTTGCATGCCTGGTGTGTCCAGGATATATCACACTTGTTAAGCACGTGAATTGCACATGGATAGTGTTTGTTTTGTCTAGGGTTTTTGGATATCTGGAAGTCCCAGACAAGTGCCTGGCCCTGAACTTTGTTACCAGGGAGAACAGATGGAGGCACAGCTTCTTCCTGCTTTGCCCTTTTAGTAAATTTGTCTGGTTATAGCTGTACCAAATCTTATGGAAGTAAAGCAGTCTTGGATGGTGGGGATCAGCTAGTCTTCAGAGCTTTTTTAATGTGAACTTCACAGATCTGTGGATTAATGACAACTCTGGAACAGCTCCTGCACTTCTAGTTTGGCAAGGAATGGAAACAAGATGACTACAAGCTAGAGCTCACATGCTGAGATTCCTTTGATATCCTTGGTACAAAGTAGAGGGATTTTCCTCCTGCTCTGTTGTAACAGATGGATGATGTATAAACACCTTCTTGTGAATGTGTGATGTAATTATTGCTATCAATTCTTTTTCAGGGTATGAGCATTATAGAGCAGCTAGATCCTGTATCTTTTAGCAATTACTTGAAGAAATACCATAATACAATATGTGGAAGACATCCTATTGGAGTGCTATTAAATGTAAGTAACTGTTGATTTATTCAAGACTGCAACTTCTGGGAAAATGCTTGCATTTGTAAAACACAATACTGCTGCAGTATTCCTTAGTTCTAACATGTCAAGGCTTGAATTAATTTATTTTTTTAAGTGTTCTCAATTTGGTCTCTGATTTTCGTGTCTTGCGTGTAGACAAATGTAAGCTCTTAAAAGGGCTGAGGGTTTTCAGTTCCCTAAGGGAGATGAGATATCACATTCCTTTTGAAGTTCAATGAAATGCAATCATCCATTTTCTCTTGGCCCTCAACAAATGAACAAATAAATCCATCTCCCTGAAGAAATATGTACTTTTTTGAATTAGTACTTATGAACGTGTATTTATTTTCTCTATATTGCTATTAGCTAGCTATTGTGAGTGCCTTGTGATGTCTGGCTGTGGTTTTGAGTTTTGAAAATATAGTGAGAGATACACTTACAGAGGCTTAGTGCAGAGCACCATTAACTCACAAATTAACAGCAGTTAGAATTCAGATTACTTTCTGGTTACCATATTCTGCTTTGCTGATGCAGTGCAAACATAAACCTGGCTTAACTTAGTTGTCTAAATTTGGTTGCAGCTGCTTTATAGCACTGGTGGAGTGCTGCAGGTTTGTCATATTGCTTGAGTGAATCTCACTGTATTTTTACTGTAATTCAATGAAACAGGAAGCATGTTATTTTTTTTTTAATAGGGAAAACTTAATTCACTGGGAATGTAGTCTGAATGGAGAACGTAGAAAGGAACCTTTTAAAGTGGAGTCCATAAAAGTTTGTATGAGCATTATCAATACTAGTGATGCATGTAGCAAAGTTCAGTACTATGACAACTCTGCAAATATACCAAACTCTTACTCTCAGATAATTATTAGTTTTGCAGTGAATCACAGCTAAGTTCTGTTCATTCACTTTTGCCAATTGTCATGCTTTAATAAATTATCTTTGTACCTCCTTTCTCCTTGATGGAAGAAATAGAATCTGGAAAGTGTTAACAGTGTTAGGCTTTTTTCTGTTGCTCGTGTTTCTGTGTGAATTCCCCATGGTACTGAAAGCATTGTTTCTAAAAGAGGTATCATGGAAGGTTCAGTGTTGCTTTAGAGAACTGCACGGATGTACACAGTGCAGTGGGGAAGCGTCAGTGAATGAAACAGCACAGAAATAGGCTAAATCCACTAGCTACCGGGAGGTGCTTCGATAATGAGCTTGTGAGAGATGGTGCAAGGACCTTTGAGACCTAGGAAATGTAATTTCACTGATGCCTTTTTTTAAACAGCTCTTTTTCTCTCCTCAGGCTATCAACGAGCTCCAGAAGAACGGAATGAATATGAGCTTTTCATTTTTGAATTACGCTCAGTCGAGCCAGTGTCGAAACTGGCAAGACAGCTCCGTGAGTTATGCAGCTGGAGCACTTATGGTCCACTGAACTGCTGAATGCTCAGGGATGGCACCTGCACACACTCTGTATTCGGGGTCCCAGCCTAGCCCTTACAAAGATACAGCCCCTGGTCTTTGGGTATACTGAAACCTCAAACTAATAGAACTCTGTTCTTTTCTAGTAGGTGTAGTCCTTCCTTAGTTTCAACTCATTTAAAAATGCTTTCTTGTTTAGGACAATGGAAGGAAGACTGGTATCCGAGCTTTTTGTGAGAGTTGTTTTTTTTTCTTTGGAAAAGATAATGGCTATGAAGGCATGGTGGTAGACTGTCCTTAAAAATACAACATGTAAAGCATTTATCATATCCTAAATTTGCACTCTTTGCAGACCTGTGCACATATACTCAGCTTTCAGAATAGTTTTGCAAGTTGTAAACGGAAAAAGGGGGGAAAAGGGGGTGGAAGCTTTTTAATAAAAGAAAAAAAAAGGAAAACAACGCATTTATAAATGATTCTGTATTAGAATATAATAAAACTCCAGTATAGTCAGTTACTACCCGTGATGTACAACAGATATCTTCTATTTTAGTTGCTAATAAAGGGCTACACAAACCAAAATAGTCTGATTTAAACTTATTGCTTTGTGTTCTGTATGTGGCTGCTTGTCATTAACATTCTTTATTCTCAGTTCTTATGCTTGATAATTCAGCCATTCTGTAAAATATTTCAGAATGTACTTTGTATTCAACATCTTTTGACTACATCATTTACAGATTTTTTTTTAAATCTTAAACCTGCACTATGAGTTCAGCTGTGCAAAAGAATTTGGAAAACTTTTTGTATAGTCTAATCTTTTTTGTTTCACAAACAATCTATGAAATAGTATCTTTTAGTATGTGATACAAAATTGTATCAGCAATACACTTTTAATGATTTTTATGCTCAGTTTGATTATTCAAGTGAAATAGACAAAGTACTTTTGTTTGAAGGTACTAAAAATTGAAAACAAGGAGTAGCTTGACAATGATAATTTTTAGAGTATTTATCCAGCATTTATAGGCCACAGAAGCCATACAGTGCTAATCTCAAGCAATTATTCCTCTGAGGTGATTTGGAAGGGGAAGGTAAGGCTCTCTCTTTTTTCCCCATTTTTATTTTTTATACTTTGACTGTGGGTAAAATTGTTTTTTAAGCATCCCATGTTAAAAGTTCTTGAACTTTCTTGCAGCCAAAATAATGATGTAATTATTTCAGTTGTCATTCTCAAAGACTTCCTTTTGTTCTAATAAGAAATGCAAAGTAGGATACAGTATTGGCTCATTATCTAAATGGAGATTTCATTCCTTGATATTTCACCTGCTATCAAGAAACCTCCTGGTACATTCAGCTTTTCTAAGTGGCAGAGGGGAATTTCGGAATTAAATTTAAATTATCTCTGAAAGTTGTGGGAATTGCTGCATGCAAAGTCTTAGCTGAAAGCATACGACATCTTGTTAATTTCTATTAAAATACTCTCTACTTGCATCTCTTCTATTTATCTTATCACAGTTGGGCACCATTTCAATAATAGCAGGTGAATGCTCCATTTATAAAATGAACTACTTTGCAGATGTTCAAAATCCATCCCAAATGCCAAACTCCTGTGCATGCCTGTTCTTTAAGTTGCCTTACTGCTCTGCCTTGTTCTTGGAAAGTCTCAGCAGCAGACAGGGAAAACAACTTTCAGATTAATGTTGACAGATCAGCAAGAGGGCTGTGCAGGTAAAACGGAATTGGTAGCCAGTCTTTGTAAATACTTGTCTGACTGTGCCTTATGAACAAAGAAGTTTGATCATGAAGGTTGTTTAAAAAATCCTTCGTGAATGCAAGTTTAATTAGTGCTTGGGTTTCTTGCAGTCTTATGCCAAATGCTTAACATCATTATTGAAACATACAGTTAATTGGAACATTTAAGTATATACTTTCTCCCTGAGGTAAACATAGCAATTAGCTTCTGAATACAAATGCCTAAGTTGCATCTTAGTTCTGTAAGATAGTTTTAGTGAAAAAAGCCCATAACCGGAAGAGCTGTGAGGAAATTGGTCAGCCATTTTGCTCAGCATAATGTTACTAAATATCTTATCTTGAAAACACTTCACATGTAAATTGTACAATGTATTTCAAAATAAAGTTTCTAATTAAAATGGGAATTTCTGTGCCTACTAGTAATAACCAGCAATGACAGTTCAGAAATCCACTCAGAGAGAAATTTAAAGCTTTGTGAAACCTGTTGTAACTCAAAAAGCCCTTGTAAAAGTTTTTTTTTTTTTAAGCAAGAAATACCTGATTTCAAAAGAACTCAGCTTTTTTTTTTCCCTTTTGGTGGGCTTGGAAGGAGTTGGTTTCAGTGCTCTGTTTCCTGGTGTATTTAAGATGTGTCAGGAGGAAAAGCAGAATCTTCTGAAAAATCTTCACTCAAGACTGTTAATTCCTTATTTTAGCTATACCACACATTTTATTCTAATTTAAATATACATTTGTATATAGCATGTTGGGACAAAAAGTTCTGATTTAGACAATACTGAATATTAAGTCCTATTCACTTTTCTGGAGATTTCTTCTATGCATAGGATGCCTGAGCTTTCACCACTCTTTTGGTGCAAGAAATCCAGCCAGGGACATGATTCTCATTTTAAAATTTTGGCATTTTAGAGAAATGTTCACTGTGTGAAATAGTTGATTGAAATACTCCTTTGTTTTTCTGTTCTCATATTGTTCACAAAGGAGCTTTATGTATTTTGTTCCCCTTAAATACTGCCTAAAAAGTTTTTTTTCAATACTGTCTACTGAGTTTGCTGTTCTTCAGTTCAATGTTTTTCACACTGAAGGGGCACAGTAGGTCTGCCACTGCTTTGTGTTTGGATGGGCAGGAGGAAGCAGAGGCAGAAGCGGCACCGTTCTGCGGGGCAGTGAAGCCTCTGGGGACATGGGGAGCACCTCCTGCTTTGAAACCCTCATGGCATGGGGTGGGTTGGGTGTAGCTGCTTCAAGTCTCAGCCTTTGTCAAGTTGTAGTGACAGTTTGGATAGGTTTATTTTAAAGGTCACTACTTGAGTGGCTTTGATTCAGTGTTCTCATTTAAGCTGGACTTCTACTCCAGTGCATTTCTCCTTTCTCAATGCCCTGAGAAATGTTGAGTTTGCCCTCAATGTTTTAGACAGCTCTTGCTCACTGCCTCCCAGTCAGGGGCTTGTTGCTGTGTCTGAAGAGTCTTGCATGTTCCTTTAGGCTTTACTTGGGAATTTTGGATTGACATGTCAAGTAGTGAAATGGGGGAAGGGAGAGGAGGTGTTTGACACTTGCACACAGTCTCACAGTACTTCACCTTGTTTCTTTACCGTAGGGTTTTTCCATTTCCTGTTTCTAATTTTCCCTTTATTCCCTTAGGAAAAATCAAAAGCTGCATCAAAGGAAGCTTGGCTCTGAAATGGTCACCATGATTTGCAGTTGCTATTTCCTCAGGCTGAGTTGTGCTAACTAACATCTGATCCACTCTCAAAAAATTGCCAGAACTATTGTGTTTCTGGAGAAATGTTTAAAATCCCTTTGCCTTCCTACATCAGTGGCAAAACTTCCTGTAAGTTAGCCATGAAAAGATCTTTAGTGTGACCAAGTATGAATTTGGGGATCCAGTGCATGTCAAAGCTAAGATGTTTTGGGTTAGGATCCACAGTGTAGCCAGATGGCCTTTTCAATAGCTGGTTGCAAAACATGACTTGGAATTAGTCTGTAGGGGTGAAATTACTTTATTCTCTCAATAATGCACAATCTATTGTCTCTGAAGTTTGTTTTATTTCATTTTTTTTCCTTATTTGATTTTGCCTAATTCTGAAAACAATTTCTTCCTACAGACAACTTCCAGATACTAGATGTCATTTGGGGGTTATCTTATTCCAGGATTAGCTGAAAACTCAGTGTTTGTTTCTTCATGTCTTTTCTGGTGCCTCTTTAGTATGTGCATTCCCTACTGCTGGGGTCTGAGGCATCTCTCCCATTGCGTATGCCCCAGGAATGAAATGCTGTGGTACTGATACATCCAAATTAAGAAAGCAATCATGTCAGTTTGTTTTCTTGCAGGTTGCAGGAGGGTGTGTTGGTTGGATTCTTTGGAAGGGGCAGGGAAATGAGGAGAAGAAAATGGTAGCTTTTCAGGTTTGACGTCAGCAGCTGTTCTGCTGCCCTGTTTGGGAGCTGACCTGCTGCCAAGGGCAGCTGTCAGTCAGGTGCACTGGTGGGCAGCCTGGTACTGCTACATCAAAGAGAAGACATGCTGGAGGTGTCTTGTCAAGTGGAGCTCAGCTTGTTGAAATTTAGGGGTGAGAATCCTATGCTGAATTGTTTAAGTTAAAAAGGTAAATAGAGGCACATCTGCCTTTTCACAAAGGTGACAGATGGACCTCCCTACCCCCAGGTTTCTAAGGTGATGTGTTTGGTTCTTGGTGGATTTAAGAGACGATAATTTAAATAATTTTCTCAATCCTGTCATTTTGATTGATATGAAAATGTATTCTCTATAAACACTTTGAGATACCTTTTTCAAAGCTTGTGGAGCCCAAGTTATTTTATTATAAACGTCAAACAAAAATATATTCTAATTCTAGTAGTTGTGTTTAAATCTCATTAAAGAATTAGCCAGGGCCTCATATTCTGCAGTGAGTGAAGCCAGTAACGAAACTTTAGACTTGAGTGATCTAATATCTGCTCTGTATATGACAAAGACCTAAATGACAGAAAGAATAAAACATTGTGTTAAACATCAAACTAAGAACTCTACAAACCTAAACTTCTCAGATTTCTTTTTTCCTCTAGTAAGTTTTTAAAAAGGGAGAAATTACTTTCCTGGTCCTGTGACTGTAACTTCACACAACTGAAAACTGCAGTGCTATGAAGTCCCTTTTTTGGTAAAAGGTGTTTATTTTTCTGCTAAACTCTTGCAGCAGAAAGTGGAGTTTTGGCATCTTAGTGCCTGGGCCACAGAGGCTTGTCTGGGCTCCTGATCTGTGTGGGCAGGGAAAACTATCCCCTGGGATTTGTGGGCTGAGACTTCAACTACTTTTCATTTGTCTCCAGAACTGTTATAAGATTTTGAAGAGTGAGCCCTTTAGCTCTGCTATGATGAATAAGTATTGAACTCATGCATATTTTCTACTGGTAAAATTTATTTTTCTTTATGACCACAGTCCAAAGAGCTGGTGTTTCAAAGAATCTGTCAGTAAGATATGTGCTGTTAATGGGTGGTCTGGAAATGCAGTCTAGCCTCACAACTGCTTTCAGGGTGAAAGCACATTTCTGCATTGTAGGGAATGGTTTGCTGTTTGCAGAGCTGCTATGTAACCAAATGCTGCTTTCAAGCTGTTCTGAAATGAACTGACTTGGTTGTTGTCTGTAAGCACATAGCTCTGGAATGGGCTCAGGGTTCTGTCCATCAGACAGGCAGCAGGGCAGTGGGATGCATTATTTCCAAGCCAACTGCAAAGCACTGGGCTGATGGGGGTGAAAATAATTCTATTTAAGTGGAAAGCAGGTATGTTGTGGCAGGTGTAAATCTACTTTATGGAGACTACACGAGCAGTCTCATGTTCATTTAAAGAAAAAAACGAATCCAAACTGCAGGAACCCAAAGAGCTGCCCAAGGCTTGGAGAAAGCCGTCCCGAGTGTGAGTGCGAGGAGCAGGAGCCGGGCAGGGCAGGGCAGGGCTGGCTGGCGCTAGGTGTCAGTGTGGGAGCGCGGCCGCGCCGCCGACCGCAGCAGCGGCTGTGATGTGCGAAACATCACACACAGCCCTGCCTTTGCTGGTCGGTCCTGAGCTGCTTGCCCATATCCAAAAGCCCCTTTTCTGTGTTTTAAATGCAAATCGTTATTTGTAAGCCAGTTTGCACATCACCTATCTCTGGCCAGGGGCTATGTACAAATTACAAACAGGATGGAACTGCTAGGAACATGCCTTGAGCTGTTTTATTTTCCAGCATTAGTCTCATTACGTGGTTATGACAATGGGAAGATGACATCAGCTCATATCTCAGGATATGAGCAGACTAAGCAGTTAATGTTACAACTTACTTTATAAGTTTTTTGACCAATCACAGCTGCCTTTTGCAGCTCTCCCAAAACCCTTTTGTCACAGACATCTTTTCATTAAAATCCTTTCGTTAGGATTTTTCCTGCTGAAGCTGAGAAGTTTCAGCAACAAAGTGTAAACAATGGTTATCTGCTGCTGTGGAATGCAACAGGTGGATCTGTGATTGGTCTCCTGTGGATGTTTAATTTTACTGACCACTCACAGCAGAGCTGGGTCTCGCTCTCAATCTGAGCCAGCTACCTTTGTTATCATTCTTTTCTATTCTTAGCTTAGCTAGCCTTCAGAAAAATTTTCTATTTCTTTTTAGTATAGTCATAATGTAATATATATATCATAAAAGAATAAATCAAGTCTTCTGATCATGAAATCAACATTCTTGCCTCTCTTCACCTGCAAACCCTTGTGACCACAGTCACACCCTTTAATTTTATGGATTCCCACAGTCACCTACTGAGTTACCTCTGTCACAAACTACAGGCAAAATGGTAACAGCATCTGTTATGTACAAATGTTTCAGTTGACAAAGCTCATAACCAAACACTCCAGGAGAAGCAATGGCACAGCTCCCACTGTGCCTCTGCTGTAACCAGCCCAGGTTTTGTGAGTCCTGCACAAATTGCTGCCCTTGCTCTGTGGGCTGTTTCAGGAAGGGTGTTCTTCAGTTCAAGACAACATGGCAGCCTGGGTTCCAAGCTGTGTGAGGGAAGGATTTCTCCCAATCTCTACTGTAAGTGGTACTGCAGTTGGAAAGTGTTGAACACGAGCTGCTGCTGCTGGATAAGGCAGTGGCTGAGGTCTGATGGGTTTTGGCAACATGGGCTCGTGGGGCAGCTGGAGCTGTTGTGCTGCCCGAGCTGGGGACAGCAGGAGGGATGTGAGCATCCTCTGGCATCTCCCACCCTTGCACCCAAGACCTGGTCTGTGTGTTTGGTGTAGCCTGGCAAGTGGAGGGTTCCCCCATGGAGATGAGGGTTGCCCGCTGAGCCG
The DNA here is from genome assembly GCF_028769735.1 of Zonotrichia leucophrys gambelii. Classification (NCBI taxonomy): domain Eukaryota; kingdom Metazoa; phylum Chordata; class Aves; order Passeriformes; family Passerellidae; genus Zonotrichia; species Zonotrichia leucophrys. The sequence goes on from NC_088172.1 coordinate 72,783,680, forward strand.
TCTATCTTTGAGCATCCTTCCTCTGCACAGATATTTATTTTTTCAAAGCTTGCAAAAATACCTCTGCATCTGACCGAGCTCTCACTGAAGTCAATGGGAGATGGATCAAACTTCACATTCTTAAGGAGACTTGGAACTGCTCAAGAAAGTGGTGAGGGAGGCAGGTCTCAGCTGTTGTAACTTGGGGAGAGTCTGTGGGAGGAGGGTGCTGGCAGTCCATGCAGTGGAACAAAAGCAGAGATTAAGAAGATGCGCTCAAATTGTATCTGGAGATAAATGTCCATGCTGTCTAGCCCTAAGCAGAAGTTTTGTTTATCTGATCTTCAGTTAAATTTATAAGATTATTCTGTTCACTAAAAAAAGGAATAGGAGTCAAGCTGCTGGGTTTTTAAAATTTTTTTTACAAACACATCTTGATTTTCTTGACATGAGTTTTTCCATGACCAGAGTTTTTTTAGCTAACCTCATCTTTATCTGAGAGAGAAATCTCAGGCCAGATGCAGCTTAATTTATACTTAAGCAGCATTTCAGAATGAAGTCAGAAGGTGAGAGTCTAAAAAGTCACTCTGGAAAAGACAAAAATAGCAAAGAAAAAAGAGAACATCTACTTCTTTTTCCCCCAACTGTCTCTAACTGGAACAGTGAAGAAATTTTGAAATTTATATATTTTTTATATTTATATTTTATATGACCTTTCCATGCTGGGTTGTTTTTGTCACTGGAGAGCATCTGGGCCCTGGCAGCTCCTGATGTGCCAGAGTGCCATCACTAGTCCTTACCAAGGAATGCAGACCTAGCCCTATTGTTGCTGTCTGTCCAGGAGCAGGAAGGTGTGTGCTGAAATGGGCACTGTAGCTACTGTGTCTGTGTTTATGTTTTTTTTGCAAGGGTGTAGCTGACAGGATGCTAAAGATGCCCTTTTGATGCTGGCTATTGCTAGTGCAGAGCTGTACCTCATAGGAGGAGAGGTAAAACAGGGGTAAAAGACAATGTGCCTTGGGCTCTCCAGCATTTTGCTATACTGAGAGAAACAAAAACTCAGGTGGGGGGAAAGCCCAGCTTGACCAGAGCCAGAAAGTGTGGTTGGACCTGAATGAGTGGGAAGCAGGGCCTTAGGTGATCTAGGGCATTGCCAAACAAAGCCCTGCATGTTCCATCTAGGGAAAGAGCAGCCTGTCCCAGCCTTTGACTGCTCTCACAGGAGAAGTTTGTTTTGTGCCTGGAGACAAAATTTGCCCTGAAATGACTGAAGTGCCCATCACAGTGAATCCTGGTGAAGAGAATGCCTTCTTCATCTCTCAGTATCTAACACTGGCAGCCAGGAATGGAATCCCCCTGAGCCCTCACTTCACCAGGCTGAAAGAACCCAATCCCTTCAGCCTTTCTTCATATGTCAAGGTCTCCAATCCTATAACCATCTTGGGGCACTTACCCTCCCCATTCCCAAACCTGCTGGGCTGCCCCCAATTTTTAATATCCTTCTTGACTGTGGGAGTAATACTGGTCACAGTGTCCAGGTGTGATGTGGGATAGCTGCAACCCTTGATGTGCTGGGTTCAGTGATACAGCACAGTCAGGTGCTGGTGCTGGTACAGCCATTGCCATGGGGTACTTTTCATCACAAGCTTTGGTAATGCTTTGTAGGAATGTTTTAGGAGTGACTCTCTGTTTTGGCCCTTCTGAGATTTTTCAGAGTAAATCAAAGCTTCTTCAGGCCTCCCATCTATAGATCAGAAGAATTAGGTCTTATTTTAGCTGCCCTCTTCCTTTGGGCATGGCAGACAAATACCTCACCTTCTGCAGCATGTAACTCTAGGATGAAATGTACCTCTAGGAAAAGACCCCCTTAAAGAGTAAAAGGGGCACATCAATTTTACATGTAAATGAAAGACTATGAAATCTTTCAAGTTTCTCTTACGTCTACGCCTCATGAAAGGAATTAAACCTTTTCTAATCTGTTCTATAAACAAAAATCCATGTTTTTCTTGAATATTTTTCTGAGCAACATGACATTGGCACAAAAATAAGCCCTGATTGATCATTTTATCCAAAGCTGGGCAATTGCTCTGCCAGAACCCTGGTGATGGGGTTGCATGTTCTGTATGAGAGTCCACTGGCCTTCTTGCCCAGCTCTGTGCTTGACCAAATGTTGAACTTTCATCCAAGCAAGGATCTATGCCTGAGATTCCTCATCTTTATAGCAGAAACCATACTACTTGACTTCCTTTTGATAGCAGAAAGACCTTAGTGACCTCTGCTCTATCTGTCTGATGGAGTTGGAAAAGATCTTTGAGATCATCAAATCCAACCTATGACCTAACACCACCTTGGCAACTAAACCATGGCACTGAATGCCACATCCAGTCTTTTTTTTTTAAACATCTCCAGGGATGGGGACTCCACCACCTCCCTGGGCAGCCCATTCCAGTGCCCAGTCTCTCTTTCAGTGAAGAATTTTTTCTGAGGTCCAGAGTGAACTTCCCCTGGTGCAGTTTGAGACTGTGTCCTCTCATTCTGTCCCTGGCTGCCTGGGAGAAGGGACTGACCCCACCTGACTGCAGCTGTGCAGAGTGATAATGCCCCCCCTGAGCCTCCTTTTTTCCAGGTTAAACAGCCCTAGCTCCCCCAGCTGTTCTTCACAGGACTCGTGTTCCAGGCTCTTCACCAGCCCTGCTGCCCTCGCAGGCATTTGGAGGGATAGCAGTGTTACACCATGTGACGTCTGGGAGGTCCACCACCCATCTCTCATTCAGGTTGCCCAAGATTAAATTGCTTGTGGTAGATGATTCCCCGCTGTGTTTGTGGAAAACCTTTGGTGTGGTGATCCCCAGCCCCCCAGTGTGGTCCTGCCGGGGCTTTGCTCCCATTTCTGGGAGGCATTTGGGTCCAGCTCTCTTCTCTGCAATTTAATACGATTTGCTTTCCTATCCCAGCAGACTTGCTGAACTCTTCCACCTCCTTTCCAGCTGCTGGTTTTAATTGTGAAACCTTATTGTATCTATTCTCATTTTTCTCTTCCCTGTCAGGAGCAGCCCCAATTCTCTCCATCCTTTTCTACATCATGATGAGTTGCTCTTGCTGCTTTCCTCCAGGCTGCTGCTCAACACTTGCTCAAACTGGAGCATCCAAAATGACTCATTTGTGCTGAGACTGGACTGGTGCCAAGTGTGGGGGAGTATAACTTCATATTTTCACATATGTCACCGCTGCACGGTGTGACCCAGGATGATGCTCCCCTTCCTTAGCAACAAGTCACTGTGACACACACTGACACCTAAATTCAACAGAACAATTGCATAGCCAAAGTGTTGCCTTGTTAAATGTCTGCTCTTCCAGAAGCCCGTGTCAGCTTTGCACTTTTTCTTGTCCTTATCAAACTGCCTTCTGTTTTCCAGATACTTTCTCCAGTTTGGCTAGACCATTTTGAATTCCTAGGCTGTTTCCTGTATACTAGAGGTCCTTCTACCCTGTCCATCATCTTCAAATTTATCAATAGCATTTCAGGAGCTCAGTATCTGTTAATGAAGAGAGAGTGTAGTACCATAGCCTGGCATCAGTGAAATCCATACTTAATGCACCCTTCTAGTTTGACAAGAAATTTAGTGACAATGACTCTTAGAAGCAAATTTTCTAACCAGCTCTGAACTGTCCTTATAATGGTGTCATGTAGACTCCCCCTATAACCCCTCATGTAAGATAACCCTAAAGCTTTACTGTAGTCAAAGCATATCTATTGCTTATGCAGAATGACAGTTTCCATTTTTATCCTCTCACAGAAGGAACCTGCAGAGGTTTGAAATGTTAGCTCCTCCTTAATCTCTATTTGCCATCACTCATCTGATTGGCACCTTTTGTGTATTTGCAAGTTGCCTGGTTTGTTCTTACAGTGTTTTTATGGGTACTAAAGTTCAGCCAACTGGACTGCAGTTGTCTTGCCTCTCTGTCCCTCCTTTATTAAACTCATCTCTCCATTTGCCCTTGGTCAGTTTTGTGGGACCTTGGTCACCCACCCCAAATTCTCAGGTAACCCCAGCCAGCTCTCAGGTAGTTTCTACCAGTGGTGGAAATACCTAAGGGGAATTGCATTAGATGCAACCAGTTTGAAAATGTTTAATTTATTGAAATAGTCTTTTAAAATAAGTTTAGATAGCTTTCTCTTTTTTTAGCACCCTGAAATCTCAGTCTTTTAATGGCAGTTTTCTGTCAGTTGTCTAATCACAGTTTGACCTTTGCAGTGAAAAAAAATTTGGCAAATTTGACATTGATAGATTTAAGTGGTAGAAATGTGGGAAGGAAAGGACAGCTTGGTTCAGCAAGTCCCATCTCCAGTGCAGTGTAACTTAAACTTACACTTAAAGTGTAACACCATGCAGAGGCTGCACGAGTCCCTGCACCTCACCAGCCAAACCTGCTTTAGCACATTGGTGCCAGGAGATCTTGCCCTGGGCTGCTCACACTGAAAAGGCAGGCTGAGCTTTTGGAAAGCTGGGGTTTTCCTTTTGCCTTTCTCCTTCACAGAGGATAACTTTCCCAGTTATCTGGGAAAGCCACCCCTGTGGCTGCTGCCTTGCTGGGTGGGCACCTCTGCAGGGCTCCAGGCACCTCTGCAGGGCTGGCAAGATGCAAGGGGAGCCCTGGGGGAGCAGCCCCATGGCAGGAGGGGCTGCATGGCCCAAGGAGAGTGGCCCCAGAGTGGGCTGGGGCAGCCAAAGGGCCTCTCCCTCAGCCCTGGGTCCAAGGGGGATCAGTGCAGGGCTTGGACTTGTGCTGCCTTGGTGCAAAGCTCTGGCTGGTGGTGGAGCAAGGAGAAAAATACAGACAAGAACTCCAGGAGAGAGCCTGGGGTTGGCAATGCCCATCATTTAAACAATGCTTTTGCTAACTTTTATCCAGGTTCTTCTTCTCGGTTCAAAGGAAAAGACACTTTATTCAGGGCTTCAGTGTTTCCTGCAGCAATCCATGACTTGCCTATGGCTTTATGATGGCTGTATGGTTTCTAGTTCTTCAGTTTCTTTATGCAGCATCACCCCAGATCAGGTACCCTCAGAAATGTCCCCAAGCTGTTGGGTTAATCATCCAACAATCTCTTGTTTCAAATTCAGTAAAGTATTATATAAGTATTCACAAATGATGATCTTTAAAAGTAAGAACAGCTTTACATGCAATTGTTTGTTCAACCAATGTGCAAAGCAAAAATTTTTTTGGAATGTTACATTATTGTTATTTTTTTATTACTAGCTGTCCTTCAGTGAGTGTTAATTTCTGACAGATGGCTCTGTCCATCTGGCACTACTGTAGAGTGTAAAAATCTAATTTATGTGGAAAATTTATTTAAAATTGTATATTAATTGGAAACAACTAAAACAACTGATCTTTTCATCCTGGGAGAGCATGATGGTGCCAAAGCACCACTAGTAAATTCCACTGCCAAGAAGGGGGAGAGAGTTTGCAGACAGAGCTCATGGCATGAATACTTTTTCTCCTTTCTTAGTTGTGAAATATTTCTGAGGACAAAACATGCTGTGAACGAAGTGCAGTGTCCCTCACAGACAAACTCACCCAGGCTCTGGCTGGTGCTGGGGAAGGTGTGATATCAGCCTGCCCTCACTCTCTAGCGTGAGGAAGGGCATCCCTCATGGAAAGGCAGACTTGGACATTCTGGATCCGAGTGTGCCTGGCTCAGTGCAGCTCCTGAAGGGATGTTGATGGACAGCATCTCTGCTTCTGCACCAGACTAACAGCTTTATCCTCACCCTGCTTGCTGCAAAGCCTGCAGCTCCTGCCGGCTGCCCCAGCGGTTTGGGGTGCTGAGGGCATTGGCAGGAGAAGGCAGTGGGGGAGAGCTGAGCACAAAGCCTGCAGCATGGGAGAAGAGAGGAAGAGGAGGAGGAGGAGATGGGGGCCCTCTGGAAAGTCTGCAGCATGGGCTCAAGTGAGAAGCTGGATCCACATGGAACCAGGCTTTATCAGTCTGGCTGATCATGGAGCAGCATTGCTTGGGCAGGCATCAGCTTCAGGAAAAAAAGCAGGGGAGGCTCTGCAATTAACAGTCGCACAGAAATTTGTAGTAAAACATAGATTTTACCATCTTCACAGCATGATCCCAGTGCTATGGTGACCTGTTTGGTGAATACACTTGAATTTTTTGGGGCCTTGACTGGCTTGATACATTGCTCAGGGAATCTGAAAAGTTATTTGGATGTGATGTCATACTCAGAGAATAAACCACACTTTGGTTATACTCAGAGAATAAACCACACTTTGACAAGATAACCATTCATCTGTTATATTTTCTTCTTTTAACATCATCAAGTACTCAATCTAAAGAGAAACATGATTCTTAAAATTTCCTGAAATAAAAAACCAATAATTTTTCTAATGTTGGTTTAGAAAAATTCATTCTGTCTGCAATGGGCAAGAAGATTGTCTTATCTTGGACCATGAAAGCATTGAGTACTGTTTTGAGCTGAAGTAAAACTATAATTTCATCCTGAAGATCAGAACAAATTACTCAGTATTCCTCCAGAAAGCAGATTTATATTTAGAATGACAATACATAAGGTTTTCTTAGCCATGGTACTTGTTTTTTCCTACAAGAACAGTGTTCTGAAAGTAAGTCTTCAGACAAGACTGCTTTGCATTAAAAACATGCTTTCTCTTTCATGACTGCCAGGTGAGGTTAGCCTCTTCAATCTGTGTGGAAAATTCTTAGGTGAGTTATTAAAAAAGAAACTAATCAGAATTTTGCTATGCAATAACAATCTATTAAAATGCATAATTTCATAAAACATGCATTTTTCTCGTGGCGTTATAATCATGAAGTATCTGACACCAGAAGCATAATCGCTATTAAATTTCAACAGCATAATTTTGAAGGCTGTAAATCACTCTTTATTTCCTTTTAAATGCTCTATTATGATTCCCTAGCAGCAAGAGGGAATATTTCCAAAGTTCAAAGCCAAGCTTTAGCCTGCATTGGATGCCGTGGGGAAGCCATCAGGGGGCTGCTCTGTGAAGCTGAGAAGCTGAAAGTGATCCTTGAATGGTCCACCATGGAACCTGGGAAGATGAAAGTGATCCTTGAATGGTCCACCATGGAACCTGGGAAGCTGAAAGTGATCCTTGAATGGTCCACCATGGAACCTGGGAAGATGAAAGTGATCCTTGAATGGTCCACCATGGAACCTGGGAAGCTGAAAGTGATCCTTGAATGGTCCACCATGGAACCTGGGAAGCTGAAAGTGAATCCTTGAATGGTCCACCATGGAACCTGGGAAGCTGAAAGTGGATCCTTGTCCCACCATAGCCTGCCTGCAGCGCTGTCTCTGAAGTCCTGAGTGTGCTGTGGGACTGCAAGGCTGCAGCAGCCATTCAGGGCTACTGACATGGAAACCAGAACCTGAAATTCATGCTTTTGATACAGGAGAGAGATCAGGTTTGGCACCCTTTAAAGAGGATTGGAAACCAGGCATACTATGGGTTAGGGTGCCTCTACAATTTGCCTTCAAGAGACATATTGAGAAAGGTCAGGACCTAGTCCCTTCCTCCAGACTGTGGTACCCAAATCTGGGTCCTCTTTTGAGGTTCAGTGCCAATGTGTTGCCTTTCAGAACCAAACAAGTTCTTTGCATCCTTCAAAAGCAGGAAAAAAAAAAAAAAAGGGCATTGGTGGTAATGCTTAAACTTTACATTAGTGGTTTGAACATGTGCTCAGGAAATGTGACACACGCCTTTTAAGCTTTTCTCAGCTGGAGGATGTTCAAACCCACATCAGAGAATATCAGCAAGAAAGAGCCTGTAGCTGAGGGATGAGAGTGCTTTCAGGGCAGAGGGCAGGTCTGCTTACACATTGCACTCCAGTCTTTGGATGAAAAGCAAGAATAATTCTGGGAACACAGACTGGAGCTCTGCTGGCCTCCTGAGTTATACTTCCTCTATCCTATTCTCTTTTCCTCCACTCTGGAGAGCTGCATTTGCACTGCCTCTGCCCAAGGGTCCTGACTATGTGAAAGATACTTAAAATTATTACCTTGGAATAAAACCGCCCTGATAGAAACCTCAGAGAGGCAGGGCACAGGTGCTTTGTAACTGAGTGCTGGTTTTTGAGGTTGGCCACATGCTCACAGCCTACATTTTACCTTTATCAGCTTTATGGTAAAAATTACCAGCTCTTCACCTCCCCTGAAACCCATGTCCTGAGCTCAGTGTCTCAATGCAAAAACACACATGGTGGTCACAGCATTGGCAGGCTTTCATTCCCCACACAGTGAATTATAAGCTGACTTGCAGTTCTTGTCTCTGCAAATGCCAGCTCAAAAGTGTCCCAAAGCTCCCAGATGCTTTAAAAGAGAGTGGCCCTGTCAGAAAAGGTCCTGTGTGAAAGCTGCACTGTCAGCTTTCTGCACCTTCCCAAGAGTAAAGACAACAGAAATGTTGTGTTGTGGTGGGGCCAAACCCCTTCCAGGGTTTCCCATGGCCCTTGCTGTTCAGGCTGAAAGCCAGACTATCTGTGCTGGTGGGAGAGGCTTGAGCCCATCCCTGGAGAGGCCCACATTGCCTGAATGTAAATAACTGAAGCAGAAGAGAATTAAATCCAACAGCTATTTAGAAAGAAATTCACAAACAGATCTGCCCTTCCACTGCCAAGGGTGTGCTCCATGGAACCAAGGCATTTTATTGTAATTATCATGCTACCAGAGGGTCTCTTAGAGCCTGACTCCCACAGCCCAGCAAACACAGGACAATCCCAGAACTGATTAAAAGTAGTGATTCAGATTCTAGCTGTCATGAACTGGAGAGTAACTTGAAATTGTTACTTGTTTTTTATTCAAGGGTTCAAACAAGTAAAAAGCCATGGGTATTTTTAAAATGTAATTATTTTAGAACCAACACCTTTGTATAAAGAAGAAGCCTGATGTGTGATTTTGTACAGTGCAGCTGGCAATTCTGTGAGCAGGACTGCCCTGCATTTACTAGGTCACTTTGCATGTGCTCCACCATATGCACACACTATAAATTAGGACCCTGATGTCCATTTGGAAGCAAATACAGATACCTGGCTGTTTGGATCTGTTCTGGAGGTGATGCCCAACATTAGTCAGTATCTGCATTGCAGCACCTGGTGCTGTCTGTGGTGTCCCTGCAGAAAGGACACTTTTCCAGAGGTAGCATTGGGCTTGTCACCAGGGGCTTGACACCCATAGCACCACAGGGTAGCTTTGAGCTCTGTTCTTTCCTGCAGCTGAAGCCTTTTGAAATCTTTGGAAGAACTTCCCAGAAGAGAGTACAGGTAAAGAAGGGCTGCCCAAGAAACGGCTGAACTTCTGCTTTAATTGTTCTGCTGTGACAGGAGCTATTTCAGATAGACTGAGATAAGTAGCACCACATGGAAACAACGCTTCTCCCATGACAGTGGGATTTTTGTGCTATAACTCAGCTTTGCAAGACTTGATGAACAAACATGGGAAAGCAGTGGGAAACCCACAGAGCAACCAGCGCTCTCCATCTATAACATGCTAGTTTTTCCTACCCCTAATCATAAAAGGAGTAGGCAGGACTTGTTTTCTCCTTCCTCCTCATTTCTTCCTTTTTGCAGAGAAAGCAAGTTAACTGAGCCAGTCTGGTCAGGGAGCAGTTGAAAAAAAATGAAAAAGAAAACAAAAATGGGAAAGTTTATAAAAACTGTGTGCATGCTTCTTTCCTGAAAGAAAAGAAATGGATTTTGAGAAGATAACCAGCTCTTGACATGGGAAGCTCATTCCCCAAAGCCGGTACCCAAGCCAAGAGGTCAGGTCTTGTATCTTGCTGTTTGCTATTATGTTTGCATGTTACTAGGCTGGAAGGTTTGTGGTTTGTGCCGTGACTATGAGGGAGTACAAGCTTTCAGCCACACAAACAAATCCTGAGATTTCAGCACAAGCCCAGTTTGTCAGTACAAAGTAACATTTAATTAACCTAGAAACTGTTACCCACGAGCTTGTCTGAGCAACAAATGATCAAAGAAGATGTCTCTCCCCCATTTCATTGGCCTGGTTTGACTCCCTACAAAGGGATGTTTTGCACTCTGTGCATGGAGGGGGGATGTTCTTCTTTGAAGTTGTTTTCAAGTGCTCTTGGCAAAGGTGGCAAGAAGCTTGATGTTTTTAATCTCCTTCTCTTTGCAAAAATATTACCAGCTGCAGAGGCCAAAACCCTTCCCTGGACCTGCAGAAGAGTGCAAAAGGCTGCTCCTCCAACAGGTGGTGAACTTCTTCCTGGAAATCCTCCTCTACTTTTGTGCTGGCTTTCTCAGGAGCCAAGTGAAGGCCTCTTGCTCAAGCGTGGCAAGTGAGGAATCAAAGGACACGCTGCCCAGTGGGGCTGCAGTAAGCTGGGACAAGAAACTGGATGAGAGCTGAGCCCAAGACAAATTGTTGAAGTTTTGCTCTTGGCAGCACTTTCAGCCCCAGCCAAACCTGAAAGGAAGCTGAGCTGGAGCTTTGCTCAGCTGAACTCCCTGCTCTACACGCTGTTCCCAAAGCGAAAGGCAGCAGGCTTCAAATGGAGCTTTGAAGTGTCACACAGTTTTATTGAGTTCTGTTTCCTGATCCAGAGGGGAAGGAGCAGCAGCAGGGAGAAGAGGGGAGACCATCCTCTTCAGTGGTGTCACAAACTAATTAAAGTGATTAAAGTCAGGCTGTATGCATGACCTTAGAGGACCTGCAGCAAAGACACAGCAGGGCATGTGGCTCAGTGTGTAACCATTTACATAGAACCCCACACAAGGGCTCATAATGTATTAAATCCAGCCTTCTGGCAGGAACAAAAAAGACAAACACATACACAAATCCCACAAAATTTGACTTATTTTGTATTTTTAGAAGAGATTCGTGAAAAAATGAAGATGCTGTTTGATAAGGAATTAAAAAGGAACTGGGGATAATATGCTTATTGAAATCCAGAGGTTCTTTAAGGACACCATTTTAGACATTGAGAGTAAATGCATGTCTGGAATGAATGAAAACTCTGAAAGACCCCTGATAAGGCAAATAAGTCAGTTTGGTTAACCAGCAGAAGCTAACAGAAGTTTACAAAAAAAAAAAAAAAGAAGTAAAAGACGAGAAAAGGTTATTTCAAGCAAGACAATGTAAAGGTAAACATGAAAACATAAAAAGGTTGGATGGTTGGATCAGATAAAAGATTTTCAAGAGCAAGTCACCAGAGGCAAAAGCTAGTATTAAATGTTTTTAAACACATCAGAAGGAGGAAATAGTTAGGTTATGTGATGAAAGCTCATTTGCCCACCCAGAGAGGAGCACAGAGGGTGGGGATGTATAACACCCTGCCCAGGTCCTCCCAGGCCCGTCACAGGGACCATCAGAGCACCAAAGGTCCATCTCCAGAGGCCTGAGGATCACAGAGGCCCAAGGGCAAGTGGAATCCAAACCAAGGAATGAGGGAGGAACTTCCCCAGGCTCCTCCTGGGGCTGTGCCCAGAGGACTTCAGTCCCCGTGTCCAGATTTAAACCCATCACAGAGCGTCACTGGGAGCAGCTCTCCACACCTCCTGATCTGCAGGGATCCCTGTCCTGAGCTCCAGGACACACTATGGGAAAAGCAGTTTGGAATTATTCATGCCTTGTGACAAGATGCCCAGAGGAGGATCCAGAGGAGGGCAAAGGGAGGGATTTCAGTGACTTGGAGTGCTCTGTGTGCCCCTGCCTGCTGGGAATGCATTTCCAGCCTCACTGCTGGCTTGACCCAAGGTATGGAGCTGTGTCAGACTCTCCAGACTCTCTGGAGCTGTCAGACCCGGCAGGATGTGTTTTACCCTAAGAAACCAGCCAGCAGTCTGGGGGAGAAACATGCCATTGAGGTGTAAGAAACATGCCATTGAGGTGTAAGAAACATGACATTGATGTAAGACAGGAAGTAGGCCCTGGCAATAAGGTCAGCAGGAAAGTTTTGGTGCTCATTATGTTGGACTTTAGCCTGCCTTCATGGCAAAATCTTCCTAAAACTGAAGAATGAGTAAATGAGACTTCAGCAGTGCTGGTAGGAATAATGTCTGGTTAGCAGGGCCAGAAGCTGTTCAGACCAGGTTTCTGAATATAGCTGTAACTCAGCTATTGAGTCATGAAGCTACTGCTTGGATATATAATCCACCTAGGAATAATGCCTCAGCTGTGATGCCACAGGAATGGAAGATGATAGATGTGACTAATTTTTAATCCAGGAAACAGATCAGCAGCCCTGACTTCCCCTCATGGGGTCATGGCACAGACTAAGACTAGCAGTCACAGAGATGAATGTGGTATGCTGGGGAAGGTATCACACTGTGCAGAGAAAAGTCACTGTGTGTGTTGGATTCCTTTGAAGCTTTTCAAAAAGAATTAAATTGCCAAGGGGTTAGAAGGACCATAATTTGTGTATCAATAATGGGTTGAATAATGGAAAACAAGATTTTCTCATTGGGGAAAGGACTTGAGTGGAATCCCTAGGGAATCAGTGGTGGAGTCTGTGCTTTTCAGCATGCACATAAACAAACAGATGTGTGTGAGCAGTGGGGCAACAAATTTTTTTGACTAAAAAATCTACTCAGATGTACTATGCTTATTCGAGTTCAGTCAAGTTTTCAAGTCATGTGAGGATTTACAAGCAGATCTGTAATGGTAAAAATGGACAAAGTTACCAAAAGTGTAAGGACATAACTGTAATTTAGCCCATGTGCAAATAAAATAGCAGCTACAATCTAGGTTTATAGTCTCATCTATGTAGTTTTCAAGCAAAATAGTTCTACAAATCAGTATTATAAAAAAACTGCTCATTGTAAATTATGCTGTCTCTTTAACTGGAGATACCTGGACAAAAGGACTGGCTGAAATCTGCTATCAGATATTATCTTAGCTATCTTTACAGGCTACTAGAAATAAAGCCTGTAAAGAGATTTCTGAGACCAGTCAATCCATTGGTGTCCAGCCAATTGGATTGACCAATCAATCCATCACCTGTATGATGTGTATTTTATCCTTTCCTGACACATTCATGTTTCAAACACTTACAGCCTTAGGGAAACCAAAGGCTCCACCTTGCAACCCTTAATATTGTAATGTTTTCCTTAATGTTTATGTTCAGTGTTCTTTGCAGTAAATTAAGCCTACTATTTTTCATTGTGATGATGGGAAATAGCTTATTTATTTCCTTTGTAAAGCAACATTGTACATATTTAAGGACATAAAAGAACTTCTTTACTTTTAAAATATTCTTTTCCTTCAGTCTGAGAACCCAGTTCCTTCACTCTTCCTTCACAAGTCGTATTTCTAGATCACTAGTCATTTGTGCTGCTTTTTCCTTGCCTTTCTCCATCTGCAGGGATGAAAGCCAGACCACCACAAGGAATATTCCAGATGAGCTGTTGCCAAGCACTGAGTAGAGCAGAATGGTCATTTCTTATGTCTTGGAGTCTGTAGTCTTGCTTTTATAAGAATGGTATTTGTGTTATTGTCACCTGACAAACAGTGTTGATATGAGTTGAACTTCTTCAGTTAGTTTATTGATTCCCCTTGGATCATTGCCAGCTATGATTTATGACTCCAGGGGCCTCTGAGCTTTTACCTAGAGACAGAGCAGGCTGAGATGAGGTTCTGTAGAAACCTCCTCTGTATGTTTTGCATTGAGCAGTGGCCACCAGGGACTACTCTGTGTTGGTGTGTGCCACCAGTTTTGTGTGAACCAGTGATTGGGAAAGTGTTGTCTTTAAGTGTTGTCTGAAAGGGGTTTCAGAAATGCAGCAAAAAGAAGTAGGCATATTTTCAGTATGCAGAATTTACTATGGAGCACTGTGAGCTTCCTCATGGTTCTACATTAGAGAAGACAGAGAACCAGCCATCCAAACTGTGCTTCCCTAAATTGTTGTAGCAAATGAAATAGTGTGGAGGAAGGCCTGGCTAGATGCATGGGACGTGGAAACTCTTGCTTTTGCCCTTTCCACAAGATATGTTATTCCTGTTGCAGTTGGAAAGCAAACCAGTTCAACATTATTTATACTTGACAAACCTATCTGAGCTAATACTCACCTTCTTTGTCTTCCATGGATAATTTGTTCATTTTTTCCCACCAATACCTTTCCAATGGAAATTTCCTTTAATAAATTGATAGCTTCCCATCTCCATTCTACGCCTTTTAAAATTATCCCCTTTGGTTTTGATTTTGCCATCTTCAGGCCACCTTGTTTGTCCTTTGTGGGTTTGCTGAGATTGCATCATTCTGAGGTTACTCTCACCCAGCCTTCAGGATGTCGGGCTGAGGTTTTCTTGTTCTAGTCCCCTTGGAAATTTCTAAATTGTCTGAATAATCTCTATGTCAGGCTTTGCATATTTTTGAGTGAAAACTTTAACTTGCATCTGATTCCAATTTTTTCGGATACCTGCTTCAAACACTTTTGCTCACTCAGATGCAGCCAAGAACAAGGAAAATGGAAAAACCACAAAGGCAATTTCACAATATTCTTTACTAAGCCTCAGTTAAAAAGAGACTCAGTGAGGGCCAAACCCTCATTTTCTAAGTAATTTAGAATAACTAAACACAGGAAAAAAATGCAGATATTACTCCAAAAACACCTGGAATACAGACCGAGAACGCTTGATGCTCATAATCAAAAGACATCCACCATCAATAGAAGTCAAACTGGTGGAAGAAACTCATGTGTTTTAGGCAAAATTTGAATACTCCAGAGACAAAACCCTACTGAGAACAAAGGAGCAATGATGAGGGTTCACAGCCAAACCACACAGTTTGCAGTCTCAGAGTCTTGGCCTAAAGATGACACCAAAAGAATAGACAAAACTCTGCACTGGATGTTTGTCCAACTCTCCTCAAGCCTCAGGGTAAAGGCCTGGTGATAACTAAGTGGCAAAACTTCTCCCCAAGTGTCTTTCACATGGCCTGAATAAAGAGGCTAAGTGACAGAGCCTGTGAATCTCAAGAGGCAAACCATTAGTGCTGAGTGCCACCCTGGGAACTGGGAGCTGCCTGAGTCACGGGGCAGTGCGGAGAGAGGCAGCTCCACTCCAGCCCGTGCATGTCCAAAGCTGAGATACTGCCAGCATCCTGGTGAGATGTGATGAGTCAACACTGGACACATGTTCTGCAAAATGTAGGTGCTGGGAAGATAAGGTAAAAATTGGAAGATTTAGTGAGGACAGAATGGTTTTGCTTGAAGTTGGGAATTGGAACCTTGCAGCTGGGAATGCTAAGGAAGTAGGTGTGGAAAAATTACATTTATTATGCCTAGTGTCGTTCATCCTCTGCCTGCTTTGAAAAGTAGAATTCCTGTGTAGAGATAACACTCTGACAGACATGTTTCAGCCTCCTGCTGGGAGAGAGAGAAACACACAGCCTTGTGATAAACTGTGTGTGCACAAAGCTTTTTAGGATGAACTGAGCCTAGCCCAGCCTCTGTTCCTGTGTGCCTTTCGTCTCTAGGATGAACTGGGCCTAGCCCAGCCTGTGTTCCTGTGCGTCTCAGCTGCCCGGTGTTGTTAGTGAGATAATGCAATAAATCCACTCTTCCCATTTCAGCTGCATTTTGGTGGTTGCCATGGTTTCCTCTGTGTGTCAGTTCACATGGTGGGTCAAAGAAGAGCTGGTCCCCCCCAGGCTCCTGACACTGCCACTTGCCTTCTGTGTCCCACACTTTAGCCTAGGGAAAGGCAGAAAGGAGCTGGTGCAAAAATTTGGGAGCTCAAGCCCAGACCACTTACCCCAAACTTTGTCATACCACACCTCCCTTAAGACTGATTTTGTTATTTTGCACTCTTGCTAGCTCCTAAGGTTCATCAAAAGACTGATAGTGTTAGTTCTGTTAGGATCCCAAAACTTCCACGTGCTGCTTACAGAAAATTATTAATCACTTTCCTACTTCCCAGCACTGCCCAAATGGAGAAGAAGCCATCCCTCAAAAGAAATCCATCTCTTCAGGAGAAATTCCAACGTACCTCAATTACATGCTTTATACAGGGTGAGTCATAGAAAGTCATGGGAGGAAAATGTCTGAAATAAAACATGAGCTATGAAGCATCAGTTCAAATTCTTATCTACAGCTTTGTTAGGGACAATAAAGATGGAAAATAAATTATTTACCATTGCAATAAAAACTGTCAAATGGGCCACAAAGAGCATGGCACCAAAACACCGTAAGTTAAACTTTCTTTGGAAAGGAGATGTTACCAAACATCAGCCAAGGCTAAATTAGTGATCAGAGAGGATGCAGTTCCAAACGTTTTCCATGTAGCATCTAGCTGAGAGTGTTTCAAATCACTCCCCCAGAGTAAAAGGTCAGGCATTAAACAATTTGCCAAAAGAGATAACGTCTATGGAAGAAACATAAAAATTAAAGAAGAGATTACATTGATCAAAAGAGACACTCAAAACACCAATAAACAACCTGGAATTACTTCCTGAACAGAAATACAATCAAGACAGAGCTGCAAGTTCTAAAACACAACTCAGGAAAATTTCCCTTCCTTACTTAGTAAAACAGACAGTGTAACTGTGTCTACCCAAGGGCACCTCTGGCAAAACACAAATCTGTCAGCTCTTGGAACATGCACTATACAAAGGAGAGACCCACACCTTGAATAGTTCACAAAACACTTTTTACAGAAACTGAAAAGGAGCCAATTGCTGAGCCTCAGACAAACTACAGAATCTGAAATGGTTGATAGTCACTAATCCCCAGCACCATCCCCAGTACACACACAACAGTTTTCACTCTTTAGCCTGTATCATTTCCAGTTGCCAGGCTTTAGGTATACAGATGTGCACCACAATACATTGATCAGGTATGCAAAACAAGGCAAAATCCAGAAAAAATCACTCCTATACCATCTTCAGATCACCCGTAAAACCAACTGAGCATATCCTTCTCAGGGTGTGGTGAGGGCAAAACCATCCCTGATTCCCTGCTCCCAAACTCAGAGCTGTAACCCTCTGCCAATGTGGTTGTCACTCAGACCAAAAACTCACAACTCATACACAAAGTAGACACAAATAACACTTCATTAACATTGATCACAAGAGAAGTTAAAGCAGCATCCTTAGGCCCTGCCATTAAAATCAGGCTTCTCACAACTCGTTTCAAGAGAAGCCCCATGTAGGTGGCAGGAGTGCCAGTTGCAGGTTTCTCTGATGCACCCAGAACCAAATGCTCTTGAGGGACTCTGAAATTCTTTTATGTAGAAATTCCTTCCCTCCTAAATAACATGCTTGAAATTTGCCTTGGAGATTGAGGTAAGACATGGCACTAGCTTTTGGCTAAAACATAACGCTGACATGTCGGTACAAAGATGTGCTTGAGCAAATTAATTTTAAACCTTGTCTTTTCAGCATCAAGTAAATTTATAGCATTTAAACCCATGCTTAGTGCAACTGGTTTTCCGAAACAGGCTTGAGAATAACCACATACATTGAGATAGGCACTCAGAAACTCTGAGGTGAGTTGGAAAGAGAGAAATGCAAGTTGTGCCACCAAATGCCATCCTTTGTTCCAACCACGACCTCTGTCGTTTGGATGCTGACCCTTGGCAGACAAACTGTCAGGTGGAATGTTTTGATCACACACAGGCAGGGAGAATATTGATGAGCACCTGATCTGGTGCACAAGGAGACCTTTGTCACTGATGCTGTGAAAGGGTGACAGATGGCATGTGGCTGGAGTTTGGAGCAGATGGATTAAAGCCAAGTGCAACAGACAGGAGGGTAGAGGAGGAGGCACATATAAATATGGTGTGTAAAATGGCAGTAGTCACCTGTATGTAGTCACTTGTCTCCTTCCCTGTAATTCCTGGGTTCCTCTGACTGCAAAGGTATCCTGACTTGAAGAGAAGGCAAAGGGCTGTGAAACATTGACACTGGTGTTACTCCACCTCTGGGCATGGGTGGCCCTCCCAGCAACTCAGTGTCACTCTGGCAGCCAGTCTCACCCAGCCTCACTCACTGTGGCAGCCCCTACTGCATTTTCATCGGTGTTTATGGCAGCTGCCTTATTTAAGGCTGCAGCTGTCAGGACAGCTAACAAGGTGCATCTCACAGCACTGCTTTCATGAGACTTTACTAGGTGGTGTTAGGACTTGTTTGCTCTCACGTAGCCCAGAGTCTGAAAAAGATGTAAACTCCTCTGTGGAAACCCAGCACAAACTGCTGAGACCCTGGGATGCCAGTAAAAGCAGAAATCAGGACACAATCAGACCCTGAGGGTGCAAGTAGGCACCCCAGAACTGTGTTTGCCCCACAGGGCATGTCAGTGCAGCACAGCCTCCATCACAGCTCTTGCTGTGTCTGCTGCAGACAGGAATGAGACTGGCTGTGTGTACAGCACAGCTCAGGGTCCTTTTGTGTATAATTTCCCAGGAAATTAAAGTGGCCTTGCATTGTTTTTTACTGCTTTTTCCTGGAGGAAATAAGCAATGAGGTGAGATTTCCCAAGCATAGGTGGAGCTCCCAGAAATGAGACAAGCCAAGAAGAACACTGAGTGGCCTGTGCCACTGGTTTCAGTACCTGGAAGAGCTTGAATATGGGGTTTTGGCTCCCAAGGAAAGGCTGGCAGAAGGCATCCTAGAGCTAAAATCAGAGACCTGCACTTCATCTGCCTAGAGGCAAGTGAGGTCCCAGTAAAATTCCTCAGAATGGGGCAGATGGGTACTACCCAGGTTCAGACAGCCTGGGATGGAGATGGTGCATCTGTCTGCTGATAAACTATAGTCAGCTCTCTGGAATCTGATGTGAAATGCAAGACCTATTACTGAGATGATTCAGCTGTGATCAAATTCTGAGCTGGGGAAAAAATAAATTAAATCCCAAGGCAAATTCTTACATTTTGAATCTTGTAGACAAAGAAACAGCAACACAGACATAGACAGGCGTAGACAGCAACATTTCTGACATTAAAAAATTGCAATGTAACAGTGAAAGGGAAATAGGAAGGATGAAAATAAACTGAGGGAGCTGGACTGCAATCTCCCATTTTCATTTTAAGTCATTCAAAGATTATTATTTTGAAGTTTTCCTTTAGAATTGATACAAATGAATGAAATTTCAGGGAAATTGATTTTCCATCTCTTTTTTAAAATAGTGGAGGAAATCAACCTTTAGTTGGTAGTAACTAATAACAGAGTCCTTACTAATCTTCAAACTTACATTTAAAAAAATGTTTCATGGATGAAAGAAACTCTTCGGGAGGAACTGATTTTCATTGAGTAAATTCCTGCTCATGCCAGCTGAAGCCATAATTTGGGTCAGATGTCTCAGCAATTCACAGCTTGTAATAGATGAAGAATTGTTGTGATTCACTTTGAAACACACGATGGGGTAAATTTCAATTGTCAAAATTCTTGTAAAATTGAAGCAGGGTAGGTTCCTGCTGACCAGGGATACTAATGAAAAATAGCTAGCAGCAAAAGAATGGAAAAAATGAGTGGCAAAACGCAAACCAGGGAAAACAGCAAAAGCTTGAACAGGAAGCCCAATCCTTGGGAAACATTTTGACACCCAAAGTAGGAACCTATCTTCAGTGGGATCAGTGTCCCCATATTTGAGGCCAAGGGTGCTTTCAGAGCAGCAAGGGTTTTACATTGCAATGCACCAGGAACGTGTCGTCGCTCCTTGGAGCAGCGCTGTTCCCATGCCCAAAAGAGACAGTCTGGAGCCTGCAAATGAGAGACAGCCTCTGCTGGAACGTGTAAGCACGGCTGAGAGCTGCTCGATTTCATAAGTGTCTGGGATTTCCCAAGGCACTTGGGGTGCTTAGGTACCCATTTCTCACTGGCATCCATTGGAGCTGTGGTGTGGCCTTCCCGCATTCCTGACAGTAGTGACAGCTGGAAAGAGGCCATATATTTTTGGGGGTAACCTGTTTGCTTCTCACATGGGAAGGAACATCAGCCTAAAAACATTCTCATCAAGGAAGGACAAAGCTACATGGGCCTAGGAGAGCTCAGCTCCCAGGGAGCCCCAGATCCATGAATGCCCAGAGTCCATTGGTTAGCATGAGTGTCTGTGGCATTATCCCACATGTGCCCCTGCGCCTCAGGTCTGAGCATCCCCTTGGCAAGGCCATCCACGGAGATGCTCCCAGGAAGGGAGTCAGCAGGGTTTCCATGGGAGCCAGCATGCTGGAGGTACACGTACCCCGGGAGTCACTGCTCCAAGCAAGAGGAACACAAAGGTGAAGTACTCCAAGGCCTCCTCCCACACAGGTATCCCTGCGGATGCAGGCCAGGCTTCTTAGACTTCCCTAAGAATCCAAAAGAAAATACTTCTAAAAGCACTGTAATTTCAGAAACTAAAACTGCAAAGTCATCCAGTGCTTAAGATCTGCTGGAACTGGGAAATCTTCTCCAACCTTACCTCAGCATCCTGCCATTTAGAAAAAACACACCAATTAGAAAAATTAAGCTTCTGTGTGGTGGCAAAGTTTGCTTAACATTTGACTTGTAACAGTGACTGCTAGATGCTCTCAACAAATGACAGTTTCTTTGATGCTTTTCAACTGAGCAAAGAGCATGGAAAAATATAAAAGGAAACCCTATTTAGTCCAAACTGGCAGTGCTGTGGTGAAGGAAAAGCCTTTACAAACCCAAAGAAAACTCAAGTTGATGTCCCCAAAGTAAATCTCACTATTTTATTTGCTAGCCACAGTTGCAAAGAGCAAAGAAATGTTGCCCTGAAACTGCAGTTAAATTTAAAACACATTTTAAATTTAAAATAAAACCAAGTTAGATTACTTTTTTGGTACAATGATAGTCTTGGTTTTCATCCAGCACTTATCTTGTGAACCTTTCTGCTGCAACATTCCTTCACTGCCAAATCTGTTTTACTTTCTTCCACAAAGAAAAATGCAAGAACGTGATGATGTTTTGATCACTTGTACAACAGACAGAAGTGGAAGTTCAGGGACACCATGGCTGAATGTATTTATAGTTGTCCTTTAGGAAATGAAGACAAGTCTTTGAATGTAATTATGCTAACCAACAAATGTTAAACAAGTGCTTAGGTCTAATACAGTTTGTTCTTACTAAGTTTTGCATAGAGGAAGATGAAAAGGTAATTGGCCAACTGATCCACATTTCTAAATTAATAGATCAGTGGCAATACATTTGTCTCTAATATGTTTAGTGTACTTCTGTCACCCTCCAAAGTTTGTAACACAAAACTAAAAGCCCATACTGGCTGAAGTTATACACCACAACAACTTATTAAAGAATAGGCTGCTGTGCTCTTAAAATTTGGTTTTGGTAATGTAGAATTAATTTTCAATACCAACTTTTATGTTGCTTTTTACCCCAATTCTCGGTTGGGAACTGTTGTTAAAGAACATAGCTGAGAATGTTATCTCTGCTGTCCAAGCAAACAAACTGGCACATTTATATAAAATCTCTTCTTCTCATCACCTTTCACTACTGGATTCAGAGTAATTTAAAAAATGGGTTCTTTTAATCTAAAAGGAATGGTGTGGAATGAGATAAAGATAGCAAGATAGAGTGTAAGTGTAAAATAAATTAAAACTGAAAGAGAACAAGAAATGCTGTACAGCAGGCAGCATCAGGTAGAGATAAACAAATAATTGGTGAGTGGTTTCAACAAAATAGGACCTATGTAAAATAGGATTCCTTAAAAATTTGGATGATATATTAGTTTTTGCTTTACAGATTTAAGCAGCTTCAGCATTTTTTCATATTTTAAATTAAAACACCCCTTTGAAATGTATTATGGACTTATACTGACTAATTTTTTCTCTTTATTTGCTTCTCCTCTGTCAAAATATTGAAATGAACCTGAAAACACATTTCCATATTTCTGTCTCTGAATTGGCTACATGGCTACATAGTCTGCAAAGTACTGGAATAGCATCTCATGCCAAGATGTTTCAAAGGTCATTTTCCACAGCCTCACACTGCAGACATTAAATGGTCTGTTAGTACTACTGTTATTTTGATTTTATTTGCTTTCAGGGTGACAGGCTTCTCAGTGAGTGGAAATCTAAGAAAGATCTCTTCTGAGCTTCAGACCCATTTTTGAATAATATGGATGAATTCTGGAAGAGAGAAAGAAAAATGGAAACATGTCAAGACATGGCTTGAAGCATTTGAGAAATTTCTGCCTTGTGTTACCAATGCATATTGTGTTTTAGAATCTTCTAAAGGCAAATGCCTACTCGGTGGGTGGTGGGACTGCAGAAAGCTCTTCTTAGCAGAGCACAGAGAAGGAGAGAAGGAGAGAAGGAGAGGTGACTGCTCAGTGCTTCTCTCAGCTGGACAAGTGTGTGGAGGCACCTCTCTCTTCAAAACCAGGATGCAGAGGCATCAGGAGTGACCCAGTACTTCTTCATGCACTGATTCACAAGAAGCCCCCAACCCTTTTAGTGAGTTCATTGTGGCACACTGTCGATGTTGAAGCTGCTGTGCGTGTGTTGTCAGCATGCTTTGGTATTTGCAATTGAGTACGACCTTCTGTGACACTGAAAATTTGCCTGTCCATCCCAAAAGACATCCACATGTTTTAGGAAGGAAAAGTGGGCTTCAATAAACCTTTTAATCAAGAACATATGCTCAAGAAACAAGAAAGCTTTTATTGATTTCATAAATAGCAAGACAATGTCAACCCTGGGCCAAGCAAACTATTGCACAGCTCACTGAGGTCTGTGGTACGTGTGTAATGGAGAATGGTAGCTGTGTGCCAGAGGGACCATTAATGGTCTCCTTGTCTCGGGCTTGGGACCAGTGAGACAACTGTCTCTTCCTTCAGCTCCCTGCAGGGTTGCCATGGGCTCCCTGCACTCCAGCAGCAGCTCTGGAGGACAGCAGGAGCAAAGGGTACCATGATCATGTTCTGCATCCCTCCTTCATGCCCATTTCCTCACACTGTGTCTCTAGAGTTAATCTCTTCACTGCTTTTTAAACAGCCCCCAGTTCTTTTGGTTTTCATCCTGTAACATGTGTCTTGTATTCCAGTCTTTTAGTCATGTTTGCCATCTCCTGGGAATGACTCATGAGATCAACACAGATTTCTCTGCAGGCCATGCTCAGGCAGGGGTTACCAGAACAGAGAAACCACACAGCTACATGGCATAAAAATGTTAGCCAACTGCCAGCAGCACTGCCAGATTAAATGGGTTTTTTCCCACAATCTCTTTTTCAGTTTTTGAATTTAATTTCTTTTTGCTCTTGCCATTGTGGGGAGTGCCTGAAAATGGAAAGGCATTTTTCCAGTTAAATCTCCTGGCAAATTTCTGGTACCATTGTTATGTGTCCTAACGTAACACTCCTTTGTCAGATGAGTTCCACTGGAGATGTTTTGATGATTATGAATAGATGATATTATCCTTACTTTTTTTTGTACTGTCCTAATGCAGTTCACTGGTTTTGTCACAATACAAGGAGCATTTCAGGAGTGGCTGTTTTCCCACCACTCTTGATATATTTTAGCGTTCTGTGATTGCTGGGAAGAAGGCAGTGGGAAAACATGTCTCCATGGCAAGACCCCTCAAGGCTGTTAGGATAGAGTGTTTGATTCTCCATCAGGCCTTCCACAAGCCCTTTGGCATATGTTAATAACTTTCAGAGAAAAGTGGGACATTCAGCCCAGGCTGTGACAGAACAATGTATGTACATCAGCAGGGCATTTTTACATATTTTACTTTCAACTCCTAACAAAGGAGCAAAATTATTTCCAATTATTTTGAGAGAAAAAAAAAAAGGGTTAAATTGGAAAAAAACCTCCCAATATCAATAAAAGTCTTTTTTCCCCCATTTTAAAAAAATCCTCAGTTATGACTGTATTCCTTTGTAGTTGTCTCTAATATTTCAGTAGCATAACTTTTCTGTTCAAATGATCATATTATAACATAGATGAAGAAAATTAAATTGCCTAAGTAAAATTAAAAAACGTAATAAAAAAGGTCATAATAGACCCAGCTTGTTTTATTATTCCAGAAGATATTACAAGTACTAACAATAAACATGCCTCTGCCTAATATTACTGGCATTTACTTGTAGAAACACATATTTACAATTTCATATGTGCTGAATTGCCTAGGTATTTGTAAAAATACATGCTGCTGTGATATGTGATACATCAATTCAGAATGTTTCCTAAGAGGCCCCAAAATTTATTTTGAATTGTTCTTAGGTATGCACTAATTTAAATGCTCATTCTAGTTTTAGAAATTTAATTTAAGCCCATTTGAAATCATATTCCACTTGCTATCACAATTAGACATTTTTAGAAATGCTATAAAGTTGAAAGCAGACATTTGCTAAGTTTTAAAAGTGTATGAGTTCTGTATGCTTGCCAATATGTGGAACTTCTTAAGTTATGGGATTTGGCATATGGTTTAATGCAGGCAAAGTTGTTTCTCTCCTGCCATTGATGCCAAGTCAAAATGTTCTCAGTTTGTTCCTTTTCTTTATGTAGGTCAGCACTTAGCTAGAATTGTCCTCTATTTCTGCCAAAATCATGTTGATCTTACTCTAGTCCTCTTAATACAAGCCATAAATTTTAATTTTAGCTCTAGATAATGATTACAATACTTCCAACTTGAACAAACGTACGTGAGTCTTCAAGAGACTGGCAAATGCCACATTTCTGAAACAGAGCCTAAATTCCAGCACTCTCAACAACCATGGAGGAGGCAAAACCTAGAGAAAATGTCAGAATATCCCCACAAGAGGTTATTCCCCTACTCTTCCCCCAGCCCATGCCAGGTCTCAGCATGCTGTTGAGCTGTGTTGGCTTTGGAGCAGTCCTGTAAGCTCCCTGTGAGAGGAGAGCGCAGCTGATAGCGAGATGGTCGAGGAAAGCCACGTCTCCTGCCCCTGGGACCCGAGAGGGGACTTGGCAGGAAGGGCCTCTCTGCTCTGCTCAAGGGCTCAAGCTGAGCCAAGGCTCTGGAGAGGGCTGCTGGCAGCCCTGCTCCACATGGAAGGACATCTGCCTACAGGGGACAGCGTGACTTTAGAGCTACCACTCCAGAGATGCAGTTTTTGGTTCACATTCCTTTCCACTCAGTCCCCCTTTGCTCCAGCTCCTCAGATGTTCCTAAATGGACAGCGGGATGGATGGTGTCACTGGACACCCTCAAGAGACACAAAAGGAGCACAATAAACAAAAGAGCAATCTAAACCAGTCAGTGTAAGCTTGATACATCTCTTAGCACAGCAAATGCCTTAGGAAGGCAGGCTCAGCAGCTCCAGAAAGGAAGCAATCAAAAGCCTGAAGTACTGAACATGGAGATTTTGACTTCCTGTAGGATGGTCAGAGCAGCCTGGCAAAACAGAAATAAAGATTATTATAGCCTCTCCCTCATCACTAGTGGCATACCAGGCTTGCAAGTGCACAGAAAAGGAAACAGAAGAACAACCAACGATGCTTGTAACTTGGGCAAGAGGAATGACAAACTATTCCTTCAAGAATACTGCCACGAGTTACATGAAAGAAGCATGTTTCAGCAGCAGAGTCCCAAAGGCAGCATGGCCATGGTGTTTGAGGTCATGCAGGAGTGTGGCAGCCTCCCAGGCTGTGCAGCCAGCCGTGCTCCATCAGGGCACAGCTCGCCTGGTCCCAGCGCAAGCGGGCTCTGCGCGAGGGCTGCTGCCAGCAAAGCTCTCCAGGGCTGGTGAGGCACGCTCCCCTCCCTCACTGGGGCTCCTTGGGGCTATTTTAAGCTTGCAGCTCACAGTGCTGAGGCTGAGGGAAGTGACAGTCCCCAACACAGCAGCCTGCTCGCCAGCCAGGGAATCGTGACTGCATGCAGGGCTATAATTGCCATTTGACTAAGCAGGCACACAGGGAAACACTGACTGATCAGCTCACTCAAAACTACCTGGGGAGCTTCTGGCAGCTCTCAGAAGTGAGCATAGATCTCCTGAGCGCTGGGTAAAATATTGAAACAATCTCTCTCCTGCTAAACTTCTGTTCTCTCCTCAGGCACGTACTTTAGAGCAGCAAAATCTGAAGAAACAATATAAAAAAATACAGATCCCCAGGATTTCCTCTTGTATGATACTGATGAAATCTGACACAAAATGGTAGCCTATTAATATTCTCTTGAAATCTAAGAAAAGGTTACATTCAACTTTTCTGAAGTCAAGAGGAGTCTTCTCAAGTAATCTCAATGCATTTATGATGAATTTAGAGGGTGGGGAGAAGGCATGTAGCAAACAGAAAATAAGTGCATGCTAATCAGATGCTATGCTGGTTAAACTATGAAAACCACCAATGTGTACATAAAAAACCCCACAAGCCATAGCATTTGGTGTTAGCTTGGAGTTTAGAGAACAGTCTTTTTTGCTGCACCTTTTCACCTCATAACTGCACTGAGCACATCATGCCTGAGGTACTTCAAACATTCTGCTTGAATCCACAAACATATTTAATCATGTGTTCAGTACACATGCTCTGCCCCACATCACACACCTGTCCCTCCTCACATTTACCCCCTGCAGATTCAGCAGCCACCAGTCTCTGCTCAATTCACGACCAACCCTCCTTGTGTCTCCTCTCCAATTCCTGCTGGCATTTCAGGTGCTGGATTTCAGATCTTTAGCTGTAATGACAAATATAAATTCTGTGTGCCTTTCATTATCCAGATGGCATTTCCCTGATTCTTACTGTAACTGCCAGACACAACTGATTCTCATTCTGCACAATACTTTCATAAGGGTCCATCCACTGCTTATTATATTGTTATAAGTGGAAGTTAGTAGGCATTGGCAAATAGTGATTATGCAGTCAGGCTTCCAGGAGTTACAACACAGCAACGTGGGGTTCACTGTGGTTCACTGTTACTAATTCAGTGCCAGAGAGTAACCGAGCCAAAAAATTAAAACAAACTGTGAAGATAAAAAAAAAATACACTAAGAACTAGCTGGAGATACAATCAAGAATATGAACTTTCAGCAGACCATGTCTAAGGAGACTGGTTTTCCAACTTCTACATTGTGCAATCTTTACTGTCACCATTTCCCTATTTAAGATAAACACATTGAATGACTTACAAGAAGGTGTATAAACATAAGCAACAAATTGAACAATCCGCCTCACTACCTAATCACATAAAATTTCTTCATTTGTCTAATATCATATTAATTTTACTGCTGCTGCAAATCTGATTGAACCATTTAATGCAGTATGTGAAAAGCTGAACTCTGAAGGCTGGGCTGGTGAGTCTGTGTGTTGGTAGCTGTGTTGGTGGCTTTGTGCTTCTGTTTATTTTCTCTGGCTTCTCTTGGTGAAGCTCACCCATGCTCCTCCATATGACAAGTGGAAGTGGCTGGGTTATCCTGTCACAGTGTTCTGGAGAGCTCTTTATTTCTAGGCTCTTTGCTGACTTCTTGAAAGGTCAAAGAAGTGAAGAGTATTTCTGGTATGAGCAGCACAGCTTCATAACCTCATGCTTATAACCTGAATAGGAGTGGATTTAATAGATCCAGTAATGATTTCCTCTTGCTTCTCAAAGACTTGCATTTTCAGGGCCAGAAAGAACCTAATTCATCTTCTCTAAGTGCCTAACAGAGGCCACTTCATTTTATCCAGCTACTCATGTATTGCATTCTGTAATTATACTCACCTGAAGTGCACCCCCTGAAAATGCAGTCTTACTTGGAAATCACATTAAGCAATAGAGAATCAGCTACTTCTCTTTGAAAGTTTATTCTATGATAGTCATTTCCAGCTTTAAAAATAATGATTTTTCATTGGCATTGTCTGTTTTTTAATTCCAGATATTGATTTTTGTTACATTTTTCTGATAAGCTAGAGAGTCAGCATCAAGTATTTTACCCCATGAAGGTATTTTCCCATGTATAAAGTCACCTCTCAATTTTTATAAGCAAGTAATCTTAATTATTGATTAATTGGGTTTTTTTTAGTCCTAAATTATTTTATAGCTCATTTCAGAACTTTTGGAAACATTCTTTATAATATTAATGGCAAATTTGGAAACAGCATTACCCTTGTAAGTGGCACTGTAACTTGTGTGGATTCAGAAGAACCTGAAGTAACAGGGGAAAGAGGAGACAATAGAGAAGAGGAGAACACAACTCTGCCCTGTTTCATGTGAGGTCAGAAAATGAAGGTCCTCATCTTACAAGGCACCCCATTAAGTCCCACCTAAGTATATTTATTTGAGACAGTTGTGTGTATGTGCCTTAGAGACATAAATGAAGGGCTGATCTCTTGTAGTTTGTGATGACCAAACTTGCACAAGATGATGAGTCAAAAATAAGCAGGGAGCTGTCCTGTCAGGAGGGAGGATATCCAGGTTCCAGGAGTCAGTTTTACAGATGCACCTCAGTGGCTCTGCAGATATTGAGACTGGAGTGACAGACACCCATAATTACTCCTCTTGCTCAGATGTATGGTTCAAGGAAAAACTTCTCTTTCACTATTTGCACTCTGCTGATCGGCTTACAAAATTGCCATTTGTACTGCCACTTTAAAAATATAACAAAAAAAGTGTTGATTTGTGACTGCGGAATTTATTTTAGAAGCTGGCTCCAGACAGATGTAGTGGAACGAAATAAAATTAAAAATAAATAAGTTCTGACAAACTCTGGCTGCATCTACACTGTTGACTTGGATGATGCCCATGAATGGCACTTGAGGGCAACTGTTAAATTGCTAGAATGATCCTTGGCACAGTTTTGGCCTAAACCAAATAACCTTCTGTTGGGATTATAGTGCATGCTTTGGCAGCTACTGTTGGCAAGGAGCTGTTCCCTGTAAACATCTTACATGCAAAATGTGTCCAGGAGTGTACAGACTGCCTGGAGTATCCTCACTGAAAATACAACCTGTTCTGCTCCTCTCTCCAGGACAGGTCAGAGCCCAAGGCACACTTGCAATTCACGTGCCAGTTACTCTCAGCTGTGTCACCAATGCTTGTTTCAGTCCTGGAGCAGATTAGGATTATGCACTTGCCCAAACTAAAGTAGTATCATGAGACAGCGTCACCATTTTAATATTAATGCTACTTTCAGGTCTGTTGAGTTTTGTCATAAAGCCCTAAATATGAGGATCAAGAGTTTACATGAAGACAATAAATCCATTCAGTTCTTGTAATTCTGGAGGGGTAAACAACTGGAAATGAAAAACAGAGTACCACAAAGGACTAGCAATCTTAAATATAAATGTGAAAATTATATGTGATGATAACCACTAAAACTGTGATAAAATCAAAATGCACTAAAAGCACAAACAAATACATCCAGTTACTGAAAGAAATGTGTTACTAGCATTCAAATGGTTCATTTGGCAACTTCCCTCCCCCAATTTAAAAGGAGCTGCCACAGAATTTAACAGAATCACAGAACAGCTGAGGTTGGAAGGAACTCGTGGAGGTCACCTGGTTCAGCATGCGTGTTCAAGCAGGGTCACTCAGGGCAGGCTGCCCAGGATCATGTCCAGAGAGCTTTTGGATATCTATCTTCAAGGACACATCTCTCCACAACCCTTCTGGACAGCCTGTGCCAGTGCTCAGTCACCGTGACTGTGAAAAAGTCCTTGTTGGCATTCTGAGGGAGCCTCCTGTGCTTCAGTGTGTACCCACTGCCCTGTTCCTGTCACTGGGCACCTCTGGAATGTTCCTGGCTCCATTCTCCTTTCACCCTCCCTTCAGGTATTTGGGAGCGCTGATGAGATGTGCCCTAAGCCCTCTCTGCTCGGGGCTGAGCAGTGCAGCCTCTCGGTGACAGGGACAGGCTGAGAGCCAGCCTGGCCCTGCTGGGCTCTCTCCAGGAGCGCCATCTCCCTGTCCCAGCTGGAGAGCACAGCCTGCCACCCAGTGCTGCTGGCAGGGCTCCTCCCAAAGCAGCTGGCACAGCTCTGGCACTGGAAGGTGCTACAGAACACACACAGGTGGTCGTACAGAAATAGTCATGACAATGGGTCCTAATGAATTACCCCAAACATTCCTTCCTTCCTTCCTTCCTTCCTTCCTTCCTTCCTTCCTTCCTTCCTTCCTTCCTTCCTTCCTTCCTTCCTTCCTTCCTTCCTTCCTTCCTTCCTTCCTTCCTTCCTTCCTTCCTTCCTTCCTTCCTTCCTTCCTTCCTTCCTTCCTTCTTCCTTCCTTCCTTCCTTCCTTCCTTCCTTCCTTCCTTCCCTCTCCTCCCTTCCTTCCTTCTTTCTTCTTCTTCCTTCTTCTTCCTTCTTCTTCTTCTTCTTTCTTCTTTTCTTTTTCTTTCTTTTCTTTCTTCTTTCTTTCTTTCTTTCTTTCTTCTTCTTTCTTTCTTTCTTTCTTTCTTCTTTCTTTCTTTCTTTCTTCTTCTTTCTTTCTTTCTTTTCTTTCTTTCTTTCTTTCTTTCTTTCTTCTTCTTTCTTTCTTTCTTTTCTTTCTTTTCTTTCTTTTCTTTCTTTCTTTTCTTTCTTTCTTTTCTTTCTTTTCTTTCTTTCTTTTCTTTCTTTCTTTTCTTTCTTTCTTTCTTTCTTTCTTTCTTTTCTTCTCTTTCTTTCTTTCTTTCTTTTCTTTCTTCTTTCTTTCTTTTCTTTTCTTTCTTTTCTTTCTTTCTCTTCTTCTCTTCTTTCCTTCCTCCCTTTCTTCCTTTTCTTTCTTCCTTCCTTCCTTCCTTCTCCTTTCCCTTCCCCTTCCCTTCCCTTCCCTTCCCTTCCCTTCCCTTCCCTTCCCTTCCCTTCCCTTCCCTTCCCTTCCCTTCCCTTCCCTTCCCTTCCCTTCCCTTCTTTTTCTTTTTCTTTGGGCTACCCTGGTTTGTTGCACCTAGAGTTTTCTAGCATCTGGGGATTGCTGCAGGTCAGGCTCCACCTGTGGAATCTCCCTTTAGGAGACGATTTGGGCACTGGAGTGCTCATTGGAGCCCAGTGAGGAGCCTGGTGCCTCAGGGCAGAGCAAAAGGCAGAACAAAGCAGCACAGCCAGCCAGGAAGGTGCGTGCTTCTGGTTGAGAAAACTTTCCACACCTCCCAGTTACAGCAAACAATTGCTAGAAGTTTAGCAAACCACAGACCTAAAGTATTCAACACATTTCCTGTTTCTGAACTTGCTAACCACCACAAGAGCTCAGAAGCAATAGGCTCTTTGATTTACAGGGTTGGAAACAGATCCCACACAGGCAAATGAGGTACAAAAATGTGTCTGCAGAACCTGGACACTCAGAAGTTACTACCCAGTCAACTCTGTATAAGAAACACCAGACCTAATCTGTCCATGTCCTGCCCTCTTCCTGGGCTCTCCATTTCCAGGAGCAGCACCAGCTGGAAGTTGTGGCTCAGCTCCAGGCAGGTCTCTGATTTTACCTGGAAAGAGCTGAGGTTCCCCAGGGAAGGCTTCTGGCCTGCAATCCAGCCCAGCCAGAGCTTCCCCAGGGTGCAGGCACTGCTGGCTCAGAGCACAGTGCCACCAGCCAGGCTGGGCAGGAACTGTGGCAAATCCTGCTGCTGGGCTTCGGGCAGGGAAACATGGCACCAGAGGGGCTGCTCTACCTCGTTTGTTACTTCCACACATGGCAGGTAAGGGAAAAAATACCAAAAATCATTATGGATGCCTGGCACTTCCATAGTTAGGCTCTGTCTTGTGTTGGTTTTGAATTTTCCAGCTCTAGCCATACAGTCTGCCATTTTCCAAGCTTGGTGCCTGCTCAAAATTTTTGGAAAAGGTCAGCCAACAATTCAACTGTTTCTGAAAAGAAAGTATCTAACCAAGCTAAAAAAAAAAAAATAGTGGCATTTTCTTTGAGCTGCTCTAGCACCCCCAAGCTTTGGAGCATTCACATGAAATCTGTCAGGAGGTGGTCTCCCCATCTGGGACATGCCAAGAAAGAAGTCTTTGAAAATGTGTGGTTTGCAACGATCAGGAGAAATATATTCCAGTTTATAACTAATTTCCCCAGAGAAACTGTCTGCAATGACAATGTCCCAGCTTCTGGCGAGCACAGAAACTGCAGTTCTGAGCTGTGTGGGCTCAGTGCTTTACACCAGACACCAGATGAGCAAAATTCTCTTGTGCTCCTCAAGCTCCCCCTGCTTTTCATTCTGTGATTCTCTGGCTCGGCTTCAGTGAGCTCAGACAGCCAACCTGAGTGTGTTTCCTCATCTTGTAATATGAAGTGTGTAGGATGTTTTATTGCTAACAAACTGGAATAGGTGGGGCAGTGTGGGTGTGAAGGTACTGTCCTTCTCTGCTGAAAGAGATCAGAATGCAAAAACCATATATCATAGCAAGAGTGTCACCAGATAAAAGAAGATTAATTAAAGGAGACAACTGGGTGTCAGATTCTGATCTCATGGCTTTTCTATATAGATACTGTTCAAGAAAATCTGAAGTAAAAGGGAAGCCTTTAAAAGCTTTAAAATATTAAGCCTCCACCTATCCTTTGTGGTCTTTTGTTTGTCTTAGGCTTTCTATTTTTATGTTCATTCCAGTAATGATGTGGACACACTATTAAAAATAACTTGCTGCGAACCTCTGTGTGCACTAGGTTAAAGTTAATTCTGTAAAAGATTTATTCCTCCTTCTTCACACACACTGACCTAATCTGCCCTGTCTTCCTCAAAACCTATTCTCCCACTTTCATCAGTGTTAGGAGTACAAGTAACAGTTGCCTATTAAATTCCACAAACGAAGTTAATGCCCACTTCCCCTGTTTTATTTGCTTCTTTACAGTTGCTTGCACAACTCAAAGGAGAGGCCTTTAAAAGAGAGTTATACTAACCACATGTTGTTTGGTTCCTGCTCTTCCTATGCACAAACATCTTCAACTGAAGGAAAATCTGCTGGATCTAGCATGCAACACAAAGTGAAGTCATGCAGCTTCTAATGCCAGTGGATAAAAATTCCTGCTAAGTAGTAAAAGTCTACTTGTGACTGAGAGGGAAATATCTATATTGTATTATTAACTCTGTGCTCTTGTGGAATAAAAACATTTATGAGAATAGCACAATAGCAAATGGACCAAGAGGAAATGGAGAGTTCCTTATTCAGCATGGGATATATATGATGGAAACCAAACAGTGCATGGCAGTTGATGGCTCCCAGTGTTTCCTAAATTCAGTCTAGTTCATGTCAGCACTGGAAAGAGATTTGTTCAAAATTGCACCAGTGCACAGGGAGGTCTGAGGAACTACCTTACGTAACTGTTCTTCTTATTGAGCATTCTCATTCAAAACTTAATCCTGAGTCCTTCCTAAAGATGAAGCCTGTGCAAGTGCATTGTGCTTTAACCCCAGCCAGCAACCAAGTCCCGTGCAGCCACCCACTCATGGAGTGACACCCTGGTGGTTGCTTCTCCCTACACTCCAGGTCCTTTTGGTAAAGGGACAGAGCACTTCCCTTCCCCGAGCTCTGATCCCCGTTTAGAGGAGCTCTCCCAGCTGAGTTTCCCGCACAGAGCCAGCCTGTGCCTGCTCCCAGCCGGAGCTGCAGGGCACAGACACACCGTGGGGGCCAAAGAGGCACGGGGTGTCACAGGGAGACAGGCTGGGCACGGGGACTGCTGCACCCCAGCCATTCTGGGATTCTACAGCGCGCCACAAGGATTCCTGGCTGCCTCCTGAACTGAGGGAAAGAGACCCACAAAATTGCCTTGATTTTCATCTGTAATTTTCTTCTGAAAAACCTCTATAGACCTCCAGGTGTATAAATGACCCATGGATGACTCATTTGTATAAATATATACCTATGACACATGTAATTTTGTACCTCCCATACATTTTGAACAATTCAATTCTTCAGAAGAGTTGGATTTTTCTTTTTAAATATAAAACAAGCCAAGAGTTCTGAAGTCCTATCAGATATGCAAACAGGATATTGCCTGCACACTCTCCTCCTCTCCTTTCAAATTCAGCAGACCTAAAAACACTTTATTGTTGAAGTACGTTTTTAACAAATACTCCCACTGAATTATTCACTGTTGAGACATAAAAAGCATTCAGAATATCTTGAATTTACTGGAGGGGAAAAGGTCTGAATTAAATGGTCTGTGTTTTGTAGCTTGATCATACTGACTTGAGATAATTTCAGGGCGGGATTTATTACTACCTTGTCTTCCTTTGGGCTGGTAAAACAAATACCCAAATATGCTTCCATGGAAAAATAAAGCTTGGTTTAAAATAAATATTTTTGGTAATTCTATGTAAACCACTTTTTTTTCAATACTGGACCTTGCCACTTTTTCCAAACCCCTGATGAATACAAAGATTTTGTAGCACTGCTTTTACCTTTCTCATCACAATCCCTCACCTGGTACTTAGGCAAGAAGGAGGAATTCTCAGGAGAAGATTTGCACAGTGGTTAAATATGATGAACAACCATGCA
The DNA here is from genome assembly GCF_028769735.1 of Zonotrichia leucophrys gambelii. Taxonomy (NCBI): domain Eukaryota; kingdom Metazoa; phylum Chordata; class Aves; order Passeriformes; family Passerellidae; genus Zonotrichia; species Zonotrichia leucophrys. Next base: position 72,817,977 of record NC_088172.1, read on the forward strand.
GTGTTCATTTCCAGCAATGAACATAAATTCTGTGGTACTCAGAGAAGTGTTTCTTCTGAACCTTAATTTACAGAGCAAGAGTCGGATTCAGTTCTCCTGACACAGTTCTATAGACATCTTTTGGAGCCAGTGGAGAGAAATGAACTTTTCTGCATTACAATTAATCAGTCATACCTGTAATTTATTACCTCTTTGGATGAGATGAATCTCACTTTAAAGAGGTGAGATTGGACTTCTCTCCATGGACTGGAAACAGTTTCTATGTCAGTAGCTCACTGCTTCACCACCAGAAGCATCTCTGTTCATTTCCCCTGCAAACAAGTACAGCTAGACTCCTCCGGCTTGAATCCAGCCACCCAGGGTGATGAGCAGGGGACTGCCTGAAGCCACCAGTGCTGTTTGAGAGCACACCCCTCTCAAGTTCCTATGCTGTGCCTCTTTTAGGGTTTTACTTTGAGTACAAAGCATTCTTTTGAAGTCATCCCCAACTAACTGCTGAGCTTTGATATGCTTTGTGAAAGTCTGAGTCCACCACTGGTTCTCTTTCAGAGAGGCACTATGGCAGAAGATGCACTCCATAAATGCCCCTAGTGTGCTCCTATTGCTAATGTGTCCTCAATTCACAGGATCAGGCCAGAGGCAGTTGGAAATAATTCCCCTTGAAACTTGCATATTATGGTTGACAAATTTTCCTGTTCAACTGTTTTGCTACACAACCATTTGTTTTGGATTCCACTCGGTAATTAAGATACAGATGGAGGTTTCTAAAATCTGTCCTACAAGCACCTTCCTCCACTGATGGTTCACAGCCAGGAGCTCTTGCTTGGGCACAGGTGCCACTGCTGCTGGCCTGTGACCATCTGTACTGCTTTGTGGCAGCGTGGCTGGCACAGTTCTGGTCCTGCCCTCTTTCATACACAGCTGGGAGACAGCATGTACCAGAGGCTGGGAGCAGCAGGCAGCTTGCAAGCACCCTGGCATCTTCTGTGGGGGAAGAGTGCTCTGGCATGTGGCTGACAGCCCTAACATGTCACACATCTTGGAGGCCAAAAAAACCTTGACCTGTTTTACTCACAGCAACAAACATGACCTTAGCAACTACAGCACTCTGTGGGGATAAGGGAGAAATTGTCTATGACTGAGAGAGTTCTGCACCCCTAAGGAGCTGCCCCAAACAGGCAGCATAACACAACAAGTGCCTCCCCTGAACTACAGGACAGACTACAGCCAGTGGTTTGGTCTCCTTCTGCAAAAAGGGAATCCCCTAAAACAGAATGCAACTGAACCTAGGTCTCCCACATCCTAAATCAGTGCACTCACCACTCGGACCTTGAATAAAAATCAATTACCACCTCTGCTGCAGAAGAGCAATTTTGTGTGGCATCCAATCCTTCGCAGAGCTGCATCCAACTGCTTTCTCAGTGAAGCTGCAAAATTACATGGATGACACTGTAATTTATGGCCTTGAGCTGATATGCTGTAACAGCCAGAAAACTACAGAGTTTAATATTGTACTAGCCCTCCTGCTGTAATTCAGCATCCTGTTAATCCTTATCAAATAGAGATCCCAGAGGAAACAGGCAAAGAAAAGGACTATAGTTTTAGGCAAACTTGTCAAAACTACTTCTTGTGGTTCAGACTGAAGGGTTCCTGAGCACACCCCAAATCTAGCACCTACGTTAGGACCATCTTCATTAAAACTTGGGGCACTTAAAAAGTTTCAGCATGTTTGGGTTATGCCAAACATGATCTGGACTCGTCAGACTCGTGGGTCTTGGACTGTGTTTTCCTAGTCCTGCCACGAACATCTACATTTGCTCATTTTCATCCGACCTTTGGCATCCGTCTGCCTCTGCTCTCCACCTGCGCTCAGCGGAGCGGCGCTGCCTGGCACCAGGCGGGGCTCGGCCTGGCAGCACAGATGGCCGGGCAGCCGCGGGGCGCGGTGACACACCGGGGCACAGCAAGGGAACTCCGCCGCTCGCTCCCGCCTCGCCGGCAGCGATTGCAGCGATCGCCTCCTGCGGGAGTCACCCCCGCTCCGTGCCGGCCGTGCCGCCCCCGGCCCTGCCTCCCTCCCTTAGCCCGCCGCCCTCGCTCCCGGCATGGATCGCACCGGCGGCGGGAGGGGCGGGCGCGGATCCCGGCACTGCGGGGGACGGGAGGGAAGGGGCGAGAGACAGGGGGAGGGACGGGGGACTGCTACCCTCCGGGTGGGATGGGTGGCGGGGATGGAGGGGGACAGCTCCTCTCCGGGTGGGACGGATGGCGGGGATGGAGGGGGACAGCTCCCCTCTAGATGGGGCGGGAGGGAGGGATGGATGGAGAGGGACAGCTCCCCTCTAGGTGTGGAGGGGAGGGACAGAGAGGGTCAGCTCCCCTCCGGGCGGGTCGGGGCGCCTCGCCCGCTCCGGCCCGGGGGGCTGCGCCCTGTGACGAGCCCGGGCGCTGGGAGGCAGCGCGGCGGGGCGGGGTGACGGCCGCGGCTCTAATAAGGCCGGGGCTGGCGCTGGCCGAGGGCTGCTTGCCCCCGCCCGCCCCAGAGCATGCAGTGCTTCCCCGGGCTGGTGCTGGCGCTGAGCTCGCTGCTGGGCGCCCTGGCGCTGCTGCAGCTCTCGCTGCACCTGCGGGTGCCGTCCCGCTACGGGAAGCACGAGGAGCGGCTGTGCCGGCCGCGGGGCCGGCTGCCGGCGCGCTGCGCCTGGTTCCTGCAGGAGCTGCCCTCCTTCCTGGTGCCCGCGCTGCTGCTGGCGCTGCGCAGCCCGCCCCGCCTCGAGCCGCTCGGCTGCCGCCTCCTCTGCTGCCTCTTCTGCTGGCACTACTTCTACAGGTACCGCCGCCGGGCACGGCTCCCGGCCGCCGCGCCTCGGGAAACCCAGCCGAGGGAAGCTGCGGGAGCAGCCGGAGCCGGGCGGGCGGCGCGGCCGGGGCAGGTCCTGGCTGCAGCATCGCTCCCGCCCGAGTCCGGCTGGCGATCCGCGCCCCGGGCTCCGCTCCGAGAGTGGGGACCGGCCGGGTGGGCATCTCTGCCCCGGGAGAAGGGGCACCCGGGGGTGCTCGGGCGCTTGAACAGGGGAGAGGATGGATGCTTTGAGTTGTTCTCCTAGGGAGAGGAAAAGAAAAAAAGAAGGAAAGAAAAAAGAAATAAAAGAAGGTTTCGCTAAGTTGAAGGAAAGGTTAGGATAAAACTCATCCAGACATTATGTAAAGGTACATAGGAAGCGCTTGTTGCGGGCAGGAGAAGCGCCGCGTGTGCGGCGCTGGGAGCAGCGGCGGCCGCCGAACGCAGCCGTGGGAATACGCGTGAGGGTGGCCGAGAGCAAAGCTACGGAGCGCCGGGAGCGCACGGCTCTGCCCGTGGAGCACCGGGAGCGCACGGCTGTGCCCGTGGAGCCCCGGGAGCCCACGGTTGGGAGCGCACGGCTGTGCCCATGGAGCACCGGGAGTGCACGGCTCTCTCTGCCCATGGAGCACCGGGAGCGCAGGGCTATGCCCAAGGAGCACCGGGAGCGCACGGCTCTCTCTGTCCATGGAGCACCGGGAGCGCACGGCTGTGCCCGTGGAGCACCGGGAGCGCACGGCTCTGCCCATGGAGCACCGGGAGCTCACGGCTGTGCCCGATGCTGCGAGGGGAGCACAGGCGCTGCGGGCGTGCGGTGCCACGGCACCGAAGTTGGTTCATTATGCTCAATTAGTCATTCCCGCTCCACTACCGAATTACCAAATTGTGTTGGGTATTTTTTTTCTTTTCGTATATTTTCTTTTTAGAAACCTGGTCTTGTCAGAGTCAACGAATGCTGTAGCTCTAATTAATTCTGTATTTGCTAATCAGGAGTTTAAATAAATAGTAGCGTTTTTATCCAATGTTGGTGATGACTTTGAAGAGACATAGTTCTACAACTGTCACCCAGTTCTGCAGAGAATATCACCAGAATCTATTTTCTCCACTTCCATTTTCTGTGGAGTTCTGTTGTGAGAAAACAGAATTTTATTTATGGAATAAAATGGCTTTTATTCACAAGTGGCAAGTGCACGTGAAAATGTTATGCCATTATGTAGTAAGGAGCAATGTAACTCCTGAGGCAAAACCGTGACTTGATTTGCCATTTTCCACCACTATTCCTATATCTGTTTTTTCAGTTTGCTTCACAGAAATAGAAAACATTCTTGTAATATTTGATCAGAAATAATTATTTGCTCCTCAACCAAAATCAATATATTGAAAATCCAGTTGCAGTATCTCTACAGATAGTTTAGGGATAGAAACTCAAGGCTGTTCTGGAGATATTTCAAACAGAGAATGGCTTATGTTGCTAACACTATTTTAGGCATGTATTTGTTATCACTCCCGTTGTTTTTACTGCAGGAGTCAGCTTGAGGACACACCCATAACATATTTGGCGTCCAGAAAGCTGGATGTATTGATTATATGTAGTTATACAGAATTTAGTTTAATGCATTCTGCTATCAAGAATTTCTGATTGTTTGAGAAACACAACTATCAATGAACACCACTAGACCAATGAAATAAGTGTAACCCTACCAGTGTGCACACATCTATTGGCTCTGTGACTTCTTTATCAAATTTACTGCTGGACTGAGGCAAAAGCTCTGTGTTTTCATACATTTTCTTTCCCACACAGCTCGGGGATCTTCTCATCTCTCTCTGGAATATCCTTCTTCACTTCCTCACTTCAACCAAGTCTGTATACAACTTTTCTTGCTAATACAGCGTGTTACTCCAATATCAATCTCACAGGCTGCAGCCCCTTCTCACACAATCCATACTGGTATTCTGCTGAATCAATTAATATTTGAAATGTTGTATTAAATATTAATACTCTGCTGTTATGTAAAAGAGCAGCAAAATCACAAAATAGAAGTTTTTCTGGGTTTTGCCTGCCAATACTATAGGACAGGCAGGTTCTTGGAGGGATCCTTGGTAGAATAACCTGTGGCCACAGGGTTGTGTTTATGAGTAGAGCCTTCTTGATAACATGAAAGTTTTAACTATCAGCACAGATAATTGTTATCTACAATTTCTGGCAGATAGGATAATTTATTGTTACAGAGAATTTTTTTAGCCTGTAGCATATTTTACAGTTAAACAGAATTTCTGCAGCTTTCTTCTTTTCCAAACTTTTTAGCTCCCTAGACTTTTTTAGTCCTTGGACCCTCTAAAGATTGGGTCAAATTTTTAGCAATAAGTGGCACAATAACTGTAATCTGGATTCAGCCTTTAATTAAAAGAATGGGATTTACTCAGTCCTTGGAGGAAGATGACAACAATGGAGGAGACATCCCTGACCACTGGGCATTCACAGATTTTGCCATCCAGAATCAGCTCCAGTCTAAGCCCACCTGCAGCTCCTGGATTTTCTAGGGAGCACCTCATGGGAATTTAGGCTTCCCTGTTCCATGCTGAGAGCCACCACATCCCGGTGACAGTGCTGGTGGGCAAGCTGTCTTATTGCACAGCTGAAAAAGGGGTGAAAAGAAGGGCACTTACATATTATGTGCACTTGCATATTATGGCTGTTTACCTATAAAATGATGCTGAACAAATCATATACCAAGTCACCATATACTGGCGACACTGCATTAGAAAGTTCCATTGCCATACAGTGTTTGAAAAGAGGTTCAGTAATTTGACATAACAGTCAGGATCTAGTTTGACTTTTAGGGTTTTGTTTTGTTTTCATTTTATAATCTTTACTTGGAAGAATCTAACAGCAGTTTTAAATACTTCCACGATTAAACTTGATTGCAAGGATTATAAGTGTTATATCAATCAATAATAAAATTGCATTTACCTAATGGGTGTAGCCTACTTCATTTTCTGACTTTAAAATGTTGCAAGGAATAAAGGTCTTCCACTCTTAATCATAAAGGTATTTTGTTAATCCACTCCTACCTTTACTACTGATCATCTGGTATCTGTACTTAAGCATTCCTCTGTGTTTGTATGACACATTTTCTTTGTATATTCTTGCATAATTTAGTGACTTCTTTCTCTCCACAGGGGAGCTTTTATAATTCCTAATCTTGTCTCATCTACTATAGCAAACACACATGAGGAAGGGAAGTTTTCATCAGAGGTATGCTCAGAAGGACATTACAGTCCATAATGGAGAAACACAGACTTCCAAAAGACTGCTGTGCTTAGCAATTCTGCCTTTCTTTGTGTTCTAGCCAGCTGTGTTGCCCCAGTAGCTCCTTTTAGACTGCAGCACATATTTCAGAGTAACTTCAAGTCTTGACCTGAAGACCCCTGAAAATGAAAAATCCATCATTTTGTTAATGTGTTATAATTTTTGTTTTAAAGTCCAGTGTTTTCTTTGGTAGTGTTATCTTCTAAATTCTTTTACCCTTACTTAAACATGTTTAAAATGTCTTGCTTAAATTTGAATAGTCTTGATTTTTGTGCCAGTACGCCTTGCTCCTTCTATCCACCCTGTGCTAATTTAAAGCACTCCCTAGTGTCCTTCAGTATTCCCTTACCATGATATCACTTACATGGTACTGGATCATGTTTTAATTTGCTTGTTACAGAGCTGTCAAGCCCTCTGTCAGCATCAGTTTGATGCAGATAATATAGGAGCACATGATCGTGTTTCTGGGGCATTAATTACCACACATGATGTCATATTTATGCTGAATTGATGGGTTTGTGGTGGATGCAAGCCAGATAAAGGGGAACAGACATTACCTGATCTGACACAGAGTTAGAGTAGTGCAGACACATGATACTTCATCCAGCATGAAGCTGGTCAGGATAAAATTACCTTTTCATAAATTTAGGAACAGCCTTAAGCCACCATAATTAACTTGTCCTGCTTTCGGACATGTTGTCAAATAGCCACAATAATTTTTTTTTATTTGAACTGAGGTATTGTAAACTAGATTTATAATATCACTGAACCACAGCAGACCCTCAATGCAAGAGTATTTTCCCCCCTCTCAGTCCTCAGATAATTTCTGTGGCTTTTTTCCCCTTTCCTTTTTTTTCTATATCCATTTCAAAATGAAGACATCAGTGTGTGATGAATGATGCAGTGCCAGAGTTGTAGTAGCATGCCTAGAGAGAACATTACTTTCCTGTTCCGCCATCCTACTCCGATGTTTACGGATTAGGAGAGCACTTCTCTGTTTGGAGTCATAGAGAGACATCCTATGTTTCCAGGCTACTTAGAACACTCTGGAGCTGGTGTGACCTGGGTTGTAACCAAGGTTACAATCTATCACTCCTTCTCCTTAGGAGTTGGGTTTTGTTTATATCACTGTATTTCCTTCATTTTAAATAACTTTTTATATGGGCACACGGCTTAGAAATTCTGTCCTGCCTACATTCATATTCACTGCTTGTCTAGAATTTGTGCCATGGGCCATCTTAATCAGTGGTGATTTTGTATTTATTGTCAGGCTTTTGAGGAATGTGCTGGAGTGTTGAAGGGACCACCCTAATACTGTTCTGGAAACTGGGTTAACGCTGATGGTGCCTCATTGACAAGGACTTTGATGGTTCCTCATTTAGAGGACATCTCTGCTTGCCTGCAGGAGTCCTGTGAGCCAGTTCTGGCAGAGAAAGGAGATGGTCACCTGGGAGGTGACTGCTGGCCAGGGAGCCCTCTCCTAGCGCTGCCCAGAGCTGAGACTTTCTGTCTGGGAGGATTCCAGAGGGAGGGATGGAGCCAGGAGACCTCCCCTCCATCCTGCCTTGTCCAGCGGCCCATGGTGAACCGTGACAGCAGAACAACAGAACAGCTTTCTGCCTTTGTCTGCCACCACTAGGCAGCAGCCTCTCTCTTTGTGCCTTTCGGGAAGGGATGAAGGCAGCTTGCTGCTGCTGCTGCTGCTGCTGCTGCCGAGGGGAGGAGAAGGAAGGGAGGGATCCCAGCCCCGGCCTCTTTGGCTGCTCTCCTTAGCTAGCCGGCTCTTTGTGTCTCAACGAGCACTTTATCAGCACAGCATGGCATGAATTTCATCGAATTCAAATGCTCTCTGGTGCTAAAGATAACATTCTTAAAACTGGAATAATTCGGAGTCTGAAAAAAATCAAAATCTGAGTTTCCATGTCTGTTTTCAGTAAGCTCATAGCACCTTCACTTTCACAGGGAAGGTTCTGTGGTTCCAGGGGCCTCCAAAAGTGATGGGGTAGGAAGGTAGAGAAAAGGAAGAAGAAAGTGAGAAAAGAAATGACTGCCAAGTCTGCCATCTGTATATGCAATCTCTGTGGAAAGCTGGTCGTGAGCTGAAAATGATGGGTGGTGTAAGATGTACGTACAGGAACACTTCTTGTGCTGAATGACTTACAAAGTATTTTACTTTGAAATGTAGTTTGTAATACAGCCTTTCCTGCTGGAGGGGCTGTGCTGGGAATGCAGCAGAAGCCCTCAGGTGGTGAGGAGAAACCCATTTGCTGCCTTTCCATTTTGCAGTCCAGCTTCAAAAACCAAAGGTGGGAAACATAACATGTGGCAATGAGAGGAAACCTTTGCAGTCCAATCCCATATAAATCTTCATGCTGCATTTCTCTTACCAGTGAGGAAGACAGAGTGGTGGGGGAGCAGAGGTGATGCCATTGTGCACAATAGCAGCAGGGAAGGCCCTGTCCTACTGACTTGTGAAGGTAATCCTGAAGACAGAGGTGTAAAAGACAGGGTGCTGCATGTACCCCTTCTGTGCTGCCCTTTATTGCTGCGGCACAAGCAATTTAAAGATGCATTTCAGTTTCAAAGACCACCTATTACATTTACTTATTTATTTTTCTGTCTTGCAACTTTGTTTTCAACCAAGTCAAATCTCTGTTTTCTATTTTATTCAGTTAATATATGAACAAACCAAACTGCTGTTTTCATTTCTGAAGTGAATTTGAGAGACATTAAGTAAGGCTGCTCTTTGAGGTGCAGCTGGATCCCCAGACTCCTCTGATTGAAGGTGACCCATTTGGTGCACCTGTAGCTGGTTTTCTACAAATTGACATATTTCTAAAGAGATCAGGGAATGCTGAAATTCGTGGCAAGAGAATAAGAAATGAGGAGCATTTGAAAACTGCATCCTCATATAAGTTTTTAACACTTCTTTTGGCCAGCTTCCCTCTCTCTGGAACTAAGCTGGGGAGAGAAAGGAAAGGGCTCTTGTTGTGGTGTGTTTTTAGCTTCCGGGTCCCTTCCTCAGGTGTGCCAATATTCCCTTCTCCTTTCCCCCTCGCCCCTTGCTGAGTGTGCCCTGTCAATCAGGCTTAACATTCCAGTAAGGCGTCGTGTGGTTGGTCAAGTTCAAAGGATGCTCCTCAGGCCTGGGGGACATTGGCCCGTATAGGTGTCCCTAGTCCCTTGAGACCCTGCCCCTTTCACCTGGTTGGTAGCTCACCTGTCCCCTCCCCTTCCCCTGTCCCTGAGCTTAAAAGGCTAATCAGACCATGCAGCCAGGATTCTGTTGGAGCAGTTGCCCCGGTTCAGACCTCTGTAACCATGGAATAAACATCTGGACATTAAACCCTCCAGCAGAACTCTCTCCTTTTTCTCTTCACCATCGCCAGAAGCTCTCTCTCCTGAGGTAAACGGAGTTCCTGACTAGCCTGGACTTGTTCAGTGCCCTGCTGCAATCTCCAGCAGCCAAGGTATCTCTGGGGTGATTTACACCACAGTGCCACCTTTGGCCCAGCAGCGAGGGTCAGACTGGCCCAGGCACCATCTAACTGGTAATATTGGGATTGATATTCCAATAGGCTCTTGCTCTCCCCTGCTCTGCAGAATGCAATGCCTGCCTGTGCTACCTGGCTGGTCAGGCAGGTGCTGTGTTTACCTGGACACACCTGGACTGGCCTTTTTTTCAAGTAGGAATACCTACTTGTGATCAGTAAGAAAAGCAGCTCAAGACTCCAGAGAAATGCTGAAGGATGGAGGCTCCAAATGAGTAAATTTTTTATAAGTTAACTTGCTTATAATTTTTAGAGGTATTCTGTATTAGTTCATACAGAGTTTTAGTTATGTTTTCTGAAACATGAAGTGCATAAACAGAAATTAGATTAAGCTTGAAGGATATTTATATATTTATGTTGTACTCTCCTTGCTAGTAGTGAATATAACCAGACCAGAAAACAACCACTAGGTCCAATAGATCCAATCCAGAGATTAAATTTTCCCCCCACAGAAATATTTATTTTATCCTTTGGTCTTAGAAAGTTACCATTATTTAGTGTCAATAACTAAAGACATTTCTCTTGTTGGCCTCTTATAACCTCTATAATTAATCTCCCAACACAAAATCTGCAGGTATTTGACCAGTAACAAATCCTGTTCTCTTTTCCTTCCCCTTGATGCTTTGGAATAGATCCTGACCAGATTCCTTTTGGCTTTCACCAGCCACACAGTAGCACATTTGCATCCTCTCTCCTGCTGTTTGGCCTTGGCAGTAATTCTAGATCTGTCAGCAATATCCCTAACAGAGGCTGGCCATTTGCGTGCCTCTTCTGTGTATTCCTTGCTCCCCAGGCATACCAGTGCATTACAGTAATGCTAATATATAATTTCTTCTCTTCTGTGAAAATAGTAGATTCATTGCTATTTTTATCCAGGTTCCTCATATTCATGTATTGATAGCCAGAAAAAGCATCTCTTCATATGCTTTGCCTCAGAATTGTAAAATGCTCATGTACCCAGTGCTAGTCTGGAGTTTGCTTCTTCGCAGTCTTTATGAAATGCTTCCTAATTCTGCTCTCAAAATAGAATACTATCTGATTGCCTTCCTAACAATTAGCACAAATAATCCTATCTATACACTCCTTTCCCAATGGGAAGTGGGCTAACATTACAGAAACCTCTCATTTTTGCCCAGCCCAAATTGTACCCATGTGATTTTTCCTTTTGTCTCTTGGTCTGGAAGATTTTCTGCAGAGATAACTTAAGACTTTTATCTTTTTTTACTTCCTTTCAAGACATCATGCCTCTCAGGAGTATCTTTATATCTGATGCCAATTCACTTGTGCTGTTTTGTTATTACCAGGCAGCTTTAAATGCACTAAAGGAGTATTCATGCCTGCTCTGGGACCTCACTGTTGCTGTTAATGACAAAATGACTTGGTGGGTGTCAGTCCAGCTGCTCTGCAGTGAACTGTCCAAACTGCAGTTCCAGGGCAGAGTCAGCCACCAGGACATCACTGAGGCACAAGAAGGTTGCTCTGATCTCCTCTGTGTGAGGTCTGAGCCCACCCAAGAACTTGAAGCACTTGCTATCCTGTGAGCTTAAATCCTTTAGGACGACAACATTCTGAGCTCCAAACCCCACTGGGCTTTGGTAAGACTGGCAAGGATCTGGGAAAGATCTGGATTTGCATCACCACATTCCTGGTGTTGATATCAGAAAAGCAGAGTTATAAAGGGTTCTACTGAGAAAAGAAAAAAAATATATATATACAGGAGTTTCTGTAAATGTTTTTACTTGAAAATAGTAATGTTTTTACCAAAGAAGAAAATTATTTGTTTTAATCATGATGATGTCCATAGTATCCCTTTTTTTGGGCTACTCTTTTAAGCAGGAAAATAAAAACCAAGAGAAAAGTTTTAAGGTCCACTCCATATGCCCAGTGGGAAATTTGTGATGGATCTTGCTCCTTCAAGATCCACAAATCTGATATTTTTGATTTCTTATCATAGTAGAGGCAGCCATTAAGGAGGAAATAGGACTTTCATACTCAGCCAATAAATAATCGTTTGACAAAAGGAAACACTTTAATAGTCCCTTTGTGTACTCAAGAGCCTGTATAATTAGGTAGTTTGCCAGTTTTATGGAGCTCCGTTAAGAAAAATAAAATTGTGAAATACCCTCCTAGTAGTATGATTATAAATCAGTGTCCGTCCCAGACATTGCATATTTCCCTTGGTGTAAGTTATATTCTTGGTATTTCCTACAAAATTTGGTCAAGAATGGTTATGATAAAGAAATACTTTCAAACTTAATTTAAGAGACAATTCTTAAATCTTGTAAGTGGTCTTCTCTGTCCAGAAGTTGGTTTAAATGGGGCAGGTGAATTGATCAGTAGGGTGATCTTTACTGAATTTGGTCAAGTAATTAAATTCATGTACATCTACACCCACTTAAATGTAAGACCTGAGCACTCAGCTGACATTCTAATTATGTTTGCAACATCTCTTTGTTACAACAATAGCAATGGGATTATTTTGTTATAAAACAAAAACAAAACAAAACAAAACAAAAACAAAAAAAAAACCCAATTAAAATATTAGTTTAAATGTTCCATGTAGAGAAATGGGAAAAAGGAACTCATAAGAAGAAAAAACAGAAAATTTTTTTACAGGTCCAAATTTGTTTTAAGAACCAGCTAAATTCTACCTAGCTGTGAACTTTTTAAGCACCGGTTACTACTGTATTGATACCTAAGAATGGGCAGAAAGTTTCACCATTCCTAGGAAGGGGTATCCAAATGTGACCTTCAACAGCAATGAAAAAAGGTCCTGTTTGAAGGAAGCTGGGTTTGACCTCCTCCTTCCTTACTACGCATTATAAACATGGAGCAGCAGCACCCACAGTCAGCTTCAGCCAGGTATGAGATACCATTTTCCTTACAACAGGGCTAGCTAGAGTTCACCAACTTAATCCAACACCTGCCATGCTGGGAGGCTGCCTCCCAGAAACGGCTCTGGAAAATGTCACCTTGTCAAGGCTGTCTTCAAAGAGATGTGCTGTCTGCTGGAGGAAGAGGGTTTGCTTAGGGGAGATGCTAAGGAAGAGATCAGTTCCCAGACAGGACTTTGCTGAAGCAGGTCCTGAGGCAGGTGATGACCTGCAGCTCTTTGATGTCCTGGTAAAGATGGGCTGGGTGACTTTCCTGCAAAGCCAAGGCTCCTTGATCTGGGTAGTCATGCCAGAATTCAGGCTGGGCAGGAAGGCTACAGAGAGCTCTGAGTAAGTTAGCTGGGCTACCCAAAGAAGTATAGTCACATTGGCATGGTCTCCTGCTGGAGAGGCACATGCAAATACTTCCAGACAGTGTGGTCCTGAGCAAACCTTCCAGTGACTCCTGTCACACATCTGGGGTAGGACAATGCATGGACCTCTGTTAAACTTCTGCTGCTCCTGAAAACAGGAGGGGAAGAAATGTTGAGAAATGACAGAATGGAAGAAAAGTACTTACATTACGGTGTTGAGGGGATTTTTTGCTTGCTTGCTTCTCTTTAGAACCTTAAAAAAAAAAAAAAGAATCATTAAAGCATTCACATTTTAAAACTTGGCCCAGATTAAGGTTACTAAAGTGAGACATGTCTCTGACTCTTCCTAGGGAAAGCAATTTAAACTTGGCGGAGCTGTCTGAGAAGTGCGTTTGTATCTGCTCAAACAGAAAGGTCGTCAGCTAACATTTTTAGTCTGTTCCTCTGGTTCAGCTGAGGCTAAAATGCAAGCCTGCAATCCAGCCAAGTATGCTCTAGGCTGGCACTGTAGGGACAGAGCAAGGCTTTTCTGGCTGCTAGGATAATCAACAGAGAAGAAGTAGTCTCCTAGCTGGAGTTCTGGCAACATGGATTAGGAAAAATACAACATGTCTTGAATGCAGAGAAATAAATCCACTGTGAGGTTTACAGGACTGCAAGGTGGGAAGAGACAGAAATGTCAGCTGAAAGAGCACAGGAGGGACAAGTAGGAGAGTTGTTAACAACAGCTAGGGCAGTAGTGGGGCAGGAGTGAGAAGAAATGGGAAGGAAAAGGTCATGATGTGAGAGGGCAATGCCCAGGTATCAAGAGATGATGCAGACACTGTGCTGAGTGATTCACCCAGCAGCTCTAAGTGTCAGGAAATCTTTTGACACATTTTGCGAGAAAACAGAGACCATTGTGACTCAGAATCAGCCCATGGCAGTTTTTCCTTAGGGAAAAAAAAAAAAGGCTTCTAAGTCCTTCGATTATTTTAATGTAAGCACAAACTCAGTATCTGACCTGGCCACTTCAAATTTTGTTCCTCTCTATGTATGTACTGCCTTGAGTGCCATGAGATCATAGAGGGTCAGTATGCTGGCTGAATATAATCCGACCAAGATTTAATGTTGAATAAGAATAGATTACCAATCGTCTGTCCTCCTTTGGCCATTTCTCAGGAAATTTATGGAAAATAATGACACTTGATCTGGTAAGTGCAGTTGTGAGAGCACAGATCTGTGCATCCTTGGATTTTGTGCCAGTTTTTCTGCAGACACATCCTCCTGTTCTGTTCATGATCTCAACCTCTGTGAACTCTCAAAACTCTGCTCCAGTGGAGCAGAGAACTTTTTGAAGTGCACAGCACAGTGTCTGATTAAGTTACTCTGGCATGTCTTTCACACTTTTGGCAGACTCCCACAGTTTAGCAATAGGAACAAAGTGATCTGTTTTCATAAATATCAAGTGATTATTTCTGAAGAAGAAAAGAGGGAGATACCTTTGGCTGGCTAAGGCTTTGGCACACTATTGCTTAGATAAAGCAACAAATATTCTCATAACCTCTAAGTGCTGCTGCCCTTTAGATACTATCAAATAGTAGAGGTAATCATGAAGCACTGTGAGATCTGCACATTTGTCATCAGCACAATCCATCTAGTCAAGTTGAACTTTAATCCCCAAACGAGTCGTCCTGTCCCCTAATCCCCATGAAAGCACAAATCTGGACCAAGTTTAATTAGGGTTTCCACTGCGATAGCTGGCCTGGTGCTGAGTCCATCAGAGCCTCTCTCTGACTAAAATAGCACTATGTTCCCATTCCCAGGCAGTTCCTGGCCACATACAGTCCTCAAATTTTCTTCTCTTTCCTGATGGACATTTGTCTAGCCTGTCCTTAACAATTGCTGCTTATTGAGATTCCTAGAATATTCCAATGTCTCACTGTCTTTCCCTAATATCTAAGCTGCATTTTCTATACACCTGTTCAGGCCTGTTGCTTCTTTCTGTGTTCCCAGTAGACAAGAGAATGCTTGACTCCTTTCTTTGCAGGAGCTTTTTGTGCAGTTGCAGACTGTTATGATGTCTTCCACTGGTTTTCTCTTAGTTATTTTAAAGAGCCTTGAGTCCTTCAGTCTTTCCTCACATCACATTTCCTGGACCACAGCTGATTTTCTTGGGTTGCTTCCACTTTGTCTTTTATAGAGAGCTGGGCAGAGCATCATTTAAGCTCCTACTAGCTCCATGCAAAGGGGAAAATTACCTCAGGTGTCTCCAACAACACATTTTAACATTTGCCTTTTTCACGAAAGCCTGACATCATTGGCTCATGCTCAGTTTGCCACCTACCACCATTCCCTCTCCTATCCAGCCCTTTTTTCAGCCTGTCTTTTACATTTGGTCTTAATTAAGTGTAGTATTTTCCCATTGTCTTTATTGAATTAAATCAACTGTTTTAAAACTATCAAACAAGATTTTCAAGACTATTCTAAACTCTGGTTTTCATTCTTGGTGTGCTCAGCATCTCTCAAAGCCACATCAGCCACAAACATTGCAAATATTTTTTTCCCCAGCGGCATGATATTAATGAAAAAACTCCTGAGCAGTAGCAGAAGAGTCTTTTGCAGAATCTCCCTCAAAAGATCTTTTTAGTTTGATAGCAAACAATTGTGAACTATTCCTTGATATAATTTTTTAGTTTTGCAGCCACTTAACATCCTTTAAACCAAGTGACTTAAAAGGTTGACATGTGAGACAGTAAAAAATCTAAGGTCAAGACATAGGACATAGTCTGCTCCTACCATCCCTCTCTTATGATATGTCCAATTTATGTCAATTCCTTCACTCAACAAACCTACCTCATGAAAATAGGGTTGCATATGGAAATGAGTCCTGTGCCCTGCTGTTACAGAGCCACGGGACTGTGAGCCAAAGAGGCTGTGACAGGTATTGCTGCTCAGACAGGAGGCTGATCAGGCTGCACATTCTGCACTCCCCTGACCTGCCTGTGTAGTGTCTGAGGACAAACTGTGAGTTTGCAGGGGATAATAGTGATTTCAGCAGGGATCTGTACAGGGATCTGTACATATTCCCTTTGCTCTATTAGCTCCACATCACCTTTTTGGCTATGAAAGACAAAAGTACTTTTTAAAAAATCTCCATCTTTCTGATGAATATGCCAAATTTGACAAGGGATGGTGAGAAAGATACTATATCTGGTTCATCTGACTCTTGTTTCAGTTGTCTTTGCTTAAGGGCAGTCAATCAATTCTTCCCTTTGTTTAGTTCAGCCCTCAATCTGATCTCCTTTCCATAATACAAATAAAAATGTGACTGAGTGATAGCAAATGAAAATAAAATAATATTTTAATTTAAGAATATTTCAAACCTATTTGGTTTATACCAAAATAGAAACATTTAAGAAACAAATATGCTGATATAAATGTATACTGAGTGTAATGTGCTGATGGATTGTGACTTACTGAGGCAGCTTGATAGTGCACCAAACCCAGCAGTTCTGTTCTTGGTGTCCATTTAGAAAATGTATAATAATTAAAGTACAGTGTTTTGGTCCTGTATCTGCAAAACCAGTATGATGCTTTTCAATTTTTAAAGCCTTTTTACCAGAAGAATTCTCCTTTGTTGGTTCTGTCTGGATGCTGGAAGTCACTGGGAGATACCAGATTTTCTAGTGAAATTTTCAAAAATAATAGAAGAAAACCAAGAGGAGTAATGAAGTAATTTATAAACAAAATTGCAAAACACTTTTGAAACCTGGCCACTGTTGCAGTGAATTTGGAAGGGTGAAAAATTTTTGCCTTGGAGCCAAGCCTACACAATTATTTTCTACTAATTAAAACCAAATACCCATTTTATACCCATTTTAAGGTCTTATTCCTTTCCTTTTTCCAAATTTGTTTTCCAACCACTTGTATTTTATTAAATATAGCACATCTAATAATACCTGTACGCAATGTGAAGAGGACTAAGCTTTATCCATAAACTGTATTTATCCTTCTTACTTTGCTAAATGCACAGCATGCTAGCAATTTATATCAATCAATGAGGCATTACTGACTAGTTCTAGCTGGTCACAATGACTAGTTCAGGCATTTATAATGATGGAACTGAGTATAACATAGCTCAGATTCCTTAAATTTATCCAAGGTTAAATGTATCATGGTTTTTTTCCCTTCAATGATTGATAGTGATACAGAAGCACCATTTTTTAGCCTTTCCCATGAGATACACATGCTTTGGAAAATATTTTTTTCCTATAACCCCCCCTTCATTCAAAGGCAGTTGTAAGGAACTGTGCTTTTCTGACCTGTCTCCAAGGTTTCAACCTGAAATCTGTTTTTAGCTCTGTGGCCACAAGTCAAGTGCAGTTGCTGATTCCTTTGACTGTTCTGCAAGTGCTGTCATCCATGGTGTCAGCCTTCCTGGCACAGCAAGAACCATGCTGGAGCTTTACTCATAAATGCTGGTGTTAAGCAACTGCTAATCTATTCTAAGGAGTTTATCATCTTTGAGATGTTCAGTTTGTAAAAAATGTTAGATGAGTCATGAGACATTATGAAACCCTGAAGGTATCATGCTGGATTAGAGCAGAGGCCCTTCACAGTCAGCACTCTGTCTTGGCAGAAGCCAGTGTCAGATTATTCAAAACAAAATGCAGTAAATGGTGGGCAGTTGTCCTCAGCAGCTGCTACCTTCTGCCTCTCTTCACTGGAATATAATTTATCCCCTGAAATATAAGAATTACTATTAATTCCAAATCTTTGTGTTCTCTTTGTTGAAGAATCTGCCTTTGTCTGTCATTTCTGGTAATCCTCCCTCTCTTAGTCCTACCAAGCTCTTTACTTCAGTGGTTTTTTCTATATTACATTTAATAGAAATCTCATTGCATTCAAACTAACTTCCCTTCAGTATCAGGACAACTGTTGGTCACAGCTATTCAGCTCTCCCAAATAAATAATTTCCTAGTATTGTGTGTTATTTCTCATCTGAAATAAGTTTATTCTTATTAATCTTCAATACAAGTTCAGCAGTCCCCATGGTTCAGTATGGCAGTCACAAGTCTCTTCGCATTTTCCCACTGATCCTACTCCATTTCTGATGTCTTTGCATTAAATCAGTGCCGCCCACACTTTCTTTTTCCCACTGCCTTGCTTCTCAAGAACTCCTTGAAACCCAGTTAAGATGCCATGTGTCTCAAGATTTCCTCAGTCCTCCTCCCATACCTTGATCAGACGTGCGCCTCTATCTCTTGCCCAAGAAAGATGAGTGCTCCTGCCACAAGTCTTCATCAGCCCTGGACCTGACACTAAGAGACCACAAAGACTGTCCCTACAATAACAGGCTTCAGATTGGATTTATCTTGGAAGTTAACCACAAACATCCCAAGGACAGTAGATTGACCCAATTTTTTTAGATAGACTCCTCAGAAATTAACCAGATATGGCAGGTTTAGTATTGTTTTATACAGCTGAATCAAAAGATTTTAAATGATACATCTATCTTTCTTATTCCTTAAATTAGAGACATAAAAATTTGTCCAAAGATTTTTGGAGGAACATGGAGTAGGGTATTTTGCATGTGGAAAAACATTCCTGACTTTGAAAAGAGAGTTCATTCCAACTTAGTTTTTGTCATCACTAGATAGATAAATCGGCATGATTAAAATAAAAAGATTGTTCTCTTGCTCCCCTTCCTGACTCTATTCAATTATTTAAGCTGTGTTAAGATGAGCTTACAAACTGGGCCACAGTCCAGGAACTGATTACAGTTACCTGTAGATAGCATGATGAAGGAGGGTTAAAATGCCTAATTTCACTTTTGGAAGTATTTTTGAGTATTTTCTTTTACTTTCCCTTCAAACTGATAGCAAATTAGCCTGCTGCTTGGAACTGAAAATTTACCCATCAATTTTGTTTTAACCCAGTCTGGGATAATTGAAAATTTTTAATTTGCCACAGGAAAATTAGGTGCCAGATTGTGTCCTGGTGTGGACTTGACAGTTTTCTCCTATAAATATCCAATGAGAATTATTGTAACACAATTCAAAACCAGTAAAAGTTTAAAATTACCTCAGAGTGCATTTAACCTACAAATAAACTACAGAATGGGGCTCAGAAAGTATGTGCAGACTAATCAGCAGCAGATGTCTTTAGGACATCTAATTTGGCATCCATAACTCTCCAGAATAATTAGAAGCTTTGTGTAAGGCACCACAGCCACCCCAAACAGAAGTCCATCCTGTTTGTGAACAACTTGATCCTTTGTCCAAGTGGTCAGGTATGCCAAGGGTGCCAGCAGCTCCCTAGTAATGTGATTCCAATGACAACCTATGGTATCAATTGTTGGTGCAAAGAGAACGGGTCTGAGTAATCTCCCCAGGTCTGGACACCATACTTGTCAATCTGTGCACAAGAAAGATTGAAAGTAATTCCATGGTTTGATGGCAGGCCAATCCTTTCATGTCTGACTGGTCTGTAGTTCGTGTAACACAAATCACAAGGTTTTTCTTATCACCTGAGACACAGGTATTTGTACAAATAAGAAAATGAAATCAGCCCCATAAGGAAGGAGGTGCAGTAGAGTCTAGAGAGCGGTCCTCTACTTAGAGAGGTCTTTGTTTGAGAGGATATCAGTAAGGTGGTGAGAGCTGCAGACCTCAGCAAGGAGTTTTCAGGGAGTGAGAAAAGGGGCTCTGACACGGGCCCTCGATGGAGCAGGACCCATCATTAACTCACCTACTGCATGAGCCCTGCAGCAGCTGCACAACCCCGCCTGTCTGTGTTTTCCAGGCTCAGCTCAGTGCACACATGAGCTGGGAGCTCCCTGAGGGCATCACTCTCATGGGAGGGCCTGGCTGCCCGCCCTGACCTGAGCCACCCCCCCTCCCCACCCTTTGTACCGCTGGGTGGGACAAGCAAGGAGCCAGGGTACGTGGAGCCCAGGCCACGGGCAGTGGTTCTCAGGCACCGTTTTTGGCACCTTGGTTCATCCTCACCAGGCAGTCAGGGCAGGCTCTGGCACCCATGGTCCAAGGAGAACCAAAATGTCCCTGCAAGGACTCAGAGCATTCCTGGTCAGCAGAAGTCCATAAGTCTCTCCTGGAAGCTGGCCAGGGTCACAGGGGATGGGCCAAGGCATTCAGACAGTGCCCCAGGATGAGTAGGACAAGGCTGGGTTATGGCCAGCACCTGCTTTCAAGGAGAAAAGCACCACATCAGCCCTGCCCACCTTGCTATCCTTCTGCTTCCTAGCCCTTTGTTTGTCCTGGTGAGACCCAGAAGGAGGCCTGGTGGCAGAGGCATGGATGGGCAGGCTTAGCAGGAGGCTGGTGGCCCACAGGCCTGAAGGGAACCAGGTGCCCTCCATTCTGGGCACCCTTCCGGGCCCAGCTGCCCCAGGTGTGAAACACCTCGAGCTTCCAGATGCATAAATGAGCTGTTACTGTCTGAAACACTGCAACTAGGGCCTGGAGAGGAGAAGACACAGCAGGAGCATAAACATCTCTGACTGATGATCTGTTGGAGGACTGACAATCTACTCTTATGGTAACATTTCTGAAAAGATTTCCACCTTCTGTGGAAATAACAGCAAACCTGTACTTTCCCTGGGTTTAGGTGAGAGTCTCCGGAATTTTCAAGAAGCTGGACTAATACCTCTAAGATTAAATTTGATGCAATGTCAAATGATTTTCTCTTCAAAACCTATTTTTTTTGGAAAATAAATGATGGGGAAGAAAATGAATAATGCATTATTCATTCATTTAAAAAGAAGCTGTTGGCAATGGTTTAGTCAGATGCAGTGCCTTTGGCTGGTAAAGATAATAAAGGAGTAATGAATTAGTCATCAATACTGCATCGAAAGTAAAAGGTCAAATTTGTCATTGGACTAAAACCAAAAGGCCAGATTTGTTCTGTTCCTCTAAAATGGTGGTCTTCAGGCCCCCTTTGATTTTCATACTGCAAAATAGTTCCAGCTATATAGAGCTGCAGAGTCTTCCATGAAATATTTAAAACTATTAAATGCCCCTGCTTTATCTCTGTTGCTTTTTCAAATCTCATCAGGAATAGTTTGTGCACCCTCAACTAGCCATGTAGTACAATCTCATACAGAGAATTTAATCTGGCCTCTGGTTTAACAGACCCACAGAGATTTCCTTGGAGAATTTGTTCCACAACAAAGATTCTTGGATGAAATCCTGACTTGGATTGTCCAAACTGCTACAAGGCAGGATTACAGTGATGCCAGGATTTTACTGTCTCAACAACTAAACAAAGCTGGTGCCTCCTGGCTCCCCTGCCATTGTACTTTTACTTTGCATGTAGATTCTTTCTGTCCTGTGTGCACTCCATGGCACAGAGGTTTGTGGCCTCCTGTTGCAGGATAAGTCACCTTTCAAGGTCCTATGACCTCTACAGCAACAGCAGCACCAGGAAGCAGCACAGAAACAATCAGTTTGTCTGGGAGCTGAGAACCTTCTGTTTGCATTCAGCTGTAAAAACTCAGAGACTCTTAAACCTGACTGGTTTTGGCAAAGGATAAAGCACTGCCAGTCCTGCTTGAATCTGCTGTATAAATTCACATCCTAAATAATTTTGTGTGGTTTGCATCATTCCCTCTCCGATACAATTTTCTGTCTTCAAGCCTGCATTTGAAATTTTCACGCTTTTTCTCATAACTGTTCAGGTCAAATTTGTCTTGTCAATATGACTTCAGCAGCAGATCAGAATGCTAAAGCTGGCTTTGCTTACTCATAACTCCAGCATCACATTCCCAAAGGGCATGATCAGTAATTATTGGTAACATTACTCCAAAGAGCATTCCTTCCCATTCTGTAATAAATATGACAAATGTGATATCACTATCTGAAGAACATTTTCCATACCTCTTACGTTTCTCTTTCTTTAAAAGTACTTAGCACTTCTGCATCACAGCTGCCTTAATTGCTGGAAATCTGTCTTGCCTTGCTTTGGAAAGCAGTGAATTAACATGCTGCTGCTTGTACTCTGCTTACTCACTTCCAGACATGGAATGATTTAATCTAGATTTATAATATTGTGAGATTTTATGCCTCAGCTTGCTTTAGTTGACACTTGCAACATGGGATGTGAATTACTTATCAGCAATGCTTATATACTGGTATGATGAGCACCATCCAAAGCCCAAGAGGGCAAAAGAAAGAAATTTAGAGTGTAGATTTTTCCACTTACAGAACTTAAGTGGCCAGGTAAGAAAACACTTACTAAAAATTAATATAACTTCTTTGTTTCACTCTCCCAGGGATGATATGGATTGCCTGAAGCGTCAAGGGGGGTACTCCCACCTGAAGCAAACATACATATAAATTAAAACTATACAAGCTCCAATTATTTGCTGACACAGATGTTAATGCTACTGTGAGCACAGCTGTTGTCTAAGAAAGCCCTAGGTGCTGTAGCTGCATGGAAATCTTGGTGTTTAGCATATTAAACTTATGGATGTAGCTCTTCTTATTTTAAACAAAAGCTTGAAAGCATGGAGGGGAGGCAGGGACTGGAGGTAAAGCAGCTCCTGAGGCAGGGAAAAAGTGCTCTGCCCCTACACTGAAGTGTCCAAGCAGAGCAGGACAGAGCTGTTGTGTGTTAGAGGTGCATGGGGCTCTCTTTCTGAGTGACGTGGGAGAGGCTGGGACAGGAGATTACATCTTGGGCTGTATACTGCAGGGAGTGAGAGAGCCAGAGGGTCTCAACCCTGCCTTCAAGCCCATCTGCCACCATGAGTTAAAGCCCTCAGGGATCAGGAAGGTCTTCTCCATAACAAAGCTCCTCCCTATGCTGCTCGATGCTCGTGGCATAATAATCGTTGTTTGGAGAATCAGTATTGCAGTGGGTGCTGCCCTTCACAAACATCAGTGATGTCTGAATATCATGTCCCCGTGTCCCTCCGCAGCAACCAATCTTCCCTTGGCCCACTGGAGCATTAAATCAAGTCTGGAAATGAAAATGCAGTTTGTGGGCACGAATTCCTCATTTTCACCAACAAGCGTAGAGAAAGATACAGAGACATTCTGAAAGCATCAGTGAATCTGGATGAGCTTTCTAACTTCCCACCTTGGGTGCAGTCCTGCAGGACCAGAAAAAAGATGTGTATCTGTAGGATTTCATGTTCCAAATAAATTACTGATCTTATATTGTTGCAGTTCTTTTCAAAATTTTTGTCTTTATTGACCTATTTTCTACTTTGTGCTTTGTTCAAGTTTTTTTCCCTACAGCAGAGAAATTGCAAATATAATGTTATCGTGAGCAATGTGCTGACTTTTTTTTCTTATCTACCTTAGGACATTTATTTACCCTTTCTTCACTAGAGGCAGACCTTTCCCACTGCAATTGCTTTTCTTTGGCATGTTATTCTGTATCTATAATGGCTTCCTCCAGGGGTACTACCTGATTTACTGCGCTGAATACCCAAACGATTGGTGCACCGACATCCGATTTACATCAGGTAATTACAGCTGCAGGATTCCCAAGATCTAATCTCCAAGCAATTTGTAAGCATTTTGAATTATGTCCTAATCTTCAGTGAACATGTGAGTCAAACCTGTAGTGATGGAAATCAGCATAAGACCTGCTTGCTGGCCCAGATAAAACAAATGTGCAGTAACTTTTTTTTTCTGCTAGGCAGCCACCTTTTAAGGTGTATCATGTTGTCCGTTAGTCTCATATCACGAGCCTTGTTTTACTGACAGCACTCCAGAGCCTCCTGCTGCTGCGGGCCATGGAGATGCAATCTCAGGCCCCAGGTGCAGGGGGCTGTGCCCTTGCTCAGCCAGAAGTGTGCACCCAGCAGGGGCTGTGTGTGAGCGCAAGCTGGGGCTTTCTGTTCCCTGCCAGGGAGCTTTGCACTCCATGCAGCTAGTCTGAGTGAGAGAGAAAAGCAGGGCAAAACCCCAGCATGAATGAGTCTCTGGGGACAAAGAGCTCTTTTTTCTCATGTAAGGCACAGGGGAAGATTAGAGATCACGCACAGTCTGCTTGTATGCTAATACGATTCCTTTCTATTCTGTAACTTAATAGCTTAGCTGAATTTCACCCTGTCAAATCCCCCAGAGAATAACTGAACAAGAGCAGTTAGATGGCATTACAGATTTGGTACTGCACAGAGAGTGGTTTTAAATGTAAACATAGAAATGAGGATTAACATGGATGTCTGAGGATACAATAAGTACAAACTAACCAAGGTACTTTCTATGCCCTGTTTCAGACCATGGATGCAAGTCTGGTCCTTTCAGACAGCATCACATACTAAAAATTCTGGAAATTGTTTTGTAAGACCTCACATATCCAACAAAGAAAACACCATATAACTTCATTTTCATGATAAGTAATATATATATTTAATGTTAAAAAAAAAGAAAAATGAGCATTAGCAGTACTTGAAATATTAAGGAAAAAACAAACAGTATATTCTTCCTCTACAGCTCTTACCAACTTTCTGTTGCTACTGGAAGTGTTGAGGTTTTATCAGCATTTAGTCTTTTATCTATACATTGTAGTGCACGCACTACTTCTTTTCTTGCTTTCCCATCATTGTCAGAGCTGGTTTTCTCAGTGTCCAACATGTCACAAAATGAAGGGCTTATCATCTGCAGACTTTCTCAATCAAATGCCTCTGGTTTTTCAGTTAAATGGAATCTGGTCAATGGATCACGCTGGCCAGATAATGTCAGCATCCTTCAGCAAGTACCTGCTTTCCATCCATGCCCAAAGCTCTGTCCAGGCAGCCTCACTGCCAGTGGACTGGGAGGCGCTGAGATGTAGGTTCCTTTCCCAGCTCCAGTGATGTGCTGCATAACTCTGTGTCTCTGTGCTCCCCTTTCCTCAGCAGTAACAGGAGGGTATTGGTACTTGTCTCCAGCTCAGTGCTTACTTTGTGTACAGCTGTGGCTGGCTGTCATCAGCTGTGGTGGCCATGGGTACTTTGTGTCCCCCCATCAGTATTCAATAAATGGGGACTATGGTCACCTGGAAGTTCAGCGGAAAGTGCTCTGGTGTCACCAGTCACCTGTGCTTCTCCTGTTCAGTGACCTTCTTGGCAGCAATGCACCTTTTGACTTGAAAAACAATCCACCCACCTCACATTATGAACCCTATCTGTCTGCTGCAAAGACAAACCTCACACATGAGCTTGAGCAGGGGTATCTGGACAGAGCTGTCTTTGTAATTCATTTCTTGTTGGTTTCTCAGGCCTCCTCTTATTTCTGCTGGGAATGGGAATCAACATTCACAGTGATCTCCTGCTGCGCCAGCTGAGGAAACCTGGGGAAGTCACGTACAAGATTCCTCAAGGTACATTCTTATCCCCCCTTCCTTGAGGGAAGTAGGGCAGCAGAATAAACAATGTTTTCTGGCTGCATTCACGGGAGAGTGACAGTAATGGCAGAGAAACTGGTCTCGCACAGGTACTTGGTTCAGGTGCCCCCCAGGCTGCAGGGACTGGTGTGAGCTGGCTGCAGGCAGTCCAAGGAAAGCAGCAAGAGTATCTGGAAAATGCAGACTTAGTGGAGAGATTTAGGAAATTGGCTGGTAATTCTGAGAAGATTGAAGTGGACACAGGAAGAGGATTTTAATTTTGCAAAAGGCAGCTGCAAAGAAGGAAATAGTCTTCTACATGCCCAGAAAGAAGTAGTAGTTGATTGCTTACCATGCAAAAGGTGGATTCAAAGTGTAAACTTTAGGGAAAAATAACAACACCAAGGATGCAATTGCTGAATTGCCTTTCCAGGAAATGTCTAGCTCTGTAGAGCAATGTGGATAGGAATCCAAGAATTTCTTGGGCTTGGTATTGACTCCTTCTGCTGCCTTGTTATGGATGGTGATATGTCTCTCCCAGAGTTTCTCACCTCCAATATTTACCAGTCTCTTGTAAATGTTGCATAAAACTGAGATCCAGATTTTGCATTCCCCACAGGCAGTGAAGTTGCAAAATATTTTTAGGACATGAAAAGCATTGACTAATACTAATTCTTATACTTTAAATCTAATAATGGTCTTTCTTAAGTCATTTTCCAAATGAAAATAAATGGTTGTGAAAGTGCTGGAAACATCTGAGTCAGAATCCTCGCTGATTCTTGTATTTACACATGAACTTCAAACAAGATCCCCCTTTGGCATGGCTCCACTGGCTTCAGGGCAGTGCATTTGGGTTGCTGCTATGGGCTGAATAAGAAAGGGTACATATTCTGCTGCTGACTTTATGTGAAAGAACCTTCCATGTGCAGCAGATGACCGTAAAAATTAAATATTTTGTCTGTTGCTGCAGGAGGACTGTTCACCTACGTTTCTGGAGCCAACTACTTTGGAGAAATTGTGGAATGGTTTGGTTTTGCCATTGCAACCTGGTCCCTACCAGCCTTCGCCTTTGCCTTTTTCACTCTCTGCTGTATTGGTCCACGTGCTTATCACCATCACAGGTATAAAACTGTTCCTTGCCATATGCTGCTACTTCCCCTTGGAATGCAGTTTGCAAAATGCAAGGGAGGACCAGAGCCAGGATTTGGGATAAAAGTGAAACCTAAAGCCATGTACAGGAGGTGTATTGGCTTATTTGTGTAAGGCAGGCAGGCAGCTGGTGCCCCTGGCCTGACAGTCATTTATTGTGACTTGAGCTGCATCAGTGCTTCCAGCCTGCTAAAGCCTCTCTTCACTGAGCCTCATTAAAGTGAGCCTTTCCTAAGGTTTCCCTTGCAACCTCTGCAGTCCTTTGGAACAGATATGCTCTGAATTCCTAAAATTTCTACTTTAGTCCTGTTAGAACCTTAACAGTATTATCAGTTAATTAAACAACCAGATGTAAATAGTTTTGGAGCTGCTTTTTTGCAGAGTAACACACTAAGGTAACAAGGAAAGGCAGCTTGGAGCAGTTTTAAGGTTGCTCAGCTGTTCTGTATTGAAACTGTGCAGTTTCCCTCCATGCATGCAGGTTCACTGTGTTGCTTATTTTCTTTCAGGTACTACCTCAAGACATTTACGGACTATCCAAAATCAAGGAAAGCCTTGATTCCTTTTGTTTTTTAATGAATGAAACATGGACACTCTGTTTTGTTTTTATAGGATTTTTTTTTTCCAATTCCTAGTTTTAATGCTAGGTCTGACTATAACTAATTGTATAGATGATATCCCAGGATTGTAACAGACAAGAAGGTAATGTGGAATGGAAGTTCTTGTTCTAATTTGAGGGGAAATTGCAGATAGCTGTGGGCAAAAGGACTCTCCAAAAAACGTATTTGCTTCTCTGTGCAGCTCTATCTGTGGGAACAAGTATGTACCTGCATTGACATCAGAGAAAAGACATTGGCTAAATATTGTTGAGGAAAAGTAAAAAGTAAGCCCATTACTTTGGAGAATCCAATTTACAGCACTTCTGCAACTGCCCCTGCTGCCCCTACGCTGCAGCACTCATGCCCTCGCTCTGCCGGCAATGCTCTGGGTGTTGCCACACTTTAAACCACACAGGGGGGTCTCATTTGCCCCAAAAAATTACTCAGCCCATTATTTTTCATCTAAAAGGCATCTAAACTCCCAGAAACACAATGTAACAGGAGGGAGCTTGTGCTGGCACAAGGCTGGGAGCAGTGTGCCATGGCACAGAGGTGAGGCGCACAGAGATGGAAGCTGGCACTCACAAGCACAATGTCTGTGTTCCTTCCTTAGGCATTACTTCCCTCACTGTCAGATGATTAATCTTCAGCCATCAGGGTTTGTTTTTTAAATGTACTTTGTAATAGCAATTGCAGCTCCATTAGCATTTCTTTTCTCTTGCAAATCCAGATCTTTTTTTCAGAATAAAATTTTTTCCACCCGGTTGTTGTTCATAAAAAGATTTGAAATGGTGATGTATGACAAAAATCACAACAAATAAAAAGCTCTGTGTTGAAGAAAATGTTCTCTGACACTGGCAGTACATTTTGTCTATGGAGAATATTTTCAGATACTCTTATTAGGAAATGATGCAGGAATATTATTGAATTTTTACAATCAGACAGAATGCCTCTTCCTAATTTCAGGATAGTTAGGAATTTTCCAAAAAATGTCATTAACCCCAACAGGAGAAGATGTCCCCTTGGATGCTGATAGTTTTGGTTACCCTTTAGAGCATAAAATCCTGCTAAGAATTATGCTGAACAGCTGGCAAGAAAAATACCAGACTGCACACATGAAACATATTACCTACTGTTGGAGTGACCTGATTGATTGTATGCAATTTCCTCCAAAACACAATAAAATTTATGTGAAACACAGAGCTGTGTTAGCCTATCATTTACTGTTTGCAGAAACAAATTTCTGTGATGTTGCTTACCAAGTTCTGCTCACAGCAGCTTCCTCCTTGTGGACAAACCCTCCCTTCTTTGCTCATGTTATAAATCTTTTTCTCTACCAGAGCGGAGCAGCCAGCTGGGGCTGGCTCCCATTGTGCAGTCCCTCTACAGCCCAGAGGAGAGCCACGTGTGGGCAAAGGTAATAGAGGGAGACAATAAGATGCAAGCAAAATTGTTGTTGCAAACAGCCCATGAACGCCCGTGTTCCTAGCTGCTGTCTCCTCCATCCATTTCTGAGCTGGGGAGAGCAGGGACCATGCTCTGCCTCACCCTTTTGACCAGAACAGGACTTGTGCAGACTTCTCTGTCCCTCCTACCCACTCCCCACTGTGGTATTTTTGGAGTCCCCAGGAAGAAGGAGGAATTGAGAATCTGACTCCATGTTCTTAGAAGGCTAATTTATTGTTTTATTTATTTATATTATATTATATAATATAAAAGAATACTATGCTAAAACTATCCTAAAGAATAGAGAAAGGATACAGACAAAAGGTTACAAAGAATGATGATGAAAACTCATGACTGCTTCCAGAGTCCTGACACAGCTGGATGGTGATTGGCCATTAAGTCAAAACAATTCACATGAAACCAATGAAACAACCACCTGTTGGATAAACAATCCCCAACCACATTCCAAAGCAGCAAAACAAGAGAAGCGGATGAGATAATTATTGTTTTCATTTTTCTCTGAGGCTTCTCAGCTTCCCAGGAGAAGAAATCCTGGTGAAGGGATTTTTCAGAAAATATGACAGTAACACCTCACATCCAAACAGGACAATTTCCTGCATTTATTTTGTCTTGCTTAATATGTGCCCCAGGTAGCCTGTTATTGCCACTGTCAGATACCAGTGCATGGAGCTGGGGGTTAGAGTGGGAGAACTGGAGCTGGTCCAAGGAAGGAGATGCCTGCCCACAGGCAGGAGGGCCCCACAGCCTGGCACAATGCACTTGCTGGGCACAGGGTGCCTCCAGGTGATGGACATCTTGCAGGAATATCTCCATCCTCGCTGTCGTGGGCCTTGGACTTGTTGGTTGCAGGCAGGAAAGGAGCACATTTTCCTTCTGCCCCATCCTGTGGCATTTTTGGACAGCAGGAGCAAGACACATTTGCTTTAAACCCCCTACAAGCAATGATTGCAGTTAATTGTCATGGAGAGGTGGCACAGGCTCTCCCCATATGGAGATCCTCCGTGGGAGTGTACCAGGGCAGCATAACTCCTGAGAAATTTCTTTCATCATCCCTTACTTTTATAAAGAAAAATATATCCCCATGTCTGTGGGAATAAAAATGCAGCAGACATTTCCATATCCTTCTGCTCAAGCCTCTGGAACTTATGAACACATATGATTTCAGAGCTGACTGTAGAATATTTTGCAAAGCAGCACTTCCCTGACTTTCTTTGCAATGTCCTTTTGTTCTGCCAAAACCCAACAGATGTGTCCTCTGCTGGTGAGCATTTTAAAGAATAGCTCGTTCCTTTTCTCCCCCTTTTGCAATACTGTTTTTCTGTTTGGTTTCCTTCCATCATTCACATCCTAGCCTTCATTAATCTTTGAGGAACATTTATGTTTGGGTGCTGTTCACCAGGAAAGAGCATCTCTCAGAACAGCCCTTAGTGCTGCTGCTCTGACAGAAAGAGTTCTCTTACATAGAGCTGATACCCAGCCTTCATCCCTGCCATCAGTCTGCTGGGAAAATTAATCCTTTCTTCCCAGGACTCTTGTTAATTTAATTACTTTTGTACTGTTCAAGTGGTTTTCTTCAAAAGTTGACTTCCTGCAAACATGCACTATACTGCTGTGGAAATACACAAATGGTTTAGTCATGCATCTGACAGTTTCTGCTGCACGACGTGTTTTCTGCACCTAAGAGATCAGCCAGACCACTGATGAACTCCAGAATTTAGACATCTAATCTCTTCTGACAACCAAACCCAGAATTAAATGATGTTCACTGGGAGGCAAAGTGGAGAACAATGGCACTTGCCAGCCCTCATTCCCATCTCAGTGAGCCACACACACTTCAGCCTTCGCCTGGCTTTAGTCCATGCTTCAGATAAGAGGTCACTCAAGACAACACAATTTACTTCCAGGCAATGTAGGGTACTCAGTTGTTGTTTTGAATTACATATTTTGTAGCAGTTGTTGTTTAGAAGAACATATTTTATGTAATATATTTACATAGAAGACAAAGACCCCCAGTTTTGGCTCTTGAGGGACTGTCTTTCAGACAAGCACTCATTTGAGAGCTTCACTCCTGCTCCCATTGCTCTTCTGGAATAGAGCCTCTTATGCCTGGACAGAAGCTCTGAACAAATCTGCAGAAATATCAAACCATGGTGTATCCTGCTATCACAACTACTGAGGAACTCTCCCTAGGTAGGCAGAATGCTCCAATGGCTTAGGCTGAAGAATATCAGCTTTGTAGTGTTGACTGTGTCACTGATTGACTGACAAATTGCCCCCAGTGACCCACCACTTCTGGAGCATTTCCCTTTCCCTTTCCCTTTCCTTTTCCCTTTCCCTTTCCCTTTCCCTTTCCCTTTCCCTTTCCCTTTCCCTTTCCCTTTCCCTTTCCCTTTCCCTGTCCCTTTCCCTCCCCGTTATGAACCCACTGAACACTATGATCAGCAGAGGGTTTGTCTGCGTGTATTTGATTTACTTGTCCAATTAACAAAATCCTTTTTAATGCATATCACCACAGAGTCGCCTTTAAGTCCAAGCATAGTTCTGGAAGCCTCATGTCCTCTCATCAGCCACCTCTGGGCTCTCTTGAAGCAGTCCAGTTTCTCAGAGCAGGCATTGCTGGAGCTGTCTCCTGTCAGACTCAGACAGCGCTGTCCCTGTGTGAGTAACGTGATCCAGGAAACACAAACATCCAATACCACTCCAGAGCCAGGGCCTGCCAGCTCCTCACGAGTAGCACCATGCTCTGTGAGTGAAGCACTGACAGCCTCTGACTGCTTGGGAACATGCCATTATTCACCTCAAAAGGATGTAGCAAGTTTGATCTCTGCAGGAGCAGAGGTGGGTCAGACATCAAGAAGTGTCTAATAGCAACATCTGCAAATGTAAAGGAAGATAGGTGGATCTGGTTCTGGTCTATGTTATCACAAGTTACTGCTGCCTTTTCAACAAACCTACCTTCAGTGCCCTGAGTCAAAAAGGTGAAAGAAAAAGACACAATTTTCAGAAGTTCATTATCACAGAATCACAGAATTACAGAATGGTTTGGGTTGGAAGAGACCTAAAAGTCATACAGTTCCAATCCCCTGGCCATGGACAGGGACACCTTCTACTGGACCAGGTTGTTCCTGGTCTAACTTAATATGCAAAGTTAGTTCCTTTGCATATTAAGAGAGGAGACTGATCTTAACTGATTCAGTGTTTGGAATAATCCCACCAACATGCTTTTTCAGGTAGGTGTTGAGGTCTCCCTCTCCAGCAGAGTCAGTGGAGACATTAGCTCCTCCAGGCAGTAATTTACAACACCCAGGTTGGAAGGCTACAATCCCAAATAAGAGATAAAGATGCTAGAAGTACATCCCAGTAAGCCCACATCCATTCATTCAATGGCATGTGCATGTGCCATATAATCAGGTGGGAAACAGCTGTGTCTGGGTCCAGCAGTGTTATTCCCAGAACTTGAGTTATCCTGTTTGAACACCTCAGCTCCATCATCACAGGCACGTGACAGGTTGTATTCCAGTTCACTTGCCTACTTTTGCCATGTAAGATTACACAAAATATTGTCTTGGCCACTCTTCCCTACCACACCACATACACCATGTCTGTTCAGGATGAATATCCCCCTGCCCTGAAGTGCTGCTGCCATGAGGAAAGGCCCTTCACTGTGGGTATGTCGCATTTTTATGCTATGTGGTAAAAGAGGAGGTGGCTGTTGAGGGGTTCATTTCAATGAGTTCACAGCAGTCTTGCCTGGGCCTGAAATCTGTGTGGGGTGAGTTTGTTCTGTCTGAGTGGTGAGAGGGGAAACAGCTCCATGAGCCCCCTGTGCCTCCATTCTGTGCCCACCAGACCTTGGGAGCTGGCCACGGGCTCCCTGTGTCCACAGGGCACTGGGTATCACACCTGTGAAGGGGAATTCAGCTTTCTGCAAACCTTGGGAGAGTCCTCCTTGGCATCCCCATCCTCATTTTTCTCATCCTCAGTCCTCCCTAGCAGGGGGCTGCCACACCTGGGAATGTTACAGCAGAGCAAAGCCCTCCTCACCCAGCACAGTCAGGCACATATGTGCAGCCCTGAGTGAATCTGTTTTCTGTCATGGAAACTCCTCAACTCCTCCATTTCCCCAGCAAGAGAGCAGCTCACAGATGATTTGGAAATCACTCTTTGCCAAAATAGGATCTCTGCCATTTGACCAGAAAATCTGTGTTTCAGATCTCTGCAGGAACAGAAATCTTTTCCTTTCACCAATTAGAAACTTGGAAGGTATTCAAGTAGAGGAAACCAAGAAAATTATGTTCACAGTGGATGTTCTAGAGATGGGGAAAGCTGGCTCTGTCAGGCCTACAGGCAATTTTAAAATACCAGCAAATATCACTCTTGGGATCAAAGGCTGGAATTAAAATGCATTTACATCAATGGAGTCCCCTGATCGAAATAATCTCATTCCTTTGCTGATAATTTATAACTGGTAGTAAATAGGAAAATGTGGATTTCAGCACTGAATGTATTCATCCTGCCTTCTGCACAGTGGGGTGAATGTTACCCTTGCACATCCTGGCAGGCTTGTACACTGAGAAGTATTTCTGGGGATGGTAACTGAGCTATGCTCTTACATATGATACAACTTCGACTTCACAGCCAACAAGCCAGAGCCTGAGCACAAGGGTTACCAAGCACATCTGCAGATAAAGTCATAAAGGGAAAAATGGGGGCTCACAAAGCTGAGCTGGACACCCTAGAGCTGTGCTGATAACACTGGGCTGAACTCAGGCTTGGCAACCAGCACTTTGAAGCATGTCGAACAGTGAAAATCTCCCTGACTTCAGCAAGGATCTGGTTTCACATGTGTTTTCTCTGCTCAGATGTACCAATGGCCTGTAGCCAGTGATTTTCAGCGCTGTTTCTACCCAGCATGTCTTAACCCCGGCAACTCAGGCAAGAATTTTTTCATAAAACAATATTGCTGTTTCCCTCATTTCTGCCAAGATGATTTTTCACAGGCATTTCAGAATTTCTTCTCTCCCTAGGTCTTGGGCTCTTAAACATTTCTTACAAGGAGGAGTAGGATAGACTATTTGTATACCTCGGCCTTCCCCTTCTTTTCCAGTCTGGTTTAGCCACCAGCTCGAGTAGAGACTGCCATCCCTGCAGCCCAGCTGAGAGAATGTTTCCTTGTGGCAGGATAGAGGCCAACTCCCTTAGTGTCCCATGATGGCAAAACCTTGCACCATTTCATAAATTTATTGTCTTCTTTGGTTTTTTTTTGGTTTTTTGTTTTGCTTTAGGTTTTTTTTAAATGTGCCATGAAGAACCTCCTTGAAAACTTTCCTCTCCTTCAGTCTCCTGCAGGGTTTCAGAAGTGTTCTGAGTTGTGTGGCATTCTGTTTGGGTCTGTGTCAGCAAGTTCAGACTCCACCTGAACTGGCAGTCCCTGAGCCATGTCTTGGCTCCGTAGGGTTTATGCCCTTCCATCTCTTACTCTTCCTCTCATCCATCTCTTAGGCTTTTCCTCCTCTCTTTTTAAAATGGATCTAAGCATTTGAGGCTCTGGACTCTATCTGATGCTGCAGTTGGGATTTTGTCCCCCTGGGAGATGCAAACCTGTACCCTACGTACTTTCACTATGGACCTACTCAGCATGAAGCCTGAACTCTCAGGTGGCAAAGAGAAGCCAGTAGAGGAAATAAAATTGAGTTTTCTGCCCTAAAAGCAAATTAAGTTGGAAGAAACTAGAAGAGTGCTAAATTTCCACCCTTCAGCAGGTCACAGAGGAGGTGAACAAAAAAGCAATTCCTGGTACTCCCTGGGAGGGACAAAAAGGTCATGTCTGGGACCTGGGCAGGGAGTCCATGCAGGACTGGTTTGCTTAGGAGGTCAGCCCAGGTCAGATGAGGAGCTCCATAGAAGGTTCAACAACAGTAAGAAATGGGAAAGCTGTTGGCTGGGAATGTCACTGGGAACTTTGGAGGTAGAGTTCAGGATGGTGTAAAGGCATCAGTGGGGTCAATGCACTCTTCCCAGACAAGTCATTCACAGTCTTAGCACTACAGGCTAAGGATGAAGGAGCATCTCTAACATCAGCTCTGATGAGTATCAGTGGACTGGTCTGCATGTCCAGGGTGCCATCTTTGCTCTGAGCATGGTATCATTTCTCTGAAGCGGGCTCATGCTAGTGGTTGGTGCTGGGCCGTGAGTCCCCTGGGACTCTCTGTTGACCAGGGCTCTGTTTAGACCCAGTCCATCTCTGACTTATCCAGACTAGATGAATGGGTCCTGGCTAAAAAGGCTACTAATAAATTTACTAATTGAGCTTCCTTTATTAGGTGGGTTCTAATGCTGGCTCAAATGTACCCATTTGTGCAATGTTGTCTGGATGATGTCTAGATGTTCTGGTAATCCAGACATCACCTGATTATATCCAAATAATTGTTTCCATTAATTTGAAATCACTCTTCAGTGAAACTGACCCACAATTTCTGGTTGAGCCCTCACTTTGCAGAGCAGCTGGTGTAATATCACCATCCCCTCAATTTTTCTTGATCTCATTTGAGGTCTACTGACACTGTGCTGCTTTTGCTGGTTAGAGGACATGATGAGCTCTTGCCAGCCTCAGCCATCCCTGCTCCCCTGGTTGAAGCAGTGGCTGGGAACTGAGTGAACTGGAATTTGAGTAAATGAAAGCAATGGGCTTGATTATGCCAGATGTCCTGGGCAATTAGAGTGTTACAGAGAGGAAAAGATCTTAACCAGAGCAGTGGGTCTGCCTGGGCATCCCCCAGGAGGTCAGGGAGTGCGTGATGGCTTCTGATGAGAACTCCATGCTTCCTTCACCTAACACACTTTTGTTTAGGCTTTTCTATTGTGCTTTAGCCGTGAGAGGAGGAACAGCCAAGGAGGGATGACTCACAGCCGTGCTGGAGGCAAGGCAATGACTCAGAGGTGGAGCTGGCTTGCAGTCCAGCTGCAGTCTCACATCACACGGCAGTGGTGGGGCTGGAGGGGCTCCCAGTGTGCTCTCCTTATTAATAACCCTGACAAAAGATGCAGTGACTTCTTCTTGGCATCTTTTAGCACGTTCCCTGCCAAAAATTGCCCCATGTGTTCACCTGCTTCCATCTAACTCAATCATCTCTGAACACAAGTGACCAGGCTCAGTCCTGGGATGGCAGGCAAGTCCTGTCTCTGCCTTTATGTGACAGCACTAAAGCCTACTGCAAATGCCTGGCCTGACATATCTGACAACAGCAATTACCTTGATTTATGTCTGTATCACACTGGGGACTCATCATGGTCCTGGGGTTGATCAATGCACCACAGAGCCCAGCCATGACACCTCCTCAAAGGATCTCTGTGTGACTTCGAAGGACCTCCTAGGGAGGCTTCATCCATCCTGGAGAGCTGCTCAGCTCTTGCTGAGCAAGAAGCAGCTCGTTAGCAGTGCCCAGACAGATCTGTTGTGCCCAGGGAAGCTGTTGAGAGAGGCAGGTGCTTGCTCACTCTTGTGAGGTGGAGGCCATGCTCTCCCCATCCTGCTGTCTGAGAAAGTCCTTCAGTATGAAAACACATTGTCCAGCTGCCATCAGGGGAAATGGCAGAATGGGCTAAGAAAGGCATGCAACAGAGCTCAACGAGTAAAGCAGACTCCTTCCCCAGAAAAAAACTAAAGTGCACACCCAGGATGGGACACAGATGTATTCCCCCACTTCCTTGAGTTGATGAAGGTAACAGAAGCAATGATACATGATCTCATGTGGAAATGGTGAAAACAAAGGTGCTTTGGGCCTGCTTGCCTTCAAGGAGTGAAGAAGGCAGGTGCCTGGAGGAGCAGCTCACCCATAACACTGCCTGAGCTGGGCTGGGCACTGCACTTCACCTGCTCCTGATATCAGGCGCAAAACCCTTCGGTTTTTTGTCTTTTATTTCTCCTCACTGGAAGGATTTCTCAATCACAGCAAAGCCTGTTTTGATGATATTTTTGTTCCTTGGTCTGAGGATATGTTGACAATCTCACTTCCTACCAACTGCAACACTGCAATTGCTTAATGCAGAGTGTTGTCACATCACTGGTTTATCAGACAGAGCATTTCAAGTTTTTAACTTCTCATTCAAATGATTTGATGAAAATGCCACAATAGTTTTCTTGCTATAGCCATAAACATCAGATACTGTGCAAGTTTCAGTCCAAACAGCCTAAAACCCCATTTATTTCAATAAAATTACCATTGGTAATTTGTACCTTTTCATTTGAGAATGTGTTCACACATGAAGGAAATGAACTGTTTTCAGATAAAATTACTTATTGCCAGCAAATTACCATTATTTTGACTTGCACTAACAGTTGCTAATAATTCAAGATGGGGAGGGAGAGGAACATGTGTCTGTACCAGCTGTTGTCTCACTCTTATCCAAAAAGCATGAAGAAGTTGCTGGCAGTAATCACAAAAAGATTTTCTTTCTTTCTTTCTCTTCAAGCACAAGTTTAACAGCTGTTGCCTCTCGCAAGTGTAATGTTTGCACTATTGTTGTTTATCCCATACAGAGTTTTGTAACAGACCAAAGAAAAATAACTCCTCAAAATGGGAACAGTTGTGCAATGAATCAAACTTGTTTCCTATGGTTGGCACTCAAATAAGAAAAAATACCCAAAAACAAACTGGCCACATGAAGATGTAATGACCCGACGCCCAGACCTGTCCTGTGTGAAGAAGGGCAATAGCAGCAGAAATTATCACCCTGGTCTCCTGGTGGGGCACAGCCTCAGATTTTCCCACAAGTCCTTTTCTGTTGCTATATCAACAACTGCACTCCTTGTCCCTCTGGGGCAGCAAGTCTCCTTCTTGACAGAAACTTTGTGTTCTTGCTCCACACTGGGCCTTGTGACAAGGAAGCAGCACAGCCAGGCTGCCCCGGGCGAGGCTGCCCCCGCTCTGCTCTCTGCTGCCCATGGACACTTGCAAGCTGTGTCTGCTCCAGCAGCATAATATCTCCTTGCCTGAGCTGATGGAGTACATGAAAACACATAATTTTGGGGGTGAACACTGATTTTTCTTATAATTGTGTAGTGTCATGGCCCCAGTTTTCACAGGGGAGTCTCTGCCAAGGCAGCCTAGGTCCTACAACAACCAGCTACCCATACAGTGCTAGCTCTGCAGCACAGCTCAACTTTTGCTGAGCAAACCCAGTCCCTATTAATATATATCAAAGAAAGAAAAAAATCCCCTTCTTGGTACAGACAACCCCTGGGTTCTGAATTTTTTCCTTTTTTTTTTTTTTATTTTTGGCAGACAAGCTGCTCACTTACTGTCATCAGCATCACCTCTGATTTCCCTCCATCAGCTGTGAGGTTTTAACTCTGCACACAGCCTGCACAATTCCTTGTTTCTCTCCCTTTCATTCTGAGACCTCGCCTTTGTCTCCCTATCTATCTCACTAGTACTGTATTCTGGTACTGTCCAAAAAAGTTTCAGGCTGAGGTAAAGTAACATGGGTCAACTGACTGTAAAATACCCTTAAAAGAGCTGCACTGGTATAGAGAACTTGGAATCCCCTCTTTAAAATCCAGCAGGTTAACCACAAGACAACATACATAACTCTAAGTGCATGCTCAGGGATCCAGTGTATCAATAACCAGGGTAATGTTTCTTCAGTTACAGCAGTACTTCTTTTTCTGGCAGACCTCATGGGCAACATGGTTAAAATCAAATTCTGGATCTGATACTCCTTCACAGGCTTTTGACTAATAAATCAAAAAGTTAAGAGCAGCTAAAATCTCTAACATATGCAAGGAGCTAAAATATTTTGTGATACTTTGGGACAAACCTCATTTATTCAGAAGGGAGTGGGCTGGAGAGAAGGATACTCACTCCTGTGATTTCATTTCAGCTGAAGTGAGAGGTGCTCAGCTAGCATGCAGACTGTAGCAGCATCATTTGTCATTCAACCAGAAGTCATGACTTGGATGTGGAAATGACTAAGTAAAATTCAGTGATTTGTTCTCATGCAGAAAAGAGATTAGAATATTGAATCTGCTTCTTAAAGCTTGAAAAATCTGTGCATTTTTATTCTCCAAAGCCAGGGCTAAGTTGCAGCAATTATTTTGGTGTTAAGTTATCTGATGTGCTCAAGGGCACATGTGGACTAGAAGTCTCTATGGTACCATTTGGCCCTTCAGTAGGTCCTTGTCTGCTATTAGCTTTACAAAATTCAGGGAATGTGATGTTCATCATCCAGCATAAGCAGCTGCTGCTGGAGCTGTTCCTTGGCTGGAGTGCTGGTCAGCTGGTCAGCCAGCAGTTCCTTCAAAGTATATTTAATTTTGCAGTGTAAATTCTGGAGCATATTTTTCAAGAGGCAGTATATGAATAAATACACAGATCCACCTGCTAGCCAGTCTGAAGCAGGTCTACTCAGATGCCAGGAACTGGCACAGCTGGTTAACATTTCTGGCTCAACTTTTGATCTGTTGCATGAATTTTGGCAAGGCATTTCTCACTGTAGCTGCTTCCCTTCCAGTTTGTCAAGGTGCAAGCCCTTTGTGTGACAGGAGTAAATGTACTCTTGTCTTTATATGAAGCCTAATGAGATGGGACTCTGATCTCAGCCAGTGCCCCTAGACCAAAGCTGTTGAATTTAGATTTTTTTAGTTAGGTACCTCTGGAAAAAAAAATACTCAGGAGCCTGTTTGTCAGCAGCAGCAGATACAGGGGCCACAGTGAGAGTGCAAGGAAATCTGAGCTCTCCTGTTACAGGATAAGTCACAAAGCAAAACCAGGCTGCTCTCAGTGAGATCCCCAACCAGAGTCCTGTCGCTGACTGGCATTGTAATATAGATAGGAAGTGAATTCAGCTTGCTGAAAACAACCAGTTTTGGATCACACAGCAGGTGAGGCATCTGACAGGCCATGTGCACGGGCTTCTTTCCTCTGGAAACCCCTGGCAACTTTTAAACGTCAAACCTTTCCAAATCCTATGAAATTCTAGATGTAAAGAATCCTTCATGGGAAGAAGCTGGACACCATGCAGTTTCCTGGCACCAGTGTGCCAGCCATGGTGCTGCAGCATCAGTGGTGGCACCCAGGAGGAGGAGCTGGCTCTGTGGGAGGCACTGGTGGCAGGGAGGAGACCCCTTGCCCTGTGTCCTTATTCAGCTGTTGAAATAATTTCTACATTCATCCACAGTTTGAGGCTCAGCATCAAGAAAAGATATTGTTTCTTTGTCAGCATTTTTTCAGGGAACGCCCATGGGAGTTCCTTGAAAACCTCCCATGTTTTTCCCATGGGCTGATGTTGGACACCATACAACCTGCAGCACAAATGTTTGCTAGCAGAAGGGAGAAAATAGTAAATATACCTCTCTCATTAAAAGGAAATGTTTTCCTACAAGCATCAAGCAACACAAGTTGGCAAATATACTCATCTTAAATGCTCGCTGTAGGGCATCACCATCCATTTATTTCCTGAAAGCTGCACTGTCTTGTGTAACTAACACCATACAAGATGCTGGTGTAGTTTCTAGTGGAGGTGGGGAAACAATCCAGCTGATCCTTGCCTAGGGTGATGTGTTTCAACAGAGTTGGTGCTACAGAAGCTGGGTTTCTCTGGAAGGAAAAAGACCTCTGCCCAGAAAGCCCCTTGGAGCCTGGGAGCCCCAAGCAAAGAAGCCAAGTCCTGTACAGGTCAGGTAGTACCAATTCTGGGAGCTGTCCCAGCTGTGCCAGGGAGATGAGCCCAACACAAACCATCCCAGGCATTCCAGGCAGGGGCTGTTAGGCAGGAGGGAAAATCAAGGGGTCTACCCTCCACAGGCTCCCTTAAAGCCTGGCTAGGCACTGCCCCATGCCTGAGGCTGCCAGGCAGAACCTCAAGCTGGTGCCACTCAGTTAATTTCCATTATGCCACTTCCAGAAAAATATTTTTTAGCTTTCAAGTGGTGGAGAAGGGGAAGCAAAAAGAACTACTTATTCACAGTAATTCTTTGTTCCAGCAGTTAATGAGCAGATTCAGCAGACTGAGTGATGTTGCCTCTAAATTGCTCAAACCAGAGGTCACAGTGGCTCTTTCAAGGGCACTGGCTTTGTGTTAGCTGTCTCTGTTTGCAGAGGATGGATCACCTCAATTTTTCAGTACAGGTGGGTCACAAACCCAACAAGGCTCTGATCACTTTCTGCAAGGCACCAAGCATGCACTGACAAATGAGATGTCTTAGCACTTCTCAGGAGGTGATCAG
This sequence comes from Zonotrichia leucophrys gambelii, assembly GCF_028769735.1. NCBI lineage: Eukaryota > Metazoa > Chordata > Aves > Passeriformes > Passerellidae > Zonotrichia > Zonotrichia leucophrys. Next base: position 72,858,689 of record NC_088172.1, read on the forward strand.
CATCTGGCAAAACAAAAGGCTGCGGGGCTGAGCTATCCAGACAGCCTACACAACAATAAATTACACATTGAAGTTGCTGTGCAGGCAAATGTATTAGTCACCCACACTCAGCAGTGCTTCTTGCACAGCTGGGCACATTGACATTAAATCTTACCTGCACTGGGAAATGACTCTTTCTCTCAAACATTTTCAAGAGCCAGTCTGTTGCAGATGGTTTGAGGAAACACAGATATCCTGAGCTCTCCTGCACAAGGCCATTTCTATAATTTGCTTTTTCTGCTTATAAAGGAATGGCTGAGTACTCTTTGCAAAAATCTGTCCTTGATGGTCATTTCAACATATATGACCACATTTCTAATGAAAAAGAGCCAGTCTGAATTTTTTTTCAGGTTGCATTTTCCAGCATTTAGGGTTTTGCTACTTAAGTTTGGATTTGGTCGCCTCCAAGTTTTCTAGGTAACACCTGACCTAGTTACTCTGACCTGAGGTCACACATGTAGAGGTTAATCACCAAAGAATATGCCTAATACCAATAATGTCATCGTGGTCCCCAGCTCAGCATGTATTGAATTAGGGCATTCCAAATTTGAACATGATACAAACCACCTTACACATGCAGTATTTGCACAGTGATAATGAACTGTAGTCAGCAGAGTGGTTTTGGTGCAAGTGGAACTGGAGTGTTTTTATTTTAGACCTCAGAACACATCTGCAGGCTAGTTTGCAGCACCTCAGCATGGCAACCCATTTCCTCAGTTTAGTGCACTGTTGCCATTGCACTGCATCAACTGAGTTCAAAATCCCCCTGAATCACAAATCACAGGGAAACTGTATTTCCAAGTTAGATTTTAAGACCTTATTCTTTAGGATTAATTTGTTATTTTCCAAATGTGCAAGTGCATTATTCCTTTATTTCAATATGAAGTGCAATAGGGATTTGTCAGAGCTGGAAGAAAGGCCAGAAAAGCAATGAATAAACTATCCTTTTTATTTAGTGGGAAAAGCTTGATTTGGATTACTGATCATTGGGATTTATCTACAAAACCATAGGAATAAAAACCATTGTGCTCAAATAGTACAATTAATTTAGTCAGATTACACATGTGCTATGCAGGAAATTCTACTCCTTTCCTGTGTAAAGAAGTGTTGTTTGTTTATGCCATCAGGCATACATCTCAGGTTGGAAATGGGGTGTGTATTCTATTCATATCTGTTAGAGGTAGGGCAGTTTTCTTTATCTCTTCCACAACCAATCTACCCTCCGGGGAGACATCTTCTGTTAAATGGGCTATTGAGTGTCAGTGCATGACTGATAAAATTACATCATCCCATTGTGAGAGGCTCGGCCCAGGGGGAGGAGCCAAGCATTCCTACATGGATATAATCTAAGATTTGGAACACCAGAGACAGCCTTTTCCCACTGGATTCCCAGAGGAAGACCAGGCCCACCCACACCACTATGGGACCTTCAGAGAAAAACTACACCCTTCTCAACAGGATCACTGCTCCAAGAGAACCACACCTGTCACTGCAGGAGGACAGCAGCCACCATTTAATCAGACTCCTACTAACACACTGACCCACAGGGTGTCAGGTTGTATTCTGACTCTTTCAGCGGTTTGTTTTATTTTTTGTACTATTGTATTTGTGGTTTTAATTTTCCTAGTAAAGAACTGGTATTTCTATTTCCATATCTTTGCCTGAGAGTCCTTAATTTCAAAACTATAATAACTTGGAGGGAGGGGGTTTACATTTTCCATTTCAAGGGAGGCTCCTGCCTTCCTTAGCAGACACCTGTCTTTTCAAACCAAGACAGACATAAACTCCATGTTTTTCAAGACATGCAGCCCAGGTGATCTAGAACATGAAGGTCCTTCTGTGTTGGCTGATGGGTACTGTCATTGTGTGACCTTCGTGCTGCACAAGGAGGAATGTCAGTTATCACAGAGGCTAGGCAAGTGAAATACTGCTGGTGAACTTGGGAATTTCTTGTGTGGTCAGCTAACAAAACAACTGAGAAGAAAGAAACTTCCTGCTTTGAATTGGCTGGTGTAAGGCATATCCACATCACCTCTGCTTACCCTGGTTTGCTTTGGTATGTTGGCTATTTTAAATACATTGAAGCAACCATCTGCCTTTACCTGCATAAACCTAAAAATAAACATAAAAGGAGGGATAAGCAAATGCAGGCCATGGACTTCCCTATAAATAACTGCAGTATAGTGACTCCTGTGTCTGGGGAGTTATTTTGCCTTTATTTCATGATCAGCATGGATAATTGGAAGGTCTTAGAGCAGTCTAACAAGCACAAGTTATGGGAGAAGCTCGTTTTACGGGGATTTAATTGGCTATGCACTAAACAAGGTTTGTAACCACAGCCACTTCCCAGCTCCTGTTGAACAGAGCCATAGATAGCTACCTAAAAGGGAAGCAACCTTTCCCTGCCACTTGTCTAGGTTCCCCCTAATGTTAGAGGAAGAACCAGGCACCCCAGAGGGTCTGACCTATCCAGGTGTCTCTCCTACAAAGGACAAACAAGGTCTGTTGAAGTGCTTACTCTTTCCTCCAAAAAAAGGAGAAAAGGGAGCCAAGATGGTTTCTTTAATTTATTGGCAGCGGTGCTGTAGGTGGGACAGGGTAAGGTACAGGGCACTGCAGGGCTGTAAGCAAGGGAAATCTGACTTAGAGATCAGTCAGCACAGTTGAAGATAAAAAGTCTATGGGAGCACTTAAAGTCGATACTCGCCTTTCATACAGCTGAAGTCAGATGAGATAATCCTATCATAATGACCAGTTTGTTTCTAGAAGCAATAATCTCCCTTGAAAATACACCTGCATTCCTTCTCAGCCTTGATATTAACAGAACCATATTAATTTTGGGTTAACATGAAAGTTATTGTATCGTGAAGAAATGCATTGACTTTGGGGGTGGGGGAAAGGCTTATGTGGGCATAAGCCTTACATATGTAAAATATTTGAAATCTCTTATTTCCTCACTTTTGACTGCTTTGTGCAGATTTTAATAAAAAACATGATGTCCATAAATTATGAAATGAAAAGCCTGAATGGCATTAGCCAAGCTACTAATATTACTCAGAGGTTCCCACCTGCCTGAAGCCAGACCTTGCAGTGTTTGTCTTCTCTCTGCTGCTTGTTTAGGAACAGATATATGCAAACTAATTGTTTGAGCAAGGACAGGTCCTCCCAGCGCCACAGCTCACACCAAACCCACCAGCCACAGAACTTCCCCAATTGCTACACATGGTGGCAGGATGACAGAGGACCAGAACAAGAGAACTCTTCCCTGTCCCAATCTTATCTAGGGGAAGAAAAGTCATGTTTTCAGTCTGCAAGAGGAACACATCTAGGCTTCAGATTACAATGGAAAGAAACCCAACAACAACAATAAAACATGAGAAAAAACAATTCCCAAACTTAGTAATATGTAATGCTGTAATGTATAAAAATGCATCTGGGAATAGCTCTGACAATCAAGCTGTAACATTTTCTACAGGAAAAACTGAGATGTGATAATACTCATTATGCTGCTCAGGAATGCATTTTCAAGGTCTCCTAAGGTCCCTCTTTTTCTTTTTAAACGGAAATGCATACACTTCTCTCCCTCCTTATTTTTGTGACTTCATGACACTTCTGCAACTGCAGTTTCAACCCAACCACCACTTAATATTTTCTTTCTCTGGGAAATTCTGGAGTGCATCTCTTCATATTAAATTATTGCTGCTCTAGTGGAGAATAGAAGAGATCCCGTTATATTATGTTCGGTCCATTAAGTCTCTAATTACTTTGATTTTGATATTCAAAAGCTCTAATTAATTCTTTTAATGTGTAATACTGTTAAAGCCCTACAATTGATTTAATACAATTTTAAAGGAAAAACCCAGAAAATATTTATTTCCAATGAAATATATAGTAGAATTAAAGGTTGAGAATACTTAAATATTACTTAAGTGTAAGAGATGTATAGAACTAATTGCTAGTATATCATAACCAGGCATTCTGAGTCCAGAAAATTAAATTAAGATCAGACTCTTAAACCTTACAAAAATCTCAGCTGAAACAATTACATCAGCTGAAACAATTCACAGTGAAACATCTCAAAAAGCCCAAACACCTGCCTTTTGTGTCTGAGTCTTTTTAGTATTTGGCTTTAAAAACACCACATACACTGTCAAAATAGATTCCTTCTGTGTAATTACTGAAAGGCAGTATTTAATTCCTTGTTTTCAAACTTGCACCCTTGTAATTTGGATAAGTATAACCACATTGCTAAGCATCCTGTCTCTTTAAACAATCCTGTGCTTGAAAATAATCATTACACCACTGCAGCATCTTCTTCATTGTTTCACCTTTACATCCCTGATACATGCCAACAGTATGACCTTCATTTTAACACAGAGCTTTCTTCATCTCAGTATTTGCTTACTTTTGGTATAGCTTACTGAAACTGCCAGACCACAAGGACCAAGAAGTGCTTGTAGAGGATGCTACTGCATCTTCACAAGGATTTGAAAAAAATATTATCAAGCATGCAACACCTTCCATTTTAATTTCTTGAGGCAGAATCACAGATACTCAAAGGCAAAAGTGGATGCCAACTGGATGCACCAAAGCAGCAGCCACAGCCCAGTGCTGGGGCAGCACAAAGCAGCAGAGTGCTCGTGGGTATCACCCATAATCAGATATTGACTTATCGACTGGGAAGAAAGGCTGTGCTGCAGGATGCCCCCAGGGAGCCCAAACCCACCTCCAGCTGCCTGTCATTCAAAAACTGCTTTTGGGGTCTTCTCCCAGCTTTCCCAGAGCAGATGGTCTGACTCAGTGCTGGAGCCCTTCTTTGCACCCAGCACTGTGTTCCAGGCTTCCCAATTCCCTAGGGAGGGGAATTGCCAGGGCCAGGTACCCCCGTGGGTGCATCAGGACCCAGTGTGCAGACACCCACAGCTGTACAGCAGCCAAACTGGTGCCTGGGTCTGGGGAGCTCCACCTCAGAGCTGCTGTGCTGCTGCAGCTGTGACTCCACTGGCTCCCAACCCAGCCATAACAATTAGACTTGGCAATCATTAACTTAGCTGAGTAACAACATGAGCTTTCTAATACAGCTCGTCCGCCAGGTTTTCAACAATCCTAACCGCCTGAAACCTGAGGACATCTGGTACACCAAGCAGCCTAATTTTTCCAGCTCAGCTGAACATTTTCCATTTGCATGCACTTTGCATACATTTTCAGCTGCAGCATCTTCCCTCTTCCCTGCATCTTCCTTCCTGCTTCCTTCTCTATTTGCACAACATCTCACTGCTTTCTTCCTGTGTTTTGGCTTTGCAATCCCCACACCTCTAGCCCACTTCCACTTATCTCACTGCCAGTCTTTGCTGGTGCCACAGGCACAGAGCTCTCTTCTTTGGTTTTGCCATCCTGCTCCTTTTCTCACTGTTAGTTCCACTTTCTCTCATCCCCTTAATTGCCTCATGCTTCATTTTACCTTGTTAATTGCTCACTCTTGTCTGGCTCTTTCTATTTCAATAGATGCAACTATTAATACTCTTATTGTTTACAAGCCACCAACTCCTCCATCATTCCGCTCCCCAGCTGGACAGGGGAGAGAAAATATAATGAAAGCTTGTGGGTTGAGATAAAGAGAGGGAGAGATCACTCACCAGCCATTGTCACGGGCGAAACAGATTTGTTTCAGTGAAAAGGAATTTAATTTCTTTAAAATTATATCAGAGTGAGACAATGAGAAATAAAAGCTAAATATTAAAACACCTTGCCCCTATCCCTCCCATCTTCTGGGTTCAGCTTAATTCCTGAGTTTCTCTACCTCCTCCCCTTCCTGCAGCACAGAGGGATGGGGAATGGAGGTTGCAGCCAGTTAAACATGCATTGACTCTGCTGCTCCTTCCTCCTCAAGGGCAGGACACTTCACTGTTCCCCCACCCCCATGTGGATTCCCTCCCTAAGGAGACAGTCCTCCACAAGCTTCTCCAATGGGATCCTTCCCATGGGCTGCAGTGCTTCATGAACTGCTCCAGTGTGGGTCCCTTTCCAAGGGGTGCAGTCCTTCAGGAACAGGCTGCTCCAGCATGGGTTCCCTGTGGGATCACAAGTCCTGCCAGCAAACCTGCTCCAGTGTGAGCTCTTCTCTCCACGGCGTCCTCCGGTCCTGCCAGGAGCCTACTCCAGCGTGGGATTCCCACAGGGTCACAGCCTGCTTTTGGGCATCCCCCTGCTCTGGCATGGACCACAGGGAACTGCAGGGGGACAGCTGCCTCATCGTGGTCTTTACCACCGGCTGCAGGGGAATCTCTTCTCCAGTGACAGAAGCATCTCCTCCCTGTCCTTCTGCACTGACCTTGGTGTCTGCAGAGCTGTTCCCCTGACATATTCTCACTCCTCCCTCTGGCTAGAATTGTGCCTTTTCTTACTTTCTTAAATCTGTTACCCCATAGGAGCTACCACCATTGCTATGAACTGGCCTTAGCAGGCAGCAGGCCTGTCCTGGAGCTTCCAGGCTTTGGCTCTGTCAGACACAGGGGAAGCTTCTGGCAGCTTCTCACAGAAGCCACCCTTGACGCTCCTCCACTACCAAAACCTGGCCACACAAACCCAGTACAAACATGCACCTCTATTCTCTTTGCTTTGTAACCTCAGTGAAAGGCTGGACTCCTCCTCATGAAACTCCTCCTCCTCATCAGGCCCCTGCCCCCACATTCAGTCAGCATTGTTTTTGTGGAAGCCTCAAAATGACCTCCTCTTAGGCAGCTCCAGCTCTCCCCTCCACTCCCATCACCTGTCAGGCACTTGCCACAAGTCAGCTCCGCCTGAGAGGTTATTCTCTCTCATTTGAAGCTCTGCCCTTCCCTTTCCCTTCTCTCACTTGACCACCATGCCTTTTGGACACTCCTCTTTATCTTGCTCTTCAGACTCTAGAATAGGTGTTATAAAATTGTGTTCTCATCCTCTTTCTCTTTTATCTCCATGTAATCCCTACCACAAACATAAATTCTCCTGCCAAGCAGCTTGAAAACCCAGTGCTCTATTCAGATTGAGCTCTAAAAGAGAGATCAACCCAACCAAAAGTTAAAAGGTACAGCATAGTTGTCTCTATCTACAATGGCTCCATCTAGGCTTCCATTACAGCTAATCCTGTAGGAGGTATCTAAAGCCAGCCAGGACAGGCACTCAGGAAAAAGCTGTTTCCTTTCCCCACCTAAAAAGGGAGTCCAGCTGAATGGATGGATGACTGCACTGTAGACATTTAAAACTGGGCAAGATGAGTCATAGACCCTTTTTGCCAAACACATTCTTGCTCAGCTCCCTGATGCCTGCTCAGATAAGCCTTGCTGTCAGTTGAAGCTCAAGCTTGGCTTACCCAGCCAAGTTCATCCCACGGCCCCTCAGCTGCTGTTCAGGCCAGTGTTCACTTATGCCTCTGACAGGGGGGACAACTTTGGTCCAGACTTCTCCTCATGTCCTTATCCAGATCATACCCAAACCTTGAAAGCACTGTTGTACAAATAACTCCTGACATGAAACCCCTCTGTCTCCATGTGTGAAGCTAAGGCTCTCATCCACGCTGAATTGCCACTTTGAGCTGTGCTTACTGCCAAAGCACTTGTCCTTCCCTCAATAAATGCATCCCTGTCCTGCACACAATCACTCTACATGTCTTTGCAAAGGATGTGGGTCTGGCTGGTCCTCCCATGCTGCCATGCCTATCTTTGCACTTCTCCCTTAGCTCCTTGCTCTCTGTCACATCAGATGAGAGCTGCCTGTCCTCACTTTTGAGCCCACCCCAGATCTGTCTCTGTCATGCAGAGCCTCCCATGTGTGACAGCCAGCTCTGCCATCATCCATCAGCTGGTGACCAGGGCCAGGCTTCCTTCTCTGCAGGCAAATTCTGTCTCACCAAAACCCTGGGACTGTGCACAGCCTCCCCCAAGGTCAGGGGCAGGGCTGGCCTGTGCAATCCTCATGGTGGGCTCCTTCTCTGTGACCTGTGCTCTTCTATGATGCCAATTAATAGATCTGAAATGGCAACAGCAGCCACCAAATCACAAAAAAGATTTGCATAATAGTATAAAGAATGGCAATTCTTTATACTATTATGCAAAGAGTGTGAAAAGTGCATATTATATGGCTCTAAGCAGATATTTACTATATGTATTATGTTGTATTAATTAGTAGTGCTGTATTAACATTTCAATGGTATGGTAAATGTAGTTTTGTAGTTAAAATGTAACTTTTGTAGTCAAAATAGAAACTATGTATGTGGGATGTTATTTTAAAGAGAGGAATGAGCTACTTGCTCCGAGATAGCAGCCACAGGGTACCTAAATCTTTCAGAGAACAAGAATTTATTGCTCCATTATCTTCCCACCTCACTCAGCCCTGAAGATGCTGTCAGGATTAAGAGGAAGAAGTTGACACTGACCAGACAGAATCCTTTGTTTGAATGGAATTTATGCATCATGTATGAGGTGTATAAATATGCAACAGGCTGTTGTTTTTAAGGGTTAATCCTCTGTTAACGTGTGTCCTTTTTCAGGCTCGTGCTGCCCAGAAAAAGGTACCCAGACCATCAATAAGTCTTTGTTTTTATTGTCTAATATTGTCCTAATCCCAATTGTTCAAATTTTTATTACTCTAATTATTACTCTAATATTTTTAGAATTTTTTCTATTTTTAGAATAGAAATATTTTTAATATTTTATTATTATTAAACTTTTAAAATTCTAAAAACAAGTGATTGGCATTTTTCACAAGAGGCATGGCTGTAATTTAGGGATAATGTGTGCTGGAAGAAATTAAATGCCTTTGCCACCCCTTTGATGATGCTGCACTTAGAAGCATTACACATTTCGTAGAGTCATAGAATGGCTTGGGTTGGAAGGGACTTTAAAGATCATCTTGTTCCAACACCCCTGCCATGGGCAGGAATGCCTTCCACTATACTATTTCTTTATGAATACCTGAAAATATAAGTCAAAGAATGTTTTGACCACATTAAAATACATACACTGAAAGGAGTAGCATTAGACTTGCACTTTTGACTTCATACTTACGTTTTCTCCTTTCAGTGACTAACAGTGTAACATTAATTTTATATTAATTTGTTGGGGTTTTACATACAATTTCTTATTAAAATTAAGAGGAAAACTGCAGCTAAATAGCCTACCCCTTTTTAAATCCTTTTAAGTGTGTGACCTAATGACTGGCATTTCAGTACCAGAAGGGAACCTACAAGAAAGATGGACAGGGACTTTTTAAAAGAGCATGACAGGAGAAGGGGGAATGGATCCAAACAAAGAGTTTAGGTTTAGATTAGATCGTAGGAAGAAATCTGATACTGTGAGGGTGATGAGGCCCTGAAACAGGTTGTCCAGAGAAGCTGTGGATGCTCCATTCCTGGAAGTGTTCAAGGCCAGGCTGAAAAGGGCTTTGAGCAACCCGGTCCAGCGGGAGGTGTCCCCGCCCGCGGCAGGGAGGCTGTAACTCGATGATCTTTAGAGTCCCTTCCAACCCAAACCATTCTGCGATACAATGAACTCCAGACAGACCGCGGGGGAAGGGGGAGGAGTGGGTGAGCGGCTCCTGCCATGAGACGGACACAAGTAGGCAGGGCCAGCTTTGCCTTCCCCTGCCGGCGGTTCCCTCACGGCGGGGCAGGAGAGCAGAGCCGTCCCCACGGACGGGCTCCGCAGGGGGCCGGTCCTGCCGGCCCAGGAACTACAGCTCCCAGTGTGCCCCGCGACAGACAGCAGCCACCGGGGCAGGGGCGGGAACGGAAAGGGGCGGCCGCACAGCACGCCGGGATCCGTAGTCCAGAGACCGCCATCGCCAGCGCCTGGGGCCGTGTCCCGCGCATTTGAAAATTCCCGCGGAGGTTCGCTGCGGATCTCGCGAGAACTCGGCCCGTCCCCCCACTCCCGTCCCGCCCCCCGCGCGGCGGGTGAGCGAGCGAGGTGGGTGCGCGGGCGCGCGGGGCCGGGCCGTGCCGTTGTCGCCGCTCTGGGAGGGACATGCCACCGGCACCGGCACGTACCGGGAGCGCGGGGCTCGGCTGGGCTGGGGGCAGCGGCGCGCACAGGAGGAGGCGGCGGAGGTGGCGGCAACGGCGACCCCCGCCCGCCCGTCTGCCTTCGTTCCTCCCTTTCTTCCTTCCCCCCCGTACCAGCGCGTAGCGGGCGCTCCCGAGCCGTATAGGCCGGCACCGGCGCTGGCGCAGCGCGGGCCCGCGGGGGCCCCGGGCGGGCCCGGCCGCCCGTCCCTTATGTAAGTGACCCCCGGGCTGCGGCGCCGTGTCCGCCACACGTGCCTCGGCCCCCGGCGGCGGGGGAGGCCCGGGCGGCGCGGCCTGGGCAGCGCACATGGGAGGCTCCGCCAGCCTGGGGGGCGTGGGAGATGCGGCGGCTGCCGCCAGGAGCTTTCCCTCCTGCCCGGCCACCCGCGCACGCCCTCTGTTCTCACCCCTTGGGCCCTGTTCTGGGAGGGTTTTTCTTTACTTCTTTCCAATTCCGCCTCCCCCTCCCCCGCCGGGCTTCGGGGTTGTATTCCATGAGGAGGCGGGAAATGCGCTCTGTGCCTAGAGCGGCGAGTGCGGGACGGGGGCTGGGTGCAGCGGGGAGACCGCAGCTCTGGAACAACCCAGTGCCATTTGTGGGGGTCTCTGCACGAAGCAAAACATCGCGAAGCAGAGTTGCTGCTGCCTCAAACAAAAGTGCTCGGTGCCTTCCTTAATAAACTGTGAGCCCATGTCTGGAGCTTCTGCCGATGGAATGCTTGGTGTCGGTCAGGTCTAGTGATTGCTTCCTCATCGTGGCTGGGGAAATTGGAGGAAACGGAGGGACGTGTTTGTGTCGAGATGGCTGCACCCCGTCGGGGGTACCGGGCAGAGCGTGGCCGTGCCGGTGCCTTTGCAGGGCCCGTCGGTGTGGCTGGTTGTGCCAGCCTTGGCTGGCAGCTGTCCCCTGCGCTTGGGCACACAGCTCTGTGTCCTGGCGAGGACAGCTCCTCATTCACGTGCTGCCTCAGCTCTCCTTCCTGCATCGATTTGCCTGGGATTGGCTTTTTCAAGCGTGATCAAGCTTCTGTGAATTTTATGTCTTCTGCCTAGTAAGGTGTTGGACAGTTTTGGAGGAGCAGGGTGACGTGCCTTTCCTGGTGTGACGCTAGTTTGGTGGAGAGAATAGAATCCTTCAGCTGGCAAGAGAGAGTCACCCTGTTGCATGGGTTGCAGGTGTTTCTGTAGTTGGTCTTGTCAGGTTGCTGATTGTGAAAATCTGTTGGAGAATTAAATGTTCCAATTCCGTCTGGATACAGCCTTGGGCAGCCTGCTCTAGGTGATGGCTCGAGCCTGGTGTTTAGAAGTGACTGTGAGTGATTCTGGCAGATCTTTCTGTTTGATGTGATTCTGGAATTTGTGCTGGGCAGGGCCAGCAATGGGATGGCATACCAGTGTGGTATGCTGGAAATGTCTTCCAAAATACAGTAGTAGAACAAAGGAGCAAATACGGAGATGAGAGATGGCAGCAAGGTCTCTCTTTTGATGTCCATGAAGTCAACATGTCCTGTGAAATCTTGTCTTCAGCTGTGACTGACCATATTTTTAGCTTTTTCTTCTGTGAGCCCATAATGTTATTGGCCTTTTAAACTGATTTTTGTGGAATATCATCAGTCAAAATTGTCATCTCAGAACTCTGACTTGGCTGTATGTAATTCTGCATGAACACACAATTTCTCTTTCTTTTCCCTCCTTCCCTCTCCCCCCTCCCAGGCTTTTAAATCCAAAAATTTATGACATTTCTGTCTTTCGAATGCACTAGTTCATGGTGCTTGGAAGTTATAAGTTCCTTGGGTGAAAAAGAATGGTCTTGCAGACTGCATTGCTGTAGGATACAGCTGGGAGGTTGAATTCTGGTTTATTCCTGAAAACGGAGTAAGCATGTGACATTTTACCCTAATCTGATTTCTAACAGAAGTAAGAATGTGATTGTAGTTATTGTTTCAAAGAGAGCTGAAATGCAGTTGCTGTTGGATATATCTCTTAAGGTTGAGAGGCTTTGTGCCTTTAATGTAGATCTGAGTATTTCCCCTCTGATTTGATTTCCTAGCAGTTCTTGGTTTAACTTAGCAACATGATGCAAGCAAAGCATCCTTATAGAGAGGTCAGTATATGTTGGTCATATTTTGTTATGAAGTTTCTCAACTTTGTTTCATGCCTGATTTCTAAAAACAAAAAGAGATGTTTAAAATGGTCATTGCCTTACTGGAGCAAAACTGAGCATGCCTGATGCTCTAGTATTTTCATTTTCTACAAAAATGGTTTATCTCTTGGAGTTCTACTTATTTGATGGTGCTTGCTGGTGTTTGTGGATGGATTTTTTTAGTGTTGTGGGCAGGAGTACTCTTGTGTTAACATATGAGCATTCCATCAGGGAAGAATTCATTTTGGGATGCTGAGGAGTTAGTTTTTTAAACTCAAATCTCCCCAGCAGAGGATGTTTGAGTTTGATTTCCAGTGAGCCCCACGAGGTTCTGTGCTCTTGGCACAGCAGGTAGGCAGTGTCTCCGGCACGATGGCTCAGGGTGACTCAAGGAGAGCACGCAGCTGAGCATTTTCCTTGCATGCCCTTACCTGCCCTACTGCAAGATATTTGCTCACTCTTTTCTTAAAACTATCTGGCTATTATTGTGGTGTATGGTATTAATAATCATATACTTACCACACACACATCTCCATTCTTATTTACAAAAAAAAAAAGAAAAAAAATTTATTCGCTACAGTAATTCTGGAACTTTGTGCTCTTTTCTAAAATTCCTTAGTATATGTTGTCAGAGTCAGTGCTTTGTCAGGTTGGAGAAATGGGCTGACAGGAACCTGGTGTAGTTTAACAAGGGAAAGTGCCAAGTCCTGCACTGGGGAGGAATCTCCAGGCACCCGTGTGTGTGGGGCCTGCCTGGCTGGAAAGCAGCTTGGCAGAAATGTCCCTGGGACACCCAGCTGGCCATGAGCCATCCCTGTGCCCCTGCAGCAAAGAGGGCTGATGGTATCCTGGGCTCATGAGGAAGAACCTTTGCCAGCAGGTGAAGGGAAGTGATCCTTCCTCTAGTACTGCACTGGTGAGGCCTCAGCTGGAATGCTGGCTCAGGTCTAGGCTCAGCAGCCTCTCAAGATGAGAGATGAAGGTGCTGGAGAGAGTGCAGTGAGGGACCACAAAGATGGTTGGAGGAGATTGGAGCAGCTCTTCTCTGGGAAAAGGCTGGGGGACTGAGACTGTTCAGCCTGGAGAAGAGAAGGCTCTGGGCTTCTCATCAATGCACATAAATACCTGAAGGGAGGGTGTAAAGCAGACGGAGCCAGCAACATTCCAGTGGTGCCCAGTGTCAGGAACACGAGCACACACTGAAACATTTCAAAGATGCTATACCTCAACCAGATGTGTCTGAATTAGTATTTGGTATTATGGGTTACTCCTAAAATATATCCACTAAATTGCAATTAAACTAAGCAAGAATGCTGGTCAAATTGTGAGGCCTTCTACTCTCTGGAGCCCCTGGATACAGTGCAGAAGTTGTCACTTGAAACTGATGGCAGGTACCAAAAGAGAAACTCAGCAAAACTACTGCAAGTGAGTTGTCCCACTTGGAACCTGATCTGTGCTAGTAGTGAATGCTGGCAGAGTGGTCCGGCTGGCTGGCTGCAGTAGTGGCTTTGCCATCAGCAGCATTTTTGTCAAAATGTTGACTTGTGCTTAGTGCAGGACCCTGATTTACCCTTCCTGTGCTTCATGTGCTTGTTGTCCTGCTGGCAGCAGATTGGGGAGCACAACCCAGCACTAGTGACCTGTGTATAAAACCTTGAGATGTCATGAAGAGAGCAGTACTCTTTGAACCTGACAGTTGAATTTGCCTTGTCTGTCAGGGGCCTTTTCTATAAGCCAGATGACTTGCAAAACATAGATACTTAACATAATTTGTATTTCCATGCATATGGATTATCTCATATTTAGCCACCTGTTTAATCCTGTAAATTAGTTCAGCTCTTCAGTTTCTCCAGGAAAAAAAAAAATCTGTCTTGACATACTGAAATGTGAACTCTTGTGGAGCACATGTATGAGCATGAAACTGTCTGAGGCCTAGAAATTTTTTCTCTAATACTGCAGAGATGTGATAAGGAAAGGCAGTAGGAAGGAAGGGACTGGAATAAGAAATATAATTATTTCAGCAGAGAAAAAGAACAATATTTTGAAGTGTTATGTTATGTTCACCTCTTAAGTGTATGGAAGAATACTTCTAATTGATCAGCTATGAAAGTCAGTATTACTTGAAAGTTTTAGCAGTATGTTTTCTGGAAGAATTTGAGGATGAATTTGGTCAAGAACTTTGTATTCCTGAACACCAAAAAGTAGCATGCAAAAAGTAAACAAGACATGGCTGATCTGTGACATCTACTAGAAGACAGCTGACAAAAATAATACTGTATTAAATCAAGGGAAAGGGCAGAGAGTTATACCTCTTACCAATAAGCTTTTTGAAATATGATTTTTCTGAGACCACATCTTGCTAACCTGTATGAGTAAGCTTGAACTTGGTGTGTTGTTCTCTTCCCTGTTATCTTGTTCATCCCTCTGTGTCACTTTTTGTTGGTGATCTCGTAGGCATCAAAAAAGCTCGAGATTCTCCTTTTGCGCTGCTGTGAGATGAAAAACTGTCCCAAGTGCCATTTCCTTTAAGCAAAAAGAGCTACAAATGATGCATGGGAGATTTGTCACTGCATACTGATGAAGCTTGGGTCAGTCTCAAAGATATTTATGGCTGACATGAGTCTCTTTGCCTTTTTTTCTTTATCTCCAGTGAAGAATGCGAGACCTAACAGCTCAGGTAACGAGCAGTCTGCTGCAGTTTCCAGAGGTGACTGTTGAGGCACTTGGGGAGGATGAGATCACCCTAGACTCTGTGCTGTGTGGGAAGTTTTCTGGAGGTGAGCATCTTTGCATTTTCCTTTAAATTTGGATTTGGTGTGAAGTTGTTATTGCCTGAAGCACAGGGTCATGGCATCAAGTTGGTTTTGTTAAGTAAAATGGATCAGGTGTTCTGACAGTGCTACCAGGATATTTTAACAATTAGAAGCATTGAAAGTGCAACAGCCTGCTCCAGTCCTGTGCTATTGAAATAATATAGCTGACCATGCCCTCCTGAGTTCTGAATGAAATGGAAGGCAGTTTTCAAGGAAGAAATCGTGTTGTTTTGGGACAAATTTCTTTTTACCAGCTCATGTGTTTCCAAGGTATTTAGTAGGATGCAGATTGAGGACCCAGTGAGAGTTGCTGACAACAGCTAAGCAGATTAGGCAGTTGACTTTCTAGGTGATCTGAAGGTAGGGCTGGAGGCCTGTCTGGATGTCTGGGCTTCTGTGAAGACCAGGTAGAATCTTATCTACCTGACTGTAGTTGCTGTAATGGAGCTCATCCTTCCTTTGAGCTTGAAGTCCCTCAGTAGAGGAGCAAGAGTTAAACTCTTTGGTGAAACACCACTTGTTAAATTCTTTCTGGGATCAGCTCATGTAAAAGTTGGAATTGCACATGCAGTGCCCATTTTAAGATAATTTCCTGTCCAAATCCCTGCCCAGAGTAGTCATGTGTCAAGCAAAATTCTTGAACTGGAACTGAATTGGTTTAGATGGGCTGCATTTGAAGTATGCTTTGAGACTTGTATTCCTGTACATATTTGGGTGTTCTTTAGCAAAACCAGGCCAATTATGGTGTACAGACTGGAGCCCAGTCTATTGTAACCTTTATCCCAAAGAGTGAATGTTCTTGAGTGCAGGACTGACAAGTACAAATGCAAAAGAATGGGGTTATTAATTTTAAGAAGTGTTGGTTGAGGATTGCAGCGGGTGATTTAAAATGATGGTCCAGGTGTGGTGGGTTGGCCTTTCCCTCTGTGGCATTTGAGGGAAGGGCGCGGTGGCCTGGCTGTTGTTGCAGTTGTGCTGCTGGCACTTGGTGAGCGCTGCTCGTGTTGCCCTGCAGGCAGGAGTGGCCTGGCGTGGCTGGCGTGTGGCCCCCAGCTGGAGGTGGTGAACTCGGTGACAGGAGAGCGGCTCTCTGCCTATCGCTTCAGCGGGGTCAGCGAGCAGCCTCCCGCCGTCCGCGTGGTGAAGGAGTTCTCCTGGCAGAAGAGGACTGGGCTCCTGGTTGGCTTGGAGGAAGCAGAGGGAAGTGTTCTCTGCCTGTACGACCTTGGGATCTCAAGAGTGGTTAAAGCAGTTGTTCTTCCAGGAAGGGTATGTATCTTTTTGGGGAAATGAAGGTTTTTGTGTTGTTTGGTGCTGCATAATCCTGTTTCAGGAAAAGCTCTTGTGCATCTCTTTGTATGACTTATCCTTTTTATATTGCTTTAACATATTGTCAGTTCAGATTATCCAGTCAAGAGAGCCTTGATGTAAAATCTTGGACTTGGCAGTTGCATTATCCTTTGAGCTTACAGATAGTAAAAAAAACATTGTAGAGCATATAATCACGAAATTCTCCACTTTAAAAAAAAAAAAGCATTGAAAACCTTTATTGTTTTTTCAGAGCAAAAAGGAATACTCAAATTGTCTGTAATATTCTTTTTCTAAATGGCTATTTTCTGTCAGGAATACTGTCCTTAAAGTATCTCTGACTCCCAGCACTGTGCCGTTAGTGACTTTGATACATTCCCATCAATCTCAGACTAGGAAGCAGGTGACGTGGGAACAGAACAGATTTTTCTGTTAACTTAGGATTGGAAAAAGATTTTAGTGAGTTATCTGTCAGATAGTTGGCAGATTTACTTTCAGTCTGCAGTCCTTGAGTCTCTGCTTGTTGAATATAGTGTTTGTGTAGATGGGATACAGTGGTTTAATGTCGGTAATTTTTTCTGCCTTCTGTAACCCTTGAATTCAAATGATGTTGTGTCCCTGGGCCTCATTAACACAATGGAAATGAAAATCAGATTAAGTTATCAGAACATCAAGATTCACTGCATTTTTATCATCTTAGAATCTGCAGCTAATAAATACTTATTTACTACTCAGTTTTCCCTAACATTATGTGGTTTGACTTACTAGAGTACAGGTCAAAGTCTTGTTAGTAGTAGTAAGCATTTGTGTTAAGTTCTAAAGATACAAGTAATGTCAGTGTTCCAGTGTGTTGTTTTGCTATGTGCTCAAGTTGTAGATGGAAAAGCAGGCTGTGTGCTAGCATGAACTTAAAATAAGTAAATTATGTTTTGGTAAGTGATGTTGGTGTGTTAGATTTTACTTCTGTCTAAGTAAGCTAGGAAAAAGCAAAGGTTGAGAGGTAAGAACTATGTTGCACATTGAATCCATAGCTGTGGAAATGTTTTGAAGTAGAAGTTAGTTCCAACAATCAGTTGTGTTAGAGAGTTGTTCTATACCACAAAAACTGATGCAGGAGCAGAGATGAAGCCCTGTAAGAAAGAGTTGGTTGTTGGGTGATGAAGGGTAGGAATTTTGAAATAAAGCCAAAGCTGCTCTGAAGGTTTTGCTCTTATGCCCTGAAAGCTCATAACTGTTGCTTATGTTTTTCTTCCTATGTCTTTGGTATTGTGTTAGTTCATAGTCAAGACACAGGTATTGCTAATTGGAGTCTTAACTTTCAGGCTGTGAGTGGGAGTAAGGGTAAGCAAAAACAAGAAGATAAAACGTGCACTTGGCTGCTGTCCATATGTTTTGAATTCTTTCAGAAACTCATATTTGCATATTATGTAATGTATTATTTGGGGGGGATTGATTTGTATGAATGTTTCTCTGATTTTCAGATTGATTATTTTTAAAGGTAAAATGTGGTTCTTAACATTACTTTCTGCAGTTCTGTCTTTAATCTTTTAAACCTTTAATGAGCACTGTGTTTTTGGGACTATTTTGTCAACAGGTATAAGTTCTGTTTACAGCTAAGTTGTACAGTTTAATTTAGAGCAACTGCTCCAAGGTGTCAAGTTGTTAGTGTATTAATACAGGATGTTTATTGTGACTGTATGAATGCTTTTTAGTGTAAGAATGGATGTTGAGTCGTTCAGAGAATAAATAAATCAGTTAAAAAACCCAGACTCAGGAGCTTAGAAAGAATTTTGGCATAATGTCTTTGCATGTGTCTGTGAGTGTCTCTCTATGCCCTCTTGATGTGTGTATGAGATGCAACAGGAGACTGAAAATGTTGATGAGTGTGATTTGAATTGGATTCTGAATTAAAAACATGAAGTACATCAAATTGGTTTCTAACAGTTGCACGTTTCAGAACTGTTGCATGGTATTTTCCCAAATTTTCCTGGTTCGTATGAGGCAGAAGGGCAGCATTCAGATTCAGTGAGCTGAGAAAAGTTTTCTTTGTTCTTTCCGAGAATGAGTTGGCAAAGCACTAGGAGAATAGGAAAAAGCAGTGCATTTCATAGTGGAAAAAATGTCATTTCAGGAGCTTCTACATGGAAAATTGAAGTAATCAGGGAACATTTTTGGAAGCCTATGCAAAACTAGTAAAGATTCATTTGGAGCCAGTTGTACAATGAGGAAAATAACTTGAAAAGAGCTCACAAGCAACACTTCAACTTCGGCTAATTGCACAGAGAGATTTGTTCTGTGTTTCCTCTTCGGTCACCAGTGCTTGGAACGCACGAATCTGAGTAATCAAAATACTTTCTCAGTATTAGTCCTCAGAGCAGCAGGGAGGATTAAAGATTTAATTTGAATCATAAGAAATGTGAAAGAAAACCAAGTTTACTAAGTAGCTACAGATACTTCTAAGGTTGGAGTTCTTGGGTTCAAGGTGAAAGGTGGATTGTATAGCAGTGGCCAGGCAAATGCAGTCATAAGCAAGTGCTTGATACAGGATAGAAGAAAACCTCAGGGACCCTATAATTTTGGATATTTTTCCCATTTCTGGGGTAAATAAGCTGCATAACAAGATCGACTACCTTGTGACGCCCACGTCTCTGTTTCAGACAAACCTGTGTTGCTGATGGAAAGCTGTCTGCTTTCATGGTGCTGCATTTGTAAGAGGCCATAAGATAGCCCCTGTTCCTGTGTTGTCCTGCTCCTTGAGTGCACGAGCCCTGGTGTGCCTGTGTCTCTGCTGCAGCAGTCACTCTTGTCCTGGCTGTGCTGTGGGTGCTGCAGGGTCTGTTCACCTTGCGCTGAGGTCGTGAGGAGTGCTTGGCCTGTCAGGGAGCAGAGAGAGCTCCTGCCTCAGGCTGAGCAAGTTCTTGTTTGGTCTCTTGCTGTTGGTTTAGGCTGCTTTTTACAGTTTGCCTTGCCATCTGTAAGAGTGCTGGTGTGCGTTTAGAATTTTTGTTGGATATTATCAGTCAAAGTGAGAGCCAGGGTAGATTTTAGTTATTCAGTGTCTCCCTCCAGCCCTTTCTAGGAATGTTTCATTCCCATGGAAATGGTGTATCTGGTGTACCCCACAGCCACTGCCTTGTATCGTTGCAGCGCTGATTTAGCTTACAAAATGCAGGGTAAAGAGGGCCTGGACTGTATCACAGTACTGATTGATTGACTTTGAGTAGTGGGAGAACTAGATCTAGCTTTGCCTTTATTATTTAAGTCCTTTACACATGGTAAACCTTCTAGCATGTAATTGATTTCATGTCTCTTCTTAGATGCAATTATTTCTAAGTAGGAAGTGGAAACTGGTAAGCTGTAAAGACGGAATATGCCATTTAAGTGGAGAGAGCTTTCTTTCTATTAATTTCCTTTCTGCTTGATACAATAGGGAGCAATGATTTGGTTTTAAGTCTTATGAACCTGTATTTCCTGTCCTGTTTCTGATGTGCTGGTGCTGGCTTCCCTTCTGAGGGTTCCTCGTGGGGCTGTCACAGGCTCTGACATTGCCGTGCCGCTCCCTGCAGGTGACTGCCATCGAGCCCATCAGCAATGACGGCGGAGCCAGCGTGAGCACGCGGCACCTGCACCAGAGTCTGCGATGGCTCTTTGGAGTGGCAGCGGTGGCCACGGATGTTGGCCATGTCCTTCTGGTTGACCTTTGTTTGGATGATTTGTCTTGCAGTCAGAATGAAGTAGAAGCATCAGGTAAGCTGCAGTTTTTAAACTTGAGTTTTGAAGTAAGAGAATGTGTTTCCTTTCAAAACCCAGCTTGTGTCCCAGTGAAGATCCCAGTGTGCTGAGTGACTGCTGGCATTTCTGACACTGCCCACTGCTGACTGCAGACAGCAGTTTGACATGGTGTGGTTCTGAACTGATCCAGAAATGGAGTGGCTTAATGCTCCTGCTGATGTTCAGAAGGGGTCTTGCTGCCCACATCCCTTTTTCCCTGTGATTCTTGCCAGTGGGAGGTAGGAATTTTTCCATTTGAGTCAGTGCAGCTGTGTGATAGGAAGTTGTGTCAGGGGTACCAGATTCCTTGGGAGTGTTCTCCTGTTCCCATCGATGGCTTGGAGCAGGCTTTAGGCTTGTGTTTTACAATAAATCTGGCTTATCAAAAGTCCTTCATTTGGGTGAATGAATCCTGCAATTTGTGTTTTCAGATGGCAGACACTGTTTTGGGTGTTGTAAGAGTGGCTTCAGGAGTTCATATCCCTTCAAGTAGCTTCCTCATGAGGCCCAATAAAGGGATTTGTCTCCAATGGTTACATTTGTACCCAGTTTTGAAATAGGAGAGAGAATACCTGTCCCATTGGAGCGTCCTTCTGTTCTCTGAATGGGTGCAGAAACAGGAATAGCCAGAAAAGATGCTGCACAAATGGGCGTTCCATTTGCAGAATTAGATTATACACGTTGTATAATCACATCAGTTTAAAATGCAATTGAAGTGGCAAAATGCATTCATTTCTCACATGCTTTTATGTGTTCAGATCTAGAAGTTGTCACTAGAATTCCTGCTGAAGTTCCCCAAAGAAGAGAAGCTGTGACCAGGGAAGGGAGGCATCTCTGTTTTCAGTTGCGAAGTCCTTCAGGAACAGCAGTATCCACCCTGTGCTACATAAGCAGAAGCAACCAGCTCGTTGTGGGATTTTCTGATGGCTACTTGTCACTATGGAATATGAAAACTTTGAAGAGGGAGTAAGTAGTCACTTCCAGTTGGCTGTACTTGGAGGTGCAGAGGTCCCAATTTTTTGCTTCAGGAGGTCATGCAGTAGGGATGTGATAGAGCTGACTTTTATAAGTCTGTTCTGTCCAGTCGTATTTTGTGGACCCAGGCAGCGTGTTTGTTTCCCTGAGAGATTTGGAATGATTCACAACCAGTTACTGCAATTAGGGCATCCATTGAAAGGCTTCACTGTATGAATAATGTGATTTTGGTGATCATATTCTTTAAAGTGTCTGTGATGGATCTAGTTAGACATGATAATTCAACAGTTGATCTGTGCCTGAAAACACATTGTTTCCTACATTTCAGCCTTGATGGAAATTGGGTGGTCGACTCATTCCCGGACCAGGAATATGTGAATGAAAGTTTGTTTGAAAGATCTGGAGATCAGAATAAGGGATATATACATTTTAAGCAGTAGTGAAATTTAGAGGTGATCTGAAATCTGCCACTTGAAATATATGACCACATTCAGATAGGCCTTACTTAAGGAAATCTACAGTGCTTCCCCAGAAACTATGTATGTGTTGTGGATGCATTATGGATGCATAAATAGACAGTGGACACATAATTATATGCAAAAAAAAAAAATAAAATTGTGAAGATGCAATTGAAGTTTAGAAGTTGGGAAGACAAATACTTAAGAAGTAGTGGCTTGTCAGTCATCAGTTGTTTTAAATGGAAGTATGACCATCTGTACTTTGAGGATAAGTATGCAAGCTGCTTTTTTCCCAGAAGATGCTTCTACCTTTCTACAAACAGCCAGAGCTAGCAGGCTCTCCTTTTTTCTATATTTTTATTTTAAACCTGTAGGCACCACTCCCAGCTTGAAGGAGGAAGGATTCCTGTCTATGCAGTTACTTTTCAAGAGCCTGAGAATGATCCCCGCAATTGTTGCTACTTGTGGGCTGTTCAGTCTACACAACAAAGGTGAATATAATCCAACCATAAGTCACTGGTTTTTTAATATTTGTTCACATTCGGTTGATATCTGTGTATTCATTTTGTTTCTTTAACAGTACAGGAGATGAAAAGTGTTAGGCTTACAGTGCAATTTTTTCAGGATATTACATTTGCAAAAAGGGGCTTGACTCTTTACTACCTTGTGGAAGAAGGTGAAGGAAACAGTGGCTATGTTTTTGTGCTTGCAGTCTCAAATGATTTCCCTTGTTTCTTGATGACTGCTTCAAGATTTGTTTGGTATTCCCACCATGATATTCAGTACCATTTAAAGTGGTTTAGGCTGCAGATGCAGAGCAGTAAACATCATCAGCAAGCTACTCAATCAGCACAGCTGTTCATAGACTGACAGTCTTCTTAAGTTCAACTTAAAAGCAGTTTTCATGGAGAATGCTTTATTGTTGTGAGCTGTTGCCAGCAATTCAGCAATTTTTTCATCCATGTTGCATATTAAAACTTTCCAAAGAAAGGTACAGTTAGCATTTGCCCCTGAAGCTGTTCATGTCAAAATTTCCTCCTTTCTGTTTTAATGGCTAAATGTGACCAGTTGTCATGTTTTGGGAAGCAGTGTTTTTCTTTTCAGCAAGAGCATGTTCTTAAGTCAGTTTCAGCCTAGATCTAATAAAATGATAATGAGAATTGTAAAGCAACTTTGTAACCAAGTTTTCTCATTTATACCTTTTTCAGTGAAGGTGATGTTGTGAGTTTACATCTGTTGCAGTTAGCATTTGGTGACAGGAAACGCCTGGCATCTGGACAAGTCATGTATGAGGTAAGATAGGCCTGTATGTGAGAAGACAAAAATAGTAATTTGTCTAAGTAAGGATCAGTTAAGTTGACCAGATTAATATTTAACATGAAAGATCAGTGAGACTTAAGAAAAGTCCTTTGATGAGTCTTTTTAGGCATTCTTTTGTCTATACTTTTCAGAACAAGTAATAGAATCATGGAATGGTTTTGTTTGGAAGACCTTAAATATCATGTATTCCAATCACCTGCCATGACTATGGATGCCACCCACTAGATAAGTTCTCTCAGGGCCCCATCCACTCTGGTCTTGAACACTTCCAGGGATGGGACATCTGTAGCATCTCTGGGCAGCCTGACCTCCAGATCCTCACCACTCTCACAGTAAAAAATTCTTTTAACATCTAATCTTAATCTCTCCTGTTTTGCTTGAAAACCCCTTCTCCTTTGTCCTGTCACTATCTGCCCTTTTAAAATGTCAAAGCCTCCCTCTTTTTTATAAACTCCATTTATGTGCTGAAAGGCTGCCCTGAGGTCTCCCAGGATGAGATTGGACTTCTGGACTATGAGTGCATATTGCTTGCTGTCCACCAGAACCCCCACCAGAATCCTTCTTGGCAGGGCTGTTCTCAGTCACTTTTCCCAGTCTGTAGTCATGTCTGGGATTGCCCCATTCCAGGTGCAGCACCTTGCACCTGGACATGCTGACCTTCATGTCCTGAGATTCCCATTGGCCCATCTCTCAGGCTTCTCCAGATCCTTCTGGATGACATCCTGGCCTTCTGTTTTGTCAGCTGCACCTTTCAGCCTTATGTCATCTACAAACTTGATTAAGGTGCACTTGATCTCACTGTTTGTGTCATTGATGACACAAGAAGAGCACTGATCCCCACACAGGTTTCTGAGGGATACACTCAACATCAGTCCGTGCCTGGAGATAGATAGACTGTTTGCCGCAACTCTCTGGCTTGGTCCTTCCAACCAGTTCCTTATCCACTGAGTAGTCCACCCTTCAGATCTGCCTGTCTTCAATGTAGGGATGGTGATGTCATGAGGGATTGTAGAGAGACCTTGTAGAAGTCTAGGTAGATGACATCAGTCCGTTTTACCTCGTCAAGTGTTTCAGTCACTCCATGGTAGAAAATAGCCAGATTGGTCAGACACAATCTGTCCATGCTGAAGCCATACAATTTTATACTTCAGTGTCATGAGTTCCACCTAGATTCATCTGCAAGGAGCCCTTACACATCTGATTCCTGAAGAGGAAATGGCTGTTACAAATTACTCTTCATTTAAACATCACATGAATGGCATGTAGGAAGAGAAGACAAGGCTGTGAATAGCTTTGTGTTACCAGACTGTAGATTTGAGTAAGCTTCTGTCTATCTCCCTTTCTTTCAAGATGGTCATATATTTCTCTTTATACATTTCTGATCTCTATTTTATAGTCTTGTTTTTCTTTTAAACTCTGTCAGCCTGACTTCAAATACACCTACAGAAATACCTACAATGTCTCTTTGGCGTTGATTCTGAAACTCAGTAGCTGTAAAGATGACTCTTGTTTTGAGTTTTGAATGGGTTGTCTCTGAAACCTACTTCTTTTAAGCCAGCAAAATATGTACAATGGTATGATTTGGTCAGAAAAGTCTCTGTAAATTTTTAGAACTAAGTGCAGATATGCTGTGGTATAGAATAGATAAAATATAGAAGGGGTATTATTAGGTCTCAGATAATCTAACAGAGGCAAGAAGCACCTCTATAATGTTTTATAATGTTTAATTCTATTCAGCATTTCTATATGCACGAAATTCTACCAAGATCTTTTAGATGGGAAAGTAATCTTAATTCACAGCAAGTCGTTCCTCCTATTTGACATTTGTCCTTGTATGTTCTCAGTAGTACAAAATGAAATTGAGATAATCCTTGGATTGTGGTTCAAAGATTTTTTTTTTAATAAGGACTTTGAGTTTTGAATTTTTTGAATGAGTTTGAATTTTGTGCTTTTTTCCTTTTGTCTGTAGGAGAGGGCCTTCCTGATTTGAAAGTGTTGCTTTTGAACAGATAAGGTTGGGTGTTGGGAGGAGGTGGTGTTTCTTTAAAATACATCATCTGTCATGGTGATGAAGTAGAAATACCTTCAAGTGGTTCAACATGTCTGAATATGCATGTCATATCTTCATGTGCAGTTTTTAAGTGACAAAAATATACAGTGCTCTAGAGGAAAAGAACACCTTGTTTCTTGGGGGTTTTTTTGTGTTTGGTTTTGTTGGCTTTTTTTAAGGGTTTTCATTGCAGTTCACTCCTGCATCTTGTAGTGCTCTAAGCACTTTGGCAGGTTGATAGGAGAAAGTTTCTTTAATCTTCTCAAGATTTGCTTTTGAATTTGAGTTTTGTTTTATCCTCTTAAAAGAAAATTTTTAGCTAAGTCTTAGCAGTGACAAGGACAATACCTTTTACTGTGTGCTGCACTGGGGAAAAAGCAATTGTCTCTATTTCCCTCATGGCTACTACTTTTTTCCATCTGAACAATTTAATGTTAAAATGTGAGACCTTGAACTATTTGGCAGTTATTTGTCTTGGTTGTCTTTTCTGAACAAGATGTGACAAATGTCAATTTATACCTCAGAGAGCTGAAATATTTCATCAGTCTTTAAAAATTGATTTACTAGAAATTCCACTTGACGCTCTTAGAAAAAAAGCACACAAAGTGATAAAAAATGTTACTGTGTTTGTGACCTGAAAAACCTGTGGTGTAGTTAAGGTAAGAGTTGGATCCCTCTGCAGACTGTACAACCAGTAGTACATTCACAGGCATGTGTAGAAAGATTATATCAGGAACCAATCTTAGAAGGCTGTTGAAGAGAGCTGAACATCTGCACCCTCTGAGGAGGAAAGACAGGTTCTGCAGCTGGCTTACAGATAAACCACTTAATAGTGTACTTTCATGCTGAGACCTGATAGCATCTACTTCCAAAAAATCCCCACAAAACAATTCTTAATCCATTCCCAAGGGATGCATCACGATAGGATCTGTCCTCACCAGTGGACACTTAAGTGTTGGAATTCTTATTGTGGTCACAGATTGGTCAGTATGACATGATGGCTCGCTTCTCGTTGGTCTTCAGGGACATAAGATTTAAGAGTAGTTCCCCTTTGCCAAGCCAAGCTTGAGTAAACAAGGAGAAATTATTCTACTGCTGCTCCTTGTTCACTGAGTATGTGTCATAGGAGCTTAAAACATTTGTCTGCTTACATCACAGCTGTACATCCCAGGAATCAGACCTGAGGCTATGAAACCATGCATTTTTGACTTCATATCATGGTAGAAGTCACAAATGGACCTTTTGGAACGTGTGGCACTGTATTTTTATAAATGTGTCAGACTTGAGTCTCTGTTGCCTTCAAGGCTGGTTTAAATCTGCTCAAGTAAGAAAATGGAAAGATACTCTTAAATTAGACTTGCAAAGAGCTCTTTTAGATCATCTCAGCAGCTGCTGTATCTTGCAGATCAGTTCATGGTCCTGGAGCATATCCTTACCTTTGTTCTGCACAAGGCTTGAGTGCAATCTCTATGTTCATGTCAGTGTCTGACCAGTGCAACTCCTTTGAACACTGTCCTGTTTAACTGATCTGGAATGTCATTTCTCAATATCTTCTATGCACTGGAGTTCTTTAACTTAGATTTGCTTACCCCAGTGTGGAGAACCTAAAATATGCAGCTTTGATTAGGAAGTTGTCTTTGGCAGGAACTATTTGGTATTACTTTCTCCTTCCCCTCTGCACCGAAAGGTGGAATGGCTCTATATATATGAATGAAAGCAGAAATTTCTAGTCATTACAATTAATGCAGGACAGGTTTATAGAATTTTAGTGCTTTATCTTCTGGAACTGTATTTTGGAATGGTGAATTTCTTGTTCAGGACATCATCTCTGTTAAAATTGGTTTTAGTGATTAGTTATCCTACAGTGAAGATGAGGTTCTTTGCTTAGGCTTCATGTTAGTTTTTCAAAGAGATGGTTTTGGTTTTTCTTATCTGCCTTGCATACATCTGTTACTTCTGAAATTCCTTAATAAAATAGTGTGAACTGTGCATGCTTCAGAGCAAAGTTTTGCTAAGGACATGCTAATATTTGAAAATGTGCAAAGCCTTTTCAGCCAATATCTGTTAAAATTTGACACTTAATTCTTTTGAATGTCAGATTTTTCTTATTTGCTATCAGAAATAAGTTCATTAGAAATAAACAAGTTTATTAGAAATAAACAGTACAATATGCATGTTATATTAGATATATACATTCTTTCTTAGTGGATCTAATGAAAATTAGCTTTTTTTTTTTTTTTTTTTTTTCTCCCCACACAGGGTTTGGAATACTGTGATGAAAGGTACAGTTTAGACCTCACTGGTGGAATCTTTCCCTTGAGAGGGCAGACCAGCAATACTAAATTACTCAGCTGTCAGACCATAGAGAAATTTCGCAACCATGCTGACAGAGAGGATAACGTTAATGAAGGTTTGTTCTGATGTCCCTGCTTGGTTATTCTGAACTGCATGGTTTGGAAGTCTAAGTAGTAAATGCTGTTCTGCACACACAGTCTTAAAGGCTTAAGTATTCATCTAGCTGACCTTGCTGGGCTTATTTAAAAAGTAAAATTGTTTGCTGAAGTTATGTGGGACTTTTTTATCCCTCTGAACATCATATTTTAAGGGAAAAAGTAGGCTTTATTTTATGTTTGCTGGGGTGCTGGAGCAGTGTATGGGGTCATCTGTATAAGGGTGGTCAGTCAGTTTGTTCTGCCAGTTGTCTGCATTGAACAGTAAGATCCTTGTATCTCTTGCTTAGGAATGTTACCTGAATATTTTTTATCCTGATCAAACCTCTGGCTGCATCCATTTAGCGCCTGGTTACTACTGGTGTTGCCCAGGGCTCAGTATTTGAGCCAGTTCGATTTGATATCTTTTTTTGATGATCTGGATGAACAACTTGATGAGCTAATAATTGTGTATTTGGTTTGTTTTGGAACAGATACAATTTGAAAGAGAGACAGTATGATTTAAACCTATAACACTGACATCTGCTACTCTGTATATTGTTTTTATCATTCTTAATAAAGTCTTGTGTTTCTTGAGTGAAATAATAGAATTAAGCCAAAATAGAAAGTGATATTTTAAAACCACCAAAAATCTCATATTTTCTACAGTAAGAAACAATGTCTTGTCTTTGACAGTAATCTCTCCTGACACCAGTGTATCAATCTTCAGTTGGCAAGTGAATACCTATGGTCAGGGAAAACCTTCTACTTATTTGGGAGTGTTTGACATCAATCGCTGGTATCATGCCCAAATGCCAGACTCGCTGAGGTAGGTCTTAATTAAGAGGTTTCAGCATCTCTACAAAAGGTTAATTTGAAAATTGCTATTGAGCTTATGCACTTGTTTTCTTTAAGGCCAGAAGAATTCCTTCATGATTGCCCCTATTTTGCCCTGTGGTCACTGGATCCTGTAATAAGCATGACTTCTCCAAACCTCATTTTGGATATTCTGGTACACGAGCGTAGTCTGAGTCGGGGAGTTCCTCCTTCTTATCCACCACCTGAACAGTTCTTTAATCCAAGCACCTATAATTTTGGTAGGTATTTCCCTGCTCTTCATTTGAATCAAGTGGCAAGCTTTGGTGGAGGTGAAATGCCACTTGAGTGGTTCTCTTTCTTGTTCATTGTTTGTCACATGAAAACCAAACCAAAAAAAGCCCCACAAACCTTCTCCAACCTGGTTACTGTGTCCTGACAAGGCACTTAGTCTTGTGAAACATATCTGACAGGCAGCTGAGTTTTGGGTTTTGGAGCTTCTGTAACATGGCCTGGGAAGGGGTGGTGGTCCCAAAATGAAAAGCCTCTGAGCTGAGGCCCAAAGCACGGGACTAGATAGCTCTCAAGTTTCTATAGACAGAGAGTAACTCCTTTTTATGGGATGTGTGTAAGTGATGTGAGGAAGGAAAGTGGTGCTGGAGGTTTGTCTTTGCAGACAGCACTATTTATAAAGCCTGAACTGTTGAGGAGGTGCCAGGGTCTGTCAAATGTTCCTTGTTTCTGCAGACGTGACGTGCTTGCTCAGCTCGGGAGTTGTTCACATGACTTGCACCGGCTTCCAGAAGGAGGTGACTTTTTTTACTGTATTGAGAGTGTCAAGAGATGAACCTTTGGTAACTTTTCTCTTGCAGTGCTTTGGGTGTCAGAGACCACTTGGTGCTCACACTGCCCATCCCCAGGCATAGCTGCAGTCCTGTCGTGCCAGTTTCATGCAGATGGCACTGTTGTAGGGAGGCATGAGCAGGGATTGAATGGCTGGAAAGGACGGGTGTGGTAGAAGCTGGGGAAATGTTTACTTCTTTGTATGGTGTGGAGTTGGGGTCTTGATCCCTGATGAACTTGAGCATGGAGAGAGGGAAAAGTGATTTAACTGTTGAGGAAGAAATGCATGTTTTTTCTCTAACCTTGGCCAAATTCTGATTTCTGAGCCACTGTACAGCTTTTGACAAACCCCTTCAAATTAAGTTCCATCTCACTAAATGTACCCATATAAATCATCTCCTTCACCAATGAGCATAGAGTCTTTCAAAGAGTGATTTGTAGTTGTATTAGTTTTAACTTCTACAGAATGTAATTTGTGTCAATGCTCAGGGAAAAGCAAGGCCTGTGTATTGACAGACAGCCTGGAAAATACTTTCTTGCCTTCAGCATTACAAGGGTTTTTAAAGAAACTCAAACTGTTAGTGTCTACATAGCAATACTTACCAAAATTGGTAACCTAAAGCCTGCTGCTACTAGTGCAGCTTTCTGACAGTCTAAGTCATCTTAGTGATTAAATGCTGTCTTAACCTGTGTGTTTCGATTGATGTTTCAGACCCTGAAGTTTTTGAAGAAATCTGGTCCTTTAATAAGTGAAGCCATCCGTGACAGCTACTCTCGGTGTCTTGTAGCTGGCTTGCTGTCTCCAAGACTGGTTGATGTCCAGCCATCCAGTCTGAGTCAGGTGGGTGTATGCTGGAAAATCCAGGGGGAAATATATCCATCTTGTCTGAAGGCTGTAGAGGCTACAAGACCATGATTTTTGATTGCAAACTGCTCTGAGAAGCAGGTTTTGACATACAGTTAGCAGAAGTAATAATGTTCCTCTGACTGTGAGCAGCCCTGAGAGGTTTGTCTTCAGTGTCTGTAAATTCCATGCCCGGGTCTGCATGTAGAAGCACTCAGTCAGTGCTGGGCACGTGCATCAGTAGGCAGCCCTCCCTGGGAACAGCCTTCATCCTCTGCATGCCCGCAGTGTCTCAGAGCCTTGGGTGCAGGGCAGTAGGGTTGCCCCAGTGGTGCCTCCCCATCAGATGTGCACTATTGCAAACACCAGCTTGCTGCACTAGACATTATTTCCTTCCAAGGAAGTGCTAACCAGTTATAATGGTGCTCTCTACCTGACAACTGCATCACCACTTCCTCTCGTTATCCCTTCATCTGGGAATTTCCCTTCCCTGTGCTCTCTCAAACTGATCTTTACCTCTGTAGCCTTTGCCTTGAGCTGTGGTAGCTTGATTTCCTCCTCTTAGACTGCCCTCTTGCTGCAGCACCTGCCTCACCTGTATCTCTCAACACTGCTGCATTCTGTCTGTCACCACAGTGGCTTCACACCCTGTCTCATGTGTTTTCCATTTTCCGTGCAATAAACTTTGTTTCTCATCGGAAGGGTTTCATGAAAGAAGGAGCCTTTGTGATGAACAGCCCATCTTTCTCCAGGCAGGGTCAAAGCTGAAGGGTTCAATGGTCATCATGGAGTGGAGAGCAAGCACTAGGAAGGGGAGAGCAGTCTTCCCCTGCCTTCATCTTCCTGTCTGTGGGATTCTTCAGCAGACTGTGGAAATGTGTCAGGAAAAATAGCACTTCTGCATAGTGTGGCAGCTAAAACAAATTTGGCAAGCAGACCCAGCCCATAGAATGCTTATTTTGCAAGCCTGATGTAGGCTTTTACATTCTGATTAGATGTTCTGATGTCAACTCTGGTGTGAAATTACTTGGGATAGCAAGAAATTTTATGATGACCTTTGCTGAATTGTGACTATATTGTTCAGACACTGCATTAAATAGGGATTGCTTTTGAATACTAGAAAGAAAAAATTCAGAATTAGGATCAAATAACTTGGAATTTTGTTTTGTGCCCTGAGTAGTATTTGGCATGTTTCCTTGTCTGAAACCAGATTTCAGAAAAAGGTGGAAATATCCTGTATGTCTTCTAATATGTAGAAATTGCTCTTAAATGTCATGACTTTCCTGTAAACTTGTAAAATTTGTTTTTAAAAAATAGAGGAAAGAAAAAAAGAAAAATTTGTTGCAGGATCATTTCACCTGAAATAAATGTCTGAGCATGAATTAGCTGCTACATTATTTCCATGTGTGTGCATGCCTGTGCATTATCCTTCTCAAGGACTGCCATGGCATTAGAATACAGTAATTGAACAGCCTGAAATTCCAGACCATTAGAACTGAAATGTTTCCCATTTTTTATGGTGCTTAGACAAATTGAAACCTAATGTTTTGGCTGTCAGAGCTGCTTCCTGTCTTGCTGGTCTCAGGAGCTGCTTGGCCTCAGCTTCGCTGTCTCCATGCAAACACAGTGGTGTTTGCTCTGTTCCCTTCACGTGTTCCTGATGGCAAAGGGGTGTGCCCACAGTGCATAATGGCTGTTAGCAGAGGATGTTAGTGGAAATAGTTAACTGGGACTCAGTGAATGAAGACTGAAACCCTGAGACACAGAAATAGAGATTGAAACTAGCCTGCATGAAGTTGAAATGTCAGAGGAAAACGTTCCTGTGTTCCTCAAACCAAGCAGCAGTCCAGGCTGTGACTGGAATGAAGAAAGAGTCAAGAATATGGAACTAGCAGCATTTGCAGCTGATGTCTGAGTGGGTAGCCAGTTAGCAGCAAACACTTCTGTCAGTGGCTCAGGTAGTGTCTGATTCAGAGCTACTACATGGGTCACCAACAGAAAGTGCAGTGTTTATCAAGGTGAGACTGAGAGGAAAAGTGTGTGAGGTTGTGATTTGCTTTTGTCTGTTCTGTGCAGGAGGAGCAGTTGGAGGCAGTGCTGTCAGCTGCTGTGCAGACAGGCTCTTTAGACCTTCTGACGGGATGCATTAAACACTGGACTTCTGAAGGTAATGCTGCTTCCACTGTTCTTGTGTTGTGTGTGTGTTTTGGTTAGAAATCATGGCTTCATGTCCTTTTTGTTTTCTGTTTTTAAAGAGCAGCCAAGTTCTGCTGTAAATTTACGGTTTGTTCTTGAGTGGACGTGGAACAAAGTGATCTGTACAAAAGATGAACTGGACCAAATATGTGAGTAGTGGTCTGGTTTTTAAAACCTTGAGTCATTCTATGTAAAGGATCTTCTTCAGTACTCTGCCAGTGTCTGCTATTGGTTCTTTAAGTGGTTCTTGAAGTCTCTTGTGGGTGTTGAAGTGTTGAAGTTTGGAAGTGTGCAGTTGCTGTGCTGAGCGATGATTCAATGTTTCTCCTTGACAAGGTGTTCCGCTGTTTGACGGCTCCTGCAACTTCATTGACCCGCAGACATTGCAGTCTCTCCAGCACTGCCAGCTGCTGCTGAGCAACCTCAGCACAGTCCTGAACTGTTTCCTAGCAGAAGCCCGAGAGCTTACAGAGAAAGGTTGGTGAGAGCCCTGCTGGGCCTTTGGTGTGATTGTTAACTTTTGGAAGGATGCTGGGGTTGTAACTGTGGAGACAGGAACTGCTGTTGTTTTGGATGGTTGGGAGAGAGTCAGGTTGAGCTGGGAGGAGGGGTTTAAATCTGATCAGTTGGGACTTTGATTTAAGCCCCTTTGAGTTCAGGGGAGCAGCTTGTTGTGGAGTTCATGAGGCTGGGTAGGAGCAGGTACACTTGTTCAGCATTGAGATGAGTAATCACCTGGGCAGCAATTGCAGCAGGTGAGTGTGGTAATGCTGAGAAGTGTTCGTAATTGTTAGCTAGCAATTGATAGTTGTGTGCAAATTGCTGGGAAATACAATAGAAACTGAAATGTGTAATCTATAAAGGAAGTTCCTTTTGGCTTCTGATTTTAAAAATTGTTGTTGGCATGTTGAGGGGAAAAGAGGACTATAATCTCTTTTGCTAAAGTAAAAATCTCTGCTATGTGGAAAACATAGTCTTCTTCCTTCCTTATCTTGCAGATAAGACCATAATTTTTCAATTTTAATCTTTAGTGATTCTGTTTCTTTGTACTGTTTGGTTTTTGTTTTGAGGGTGAACAGTGGGGTTTTTTTCCTTCAAGTTCATAATTGATCCAGAGGGGCAACTGCATGTACAAAGAGTTCCACCATGGTGTTTTATACTTTGTGTTTGTTCTGCTGAGGGGAGCTTTGTAAAAATGAGAGGAATATCCAAAACATCTTATGCCTTTTTTTCAGGTTTTACAGACTTGACAAATAAGCAGATGGTAACCAGCCTCATTTCTTTGTATGCACAAGTGGTGATCTGGTTCTGTCGATCCAGTCTCCTTCCCGAGGGTTTAGGTAAGCACAGAGCCTGTAGTACCAAAGCACTTGAGGTTGTGTGGTTTCTGTCTGTCTGGACCAAAGTTTTAGTTGAAAAATGTGGTCTTACTTCTTTAACTTGCTTTTTATTTATCACCTGTAGATGATCACATGCATTTGTCCAGACCTTTCTACAATTACCCTCTGATTCAGAGCTACTATACAGGTCACCGACAGAAACTCGAGCGCTTGTCAAGGTAAGACTTAGAGGAATTCTCTAGAAAGCTGCCACTGTTAGACTGTGTGAGAGTGGTTATTTTTGCAGTTAAAACCCTTTGTCTGCTCTCCTTGGCATTACACATAACAGAGCATGAAAGCAAACCTGGAACCCAAAAGGTCATTGCACTCTTCTCTTGGGTTTGTACTTTGGACTCCTTAATGAATAAGTTCATTGTGAGCTAAGGACCATCTTTGCTCTGACTCCAAAATCTGTGACACTGAGAGGCTGGAATGAGTGTTTTACTCTGTGCATGCCCTTGGTCCCTTTTGTTGCAGAGGCAAATGGGATTCTGATTGCTTGATGATTGATGGAATGGTTTCCCAGCTGGGAGAGGAAGTGGAGAAGTTGTGGCAGAGAGATGAAGGCGGCACTGGGAAATACCCACCTGTTAGTTTACATGTGAGTGTTGTGTTCACTGCAAACCCCAGCAGCAGCAGTCCCCTAAAGCCAATGATGGTGGAAGACAGGAGCATTAGAAAACCTTCTCATCTTTCATTTCAGGCACTGCTGGATCTCTATTTGCTAGAAAGCATTGAAGAAAGCGACAAACATGCAATTGTATCCTTTCCAGATTCTGTTATTACTTCTTCAGTGTGTGCACATAAAAGTTTTTCATACTTGTCACCTGTGTGTGGTTAACAACACTTTTAAATTTATGCCTCAAACACAGTTTGAGTGAACACATTTATAATAGAATTAAGTCATTGACAGAAGCATTTTTTAATTTCTTTCTAGATGGAAGTTTACTGATTTCTTTTTTAAATGTTTTGCTGCAAAGTCTCTTCTCCTATGAGAAAACACGTTCTCTAAGTTGAATTCAAGATAAAAACCTCGCTTAGTTCTTCTCAAATTTTAATGCAGTTACTAATTTTTTTAGACACCTCTATATGTAGCATATGACTGCTTGTGAGTATGGTGCCCTAAAGTGTACTGTTTCAGAGTAAAAGATTTGTAACAGTGGCTTTCCAGTTGCTGATTTTTGCCAAAATAATTTGTTTCCCAGCCTTACTAAGAGTGTTTGGTTTTGGGTATTTTTTGTGTGAAAAGTGCAGGTACACTGAATATTCATTGAGCAGAAGCCTAATTTTTAGGCTGCTGGAACATGCAGAATTACCTTTGTTGTTTATTGGCTAAACCAAGAGTGGAGCCTGGAGAGTAAAGGAGTTAAAAATGGTTGTAGTACCAAGCTGCCTTATTCAGACATGTTCCTAACATGGGAGGTCAGAAAGGGAAGATGACACTTTTGAGTGAGGGATCCACATGCAGTTTTAAACACAGTTTCAAGCAGTCAGTGCTAAGTTGCATTGTAGGGGAATCATAATTTGTGTTGGTTTTGTGAAGACAGGAAATGAGAATAAAACAGCTGTAGAACTTGTTTTCTTTAATAATTAGGCATTGAATGTTTACGTGTGTTGCCTGTCCAACTGGTAGCTTCACTGACAGAAGCAGAAGTCTGGGGTTGTAAGAGCAGTATGTTAACACCCAATATTTGCCTTTTTGATTGCCTTACAGAAATTCACAAGTCTTTCTTTCTGGAAGTATATTCAGAATACAGTTTTGAGATTAAGACCTGCTTATTGATATAAAGGGTTTAATAGCTTAAAATGGCAAGATCAATACATTAGGATTTGCTGCTTCCTGTGATGATAATATTACTATGTTTTGCTAACTGTAAAGTTATACAAGTTTTTGGTCTTAGTGATTTATTCACCTTAATTAGATACTCTCAGACAATTTACTTGCTGCTGGATATTATGCATTCCTTTCCAAATAAAACAGAAACTTCAATTGACTCCTTTCCAACTGCCTTTGCTATCCCTTGGGGTCTTGTTAAGCTGATTCAAGGGTTTTGGCTTCTAGATCACAATGATTATGAAGTAAGTATGAGACAGTTGAATTAGACACACATTGCACTGCAGAGCTGTAACCAATAACAATTTTTTTTTAATTGGTACTTAGGTATAAGGAGCTATTGAAGCATTGGAAGGTTTTTTTTTTAACACTGGTCTGACATCTTCAGCAACAAGTTGTGATTTGAAATTTTGTTACTTTAACAGGAAATTGGTTGAAACAAAGGAGTAATCAACTTAATGCTTAATATTTGAATTTTCAAAGCTGTCCATGGTTAGGTTTACAGCAGACTGGTTGGGCACTGTTTCTAGAAGAGTGTTTTGGGTACTTGAAGCTTGGAAACTGTGTTGATAACAGGAACATTTGAGACAAAAGACTGCAGGAGTGACTTTTCAACCTAATAGTTATTCTTCCTGATACTGAATGTTGTTCTTGTCACTCTGCTAATACAACCAATTTTTTATAGTGTAAGTTACCAAGTAATGTATTTATTAAAAGCGATGTCTAAACACGGCGTTTTGTGAACTTAAAAAAAT
Organism: Zonotrichia leucophrys gambelii; assembly: GCF_028769735.1. Lineage (NCBI taxonomy): Eukaryota > Metazoa > Chordata > Aves > Passeriformes > Passerellidae > Zonotrichia > Zonotrichia leucophrys. The sequence goes on from NC_088172.1 coordinate 72,894,704, forward strand.
CTGATTTGTTCCTCTTAAAGCATTGACTTTGTTCTGGGTAGCTGATTTTTTTTTTTTCCCTGCAAATACTGAAGAATTTTACTGATGTGTCCTGGATCAAGTATTTTCTTATTTAGACCTCTCAGTTGGTCTAACCCACATCCAGCCTTGCTGCAGAAAGTTTTGACTCTCTGTTGCATGGGTGTTTGTATCTATGGTAATGAAGCTGTTCTCAACTTGTCCAGAATTCCCTGGCCCTGCTCTTCCATCCAGCCACACTCAAGACAGTGTCATGGCAGCACATGAGGATAATCCAGTCCCTGATGTGCCAGGGGGAGCACAGGCGAGCCCTCAGGTACATGCAGATGATGAAGCCGTCCATGTCCAGCAGCAGCGAGGTGCGGCTGTTCCTCACCGTGCTCTTGTCCAACAGGTAAGGAAACCTCCCCTCTTTTGGCATTCACATCTTGGGAAATGTGGAGAGCTGATGGCACAAATGGGGCTCCCCACCATTTCCTTTGAGCTTTGAATGGATGCCATCACTGTGGGGCATCTTTGTGGCCTCAGTGTTCCCATTCCTTTCCATGTCCTAAACCTTAACTGCAGGTGCATGGTGGAGGCTTGGGGTCTGTTGCAGCAGCACACCACGAAGTTAAACATAGAGGAGCTGCTAAAGCACATGTATGAAATCTGTCAGGAGATGGGGCTGATGGAGGATTTGCTGAAGCTGCCCTTCACAGACACAGAAAAAGTGAGTTTGGAGAAGAAACAAAAAAGCCTTGTCTCTTTGGCAAAAGAAGAGGCAGAATGGTAATGATGTTTGAAATGTGTTATTTCTTACAGGAGTGTTTGGAGAAGTTTTTACAGACCAAATCTGGTGTTCACAACCATGAATTCCTCTTAGTCCACCATCTGCAGCGTGCCAACTACATCCCAGCACTCCAGCTGAATCAGTCCATGAAGGCTCATCTATTGGTAAGGGTAGCAGTCCTGCTGTGTGAAATTGTGAATTAAAACTTACAGACCACTATGGACTCCAGTTAAAAGAGTTTGTTTGCATCTGAGGAATAAATATGTATCTTGTCTTTTCATTCAGTTCCTCAGATCCCTCTGTTATGTATGGTTTAGGTTATGGAAGTTGTTTGTGTTACTTGTTTCTGTGGAATGAAGAGTACGTTGTATGTCATGTCTCATATCTGGCTTTTACCTGAGAGCAGTCTAGATGCTCCACAGGTAAAATGTGCCTTATGATTTTTAGTTGTGAGTTTTGGAGTTGTTTGGAGTTTTTATGGTTTTGGTTTTTTTTACTAGTCTGCCTTGCACTTACCCGAAACTACCAGGTGAAATTGATGTGTGCTCCTGGGTGGAACCTAGAACTTGCTGTGGTTCTGTGCAGTGGATTTGTTCTCCTTTGTCTGTAGAGCAAATTTAGGCCTTAGTTGGAAAGAGCAGAGACAGTCCTGTGCAATGAACTTCTGGTGAATTGTTAACTTCTTGCTTTGCACATTTCCTTTGTCAGAATGATCGTGATCCTCGCTTGAGAGAGCGAGCAGTAGCCAGAAATTCGCTCTTAGACCAGTATGGCAAGATCCTTCCCACAGTCCAAAGGAAGCTGGCAGTAGAGAGAGCCAAGCCGTACCGTTTGCCTTCATCGGTCTCAAGAGAAGGTAATTTGAGAGAAGGGAACGAGGATGTGCAGCTGGCCGTCACTTTGAATGCACAAGGCTGATACTTCTCCCTCTTGCTTTACAGTGCCAAGGCCAAAGCCATTATCAACAGCCACAAGGCAGGCTAATGCAGGAAATGTGCATACAAGAGCAACTTTCATCAGTAAAGTTTTGTCCAAAATTGGAGAAGTATGGCTAGGAAATGAGGAGAAAACAAATACCTCACGATATCATAGGTAAGCAGGTTTTATAAAAGTTACTCTTAAGCTGCATGTTTGGAGAGGGAGGTGGAGAGAGAGTCAGTTGTAGGAGAAGAGAAAGAGATTTCAGTTTGAATTGTGTTAGTTTTTTGGTGGGAAGGTGGACACGAATAAGCTTTGTTTTGCCTTTCTGCACATATATAACAGCTAACAATCAATTCCTCATGTGTAGTGTTTGGAGAGTTTTTCTGCTATGATAATCTTCTCTATACACATGCACATATTTGCATTATGGTAAATGCGTTTACAGTGTTTAAGAAGCTGAAACTCAACCTGTTTGTCACTACCATGAAGCTCTTGGTGTACCAACTTTTATAGACTCATTTGTGCAATCCTCACAGTAATCTTTTACCAGTTCCTGCTTGGTTATTTAAAAATAAGCAGAATTAGCGAGAGTGGAGAAGAGGCTTAAAATTGTCAAGTGATTGTCCTACATGGGATGTAGTTAGATAAACTTGAATTCCGATATGGCTGGGCCTCGAGGGAATAAAAATCAATTGTTTTCATTTTCCTTCTAGTCCTAGAACTACAGAGCCAGCAGTCAGTACACATCCTCTCCCTGGTACAGAGTTGCCTGATGCATTTCTTGGGACACCTATTACAAAACTTTCTCAAAGGTGTTCAAGGTATAGTAGATCTACAGACTTTATATTTCAGAATTGTATTGTTTATCATGTATATGCATGTGCATGTGTGTATGCTTTTTTTTGGTTTACCAAGGATTGTGTTGAATTTAGTGTTGTATCTCAAAGAAAAAGTCAACTTAGGGACAAAATTAGGTACACAACTTGAAATGGTCCCTGCATTGAAATGTAGATGAGTTTTCTCCACTACTGAGAATTAGGTCACTTGTGCAACATAAAATTGGGTATTCTTATGTCAGAGGCAGGGATTTAGGAAATTAGGTATGAAATATAAAGAAATAATGAAAAAATGCTCTAAAGTGCCTGTCACTTGTTTGTAGGACTGATTGATCACCCTCTGCAGTGAGGTTGTATTTCTTGTTTCTCCTGTGTTTTTGTTCTGCATCAGCTGAGATAATCACAGCATGCTTTTTTTCATTTATTAATTGATGTTCCAGTTTGAAATGTGTATTTTAACAGATTGCTGGATTTGGTGGTTCGTCCTGTTCCTTCCCGCTCTGTGGCACACGAGGAGAGCTGGCAGTCCCCGTGCAGAGCTTCCACTTCTTTTGTGGCATCCAGCCCCCCGAGAGCAAACACACAGCACTCCAGCTCCCAAAATAACCTGCCAAGAGCATCAGAGTTGAATTTACTGGAAACTCCTCGTGTGGTCAAGGTTTGTATTTTAAAAACTCAGTAGCAACCAACCAAATGAAAAACTTGGGTTTGTTTTAAGTGAAATCACCAAAGTATTTAGTAGAAGTGCTTCTGGATTGAAATTTTCAGTATGCACGTGGTTATTACATACACAGCCCTTTTGGAAGCACTAAGTTGGGAACAGTCTTTAAGCAGGAAACTTTAGTTCTCAGTTGAGACAGCTTGTCCCATAGCTTTGTGAACTAAATTTATTTTTATTGTGTGGAACAATTTCATCTTTTCACCTTATTGTGAAGTACTGTCCATACTAATGAGCTAACTTCATCCTCCCCTTTTGAAAACCCTTTCAATACTGTAAAATACTCTGAGATCAGAACAGCTGAATGCTTCTACATGAAGATGTGTAGGTATTTCTGCAGCAGTGTCACTTCCTCTTGTGTGTGGCTGATTAATTAAGGAGAAAGCTGTGTCTGTTTCTCTGCAGAATGACTGTCAGATGCAGTGACTGAAAACGCTACTGTGCAGAGTGAAGTTGTGTGCCTTTTATAAGAGCAGTGTAGGAATTGCAAAAATTAGTGGATAGGAGATAACATTGCAGAAAACAAGATGTCAGTCATATCCTTGTTTCCTGAAGAAGTAATTTTGAAAAATAACGTTTATTTTATTGGCATTACAAAGACAAACGAAAGGAAATAAAAAAAGCATGCATTTTTATCTTTAAAATGTCAGTATTTTTGGAAGAACGGTGCAGAGACAAAACTTTCTGCTGCTATAAACCCAGTTCACAGTTTAGGGTAATTATATTTTTGTAACTTAAGCACAGTCTTCTGTTTTGATGATTTAACTGGTTTTAAATTAAGTGTTTTTATTTCTTTTCCTAGAGAGCTAAAGTTTTGGCCACATCTTCCGGTTTTCCTGGGTTTACTCCTCAGTCTATTCTCAGGTCCAGCCTTCGCACTACACCCCTGGCAACTCCCTCTGCATCCCCAGGACGATCTGTTACTCCTCCTCTACGAGCAAAGGAACCTAGAATATCTTTCAGGGAAGAGAGCTCACATGCAAAGTGGACTGTTGGGGTAAGCTGGCCTGCAGTTAGTGAGTTTTGCAGATGATGCTGTGATTTAATTTAGATTTATCCATATTCCTTACACTAAGAATCTGGATTGTGAATCAGAATGGCAGAAATGGCAGAATTTGGTTTAAAAAAAAGATTGTGTTATGCTAGACATTTTATAACATGGTGTTCTTGCAGGAACATACTCATAATAAACATCAGGGACCATGGTGGGTTTTACTCAGATGTTCAGATTGTTAGTTCACCTTTCAGCTGTACCTTTTCAAATGGTAGTGTTGCAGGAAGGTAAGGAATATAGATGGAGCCTCTTGTTTGGGTTTGTTAAATTTTGTAAGTTGAATATCTGGGAAAGTAACAAAAGTCATAAAGATGCATTGACTCTCAACCTGTCATTTTGCAACGTTGGATTTACTTAATTGATGGTGAAAAGAGACTCCTGATGAAGAGAACTGTAGTGTTTTGTTCTCTCAGGCCTAAAGTTCTCGGGTTTGCTTCTTGCCTTGCACCAGGAATAGTATCCATGTAGTTTTCAAATGCAGTGGTTCCATCTTGACCAGCTGTGGTCCCTTCTGCTCCTGCAGCTGTGCAGCTGGATTCTGTGGTTCAGCCCATCAGCCAGTTGCCAGCGTAATGTGCCCAAATGGGGGGCAGAAGAAGGGCATGTGCTGCTATCCCATGTGTGAGCAGTATGTTACAAGGAGCTGCTCAATTGTAACAAGATGTACTCTCTCCTGTATGAAATTCTTACTAATAGTGGCACTGTGGCCAGATTAATTTGCTTGTTCCGTGCCACGGGCATAGCTGAACACCAGCACGTTTTAGTCGTGCACAGGTCTTTGTTGAAGGGGCAACCATAAAATAGAGAAATCTTGAGCTAGGGTTTTACTAGGCAAAGCTTTGTCTTCCTGAAAACACACTAGTAAACCCAGTGAAGAGCCTTCAGATGGCATTGTTAGCAAGACTGATTTAATCTTAATTCTTCAGTGTCATGGAAACTCAATAAGCAATCTAAAGTGTAATAATTTTTACACTCAGCCTTAAATCTAAGATAATGCTAGAATGAGAATTAATTTTGCATTGGTTCATGAAGGGGACGTGTGGAACTTAAAAATATCAGTATTTGTTGGGTTTTTTTGTTTTGCTTTGAGAACAAGGAGACTCATGTTGCTGATCTGAACTTTTATTTTAGGTGACAGAAGATGATAAAGCACTATTTGGAACTTCATCTGAGCAGCATCAAGGCTTGGTAGAGGATGCTTGGTCTGAAAGCAGAACTAAACCAACTCTGTTTACTCTGAGCAGTCCTGGGGAAGATCGTGCTGAATTGCAGGAGTCTTTAGAAAGCATGGCTGGAGATGATTTGGAGAAGATGGATGTCAGCAAGGAAAACAGTAACTTCTCTGTCAGATCAGACCAGACTACTTTGGAGTATCATGATGCACAGTCACCTGGTGATTTTGAAGATGATGTCATCTTTATATCTGCTAAACCAGCTAATTCTTCCTCTGAAGCAACTGTTGATGTTCAAGAATTGGAGAAGGAAGAGGAACGTGAAATGGTTGAAGATAAACCTTTCCAGATAGAACAACCAGATCCTTTAGGGCAAAGAAAAGAAGCAGGTATGTTTCATCATGTGATAACTTAAGTTTCTGAATTTTTTAAATGTCTTCAAAATATTGAATTACTGAAGAGTGCAGCAATTAATTATGACTTTTCAACTGCTCTAGGCTTTTAAAATGACCTCTGTATTTTAAGTTCTTTTTTTGGTGTCCTGGACCTTATGAATGTATACTTTCCTTGGCTGACTTTTTTTTTGTGCAGTTGCAGCTGAAAGGCAACATGTGGGAGTTTTGGAAAGGATACACGTTTAAAACTTTGGGTTCTGGTTATGTTTTAGGCATACTTCTAGAATTTGCAGGAATTTTTACGTTGTTTGATTGAAGTTATTCATCAGGCTTCTTGTTCTACTGGAAAGAACACAGGCCATCTTTGCACTTGAAGTCTTGGTAGCATTATTTTGTTAAGTCCCTACCCTAGATGACATGCATAAAGGATCACTTTAAACTCATATGAGCAGTTAAAAAGAAGTGATGTTGAATGCAACAGGAAGTCATCTGTCTCTTCATTTTGTAGGATTTGTAGAAGAATCAAATGCTGAATATCAGACCCTTCCTGAGTACAAGCCAGTGTTTAAAGCTGCTGAGGCTGCAACTTCTGGGGCTGGAAATGAAGGGTGAGCTTATGAAGTAGATACATCTTTGGGTTCACACAACATACAGCTGCTGTTTTTTCTGTGTTTGAAAGCTGTTTTTGACCTGGAATTAGTTCTTCCTGTGTTCTTGTATGTAAGGGCTTATCTATTCCATTTGTCTGTGACCAAAAGTAATCTGACATGAATGTCATACATATTGACTAGCTATCAGTTTCAGCCTTTTTCCTCAAATCATTGCAGACCACAAAGTACGATGATAAAGACTTCATTCAACAGTCCCCTACAGACCTTGAGAGAGTTACTAAGCAGATGCTCTGAACATAAGCCATGGAATTTTTTTTCTGAAAATTGTGTAGCTAAAAATGAATCCTGAGATTCCTGTAACTCCAGTGGGTTTATTTTGGAGTTTGAATGCTTTCTGACAGTATTTTTACTTAATTTTTGTTTTCTGTATGTGCTCAACTAGCATCTGTTTGTTTATTGAAAGGGAAGCCGTTTTCTCACCAGGTACTTTAAAGCTGCAGCTGCTGAGTGATAAAGAATGTCAGCAATGAGAGAACCTTTAATTTCAAGTGGTAACTTTCACCTGTACAGACTTATGTTCAGTTGTTTCTGAACCTCTTTTTGTAGTTGCCTTCTTTCTATAGAAGACAAATAATACATTATTCTGTAATGCACCTCTGTTACATTATTATCTAGTGTTGGATTGCTGGAAAGAATGTTAAGTACTTGATTGATTGCATAAAATGAGTTGCAAAGTGAATTACGAATTGAGTCACAAATTGATTTATGTTGATAGAGAAATTCCTAATTTTTCTTGTATTTTTTTGTGATTTGAAACTTGAAGATTTACAGTGAGAAAGTAATTTGTAAAGCTCTTAAAGGTATGTTTTCAAGCTTTATGATGAATTTCTCTCTTTTCATGAAGTGCAACAACCTACCAGGAGTCTGAAATGACCTCTTCATCAGAAGAAAAAGCCATAGTGGTTGCAACAAACCCACAGCTCGCTGAATCCCCGGAGGCTGACAGTGAATGTATGTTGGAAATGTTCTGTGTGGTAGGGTAGCAGAGCTCCTCAAGTGAAATGTGTAGTTTGCCATACCACTGTAGGTGTCTCAGATAGAAGTAGTAGTAGCATGTTACTGCTAACTTTCATTAAACTGTAGAGAGAACACCCTCCTTAAAGAAAGTCCTTTTAGAAAGTGCATAGTGAATCTTTTCATTCTTGATCAAAATATTGAGATGCTGGTAGAACTTAAAGTATTATAAGGAGAGATCAGTATTTATTTTAATGTTGTACACCACTACTAATTTATGTGCCCTGGGATGTGCTGCTTGATTTACTATTTTAAAAGATGATGCATCCTCAGTATTCAGACTCAAGCAACTGTCTTCCAGCCACATTTTCCTCTTTTTTTTCCCCTCCACGGGCTTGACAACTGATTTTCTCCTCTTTCTTCCTTGCTGTGGGGCTGCATTCTTTACCTGACCTGTAGTTGTCACAGTTTAGACCCAGTTGACAACTAAGCCCCACACAGCCACTCACTCATTTCCCCTGGGTGAAAGGGGAGGAGAATCAGAGAGCTAAAGGTGAAAAAACTCCTGGGTTGAGATAAAGACACCTTAATAAGGAAAGCAAAAGTCTTGCATGCAAGTCAGGCAAAACAAGGAATTCATTCACCGCTTCCGATTGTTGGGCAGGTGTTCAGCCGTCTCCAGGAAAGCAGGAAAATGGGTCATGGGAAAGAAGACAAACACCATAACTTCTAATGTCTCCTGCTTCTTCCTTCTTTCACCTGCCTTTTATGCTGAACATGATGCCATATTTCATGGGATGTCAGTTGGGATCAGCTGTCCTGGCTGTGTCCCCTCCCATCTCTTGTGCACCACCAGCCCATTCACTGCTGGCATGGTGTGAGAAGCAGGAAAGGCCTTGGCTCTGTGTAGGTGCTGCTCAGCAGTAACTAAAACATCCCCGTTATCAACACTGCCTTCAGCACAAATTCAGAATAGAGCAGTACCAGCTACTATGAAGAAAATTACTATCCCAGCCAAAACCAGCACAATAGTTTTAGCTTTTGGAGAAAGCCCAATATATATGTGGCAGGATGGAGAGCCATATTGTTTGCTCTTGCTAGCTCTGTTACTTCTCTTTGCTTAAACTTAGATCATTTATATAAAGGTTAAGATAAAATTCCATAAATCTCTTCTAGCTGTGATAAGTATCCTTGACAGTGAGGACATGGTCAGTGCTCCGTCTCAAAATCGCCTTGAGGGCAAGGGTGTGGATTTAGCTGAAGAATGTAACTCTGAAGCAGCTGAAGCCGAAGAAGTCCCTGTTTCTAGCAATCCTCCAAAAACTGAGGAAATTAATGTAAGTAAACTATTTTCCCATTTTCCACACAATAGAACGGTTTGCAAATTGAGGCCTGTACTATTGACAATTTGGAGGCACTCAAAAATGTGTCTGTTTCTTGAGCTGCTTAACGCAAGTTAAAAATCTCAGTGTTGTAAGGGCAGATATGTTTTTCTCTTCTGCATTCTCTGTTCCTATAACATGAATGGGACCTGTCAAGACTTGGGCCTTTGAGAGCAAATTGCAAACAAAACCAAAATAAAAACCTAAACTATTTTTGAAACCAGCTAGGCATTCATTTGATTTACTTGAATTCAAACTTTATTTTACTTAAAAATAGTTTTAATGTTAAAGACAGTAAGAAAGTTACAGGAGTGCAGCTGCTTTGTACTGGTAACCAGTTACCAAAGGACAAAAAGATGTGGGAACCAAACTCAGAATTATTTAGGTGCTTAGGTCATTTGTTCCTTCTTAACACATAGAATTCCCAGTAATGAGTGCATTTTGGTGTCAAGAGGTGGAGGTATTTAGTAGCTATGTGTTATCTCATGCAATCCAAATGACGCCTCAAAGCGCAGTGTTGCGTTGTTGGATGTGGTACCTGGCCAGTGTAAGTGCTTCTGTCAGAACTATCATGACTGAATCTTTAAGCATTGGGTACCCAATTGTATTTTACCCTGTCAGAGGCAGTGGGTCACTCTGCACTGCTCCACAGCCAGAGGGCACTGCAATGCAATGGGCACCCCTGGCTGTGTACACACCTTGTGCTGGAAAACTGCTCCTGGTCATGGGCAGTGGCAAATGGTCAGTTCTGGAGAGAAATATCAGAAACAGAGCATGTGAATTGCACACAGGGACTGCTCTGATCCTTGTGCCTCAAGTACATAAACTCTCAGCTGGAGTACAAAAGCACATTGTTTCACATTCAGGGATGGTCTTAAGGGAGCTGTCCTCAGTTTCATCTAGCTCAGTGTGAAATTAGTCTGTTTGGTATTGAATAAAGTATTAACAGACATTTTTTGACTTTAGGTTATAGAAGATGCCTCAGAACCAGCACCTGAAACATCACCATATAGTGAGCTAGATCCATCAAATGTTCTTCATTATAGCTATGAAAATATAGAGCAACAGTTTGCATGTGATTTGCCTGATAACAAAGATAGTGAATGTGATGCAGCTGAGGGAGATGGCGACCTTTTTCTATCTCAGAATAATTTTACCTTAGTTTTGGAAGGAGAAGAAGGGGAAGCAGAAATGGGAGACCCTACATCAGCAGATGCTTCTAAACCAGATGACACAACAAAAGAAGAAAAGCCTGTGACCAGTTTAGGAAATTCTGAAAGCCAGGAACATGTTACAAACTCAGTGTCCACTGTAACTGGTGATCAGGAATCTCAAAATATTGCAGAGTCACTCCCATATGTGCCTGAACCTATTAAGGTTGCCATTGCTGAGAACTTACTGGATGTAATCAAGGACACGAGAAGTAAAGAATTTACATCTGAAGTTGTAGAACAATCAATCCATGAAACCATAGGTAAAAAGGTAACTAGATTCCAGAAGGCAAAAGCTCCTTTAACACCTGTGCTAGAAGCAGTGGGAGAGGAAACCAGCAGACACCATTATGGCACTGCTCCACGAACACGCACAAGGGGACGGCTGGGTAGAGGTCTGGGTGTTCTTTCAGCAGACACTGAGCAGCTGCTGAAGACAGACAGCCCTGCTCTGCTTGGCCTGTCTCCTCGGAGAAGTACCAGGCTAACAAAAGAAGCCCCTCAGACTCCCAGGCTCCAGACAGAGGAAAATGTTCAAGAGGAGCAAACACCTGTGACACCTGTTACTCCTAGGAGAGGTAGGAAACCTAAACTGTCCAATTTAGAAAAAACAGAGAGCAGCCATTCTGATGGACAAACCTTGTCTGACAGTACACGGCCTGTTACTCCCAGGAGAGGATTAAGGAGAGCAAAGGAAGCTGCATCTGAACTCCAAGAACAGCCTAATGAGGAAACGCCTCTTGCTGAAGGCAGCATTACTGCTTCTTTCACTTCCAGAAGGACTAAAGGAGGAAAAAGTTTAGGTGGAAGTCCAGAAACTGGCAAGACTGATACTGATCATCAAGTAAAATCAGCCGTCAGTCCCAGTAGAAGTGCCAGAAAGATGAAAAGCTTTAGTTTACAGTTTACTGAAGATACTGTCAAGGATCAACAGGTGCAGCTTAGTGACCAACTCCTTTTACCAGTGCCAAGTAAAAGAGGCAGAAGAAGAAAGATTAGTTCATCAGAAGTTTCAGAAAATTCTGATCTTGATGTGTCTAAATCATCTGTTCCTCAAACAGAATTTAAACTTCCTGTCACACCTAGAAGAAGTGCTAGGAAGGCGGCACAAAATGTTGTGGCAGACCAAGAATCTGCCTCTTCTCAGGAAGACATACATTCAGGTGTGAAGGTAGAAGCCCTTCATACTCCTAAGAGAAAAACTAGGAGAGTGCCACAAGAGAACCCAGAAAAAGCGGATACTCATGAACAAACTCCTGCAGAGCCAAGTGAGGAGCCAGCCACACCCAGGACTACAGTGAGGACGGGGCGTCGGGGCAGGAAGAGGAGATCAGTGTCAGTGGAGACCCCCCAGGGACCTGGGGGCAGTCCTTTGCTGCTGGAAGACATAAATCCCTCAGGACAAGATCAGACATCCAGAGCTCTGACAGATCGGGTTACGAGGACCAGATCCCGCAGGACTGCCATCCATCAGAAACTGGCTGTTGAGGAAAATGAGGCTTTCCTTTTCTCTCCTCCTCTCACAAAGCTGACAAAGAAATTTGAGGGTAAGTGCACTATATTTATATACAAAAGAGGGCATAGCCTCTTCTTTAAACCACTGAAAACAAACTGTGAGGATGGCTTTAAGTATTGTAAAGAATGTAAGCATGCGAAAGAAAAAATTTGCCAAGAGGCAGTTCACCTTTTGGCTGAAGTCTGTGTGACTGCCTGCTTAGTTCTGGTAGAAATAGATTATGAAGCTGATCTAAGCCATGAAATTAAATTTAAGCTATATTTTTGTAAGGAACTTGATTTCTGTCACATTTTGAAAACCAGAGATTATTTGTGAATATGTGATTGCCACCCCTTCCCCCCAACAGAGATATAAAGGATGTGTGTTTCTGAATTCTGTTCAGTTTTCAAGTTCAGATGAGGTGCATCTTCCAACAAACTGTACAGTTGTTTAATTATGTGATTCTTTTTCATGAGTGTATACTTTGTCAGTGAAATTACTGTACCCAGGAGTTTCTTAATTAGAGTACATGATAAATTTTTTTTGAAATATGTAAGGATTGTTGATGCCTCTGGAGTATAATACCTGATTATTATATTATTGTAGGTGCTGGTAAAATCACTACATTGGCTTAGTTTTGTTTCACGATTTTTATGGTAAAAGAATGAATCCCAAGAGGCAGTTACTGGGGGGGAAATCCCTTTGCATGGAGTGTTTATAAAGCTGATTGAACCTTTATTTTGGGAAGCTATTGTGCTCTTATTTGTCAGCTGTATACTGTCCCTCATGTATAATGTACGTGCATGCTAACAATGCGTTGTCATTTTAGCTGGAAAAACAGACCATCCTGTGCAGTTCCAGGATTTGGACCCGGATTTGTCTTCTCAATTTGTCTTTTCACCCCCTCTTTTGAGGTCAAGGAGAAAAACTGTAGCTAGCATTTCCCGAATTGTGAAAGAAGCAGTAAGTAAAAAGTCCAGTTGTCCCATGTTCTTGATTTAATTCTGTACCATTTTTTTGAGATCATGCTTTGCCCTTTTCATTGGAAGCATTTCTAAAAAGAGCTTTAAATGAATCAGCTAAAAATTTTATTGATTTTCTTCATGAAAACTAGCTACGAAAGTCAGTTTTGAATCTATGTAAATCAAGAATTGATAAATACTGTTTTGCTTTTAGCAAAAGGCACAGTGGCTCTCTTTAAACTTGCTTTGTATGTTATCTGTTAATTTCAGAATTTTAACTTTTAGGATGGTAAAATAATTTGATGTGGAAGGTTTGTTTTTGCAAACAAAGGGTACTTTTGGGAATAACTTTGGCATGATTTTGTAATGAAAAAAAATTATTATTCCATAGACATCTAAGAACTTGTTCATGAGTAACATTTTTGTTGTTTTAACATAGGAGCTTCCGGCTAAAGAGGAAGAGGATACCAAATCCATAGAGGCCGGGGTAAAGCAAAAATTAAAGAGAGGTAGAACTCCAAAATCAGAAATGAAGAAAGGAAGCAAGTATGAAATAAGTTTTGAACAGTTATTTGCATTTCGTAATGTGATGGTGACTCGGCTGTTAAGTGCCTAACAACTACTTCTTCCTCACTTGGCTGTGCAGGTTTTCTCTCACTCCATCAGCCTGTCCAGCTCAGCCTGCTGGTCTAATAGGCACCTTTCCCCATTCATGGGTATGGTTTGCTAATGGAAATGGAAGAGGGAGGAAATAGAAAAGGGCAGGTGGATACTAATTGCAGTGATGACATTGCAATGCTCTTTCATTGTCTTGTTCCACCTTATGAACTCATACTCTTCCAGTTTAGCTTCTCATACAAGGTGGGAGATGGCCAGACAAGGAATAAAGGGAATGTGGAAGCCAAACAAACCTGATTTATGTACCTTTTTTACCTTAATTCTATCTACAAAGAGAATGCATTTATTTTTTTAATTGATTTTGGAATTCCGTGTAATTTTTTTTCCTCGATTAAATGCTGTTAGTACTGAAAAATTGATTTGATGCCTGTCCTTCTTTTCAGAACCACAAAAGATTCTTGGTCACCTCCACCAGTTGAAATAAAATTCATCTCTCCTTTTGGAAGTCCAGTGGATGGAACAAAAACCAAGCAGAAAGAAACTACAGATGCAGCAGGGAAGACCCTAAGAAAGAACAAAAAAAGACTGTCTAATTTTCCAAAGCCAGTTGTGCGCCGGAAGATGCTGTAACTGTTTTTTTTTAAGTTTATAATGTACACCACTGTTTGTAAAGTCATCAAAATTGTGTGAATTAGTAAAAAGAAGAAAAATCATCTAATTTGGAAGAGATAATTTATATAAATTATTGTAAAATTTCATAAAAAATGGTCTTCAGTAAGTAACTCCATATGGAGTGTGATTTCCTCAGTCAATGCAGTTTTCTATTTTATATTAAGACTTCATACATTTATATAATATGTAAATACAGCTTATTTTAGGAATGTTAAATAAAAATGTATACTTCACAATGTGCTTACTGTCTGATAGCTTTTTGAGGGAATATTGGGTTGAATGACCTGTATTGCTCAGAACTTTTAATGTTGGTTTGTGGGAGTTACAGACTCCCAAAAGTGATTCCAAAAGCTTTTAAAAAGTTTTTTTAGAATTCCTGTAACAAGTAAACATTTTAAATATACTAGTTTTAATTTTAAAATTACATTTGACCTTCTGGAACAAATAATTGGACTTACAATACAAACTGGTAATTCTTTACATTCACGGTTAAGTTGTACTGTATTGAAGTCAGAATGTAAACAATTGTGTTTTAAGCTGTGCAATATATTTTTTTTGTATTTGTCTTAAACTTTGGGAAAGCTGCTCTTTAGTTCATAAAACCAGATCACACCTCAGATGTGTCATTATTTCTTAAAATCTGTTGTCAGCAAAAAGTTAACTGTACAGATGGTTTGATGCTTACAATAGCATATCAGATTTAAAGGGATACTACCCAGATACTTTGAAATTTGAGCCAAAATTATTTTCATAATATGACTGCTACTATAAGTGAAATGCTTACTGTCTGTAAACATGCTTTACAGTATTTGAAACTTGCATATCACAGCACTGAAAATCTGATGGTAAAGCCTATATAATAGTCTGAAAAAGGTACAAAAATGTACAGAAATCTTAGTTACAAACCGTATTTTTGAATAATTATTTCATTAACAGTGTTGGGTTAAGAAGTATATGTCCCTATGAAGTTTCAATTTGTATAAATAAAGTCACAAACCTATTCTTTTAAAAGCAGACATGGAAGTACTATTTTGATGTGCAGTCTTTTAGACAATGGATTATTTTTCTGTATGTTAATTTATATATGGATGCAACTTTGAAGACTACAGAATGGTGGAACCTCATATTAAACTTTTCAATTAGTAAAAACTACTACAGTTATTCAAGACATAATTTATTTATTAACTAATAGCTTGTACATAGTGAATGAATGTATTAATAACAGACTAAGCTTGTAAAAGAAGATTGCTCTGGGGCTGTGATTTTTCTGTCTCAGAACAGATCTTTCTAGAGAAGCAATTGCATGCACTTGAATATTTTTCTCCTTGGGGAAGTATTCATAACTGAATGAAAGCTTAAAAAAGAGTCAAAAGTTAAAAATGTGAAAGTGGCAGTAAATTGGGACCTTTGAGTCAAGTTAGTAATTATTTTTTCTGTTTACTTTGTACATGAGTGACTATAAATATGGTCAAAGAGGAAAGGGGAGGGAAGTTTAGCAATTTTTATATTCACATTTCTCAGAAGTGCAGTCAGTAGCTCAAAATGGGGTAAAAGGTCAAATTTTCAATATTGGAATAGAATAGAGATGACAAATCTGACTTCTTTTTGTAGTGTGCAGGAGTATTTATAAAATACTCTGTTGTCAAATTGAATTGACTGATGAAATGCTAGTGAAGATTGCTTAATAGGGTTTTGATGCATTTCTGTAATTTATCCTTATATATGTATATTTTTTGTATGAAAATTATTTAGAAAAATGAAAATATAGCATTAGCTGATTTTATTAGTTTTTAGCGTCTATTTTATTTACACCTCAGCTAAAATATTTGTCTGTGCTTAGGAAGAAAGCAAGTAACAGCAAAAGACAATTGGCAATAGATTTAATAACTTCCTAAAGGTTTGCATTTTTCTAGTAATTTTGTACTTCAAAGGAGTTTTAATTATGTGTTGAAATGTTTTACTGTTTTTTCTCTTTTGTTGTAACTTGGATTTGGTGCACAGTTCTCCAGTGCAGACCAGTTTCCCCAAGGAACAGTTTAAAAAGGAGCCTCAGCATAATATGTAACAAGGAGTGGGCACAGAAATTTGAGGGACATAGAAGGAAATGGAAGCAAAACCAGACACTATGACTCTGTTTAGGGGCTGAGAAAAGGAAGAAGCTGGGGAACAGTGTTAAGGCACCAGCTCAAGGATGGGTTTATAACGGAGTGGAGAAAATAGACTTTATGTGGGTGCTCTCTGTGTAGGCTTGCTACATATGTGAAGGATGAGTGGAAAAGATTTGCAGCTGTTTGCACATGGATCTGAGAGGGAGAGAGCAGTAGCGCCAGAGAAGGGCAGGAGGGACCTGTGAGAGGAGGTGGGATGCATTGTGGTGGCGGATGGATGCAGAAGGCTCTGGGGGCATAGAAATGAGATTTTCCAGCAAACAAGGTGGGAATTTCACAGGAGCTACAGCTCATTGCTAAATAGAATATTCTGAAGGTTTCCTGTAGAAAGGGAAGTAATTCCTTGATTCCCTAATGTTTTTATTCCCTAAAAAGTGCTGGATGGCTAAAAGCTGAAGCCAGATTGTGCATCTGTACCTTTGGGGTGTAACCCCAAAGAAAACTCCTCTAGAAGATTGACCACCTCGGGACAGCAGAATCTTAGCTTTCAGGAAGAATAAAATGCAGTGCAATGGCAGATTTTATTTCCAGGAAGCACACAGCAGGAGATATTAGTGACAGGAATATGAATAACATTAGGGCTGTTGGAAGGTATTTTGTAAGAAAAGAAATGTTACAGTGGAAATTATTCTTTTGAGTTACCTCACAAACTTTCTTTTCTTTGAATATTCATAAACTAAGGCTGGTGAAAGTATTTGTTCTATGTTATAACATGAAGGAGAGTTAAATCTATTTTACTTTCAATAGGCACTCAGTGCTTGAAGTACTAATTGATTCATGTTGACTTTGTTTATTTGCCTTAATATTTGCACATGTCCAGTGTGCAAATAAGGGCACAGATAACTATTTATTCCCCCATCAGAACTTCTTCTCATCAAAGGCTACTCTCAGGGTTGTCAGTGCAATAAATTTGTTTGCTGCAATTTCATTACTTCCCATGTAACTAATATATAGCAAAGTTGTTGATTTCTGGTGGGGGGGAAAAGAAAGCTATAGCAGAAAACAACCTACAGGTTCTCATGAGTAGTTAGGCAATGCTTGCAACCAGTTAGTCTAGGCCAATCTGAAAATACTGAAATAATAGAATTTTAGGTAATAGGACAATGCTTGTTTCTTCGTACTTTTGTCTTCTGTGCAAGATTCAGGGTTTCCATTCCAGGAATGCTTTTTTCACCAAAGTAGTCAAGATAATGATAAGATAATGAGTCCCTTTGATGTGCTTGAAGATAAATGTTCTGTAGTTCCTGTGGAATTAAAGTTGTTCCTAAAATAAAATGCATTTTCCAGCACTGGGCTGTGTGGATGACCAATATGTGAGGTAGAGTGAAAAATGCAAGTTATGGTTAGTGATGTGACTGTTCAGGTCAGTTCCTCCCTGGCTGTGTCATGACTCACAGCAGGCCTTGATGTGCTGTGCATTGCTGCAGAACTTGGTTTAAACCTGAAATGAAACATGAATTATTAGTGAATGACTGCTTGCTTGTGTTTTGATATTGCAACTGGGATTTTAAAAACAGGATGCAGGAGGTGGGTGTGTGATTTCTGTGAAAAGCAACAGCACAAGCATATGTGATCCCAGGAGTCCAGGGCACTGAAAAACCTTTGCTTTTGACCTGACCTGTTCTGGCTTCCGACCTCGGTGTCTTCCTTAAAGGACAAGAACAGTGTGCTCTTCTCAGCCGGACCCAACTGTTACATGGGCCAGGTAAGATCTTACTCAAAGAAGCAACTAAAATCAGTGTTCACTAATTCACTGTTGTAGACTGGTCTGGTTTTTTATTTCTCCTTATTAACATTCACCTAAGCATAATGCACGAGTCTAGTGTTCATAGGTTTGAAGTGTTATGTAGTATTACCTACATTTCTGTCATCCTGGAACTGAACACCAAAATGTAGCACCTGCTCTCACCCAGAATCACAGAATAAACTGAGTTGGAAGGGACCCACAAAGATCATTGAAGTCCAACTTCTGGCCCTAAACCCACCATGTGCCTCAGACCATTGGCCAGCATTTCTTGAATTTTGTCAGGCTGCGCTGTGACTGCGTCCTTGGGGAGCTGTTCAGTGCCCGGCCACTCTGGGTGAAGAACCTTTTCCAGAAGAACCCAGCCTAAACCTCCCTGACACTTCAGGCCATTCAGTTCCCGTCACTGGGCACCACAGAGAGGGGATCAGTGCCTGCGCCTCCTCTTCCCTCACAAGGAAGGTGTAACTGCAATGGGGTCTCCCTCAGCCTCCTGAGGCTGAACAGACCACGAAACCTCAGCCACTCCTCATACAGTTTCCCCCTAATCCCATCTTCCTTGCCCTCCTCTGGATGCTCTCCCAAAGTTCAGTATCCCCTTTCCGTGGTGGCTCCCGGTGCCGGGGATGGATGGACGGATGGATGGATACGTTGTTTCTGGGAGCAGCCGGCCCAGCTGCCCGGGCAGGCCCTGCCGGTGGAGGCGGGGCGTGCGCTCGGCGCGGCCCTGACAACGGCGTGGCCGCGGCTTAGCCGGGCTGCGGCGCTCCTGCAGGCGGCCCTGCTGCTGGCAGCCAAGGACTGCCTGCCTGGCTGCTCTGGGAGTTAAGGTGTCCGATGTCGTTTTGGACAAACAGTGGTGACAGGCCTTTCCTGGTGTGGCGCTGGTTTGCTGGTGTGGTGGAGAGAACAGAATCCTTAAACTGGCAGGAGAGAGTCAGCGAACACCAGGCCCTGTTGCATGGGTTGCAGGTGTTGCTGCAGTTGTTCTTGTCAGGTTGCTGATTGTAAAAACCTGTTGGAGAATTAAATGTTCCAATTCCACCTGGATTCAGCCTTGGGCAGCCTGCTCTAGGTGGTGGCTTGAGCAGCAGGGCTTGGACGAACAGCTCAAGTTGGATGAGATGGCTGCCAGTGGGTCCAGAAGGCCATTCTAGAATTCTGTTGTAAAGCCAAGGTTGTAGAACTTGTGCTGGGAGGGACAAGCAGTGAAATACCTCTCTGCTGTGTTCTGTACTGAGCCCCTAGGCACCTATGTCTGTCTGTCCAGGTAAAGGAAGCAGTGTAGAGACAAGCACAGACTTTAGGATCTATTGCTTGCTTAGCCCTGTTAGACAGGCTGCAACTCTTGAATGAAACCAGAGTTGTGTCAGACAAGAGCCACAGCAGATAGCTGGGTAAATTTACCCTAATGTCCAATTCTGATTTGTGCTGGTTTTGTTTCCTCACTTAAAGGAAAATCAAACCTTTTGTCTGCATCTAATACAGAATCTTAGCTGTTGGGAGCTATTGGGATAGAGTGCTGAAATCCTTTCTAATTCTTATCTTCTGCTATTGGTTTATGCTTCCTGGCAATCATAAACTTTTTAAAATACTATTTTTCTGCGATAAAATCTTGCTAAAATGTATGAGTGGACTTGAAATCGGTGTGTTGTTCTATTCCCTGTTATTTATCTTGTTCATCCCTCTGTGTACTTTTTCTTGATCTCATAGGTATCAGAAAAACTCAAGATTCTCCTCATGCTCTGCTGTGAGATGAAAAACTGTCCCAAGTGCCATTTCTTTTGAGCAATAAAGAGCTACAAACAATGTCTGGGAGATTTGTCACTGCATACTGATGAAGCTTGGGTCAGTTTCAAAGATATTTATGGCTGACATGAGTCTCTTTGCCTTTTTTTCTTTATCTCCAGTGAAGAATGCGAGACCTAACAGCTCAGGTAACGAGCAGTCTGCTGCAGTTTCCAGAGGTGACTGTTGAGGCACTTGGGGAGGATGAGATCACCCTAGACTCTGTGCTGTGTGGGAAGTTTTCTGGAGGTGAGCATTTTTGCATTTTCCTTTAAATTTGGATTTGGTGTGAAGTTGTTATTGCCTGAAGCACAGGGTCATGGCATCAAGTTGGTTTTGTTAAGTAAAATGGATCAGGTGTTCTGACAGTGCTACCAGGATATTTTAACAATTAGAAGCATTGAAAGTGCAACAGCCTGCTCCAGTCCTGTGCTATTGAAATAATATAGCTGACCATGCCCTCCTGAGTTCTGAATGAAATGGAAGGCAGTTTTCAAGGAAGAAATCGTGTTGTTTTGGGACAAATTTCTTTTTACCAGCTCATGTGTTTCCAAGGTATTTAGTAGGATGCAGATTGAGGACCCAGTGAGAGTTGCTGACAACAGCTAAGCAGATTAGGCAGTTGACTTTCTAGGTGATCTGAAGGTAGGGCTGGAGGCCTGTCTGTATGTCTGGGCTTCTGTGAAGACCAGGTAGAATCTTATCTACCTGACTGTAGTTGCTGTAATGGAGCTCATCCTTCCTTTGAGCTTAAAGTCCCTCAGTAGAGGAGCAAGAGTTAAACTCTTTGGTGAAACACCACTTGTTAAATTCTTTCTGGGATCAGCTCATGTAAAAGTTGAAATTACACATGCAGTGCCCATTTTAAGAGAATTTCCTGTCCAAATCGCTGCCCAGAGTAGTCATGTGTCAAGCAAAATTCTTGAACTGGAACTGAATTGGTTTAGATGGGCTGCATTTGAAGTATGCTTTGAGACTTGTATTCCTGTACATATTTGGGTGTTCTTTAGCAAAACCAGGCCAATTATGGTGTACAGACTGGAGCCCAGTCTATTGTAACCTTTATCCCAAAGAGTGAATGTTCTTGAGTGCAGGACTGTCAAGTACAAATGCAAAAGAATGGGGTTATTAATTTTAAGAAGTATTGGTTGAGGATTGCAGCGGGTGATTTAAAATGATTGTCCAGGTGTGGTGGGTTGGCCTTTCCCTCTGTGGCATTTGAGGGAAGGGCGCGGTGGCCTGGCTGTTGTTGCAGTTGTGCTGCTGGCACTTGGTGAGCGCTGCTCGTGTTGCCCTGCAGGCAGGAGTGGCCTGGCGTGGCTGGCGTGTGGCCCCCAGCTGGAGGTGGTGAACTCGGTGACAGGAGAGCGGCTCTCTGCCTATCGCTTCAGCGGGGTCAGCGAGCAGCCTCCCGCCGTCCGCGTGGTGAAGGAGTTCTCCTGGCAGAAGAGGACTGGGCTCCTGGTTGGCTTGGAGGAAGCAGAGGGAAGTGTTCTCTGCCTGTACGACCTTGGGACCTCTAAAGTGGTTAAAGCAATTGCTTTTTCAGGAAGGGTATGTATCTTTTTGGGGAAATGAAGGTTTTGTGTTGTTTGGTACTGCATAATCCTATTTCAGGAAAAGCTTTGGAGCCTCTCTTTGAAGGTTGTGTCTTTTCTGAATTGTATTAGCATATTGTCAGTTCAGAGTACTCGCCAAGAGAGCCTTTTTCTAAACACCCCTTTCTGCATTTTTGTTTTAAGGCCCTAAGGAGCACCATGTTTCTGGTATTATTTTCCTTGTGGGTTTATAGTGATTGGATCTTTCAGGACTTCTGCGTGGTATTTTCCCAAATTTTCCTGGTTTGTATGAGGCAGAAGGGCATCATTCAGGTACAATAGGGAGCAATGATTTGGTTTTAAGTCTTATGAACCTGTATTTGCTGTCCTGTTTCTGATGTGCTGGTGCTGGTTTCCCTTCTGAGGGTTCCTCGTGGGGCTGTCACAGGCTCTGACATTGCCGTGCCGCTCCCTGCAGGTGACTGCCATCGAGCCCATCAGCAATGACGGCGGAGCCAGCGTGAGCACGCGGCACCTGCACCAGAGTCTGCGATGGCTCTTTGGAGTGGCAGCAGTGGCCACGGATGTTGGCCATGTCCTTCTGGTTGACCTTTGTTTGGATGATTTGTCTTGCAGTCAGAATGAAGTAGAAGCATCAGGTAAGCTGCAGTTTTTAAACTTGAGTTTTGAAGTAAGAGAATGTGTTTCCTTTCAAAACCCAGCTTGTGTCCCAGTGAAGATCCCAGTGTGCTGAGTGACTGCTGGCATTTCTGACACTGCCCACTGCTGACTGCAGACAGCAGTTTGACATGGTGTGGTTCTGAACTGATCCAGAAATGGAGTGGCTTAATGCTCCTGATGATGTTCAGAAGGGCTCTTGCTGCCCACATCCCTTTTTCCCTGTGATTCTTGCCAGTGGGAGGTAGGAATTTTTCCATTTGAGTCAGTGCAGCTGTGTGATAGGAAGTTGTGTCAGGGGTACCAGATTCCTTGGGAGTGTTCTCCTGTTCCCATCAATGGCTTGGAGCACTGGAGGCTTGTGTTTTACAATAAATCTGGCTTATCAAAAGTCCTTCATTTGGGTGAATGAATCCTGCAATTTGTGTTTTCAGATGGCAGACACTGTTTTGGGTGTTGTAAGAGTGGCTTCAGGAGTTCATATCCCTTCAAGTAGCTTCCTCATGAGGCCCAATAAAGGGATTTGTCTCCAATGGTTACATTTGTACCCAGTTTTGAAATAGGAGAGAGAATACCTGTCCCATTGGAGCGTCCTTCTGTTCTCTGAATGGGTGCAGAAACCGGAATAGCCAGAAAAGATGCTGCACAAATGGGCGTTCCATTTGCAGAATTAGATTATACACGTTGTATAATCACATCAGTTTAAAATGCAATTGAAGTGGCAAAATGCATTCATTTCTCACATGTTTTTGTGTGTTCAGATCTAGAAGTTGTCACTAGAATTCCTGCTGAAGTTCCCCAAAGAAGAGAAGCTGTGACCAGGGAAGGGAGGCATCTCTGTTTTCAGTTGCGAAGTCCTTCAGGAACAGCAGTATCCACCCTGTGCTACATAAGCAGAAGCAACCAGCTCGTTGTGGGATTTTCTGATGGCTACTTGTCGCTGGGGAACATGAAAACCTTGAAGAAGGCGTAAGTAGTCACTTCGTGTTGGCATGCTTGGTGGTGCAGGGGTCCCAATTTTTTGCTTCAGGAAATACATTAGTTTCAAGAGCCCTTTTTCTGCGAGTGGGAGGTTGGGTAGAACCTTGGAGTATTCAGAAATCCTCTTCTGAAGTATTAACTCATACATGGATTAAATACAGCGCCTTCTCTTCCATGGACTGCAATTGATTTCTTATTGTGCCTGTTCATAGAGGTCTTGTGGAATGTACTGGGTCATGTCAGACAGCAGGGATGTGAGAGATCTTATTTTTCTAAGTCAGTTTGTTCTGTCCAGTCATATTTAGGGAAACAAGGCAATGTGTGTTTTTCCATGAGACAGGTTTTAGAAACTATTTTTTAGAACCAGTTATTGCAATGATAGCATGCACTGAAAGGCTTCAGTATCTGAATAATGTGATTTTGGTGATTATATATCTTTTAAGGGACCAGGATGAAGCTAGTGAGACATGATAATTCAATAGCTGATCTGTGCCTGAAAGCATATTCTTTCCTACATTTCAGCCTTGATGCAAGTAGGGGGCTGACCTATTCCAAGGCATTGATGTACATGGACCAATTTTTCCTTGGAAGCCTTGAAGATGAGAATAAGAAACATATATATTTATAAACAATAGTAAAATTAAGAAATTATTTAAAAGCTGCTGAAAAGCAATGTGACTTTAAATACGTGGCAAAATTCAGACAGGGGTTTACTTTAGCAAATCTGCAGTTACTCACCATAATTACTGATACATAAATAGATAGTGGAGGCATAATTAGGTGTCAGGAAAAGATTGTGAAGGTACAACTAAGGTTCAGAAGTCTGAAACAAAATGTTTTTTACAATGCCCAATAAAGAAATGAGAAACTCCTTCTGTTTGCTGTTTTTTAAAATATGTTCAGATTTACTGCATTATAAGTTCAATATGTTGAAGTAGGCTTCAAATAGGAACAGTATTTTCTCTAGCAGCTGAACCAATCATTTCTGTTCCTCCTCCTCAGGCAGAGGAGGACATAAACAGAGGTTATTGCTTTGATGGACAGAAATCTCCTCACCTTGATTGCTGCATAAAAGGTAGTCACTTGCTTGCCCCCATTATTTGTCTTTTCTGGTTTTTTTTTTTTTCAAACCTGTAGGCACTACACTCAGGTTGGAGGAGAAAGGATTCCTGTCTGTGCTCTTACTTTTCAAGAGCCTGAGAATGATCTTCAAAATTGTTGCTACTTATGGGCTGTTCAGTCTACACAACAAAGGTGAATAAAAATTACAATAAGCCACTGATTTTGCTTTTTTTTTTAATATTAGTTCACATAGAGTTGTCCCTAAAAGAGGACAATGACAGTATTGCTGGTTGCTCCATGAGAGCTTCAGAATTCTTTGGAGTCCTTGTGTGCTAGTTCAGCTTCCCTGGCAGAAAAGGAGCAGTGTTCAGCAAACAAATCAATGGCTTCCATCTGGAATAAGGAATAAGAGAGTGTAGAAGGGTGCACTGCATGCAAGAGAAGGAACTGGAACTTAGGTGGGAAGAGGAAAAACATACCTCTCAGCATCAGCAAACTACTTAGCCCAGCTGTTCATAAACTGGCAGTTCTTCTTGAGCTTGACTTCAAAGCAGTTTTCATGGAGAATGGTTTACTGTTTAAAGCTATTTCCAACAATTTTAGGTCCATACTGCATATTAAAGCTTTCTAAACAAAGGCATAGTTAGCATTTGCCCCTGAAGCTGTTTGTGTAAAAATTTCCTCCTCTGTTTTACTGGCTAAGTGTGAGCAATTATCATGCATTGGGAAGCATGTGGGAAGCAGTGTTTTTCTTTTCAGCAAGAGCATGCTCTTAAGTCACTTTCAGTCTAGATCCAGCCTAGATCTAATAAAATGATAATGAGGATTGTAAAGCAGCTTTGTAATCAACTCTGCTCATTTATACCTTTTTCAGTGAAGGGAATGCTGTGAATTTACATCTCTTGAAGTTAGCATTTGGTGGCAGGAAATGTCTGGCATCAGGAGAAGTCATGTATGAGGTAAGACAGGCCTGTATGTGAGAGATTAAAAGATAAAGTTTCCCTGAGTATCAGTTAAGTTGGCTCCTTGTATATGAATGACAGCTGAAATTTCTAGTCATTAAAATGAATTTTGATGAGTTTATGGAGTTATAGTGCTTTATTTTATGGAACTGTCCCTTGGTATAGTGGACATCTTGTTCTGGTCTGCATTTTTGATTAAAATTTATTTTATCATTAGTCATTTTATAAAGATGAGATTCTTTGTTTAGGCTTCATGTTAGTTTTTCAAAGAGATGGTTTTAGTTTTTCTTAATTACTGTGCATATGAATCTGTTATTTCCAAAATTTGTGAATAAAATAGAATAGAATGTGCATGTTTCAGAACAAATGTTACCATTTTTTCTTTTCAATAATGAAAAACTTTTTAATTTATTCATTTATTTTAGACACCTTTGATATTCATTTGTAGCATTTCCTGGAACCATTAAGAGAAAGCTTGTCTCTTCTCAGATTAAATGAATTAAATGTATAGAAAGAGAATGTGTTGTTTCATGCCAGTTCGTTTTAGATCTTTGAAAGTTTTGGAAACTCATTTTTTGCTTGGAAGTGGTTTTGCTGGTTTTTTTTTAGTTTGGTGTTTTGTTGGGCTTTTTTATAGTAGAGCTGCTATTTGTCCACAGTACACACATATTCACATATTTTATGGTAGGTTAAATGAAGGCTGTACTGGAAAGACAATATTTCACTTAATGCTTCCTTAGAAAATGGTGGTGGCAGAGGTTCAGGGCCATCCTTTCTGTATATCTATTTTTGAGTGTCTCAAAGCAGTTTCTTGCTCCGTAGTAATTCGGAATCTTAAACACATTGTCCATGTTTATCCCATGTCCTCGCCATAAGGAATTAAGGGATATTTCCCTGATAAGAGCTCATGGGATTTAAAAGAAGGTTTTAAATCTCTAGGAAGTTCTCATTGTTAATAGAGAGATGAGCGTTCACTCTACTGATGTGCCTATCAATAACATCTCAGGACAGACCTTTAGCTGCTCTAATGTCAGGTTCTGTAATCAAAACACGGAGCAGAGGCTTTGTGTGAAGATGTGTTGCATTGTTTTAGATGGCTCTTTGTAAGTGTATGTTCAGGTTTGTAAAGACACTTTGATGATGCAAGGAATTCTACAAAACGTGTTTAGATGTAGACTAATGTTAGGGAAATGCTAAATTCTGAAAATGTGCAAAAGCCTTTAGAGTAAAACTTGCCTGTTGTGACTTGATGCTTAATTCTCTTGCATGTCAGATGTAATTCCTGTTGATGGGAAACATACTGTAAAATAAGCATATTATGTCAGATATTTGCATTAGTTCATACTTGGATATAATGTATATTGTTATTTCAGAATTGCCTTTCCTCTCTTCTTAATTTTTTCCCCCCAGGATTTTACATGTTGTGTCAAGCTCTTCAGTTTAGATCTCTCTGGTGGAATCTTTCCCTGGAGAGGGCAGACCAGCAATACTAAATTCCTCAGATGTCAGACCATAGAAAAATTTTGCAACCATGCTGACAGAGAGGATAACGTTAATGAAGGTTTGTTCTGATGTCCCTGCTTGGTTATTCTGAACTACATGGTTTGGAAATCTGAGCAATGAATGCTGTTCTGTACCCACAGTCCTAAAGTCTAAAATATTCATTTAGCTGACCTTGTTGGGCTTATTGAAAAACCTGTATGCTTAAGTTATATGAGACTTCTTATCCCTCTGAACATAATCTTTTAAGGGAAAAAGTTGGCTTTATTTTATGTTTGCTGCGATGTTAGAGCAGTGTTTGGGGTCATCTGTGTAAGGGTGGTCAGTCAGTTTGTTCTGCCAGTTGTCTGCATTGAGCAGTAAGATCATTCTATTTCTTAGGAATGTTACCTGAATTGTTTTTTGTCCTGCTCAAGCCTCTGGCTGCATCCAGTGTGCATCCGGTGAATCTGGTTCCCCAGGGCTGAGAACTGGAGCCAGTCCTGTGAAATATCTTCATCAATAATCTGAATGAGGGGATCGAGTGCCCCCTCAGGAAATTTGGGACAACATCATCATGAACAAGAATGTTGATCTGTTGGAGGTTAGGAAGGCTTTGCAGAGGGATCTGCACAGGCTGGATTGATGGACCAGGGCCAGTTGTAGGACTTTCAAACACCTTTTGCAATGCTACAGGCTTGGGAAAAAGTAGCTGGAAAACTACCAAGGTATCCTGCATGACAGCTGACTGAATACAAACCACCTCACCACATTAAAAAACCCCAAATCCCCCAAATAATTATTCATTCAGCATGCAAAACTTAATTAATAATTGTGTATTTGATTTTGCTTAAAACTAATATAATTTGAATAAGAAAAAGAGGCACTGAAACCTATTGCAGAGATGGTTGCTATTTTATAAATTTTTTTATCATTCTTAAATGCTGTCTTTCATGAATGAAATAACAGCAAATATCTCATATTTTCTACAGTAAGAAACAATGTCTTGTCTTTGACAGTAATCTCTCCTGACACCAGTGTATCAATCTTCAGTTGGCAAGTGAATACCTATGGTCAAGAAAAACCATCTGTTCATTTGGGAGTGTTTGACATCAATCGCTGGTGTCATGCCCAAATGCCAGAGTCACCAGGGTAGGTCTTAATTAAGAGGTTTCAATATCCCTACAAAAGGTTAATTTGAAAATTGCTATTGAGCTTATGCACTTGTTTTCTTTAAGGCCAGAAGAGTTCCTTCATGATTGCCCCTATTTTGCCCTGTGGTCACTGGATCCTGTAATAAGCATGACTTCTCCAAACCTCATTTTGGATATTCTGGTACATGAGCGTAGTCTGAGTCGGGGAGTTCCTCCTTCTTATCCACCACCTGAACAGTTCTTTAATCCAAGCACCTATAATTTTGGTAGGTATTTCACTGCTTTTCATTTGAATCAAGTGGCAAGCTTTGGTGGAGGTGAAATGCCACTTGAGTGGTTCTCTTTCTTGTTCATTGTTTGTCACATGAAAACCAAACCAAAAAAAGCCCCACAAACCTTCTCCAACCTGGTTACTGTGTCCTGACAAGGCACTTAGTCTTGTGAAACATATCTGACAGGCAGCTGAGTTTTGGGTTTTGGAGCTTCTGTAACATGGCCTGGGAAGGGGTGGTGGTCCCAAAATGAAAAGCCTCTGAGCTGAGGCCCAAAGCACAGCACTGGGTAGCTCTCAAGTTTCTATAGACAGAGAGTAACGCCTTTTTATGGGATGTGTGTAAGTGATGTGAGGAAGGAAAGTGGTGCTGGAGGTTTGTCTTTGCAGACAGCACTATTTATAAAGCCTGAACTGTTGAGGAGGTGCCAGGGTCTGTCAAATGTTCCTTGTTTCTGCAGACGTGACGTGCTTGCTCAGCTCGGGAGTTGTTCACATGACTTGCACCGGCTTCCAGAAGGAGGTGACTTTTTTTACTGTATTGAGAGTGTCAAGAGATGAACCTTTGGTAACTTTTCTCTTGCAGTGCTTTGGGTGTCAGAGACCACTTGATGCTCACACTGCCCATCCCCAGGCATAGCTGCAGTCCTGTCGTGCCAGTTTCATGCAGATGGCACTGTTGTAGGGAGGCATGAGCAGGGATTGAATGGCTGGAAAGGATGGGTGTGGTGGAAGCTGGGGAAATGTTTACTTCTTTGATGGTGTGGAGGTGGGGTCTTGATCCCTGATGAACTTGAGCATGGAGAGAGGGAAAAGTGATTTAACTGTTGAGGAAGAAATGCATGTTTTTTCTGTCAACCTTGACCAAATTCTGATTTCTGAGCCACTTCACAGCTTTTGACAAACCCCTTCAAATTAAGTTCTAGCTCACTAAATATTTCAGCTTTGGCACAAACAAGCACAGATGTGTGATTTAAAGTTGTGTGTTAGGTTTAACTTTTACAAAATGTAAGTTGTGTCAGGGAAAATACCAGTCCTGTGTATTGATAGAGAGGCTAGAAAATGCTTCCTTTAGCATTGCAAGGGTTGGTATTTTCTTCTACAGGGTATTTTTTTTAAAAGTGAAACTATTAGTTTGGCTGTTGTTTTTAAGGCAGAACTTTGTGATTGAATGCTGTCTTAACCTGTTTTGATTGATGTTTCAGACCCTGAAGTTTTTGAAGAAATCTGGTCCTTTAATAAGTGAAGCCATCCGTGACAGCTACTCTCGGTGTCTTGTAGCTGGCTTGCTGTCTCCAAGACTGGTTGATGTCCAGCCATCCAGTCTGAGTCAGGTGGGTGTATGCTGGAAAATCCAGGGGGAAATATATCCATCTTGTCTGAAGGCTGTAGAGGCTGCAAGACATGACCATCTGAGGTTTACTTGCAAGTTATTCTAAGAGGCAGGTGTTGACATTATTTAGCAGAAATAATAATATTCTTAGATCCAAACTCTGAATTTGACTTGGAAGAACCCTCTGTGCAAGCTGACCCAGCCCACATAGTACTTATTTTGCAAGCCTGACGTAGGCTCTTATATTCTGATTAGATGTTCTGATGTCAGCTCTGGTTGGGAAGTAACTTGGGAAAGCAAGAAGTTTTGTGATGTCATTTCCTGAATTATGACTACATTGTTCAGAGACTTGTTATGCATTTGAGGCGGGATTGCTTTTGGATGCTAGAAAGAGAAATTTCAGAATTAAGTCAAGAAGCTTGGGTTTGAATTTCTTTGGCCACTCTAAGCAGTATTGGGCATATTTCCTTGTCTGAAACCAGATTTCAGAAAAAGATGGAAGTATCACACATGCTTTCAAATGACAGAATGTGTAGAAATGTCTTTGAATGTAATAATTTAACTTAGAAGGAAAACATATTTTTGAATATGTTTTAGAAAAAAGAGAGACAAGGAAAAAAAATAAAAATGTCAATGTCTATGCAGGATCATTTCAGACATAAATGTCTGAACACCAGCTGGAATTAGCTGCTACATTATTTCCATGTGTGTGCATGCCTGTGCATTATCCTTCTCAAGGACTGCCATGGCATTAGAATACAGTAATTGAACAGCCTGTAATTCCAGCCCATTAGAACTGAAATGTTTCGATTCTTTATGGTGCTTAAACAAATTGTAATTTAATGTTTTGGCTGTCAGAGCTGCTTCCTGTCTTGCTGGTCTCGGGAACTGCTTGGCCTCAGCTTCACTGTCTCCATG